>NC_060275.1:71388584-72095315 GCF_021613505.1 Equus quagga
CGACGGGCGGCCCAGGGAGGGGGCCGCGCTCGCGCCTGCGGTGGCCCGCGGGTCCGGGCCCGGGCGGGGGGGGGGCGGCGGCGGCGGCGGCGGCGGCGGCGGGGCTTCGCGTGCGGGGCGCGGCGTGAGGCCCGCTGGGCCCGGCTCGGACAGGCCGCCTGCTGCTCCGCAGCCCCCTCCTCAGCCGCCCTAGGTGGGCACGCCGACGCCGCCGGCCCCGGGCGCCCCTGCCCAGCCCGGTAGACGGAGAGCGCGCGGGCTTCCACCGCCCCGGCCGCTTGAGTTTCTTTGTACGACAGTAATCCGTGCGCAGGGTTCAAGTCCAGCCGCGATTTTCAGGCTGCAGGTATCTGTTTCAGCTGCAGCGCTCCAACTTCCTCTAAGGGCACGCTCAGTTTGCAGGAAACCGCAGCGGCGGCTCGGGGGAGCTTCCCACGCCGGCCCTTGCTCCGAGCCTGCTCGCGCAGCAGCGCAGCTGGGGCTCCTCCAAGTCTCAGCCTCACACCGGCGGGGAGACAAAGCTGGCGCTGGGAGGGGGAAAATGGCCCGCGAAATTGCCTCAAGTTAGTGCCTTTGTTCGAGGAGACCTTGTATACACTCCGAAGGCAGCAGAGGCTTCCCAACCCCAAGCGGTTTCGGTGCACCAGTCGGTGAAATGCGCTGGCCCTCATCATTCAGCCTGGCAGGGTTTGCGTTTATTGCAGAGAGAGATTCTTAAGCATTCTGTCAACACATGTGACATGGAACGCCTCAACCATAACATTGCACGGTTTCTGCAGTTACTGCTTTAAATATGTTAACAGACAAGACGGCCTTGTTTTACCCGGAGAAGGAATGTAATAGACACCGAACAAACCATTCCCTGCCCCCAGTCTCTGCTGTACTTAACCGTGTGCAGTGATGGTAATTAGTCTCTGTGTCCCTGAAGTCACTGCTTCAGTTCTTCCGTCTGTGTTCCAGAGATAATTATTTATTACCAAGTTTGAATAAAGAGCTGCATGCTCTACGGATGATTTTTGGCTTGCATCCAAAGGAAGGAGTTCAAAAAGTCCATCAAAGAATTATTTACCAAAGTGAGTTGTACGCTAGTGACAAACACTTGAAATAACTCCAGAGATATTCAAGACATTCTCTTAGGGGTGGGAGCGTTTTAACTACTTCGAGAACTGCTGGAATTCACCAGGTAGTTCCTTAGCTTAGAGCAGAAGTTGAAGGTTCACAGATGGTGGTATCAAAGTGGTCAGGCTTATTCAGTGCTGACCTGGAGGTAAGGGAGCATTAAACCAGGAAACGGCAGCCAGGTATACTAGTAATACCAAGCTAGTGATCCATTTTATGTGAATAGGACTCTTAACCGTTGTATAAAATCTGCAGTCAGCATATTGTATAAACTATTTTTAATCGTTGCAAGAAAGATTTCCTACTCCACTTTCAAAAACTGGTTTGAGTCTGACCAGATTCATTGGTTAGCTCTGAACTCAAAAGGTCCCTCTCCTAAAGCATCCCAGGATGGAGTTTCTCCCATTCAGCCGGAGATCAGCTGGATTCTGGGATTCCAGTGTTGCGTTTAGTCTCAGGTTGATTCAAGACCCCTTTAAATGTGGCATTATAGATTCAAGTAAGCCTAACGTCCCCCTGCAAACCTAAATAGATAGGACCACATCAGTTCCTAGGCTAGAAGCTGCCCTCGCCCCAGCCTTTATTTTGACTTGACAGCATAAAAGTCTCTATAACCAAAAACCCCTCCTCCCACTCACCTGAAATTTTCCCACTAGAGTTTAATCCCTTTGAGTAGTTTATTTCTCTAGCACAAAGCCATAATCCTGGGAAAGGTAATATTTTAAGCCAAATTAGTCTTTTATACCTAATTCATCAGATTGTTTCCCCAAAGCAGCTTTTGATGGGAGGGAATATAGAAATAGCATATGCTGATGCTGAGTAGGTAGGAGAGGGAAATGTGGTTTCATTCTTAGGGGCAATATATGGAGAGTAGAGAAATAGCTACATGAAAGTGCTTCCCGTTTGATTCTTAAGTAGGTCCTACTTATTCATACTGTAAGAATGAGCCCCAGAACACTGGCCTTAAGAGGGTGGAAGCCAGGATACACTTACCAATATTACCTATTTGACAAATATTTCTTTAATAATCATTTTGTAAAGTATTTTCCGCAGAAATTCTGTATCTGTGCTCATGAGAAGGGTGAAATGACAGCTATATGATCAGGGTTTTCCACAGTCAGAAATAATGATTCATCTTTATTATTCATCGCTGACTACTTAGTTCTAGCTCATATGAGCAGCACCGACAGATATAGCCAAATCTTCTGTTTATTCTTTTACCAGGCACTCCTGTTCTGTGCTTTACAAATTAGTTTCCTTTGAAAATCCTTCCATAGCTGAACTAAGATGCACTTAATGTTTCAAATATGATTAAAAGGATAACTAAAACCCCACTTTAAATGAGGCTGCCTAACTGTAATTCTGTAATGATTAGTGAACTCCAGGACCACCTTAGAGAGTAAGCTAATAAATATTTGTTAATAGTATAACTTGGTCTTCCCCATTGTGATTCTCTAAATAATTCCCCATGAAAGGCAGGGAATTCTTTCTTTGGGATTCTCCCTTCTAATGACTGGGCTCAGAAAAGGAATTACTGTCTACTAGAGGTAAGCCACATATCTGAGGGAAAGCCTCAAGGCCTTAAGCAGTCCAGGGAATACACACAGCATCCATCAGAAAAAAAGTATCTCAACAGAGAGCCTATCCACTGTTTTAAAAACGGTCCGCTGTCATCTCCCCATGCCAGCCAAGCAGCTGTGCAGAAGCATTGTGGAGACAAAGTTAGCAGAGGGCAAGAAAAAGTTCAGGATGATCATTCTTCTTTTCTCCCTTTCTCAACGTCTAGTAAAGAATTGGTTGCCTTAAAACCAAAGCTTTTTTCACAGTAGTATTTGGGAAAGATTAATCTTCAGACTAGAATGGCGTTAGATTAAAGAAAAAGTCTAGAAGCATTAGATCAATTAGATCAGAATACATTATAACATGTATTTTCAATAGGGATTGACTTCCCTATTTTCACTTCCATCTTAGCCCCTTGATAGAGAAGGCAGGAGGTTAGGGTGGTAAGCATGTGGGAAAGGGACATTTGGGCTCAAAAGAGGCAGTGCATGCAGGAACCAAAACTAAGGATTTTATACTACTTTAGGAATGGAATCATCCCTCCCATAGCATGTTTCTGCCTCTCAGACATGTTTTCAGTAATATTTTATGAATCGTGAGGAAGTCTCCCTCTATTTGTGAAAAGCTTTATGAAAAGTTCTGTAGCTGTTTTCCCCTAGTGTATCTTTGATAGTCTTTTTGTCTATCTATACATTTCCTAGCCTATCCAAGTTGAATGTCTTTCAGATTGTCTTACGAATGTTTTTAAAGTATGGAAAAAATGAATAATGCATGGTGATTATGTGTATGACCTCTGAAACAAGACTGCTTGAATTAGAAACTTGGCTACTGAGTGACCTTGAGAAAGTTCCTGAACATCTGTAAACATAAACTTGAGCTTCCTCATCTCCAGAATGGGGACTGTAGTACTAACTGACTCATAAATTACTGGGAGGACCGTATGGGACAGTGCTCATAAAGTGCTTAGCACAGTGCCTGGCTGACTCAAAAGTGTTAGCTATTAGTAGTGGTGCACTTTTAAATGTACTGATAATATGTAACACAATTGCATCCTTTCTAAGGTGACCATATAGTGTATCATCATCATCCAAACTAGAACACTTTTGAGAGTGAAAGCAGACATGAATACTAATTACGCAGAGACAACAAATGTAAAACCAGGACTGCTCTGGGCCAACCAAGGCAAATAGTCACCCTCATAATTTCCAACTTTATTATCTTCTTCTGATCCACTTCCCCTATCAAATCTTCCTGGTATGAATCATAATCTATTTCAATCATATTACAGTATGCACACTTCTTTCTAAATCATAACAGTATTAAATCAACAGCAGCAAGAAATGATTAAATACTGTGGCTTAATGCTCTTCATTGCAGGCTTTCACTTAAGAATATTATCTTTCTTTGGGTAACAAAATTGCTGTTTTCCTACTCACTTAAGCTCACACTTTTTTTTATAGTATTTTGTTTTAAAAAGTTGTCCAGCATCAAATTTTCCATAGAAATAGCTGATACATGAGTATTAAGCATAATTTGAGGTGTAGCAAGAGGCTAAATGCCCTGGTTTAAAATGCCAACTATGTTACATAAAAACTTCTTTTTAAGTTAAGCAGCATATCATTCCTATTCCAAAGTAAGGGTGAGTCATCTCCATATTGTCGACGACGGCCATACCATAATCATAATACTGGATAAATGTCACCTAAATCTGGTTCAATTAATATTTGGAAAATGATATTTCTCAATTGGATTTTCTAAAATAATTCTGGATATACCTTAACACTCATACATTCTTCCCTTGGAAAGAAATTTATTTTCTTGGAATTGACTGCAAATTTCCTTCAAAAATGCTGATCTAAATTATAACATATTTTTAAATATTTCCTCTCTCTTCTGTTTTCCCTGGTCCAATCTCTTTGTTTTTATGCCATTAAATTAATGTCAACCATCAGATTAATCATTTGATATTTTAGTTTTCCTAGTTATTAATTACTTTTAATTTTCTTGTTCTTTTCAGTTTTCCTCTAAAACAGATGCTGAATTTCTCTTCCTTCTACCTCTGGAAACTCCCTCTGAGAGTTGTTTCCTTATACAAAACTTTAGATAGTATATTTTTGATATTTCCTCCTATACAGCATACCGAACTATTAATAGAATTTTCACTTTCGTTCCAAAGGGGTTGTACTTCTTTATGTAGAAATAAATATGTAGAGAAGAATTTGCTTTCAAATATTTTATTTTATAATTTTCAACATAATTTTTATTTCTCTTTCTTGATATTTTATTTCACTTACCTGATTTCTGGCCACCTTACCTCACAGATAACTGATATTTCTATTTTGTCTTCTGTAATATTGAAACATAGCCAATAAATTCTTTCTCATCAATATTGTCATCTTTCAGAAAAGTTTGGGCACTGGCATTAGCATTTACTAGCTGGTGACCTCGGTCAAATCATTTAATCTCTCTGTGCAATAGTTCATGATTTATAAAATGGAAAAATAAGCCCTGTCTTATCTATCTCATAAGGTTATCATGAGCACCAAATGAAATGATGTGCATGAAAACACACTATATAAATGTTTTTTTTAAGATTTTATTTTTTTCCTTTTTCTCCCCAAAGCCCCCCGGTACATAGTTGTATATTCTTCATTGTGGGTCCTTCTAGTTGTGGCATGTGGGATGCTGCCTCAGTGTGGTTTGATGAGCAGTGCCATGTCCGCGCCCAGGATTCAAACCAACGAAACACTGGGCCGCCTGCAGCGGAGCACACGAACTTAACCACTCGGCCATGGGGCCAGCCCCGAAAACACACTATAAACATTACATAAGTAAAAGCTATCTTTATTTTCTCTTACATCAGTAGTAGTAATATATTTCATTATTATTATCAATAAAATATAAGACATATTCAATGTCCATTGACATAGTGGCTCCATAGTATGCATACTTTAGATTCCACATTAAATGCAGTATCTATTCTCTATAAAATCTATAACCTATAAGAGGAAGAATGTATAAATTCATCAAATTTTATATAAAAATTCAAGTCATTAAATCAGATGCCAAAAATTCAGAAGTTTTGACAATTCAGATACTGGCTAGATTTTACACTATAAAATGTTGCTAGGCAAATTCGAAGTGTTCATTTCAGGGAGAATGTCTGGCCTACTTAAAGAAAGTAAGCTTTTAAAACTCTAGAATTGGAGACTTTTCAGTAGTGGTTGAAGAAGCCGGAAGGGACCTTAGATGTCATCTGGTTTCCAATCCTGCTGCTTTTCATAGGTGAGGAAACTTAGATCTGAAGACTTGCCCAAAGTCACACTACTGGTTAGGGGCAGAACCGTAGTTAGAAGTCAGTTCACCCCCAGTTCAGTATGTGTTCGACTAACCCACATTGCCATCAAATAGTAATCCAAACATGGAACAACCAGAAACCACCAAAGAGAAGTTTAACAGATCGAGCTACTTAAATTTTTAAAACTTCTGTTGGCAAAAGACACCATAAACAAAGTTGAAAGACAAATGACAGTTTGGGAGAAAATATAACACATACAAGAAACAATAGCTGATAAGTATAAAGAGTTCTTATGAATCCAGAAGAAAATAACAATCCAATAGAAGATTTACAAAAGACATGAGCCAGCAGTTCACAAGAAAAAAATGTAAAGAGCCAATAAATATTTGAAACATGTAAGCGCCTTAAAAAAATCAGGTGGGGGGCACCCCCAGTTTAAAACCAGGATAAGTGAGACTAGCCAGCTTTTGCTCTTGTTGTAGTTGGGGTGGTAGTTCCTTCTCAGCTCTCTCAGTGAGCACAGGAACCTCAGGGGGCCTGTCAAAAGGTGCTTGTATGACTTTGACAGAAAGGGAAGTGAACCAATCTGATGACAAGTAAATCGGAATTGAACTGACTTAAACATGGTCCCAGAAACTAGACACAGGGTGTTTCTGGTGGCACTCTCTATGAATGTCTGTGGGGAAACTCAACAGCACCACCTCAAAAGGGTCAGGCCTGGGTGTACGCTAGTGAACCTCTCTTTGGGTATATTCCCCTAGGCCAGACCACCAGGCTTCTGGATATGTATTTGCCACAGTTTGTCCAAATTCCAACAGTTATATATACTTTGGAAACCCTGGATGTTAAGATTTTAGGTTCCTCAAATAAGGGCTGAACAGGGTGAAATGGTAACAAACTGTTCTAGCAAATCAAAAGTGGATTTAAGGCCTCAAAGGAATTAACTCCCAAATTCCCCAGGCTCATGGACTAAGGTTCTGTTGGGCTGGAGAACCGTGTGAGGGATCCAAGGAGGCAAGTGCAGGAACAGCCATAGGAGTGAGGAAGGGCACAGAGGAAAGCCTCTCTCCTGCCCCTGTTTGTGAGGTGAACGCTCTCCACCCTTCACACTTCCTTGGACTTGCTTCCTGCCAGCTATCAGAAAGACGAGTAATAGAGAAAACATGGAATCAGGTAGGAGAAGAAGAAAAAAAGTCGGCTTAAAATAATTTCTTAATAAAAGACTAATGCAGATCTAAAACTACGAATTGAAGTAAAATGTTTTTAAAAGATTGAAATACTTTTGTAGAAAACACAACAGATGAAGGGAGAGAGAAAAATGAGAGTTAAAAATCACTGAAAAGAGCAAGTAGAGAAAAAAAAGATTTAAATTTAAACTCTCCTAAAAGCCAGAAAATGAGATTGATTTCAATATATTACAAATATGAGGGAAAAAAGTAAAAAAATAAAAGATGAATGACGTTCACATTACAGGGGAGAATGGATAAACTAAAAAAACCCTATAATATTAAAAAATAATAAAACAATAACAGTTGTGAAGGAGGTACAAAGAGGATCTGCAGTTTAAATGTTACAGGGTCAAAAAGTTAAAAAGAAAGTAAGAAAACTGCTAGAGGCCATTTATTCCTGAGTGAGTCTGATACCCCCAGGAAACAGGGTCTTGCTGCACCAGAGGCCCCCAGTGTAGAAAATTAATGGAACAGAGGGCTACTCTGAAACTGCCCTGGGACACCCCACAGCTCATGGCTCGCAAGTGTCCTCAGGTACCTGTGGAAGCAAGTGTCTGACTTCTACAGCTGATCCAAGCGGCACAGCCTGCCTCTGTAAACTTCTCCCAAGCCCTTCACTCCCTCCTCTCCTTCCATACATCCTTATCAGAATAGTAAACCATGATGCCGGTTAATAGATAACCTACCTGCACAAGATGACCTGGCTAGGAAGTTGTGGGGCTGGAATGTGAACCCAGCAACCTGAGACCAGAGTGTTAGTGCCAACCATTAAATTCTATGTTGTCCTGTAACTACTTTTAATGCCTGTACCACTAAGTTTTCCACACCATGTATAAGCCAACATTTTCACTTTTAATCATTGGGGATTTTTTTTCATAATTCACAACCTTCTGTCGAATAAAAACAAAAGCAGCTTTAATTTCATCTTGAAATACTTCCTGTTTCTTTATCTTCCTCTTCCCCTGCTTCTTTAAAATAAAGCTGCTCCCTTTCTTTTCTTCTCTTTTTTCTCTCTTTCTAGTCTAAATAAACGTATATGCACTGTAGAAAATAAAAGGCTTACAAAGTATACAAAATAAGAGGAAAATATTCCACCAAGTACAGACAGCTAAAAATAGGACCCTGATAATGGTGTGATTCAAGTGTCTGAGCATAATTGTAGAGACTAGGTGATTTCAAGGCCTTTTCTCCAGAACATAATGCTCCTTTTTTGTGTAGCAGCGATAAATGATTGTGCTAGATCCATAACTAGAGTCGCATCTTCCTTATTTGTGGGACTGAATAAAAAATGAGCCCTTCCAATTTGGTACTGCCGTAGTTTACAAGACTTGAAGAGATACTGTGTTTTCTGTTAACCTCATTTATAATCATTCCGTCTCATTTTACCAAAAACCATTTGCGTTGGAATCTTGCTGATAATCATTCTTTACACATGTCTAATGGAGTATAACAAAAATAGAGTTAGCATGGCTTCAATACGGATATGCTAAATGGTGTCTAGTATCTTGGTGTTCTCTTTTCCTTTAATGTATATATGACTCATTGATGCTTCTGAGCCACCAGTAGACAAGGTAGTTTAAAAATCATTACCAACAAATTTCCATCCACAGACTCTACCTTTTACTTTCTCACACCACCTCATTTAAAGTCTTTTGTGTTTAAAAGTATGTAACAGCACTAAAAGAAAGTATTATATGTTTCATCTGTTGTTCCAAAAGAAGCGAGAAACTAGACTATTAACCTGCTGTGTAATCCCTGCACAGACTACAGCGCCTTTCAGCGGGAAGCCAGGCTCTGCCAAGAGCAAGGAGGATTGCAGTTTAAACATTACAGGGTCAAGTTCAACATTTGTTCCATTCACAGAACTCCCACTGACATCAATGAGAGTTTTGTGCAGAGTAGAATTTCTTCCTCAGTTAAAGGATTTCTGTAATGCCTTCTATTTGGCCAGAACATATTCCACAAAGAATGTAATAAAGAAAATATATATAGTACTTCTCTCTCCTTTTTTTTTCCTGGCCTACTCTTGATTTCAATAAAATGTCATCTACAAAAAAGCATTTTTCTTACAGGACATGATTTAGAAGGTAAATAAGCCATTTTGTAGAGAATGTAAAGAGACTTTTAGATCATTCTAGACTCATCTGTTTGTAATTTTTGAGGGTTTTTTTTTTTTGGCCTGTGATATAAAAAATCATGATTGAATTGTCGAGAGCCTTTGAACTGCTGAAATTCTATACCCTATGATTTATCATAATTGACTGATTGGGAATATAGAGTTCTTAAGCTGATTAGACCAAGGTATGTGGAGCTAAATATCAATTCCACAAACATCCCTGGGTAAATAAAGGTAAATAAAGGCTGCTAACCAGGAAAAGTGAAGGCACTGAATTTCATGTAATTGTCGGAGGGGCAGGCAATCTATATTACCGGCAAAACAAAAGTTTGAACACTACAATGCAATTTTATTATTGTTAAGTATATATTGTTAATGAATATTCATAATTTATAATTAGCCTATTGTTTATGTGACATAATTTTAAGGGAAAAGAAATTATTAGAATATTAAAATATTAAATTTCTTTTAAGGGAAAGAAAATACTAGATTTTCTTTCTTTCAATAGCTATAGTAATTATCTGATTAACATTTCTAACAGTTTGGGAAATTACACATTAATTCACAGTACAATTAATTTCAATGTCTAACACCCTAATTTAAGGTCATCAAGATTTAAAAAGAAAATCTGAGGTTTCTTATAGATTCAAAAATCTGGTGTATGTTTTGCTTAATCTTCAGAAATATTTTAAAACAGATTGGATTCTAAACATTGTTAGTATTCTATAAAAAGCTTTGGCATGATGAATTCATACTTCACATAAGGAAGATGCTCCTATTTTTCTCTTGTTCAGGAAAGTTTTTAAAAAGGCAATCTGAGGAAGAAGAAAGCTGATAGAAAGTAAAAACAAAATGGAAAACAAAATAGGCACTCTGGCCTATGCAATGACTCGCTCCTCGTTATCTCCAACCAGCACCCAACCGCAACATTTAGAAAAAATTTTAGTTTCCACAGAGGTTCCATTCCTCCTTCAAACTAACTGTGCCAGGCCTTTCAGAAAAATCACAAGGTCACACTAACTACTATTTATTAATGGTTTTGCTCAAATAGTAAAAAAGTTCTGAGAAATTCAAACAAGTATCAGATGTCACCAACATTTGTGGAGTATCTGTTATGGACCCAGTACTGGGCTGGACATTTCAGAGGTGATATCTCATAAGGGAGTTTAAGAGACACCAAGTTGTGAAGTGTTAGATAAATCTATAAGGTAAACGGCAATTTCAGGAGGAATCAGTTGTTCGTTGATCCTAGGAATCAGAAAGGTCCCCAGTTATGAGTAACTATGTGTTGTCTTTTGGTTTGGTATGATTTCAAATCTACTTGTTGATGACAAAGACAAAAAAGAAGTTGTTTTTAGAAATAAAGTTGTTTTTGATATAGTGATATAAGCTGTGTCAGGATGTCATCGTCTCATCTGATGTCATCATCTCATCTGTTGTCATTGATAAGCACTCAGTGCCTCAGCTGATGACCACACTGCTGGGGTCTTATTAGTAAGGACATATGGAGAAGCAACTATGGCAAGGGGACATTTAGACTATTAAATGACTATAAATACAGAAAGTTTGTGAGGACTATTCAGAGTTTCGGTCTGGGCAAGGCGACTCTTTGCTGACCTAAATAACCCTCCAAAGACTCTTGAGGCACTGGCTGTGGCCAGGCACTCCTGGTTGATAGTGATGAAAACTATGCAGTGGCCCACGAAGGAGATTAGCCTGCTGGTCAACACTGGCACCATGGTTCCCTAGCAACGTGCTCTAGCAACAATGGACTTTTATTTTGCACTGGCAGCCGGACCTCAGCTCTCAACTGGCAAAACGCTGTCTCCCCAGAGCCAACCTCATAGAAAAGGTACACCGCAACTGAATTTGGACTTTATTTCTGTCTCTCCCCTTGCCTGGAACAATAGTGTAATTAATCTATCATTGTTTTGGAGTATGTTATTTCCTTATTGGCTTATTAGGAGACATTATCCTGTATACTATTGGCTTGTGAAACTATTATAATTCCCACAGCGAAGCTGTGTTAAATAAACCATTGGCAAAGACAATCTCAGTCTCTGAGCTTAATTTTTCCCCCTGAGTCAAAACACCATGGTAAATAGATTGTCAATTCTTTTGTGATCTTTTGGGTTGAGGACTGATGTATGGGATGACGTGGTGGTTTTAAAATATGCCCACAAGCTCTTTGCTGTTTCTCTCAACAAATGTGCAATCTATGTACTCTATCCTCGAAAATGGGCTGGTTTTGCTTCTGCTTCAACCAATAGAATACAGAGAAAATGACCTATGTCACTTCCCAGATGAGGACGTTAGAAGGCAAAGTGCTTCTACTGTGTTCACTGGAATACTAGTTTTTGAAGACATCAGCTACCAAGTAAGCATTCTGTCTATCTTGAGGGCATCATGTGTGAGAAAGGCCAAATTAGCCCACAAAGAAAGACCACACCGAGAGGCCCTCTGACTACATCTAGGAATTGAGAAAGAGAGAGCTGCCTACCCATTCTCAAGCTGTTCTAGCCTCCTTTCTAAGTCTGCCCTGCCCCACCCCCCATCTGTTACAACTTCAGCCACAATCACATAAGAAACTGTAAGAGCCAAAATTGCCCAGCCAAGTCCTTCCTAAATTTCTGACCCAGAGAAAATATGAGCTATAATATAATGATTATTGCATTTAAGCCAGTGAATTTTAGGGTGATATGTTACACAGCAATAGTAACCAGAACAAATATAAATTTTCTAGTTTAAAAAAAATTTTGTATTGAAAAATTTCAAATATATTGTATAGTAGAGAGATTGACTATAAAATGAACTGTCATGTACATTACCCAGATTCAACACACTAAAATGTTTGCCGCATTTGCTTCATCTGTTCCCCTTTGTTCTCTTTGCTGAGGTATTTTAAACTCACCCTAGACATTGTGTCATGTCAAGTATCATATGATACTTCAGTATGAATACCAAAAAATAGATATTTTCTTACATAACCAAAATGTCATCATCACACTTAACAAAATTAACAATAATTCTCTGGCATCCTCTAATATCCAGACCACAATCAAATTTCCTGATTGTCTCAAAACTGTGTTTTTACAGTTCTTAGCATAAAGATCTAAACAATGTCTACATAGCATTTGAAAGCTGTTGTGCCTCTTAGCCTCTTTTCATCTAAAACAGTGGCTCCCTCTCCTTCCCTTTCCTGACTGCCGATAACTAGTTGCAGAAACCAGGTAAGTTGTCTGAGGAATGTTTGCTTTCTTGTGGTGTCATTTAACTTGCTCTTTTATCCCTTGTAGTTCCCATGAATGAAAGTTGGATCAAAAGAATTGATTAGAATCAGGGTTAACTTTTTTTTCCCCTGAGGATACTTGGTAAGTGCTCTGTGCTCCATGATGCATCACATCAGGAGGTACTTGATATCTGGTTGTTTCACTTTTAGAGATGCTAAGATTAATCAGTTCTGTGCTGACGGCCTTATTATTCCTCATAGGAAAATTCCCACCTGCCTTTCCACTAACTGTTTCATTCAATGATGATTGCTGCCTGAATCAAGTATTTCATCCTTGTTACTGGGTTGTCACTTCTTCTAGGCCTTTTCAGTACTAGGAAATGTGTATTCAAAGGGGAAAAAATTGTTGATAGTGTTGATATTTCCAATTCAAATTTAACATTGTAACAGTGTTATCCTGTAAGATTTTTCGCTTAAGTTCTTTGATTTTCTATTTGTTTCTCTTACACTGAAAATCTTGTTTCTAACATCAACATAATTACTTACGTGCATAAATCTATAGTGTATTTAACATAGTTTCAAAATAGTAACAGCTATATTGTCTCTAACAATTAGATACAGAATACAGTTTATGATTTCTTTGTACCTCTATTTGTTCTTAGAATGTGTTCTGTTACAGTGTACCCTTGAAATAATTATTTTCTTTGTATCTTTTTCGTTGTGTCTTTTTGTGTTAACAACTTGATAAGTTCATTTGTTTCAATTCATTCATTCATCTCAGTTCAAATTAGGTTCATTTGTTTCATCTGCTTTTAATTTTTATAGATTGCTTTTATTTTATGTTTTTGAATATGTGAAACATGTATATACTTTACGTGAACAAACTATACAAGAAGATATATTCAGAGGAGTCATTTCATTCCTTTTCTCACCACCCTGTTCATTCCTTTTTGAGATAGTCGTTTTTTATTAGTTTTGGTTTGAGTGTTATATTTTAAAAAGATTTCGTTTATTTATGCTATCTTGAGAGAGTATGAAGGATGACAATTAGGCTTTGGGCTGAGTAACTCTTAGGTTCATGACAGCTGTAGGTTGAGGAAGACTTAGTCTTCAGAGGAGGTGGTCTTCATAAAAACAAATCATTTCAGCCTTTCTCCCCTCACTACCTCCCCAACAAAGTCTTTTCTAAATGGAGAAGTAGTTCTCTGCCTGTCTTCTTAATGGTTATTTATCACCTCCACTAAAATGTGCTTACCTAGTTAGAATATTTTTTTTAATGGTTAGAAAATAGAATTCATAATAGGATTCCATTTTACATGTATATGTTTGCAAGAGGAAAACTAGTGATATGATATACCAAAATATTAATGATACTTATTTGTGCAGAGTGACATTTCAGATGATTTAATTTCATTTTATCTATATTTTCTAATTTTCTACAGTGATGATATAGCTGCATAATATTAAAGGGCAATGTGCTTTCCATTATACAAAAAGATAATAATCTTTTTAAAATGACTAAATGCATGGAGAATTATTGTTATGGGTATAGAATTTTTGTTTGGGATGAAGAAAAGTTCCAGAAATGGATAGTGGTCATGGTTGCACAACATTGTGAATGTACTTAATGCCAGTGAATTGTACTCTTAAAAATGGTTAAAATGGTCAGTTTTATGTTATGTATATTTTACCACAATAATAAAATAATAATAAAGGAGGCGGGAAAAGTTACTACATATTAGCCCTAGTATTAAATGAAACTTACTAAGTACCATGATCTTGCCATATTTCAGTTATGTTCTTTAGACAGGTGTCCAAAACATTATTACTTGCTTGGTGTATACGCATAATAAACATAAGCTAATATTTATTGAGGGACTGAATAAGCATTTTACATACATGTCATTTAATATTCCCCAAAGTCCATGAGGTAAGGACAATTATTATCTCCATTTTTAAATATGAAGAAACTGAGGCTAAGAAAGTTTAGGTCACTTCTTAAAGGCCACTCAGCTAGTAAGTGGCAAAATCAGGGTTAGACCTAACATCTGTGTGACACCACATCACTGCTGTTAACCACCACAGAAGAGCAGTTTGACCACACCAGCTCAACATTGCTGTTTGGGGACTAGTTACACAGCCTCCTTGGGGTTATAACAAACTCTTTCATAACTTTCCAGCTATGAGTTTACTTAATGTCTGCCACATTTACTTTTAAACTCTCATGTTTCTGCTATGTTTAAAAACTGATTAACTGAGCTTTCATGAAAATCATTCCCACGATTATTATTCTTATTTTTATAGTCAGGTCAAATAATGATAATCGTGCTATATTTGCTCCATTTCAGCTAGAGACAGAGTCACTAAGAAGGTGCAAATTAGGGTGCATTTTGAACACGTTGTTCCAAGGTGAGGTCAACAGCTTTCTGGAAGTGCTCGAGAAAAAAATCATGCAATTATCTTTCTAAACCCGGAAACTTCAGTATCTCCAGGGCCTGGGGAGAGGACCAGGTTTTGGGTTAGATCTAAGTTTAAGAAACAGTCACCTCACACATTCTTCTTCCAATCTGGAAGCTTAAAGTGTACTTTATAGGTATACTCCTATGGCAGCCGGCTGGTCCTAAGACCACCTCCTTACTTCTTCCTCACTCTCCAAAGTTCTCGTGAGTGAGTTCTGGTTAAGAGTTGGTAGAAATTTTGGCCCACTAGGATCTTCTGGCATGACTTAGAGCTCCTGCAAGGATCCTGGAACCAATTTATTTCCTTAGATGCCATTATGAATTCCAATTCTGAACCAGACATGTGGCCACTCTCTAGATGAACTATTAATAGGAGCACATTTCTTTAGCCCTTTTCAACTGACCCTTCAGACACTAAAGATCCATGTTTGGGATACAGTAAGTTACCTAAGGATTGAAGTGCAGACAAGCAGCCACAAAATGAAAAAGTGTCTCTACAGTGAGCGTGCTTGTAATGTGGCATTGTATTTACTTAATTTTTCCAAATAAAATTTAATTTATTCATTTAAAAGAAGGAATGCTGTTTCCAGAGCTGTCAAGACAAAAGTAAATTTAAGAGCATTGCAAGCTCACTGCTGGAAAAAATGTCAAAGGCAATTTAAAATTATCAACATTAACAATACTTTTAGTGTGAGGATGAGAAAGTAAACAGCATGCCAAGAATTTGTCCGGTCGTGCAGAACTGAAGTCTGAGCATACAAGTAACTCAGTTAATCAGGGTCAAAGGAGGAAAATGAAATAGGCCTTTGAGATATGGAGAGAATGTATAAAAACTGAATGAACATGCAGAAATGAAAAAATCAGAGGCTTGACCTTCTTGGAGTCCAAAAGATTTGACATTGAGAATATTTTCCTCACTCTTAGTTAAGACTCCATGAAAAATTCTTCACATGAATTTCTACTGCCCGTAAATATGCCTCAGCAATTGTACAAATGACCAGCATTAGACACTTCCATTCAAGAAGAAGGGTGTCTACCACTGAAAGGTGTGCACAAGGAATAACAAATGCATATTCAATGTCCATTATCTTTGTTCACGGAGAGAAGTTGTGGAATAGAGAATTCAAAATGGAAGATAAGCACCAAATCACTCATACTTCAATTTGAAATACATCTGTTAATTGTAAATCTCTTCCTTCTTTTATCCATATTTAGGCCAGGATTTCTCAACTCTAAAACTATTGAAATTTGGGACCTGATAATTCTTTGTTGTATCACGTGCATTGTAGGATGTTACCAGCAGCTCAGGCTTCTATCACTAGATGCAAGTTGTGACAACCAAAAATGTCCCCTGAGGAGACAAAGTCAGTTTCAGTTGAAAACCACTGATTACACCAATATCAAAATTACTTTGTCATTTCTGTTGGCACACACCAGCTGTATGGTAGGGAAAGTGACCTAAGAGCACAAGAAGAGGCTGGTCTAGGACAAAGAAAATTTATTGCAGATAACCTGCCATGTAGATAATCAACAAGTAATTTATGGAGATTAAATATAGTGCTGGGAGCATCTTATTAGAACCAAGGTTCTCGATTGGTAGACAGTGAGTGATTGAGGTTGATCAAAGTACCGGACACAGTTGTAGTCAGCTTCCGGCCGCCGCCAGACCCCAGCCGGGGAAGATCAAATCAAGTATTCCGTTTATAGAACTGAATTACTTGATACACATTGTGCAATTGAGAGCTTGCTTGTTTTTCATTCATTGACAGCTGGTCTAGCAGAAAGACTGCCAGACGCTTGGGTCATGCAACCAAATCTTAAAAGGCATATTGGGCCTGGGAAGATATAGAGGCGAGGACTAAGGATTTTAAGAAAGACGAACTAATCACTTCCAACTTAAACATAAATTTGATGGTGTTTCTGATGCATTTAGGCAAAGTATATTTTAGACTCCTTCACATGTTGTAAAAAGATTTAGCTCCTTGTCCCTGTGTTTTATTGTCACTGGAAATATGTAGGCTTCACCTCAAACAGACAAGTAACAAAGAACAGATTAAGACACTCCAATTTAATCAATCTGGATTACTAATCTTTTGCTTCAAGTCCAATTCTTGCCCTCTGACTGTTCCCTTACTTGGCATTTTGGATTGTCCCTTAATTCTGGTCCAAACTTACATGGGAAGTGGCCACCAACTGTCTTTGCTTATACCTCACAGCCCCAAGCCAGCAAGGTCCCTCCCACAAGCAACCTAAAAATTCTGGCCTGGATCAAGCCCTGGGCCCCGCTAATTTGGAAAGGGGGCTGGGTAAGTCTGTTTTACTCTATGATGGAACCTTGTGTTTGGTTATGGGAGTCTTGTTAAGACAGATATTGACAAGATAAGGGCAATCAAAATGATGAAATAATTAGAAACCATACCACATGTATACATTTGATCTCACTCAAAATACAGGTAAAGGATATTTTATACAAGGAAAAGCTGAGGAAACTGGAAGGCTTTAACCCAGGCAGGAAAGGGCACAGGTGTGTAGTTGGCATGATTGTGTTCCGCATGTGAACAGCTGTTATGAAAAGAGAATAGTCTTAATGTCACTTTACAAGTAGCAAATGCAAATAGGTGGAAGCTTTAAGGGAGAACTTTGGGTTTGATGGGAGGAAGAACTTAACCATAAAAAGGCATCTATTTTAGTCATGTTTACACACTGAAGAGAATGTACTGTCTTTTGAAACTGCAAAATTCAGAGGGAGGATTGGCTTCAGACTTCAGGGGAAATTGGGGTAAAATACAACAGAGGTAAGGAATCTACAACATTCTTGAGTCACCTTAAATTATCTCCAAGGTTTGGAGTGTTTTAGGGTCAATTTCTTGCATGAGGTTGGTTTTTAAAATATTTTAAAGAATACAATGGATATGATTTTCAGGGGAACAATGAAAGATTGTTCACCGCAATGCAGCTGGGGTTGAGAGAAGAGAATAATGGGTGTTGTGAGAGGTTCTCTGTTTGACTAGACTGGAACAAGAAGGTAAAGAAGACTGAGTGGATGGGAAATTTGAGACAGTGGCGGAACAACTGATGAGTTAGTCTTATTCTAGCTCATATGGTATTTATGAAACATTTTAAGTCATAGACTCCTAAATGTTCTTTAATATTTACTTTTATTTAAAATGAGATCTGCTTATCTGGAAAAGAATTATTATATTATTTACAAAAATATATCGATATGTTATTAAAATATCACGTCATTGGATAACTTGTCAACAAGTCTATGACAATATTTACAGACCTGACGTATCTTAAAAAGTGTCAAAATAGTATGTAAAGTATCAAGAGACTATGCTTTAAAATATGTTTATTCATAGCATATCTTTGGAAGAACATACAAGAGATTGGTAGTAATTGCCTCTAGGAAGGAGATCTAAAGGATGGGTTGGGGGTAGAAGGGAGAATTTTCATTTCATACCTTTTGGTACTATTTGAAAATTTATATCATATGTATGTATTACATACTCAACATTAATTAAATTATTAATTAATAAAAATAGTAATCTTTTATTCATATTTCAATCAGTATCAAAAGTTTGAAAGACTTGGTATACATTTCTCCATTGATTTGACTGCTGGTTTTAATCTCCCTCCTTTTCCACATAATTTGGATCTTATTTTAACATGTTCTTTTTGATGAACATGGCTAACTAAAATAGCTATTTGATCTAACTTGTTATCTCAGGACAAGCCCTTGGACCAGACTCATCCTCTTTTCCTTGCTATTGGGTCTTTGTGGCACCTGGATAGGAAAATTCTTGAGGCAGAAATGGCTAGAAGTAATTTAAATGACCACTTCTCCAATGTGTCCAATTTTCTCCATTGCCACGGCTACTACCTTAACCTGGCCCATCATATGCTCTCTCCTGGTTACCCCTACA
The DNA here is from genome assembly GCF_021613505.1 of Equus quagga. Lineage (NCBI taxonomy): Eukaryota > Metazoa > Chordata > Mammalia > Perissodactyla > Equidae > Equus > Equus quagga. The sequence goes on from NC_060275.1 coordinate 71,407,521, forward strand.
GTCTCCTCAATGGTCTCTCTAGCTTTAGTCCTGGCTGTCTCCAAGTTTTTCTCCACAGTATGGCCAGCAATCTAATCATGTCATTCCTGCTCAAAACCCTTGGATGGCTCACCATTGTCCTCAGGAAGAAGCCCAGACTCCTTTATATGGCTTACAAGGCCCTTCAGGATGTGGCCCCTGTCTCTTCAACATCATCTCTTTCCACCCTCCTCTTCTGTGCTCCAGTCTTTCAATTCCTGGATCTCACCAGGCCCTCTCTTACCCCTGGAACAGTCCGCTACACCATCTTTGCCTGGCTAACTCCTATTCATTCTTGAGTTTACTTCGGATTCACATCCCCTGGAAACCTCTCAGCCCCCCAAGTCTGAATTAGGGAGCCCTCCTATGTGCTTCCAGAGCCCCCTGTACTTCCTTTCATTGTCTGTGATTTCACTGCACTGTACCTACTGTACTTCCTCTGCTTCCCACACAGGATTCTCAGCTCCTTGAAGACATGTGATCACAGCTATATCCCTGGACCCTAGCGCAGGTCCTGGAATGGATAAGCACTGAAGTCAGTTAGAGGTATACACAGGAGAAAGGAACTACTTCTTCTTATGTGTTGAAAAATAAGATTGTCCTATTTAGTAGTGGAGACTTGCCTGACAGGAACCACAGAAAAGAGGGATCTTATCAGTTTAATTTCTTAAATTGTGTTAATGTAGTTTTGTTCATGAATATTGTCTTTACTGAATTCCTGGAAGGAAGGCATTAGAATGTTTCCTTTGAGTTGTGGGTATATTTATATCTAAGACACATTAATAAGGCTGGCTCTGCTGTTAGAGAATTCTGTAATATAAGAATACCTGGACATCTGATTTTATTTGATTAGGATTTTATTAAATTTTCCTGAAAGTCACCTTTTGCTTGCCACCACTCTTCATCTTATAGTTCCTAACTCTGCATAATATATACCTAAGTAACCTCTTTCCAATTTATATTTTATTTTATTTTATCCTAACTTGAGCACATTGTTTTTACCTCTGAATAAAATGGTATGAAATTCAATTTTTATGGAATCATACATTGTCATTCTTCAATTTTAAGATGCCCAAAAGTTTTTTTTCAGGGATAAAACAAATATGAAACTAAATGTAGCCAACAATCTAAGACTCATCACAATTTTGGATATATTATAATATGAGAGAATTTGTGTCTTATGTACACACAAAAACATACATATATTTGGAGAAAAGAATGGAAGAAACTGGAGCAAAATATTAAGGTTGGTGAAATGTGGGATTATGATTAATTTTTGTTTTCCTCTTTCATATTTACCCAATGTTTCTACAGGGAGGAGGGCTGCATTTTTTGTGTACATAATCAACAAAAATTAATAGACTTAAAAAACAGGTATGATGTATTTAATATATCTTTTGCTTCTTTCTCCTCCAGACGCTTGAGGTCTCTGAGTTCTCAACATATGACATGAATCAACACACCCTTATCTTAACTTTGGTCTACATACTCAATCCATTTGAGCCCAGTATTGATGGCTCTGCTTCTATTCTCTCTCTTTTTTGTTTTGAGAAAGATTAGCCCTGAGCTAACATTTGTGCCCATCTTCCTCTATTTTTATATGTGGGACACTGGCCACAGCATGGCTTGATAAGCAGTGCATATGTCCGTGCCCAGGATCCAAACCAGTGAACCCCGGGGCTGCTGAAGTGGAGCATGCGAACTTAACCGCTCCGCCACCAGGCCAGCCCCTCTGCTTCTGTTCTTTGCAGAGGAATGCCATTCTTCCTTCTGGATGTAATTCCATAGACAGCTTTTACATAGTCTTCAGCTCATTATTCCTTGTATGGCTGCCAATTTTTGTCTTCATCTGCACTTGCATGTTTTATGACATTCAGAAAATGAATTAGGGCACCTGACATAACTGTACATTCCAATACAAATGGGACGTTACAGAAATCCATGTCTGAGAGGCTGCAGATGGTACTAGACTTTGTGACTATTGGATTGAATGAGTTAATGGTGGAGAACATGCTTTGTCAGTGTTCCATAAATGCTCTTCTTTCCTTCTCCTGCTTATGATGCCTGAGAAAAGAACAAAGCAGCTGAAGAGCCATTTTTTCCATCTATTTCTTTTGCCTGTGGCATTTCTTTCCCAAACAAAAAATCTCCAGATTTTATGCAGCCCTTTCCTTTATAAAAGAATAAGCAAGCATCTTGGAAAATGGCACTTCCAATTAACTTCATTTTTTTTTTCTTCAAGATTTTATTTTTCCTTCTTTTCCCCAAAGCCCCCCGGTACATAGTTGCATACATTTTTAGTTGTGGGTCCTTCTAGTTGTGGCATGTGGGATGCTGCCTCAGCGTGGCCTGATGAGCAGGGCCAGGTCCGCGCCCAGGATCTGAACCTGCGAAACCCTGGGCCGCTGAAGTGGAGCATGCGAACCCAACCACTCGGCCATGGGCTGGCCCCTAAATTCAGTTCTTGACAGTTTGTCTGGGAGCTGCTACACTGGTTCGCGGGGGCACTGAATTCCTGGAAGGGGCAGGACAGAGGTGTTACTGTGGGAAAAACAGCCAGTACAGTCAACATTTGTACATCTCAAAGCGCTTTGTTAAAAGCTCGTTAAGTAGAAGAAACACAGGGAGAAGCATGAGCTCCTTCAATTAGTAACGTGGAACCCCCCAAAAAGAAGATTTCTTTACATGTTCACTCCTTGGTCATTCAAACTTTTGGACAGTCTTGGTGCCTTGAACTTAAAAGCTTCTAAATTCTGATAGCAATAATGATACACTGCTTCAGTGTTTTGTTTTGTGGGTTTTTTAAATAGCGTATTTCTATTCTGCTTAAACTTTCTCATTGAAGGAATCAATTGCTTTTAAAAAAATTAACTGATTGTTTTTTCCAATATGTCCCATGAAAATCAGTAGATCTTATCCACTCCTCTGGCTCCCAGTTCTAACATCTCTTACCCAGATCCCTCTCCTGAGTCTGATGATCAACTGCTAGCTAGAGATCTCAATTGGGATGTACCAGAAGTGCCTCATGCACTAGGTATTCAAAACTTATCATCTTCTTCCCATACCTTTCTCTCATCTTTAATTTCCTACCTAGGTGAATGGCCTCACCATAAACCTAGTCTCCCAAGCCAGCAACCTGTCATCTCTGATCCACACCCATCCATCAGCCCCCAAATCCAAATGCCAAATCTTGTTGATTCTACTTGCTAAACATATCTCAAACCACTTTTCTCCATCACCACTGCCACTAACAGTCCAAGCCACTAACAACTCCTACCTCAATGACTGCAAAAGACTTCTATATCACTTCCCTTGCCTTTGGTCTCTGTCCTTGAAGATCCAGTCTACACATTGCAGCTAGAGTGATCATCCTAAAACACAAACCTACTCATGCCACTCTCCTGCCACAGATATCCGCTGCCCTCAGAATTAAGTCCAAATTTCTCTAGCTTTATAAGATTTTCATGATCTGGTTCCTACTTGTTTCTATAACTTCACCCTCTGCCACCTCCCCTTCTCCCAAACCGTGAGCTTCTTTTTGTATGCTCTGTTATTTCCTGGGCTTTGCATAGACGACACTGGTGACGCTCACCACTTGGAACACGCTGGCTTCTCTGCATCACCCAATCCTGGTTATCTTCTACACTCAGTCTCAGATCTCAGGGTAAATGCCATGTTCTGTGGGAAGCCCTCCCAGCATCACTCCCACCCTACGCTGAGTAAGGTGCTCTCTATACTCCCATAACACCCCATACTTACTCCTGTATTTCAATTTTTTGTTTACTTGTCTGCGTCCCTCTACTAGATTGTTAGCTCCCTAAGGACAAACACACTGTCTTGTTTACTTTTATATCTCTTGTAAAGTGATCTTGTAAAGAACCGAGTAAAGTTCTGGAACCAGTAAGCTCTCAATTAACATTTATTGAACCAATGAATGAAATTACAGAAGTAACAGGTTCCCTGGTTGCTGGAACATTTACAAATAAAACATGAGTTACTCTGACTGCTTGAATTAGCAAGTAAATCCTCAGACCTAGGCCAGATTGGGGAAAATCTGACTTGTGATGGAGGGCTTGGCCTAGCTTAGACTGACTCCAGAGCCAGCCGTTTCCTTAGCAGTCCAAAGCATGTGACTCATAAAAAGGCCCTAAGCCCTGATTCTGAGAGAAGGAACTTCGTCTTCAAAATGGGTTATAAACTAGGCAAAGTGCATTTCCTGTTCTCTTCTTCATTGGAGCATTCTTCTAGGGATTAGATGGTTTCAACCTTAGATTCCAGAAAAACAGATAGGCAAGAAGATACAGATTAGTGCTGGGGGACAACGCAGGGACCGAGTTTTTGTGTGAATGGATTAGAGAGTTGAAATATTTTTATGGGAATATGCCAGAAACAGAAGTGAACAAGAAACAGTGCCCCTGAAGCATAGAAGAGAAGAGTCAGGCAACAAACAAATACATCAACAAGATAAAATCCGAAAGTGATCAATGTTATGATGTCAAAAACCGGGGGATATGATGGAGGTGGGGGATGGCCCCTTGCAAGATGGGGTCAGGGAAGGCATCTTTGAAGAGGTGACATTTGAGCTGAGACCTGAATGGTGAAAAGAAGGTAGGCATGTAAAGAAATGGAGGACGAATAATCCTGTTGGAAGGAATAATGACAGCAAAGAATACATTTGCAAGTTCAAGGAGGAGAAGGAAGAGCCACGTGAACAAGGGGGCGTGGTTGCAGATGAAAGCAGGGCAGTGGGCAGGGGCTGGCTGAGCAAGGCCCGTTAGCCTGTGCTGGGGAGTTTGGGCGTCATAATCAGTGCCCTGGGAAGCCACTGGAGGATTCTGAGCAAGTGATTGACTTTGCCTAAAAATCCTTGAATTTATAGACTGAGGAGGAAGGAGATAAAAGTGAAATAAAAAAAACGTTTTTTTTTAACCTTTTGTACTTAAGCTAAAACCATGTGTTTGCGTATTGTCAGCATTTCTGTACTCATGACAAATTATTGACATGTCAACTGCATTTATTGTAAATTTTATTTCCTTGATTGAAGGAGAACTTAGAAATATCCCTGACATTAGTGATTTTAGGTGAAGAATCAATATTCCTTGCTCATTTTTGTTTTTTTTACCATCCCTACCCAATGGGAGATTAGAAAATAATTTTAAGAACTAAAATTAAAGTAATTACTAATTTTAACCTATTCTGTTCCCATGTGGTTATCACAATTAAAATCAGAATTTATAACAGCTACATCCAATCAGAATTCACAGTTTTAAAACCTTTCATTCTAGACCTTTGATTGAATAGCTGAAATCTTGCAAATCTTTTCTGTTTAATTGCAATTTACACAGACTTTCTAGCAAAACTATGAGGTTTAAAGGTGAATTGAATCCGAGCGCAATTAAAAAGTTATTTGGACAGCATTCCTTGCTAGGAAATATTATCTACACAGTGTTTGCTAATGATTATAAAGCTTGGTTTGTTATCTATAATTCAGAAACCTTACGTGGTTCTTTGTCAAAATAAAAACGTGGTATACTGCAGTACTGAAAAAAATTTTTTTTCTTCCTGAGGAACTCAAAGCACTTCACTGATGTTTTCTCATTAGTCCTCACCATTTCCCCAAGGTAAGTAGATGGAAAATGTTATGCACATTCAGCAGATGGGGGAACAAGGCCAAGAGAGATGAATGAACACGCCCAAGGTCATATACGTCAGTGGCAGAGGAGGGATGAATCTCAGGTCTTCGAATTCCCAGGGCTCTGGCATTTTGTAATGTAGGGCCAGGAACAAAACCAGTTCTTGTTTTGTTTCGTTCATTTGAGTCCCCATGTATACAACTACGGTGAACTAATAAGACATCAGTTCTAGGGTATATCTCCATGTTTGCTGTTTACGTCGGCAATGATTCTTAACTGTTATTTTATTTATTTATTTTTTAAGATTTTATTTTTTCCTTTTTCTCCCCAAAGCCCCCCGGTACATAGTTGTGTATTCTTCGTTGTGGGTTCTTCTAGTTGTGGCATGTGGGACGCTGCCTCAGCGTGGTCTGACGAGCAGTGCCATGTCCGCGCCCAGGATTCGAACCAACGAAACACTGGGCCGCCTGCAGCGGAGCGCGCGAACTTAACCACTCGGCCACGGGGCCAGCCCCTTTAACTGTTATTTTTAAATGAAGACTTCGGGGGGTTTAAACAATGCAGTAAGATTAAAATATTTATCTCATATATTATATGTGGGTTGTCTGTCCAGGAACCTATACTGGCTATAAGAACTTTATCATTTTGCAAAAGACTAGATTTGCTGGCTGCTATTTAAGGAATTAGAAATATAAACACACACACACACACACACACACACACACAAACTTTATTGTATTGTTTTCTCTTTGAATGCTTTTCTTCCATAATATGATATTTGAAACCTATGAGCTCCTATAAAAAGTTAAAGTTGTTTAAGCTTTGGTTTTTAGGTTTTGAAGTGTTTATGTGTCCTCTCATATTAGTATATGCTCTTGCTTTTTCCCCTTCTTCTCTCTCTCCCAAGATTAAATCTTTATTGTAGAAAATTCCAAACACACATAAGCATAGGAAGACAAGTACAATAAGCCTCCATATACCAATCACCCTGATTGTAATATATGTAATTACAATCACATAATTATAAAGATTTTGCAATATTTATCTCATTTGTCCTTTTTTCTTTTGCCTTTGCTGAACGTTCAAAAAGTAATCTCAGACATCAAGTCATCTCATCCTTGTGTACTTGACCTACGAATCGCTAAAAACAGGAACTTTTAAATCATGGTCATAATGCCATTATCACACCCAAAATTTATCAATAATGCCTTTGTATTATCTAAAATCCACTCCTTAATACAATTTCTCAGATTAATTAACAAACAATCTTTTCACAGTTGGTTTTATCAAATCAGGAGCCAAACACGTGGCGTTGGTTGTTGTGTTGGCCTCTTGGACTCTAGAGCAGCTCTTGCCCTTTCTCTCCACCCACTGCTGTTGACTAGCTGCAGAAACCAGGTAAGCTGCCCTGAGGAATGTTGCACACTCTGAAATTATCTGTTTGCTTCTTTGTGGTATTGTTTAGCTTATTTCTCTATCTCCCATATTTACTATGAATGGAAGTTAACTCTAGAGGCTTGATTACATTCAAGTTCATTTTTTTTTAATTGTTACTGCAAAAACACTTCATAGGAGGTGCTGCTGCCTATTACATCATATGAGGAGGCCTACAATGTCTGGTTGTTTCACTCTTAGGGATGCTAAGATTAGCAGAAGGGTCATATGGTGACAACCTGATCCCTCCATTGTAAAGTTCCCTATCAGCCTTTAAACTAATCATATAAATCATTGATGATCTTTGCCTAAATCACTTATTTCAGAGCTTCAAATAACAGTTTTCTAATCCTATCATTCCTTCCACATTTATTAGCTGAACTTCTTCTGTAAAGAAGAACCTTTCCTCCTCAACTAAGCCTATTAGATTAAAGAGAGAATCGATGCTTAATTCTTTCCTTTTATTTCACAGGGGTTTGGCATCCTAGTTACCCATTCATCAGTGTCCAATGAGGAGGGTTTCAATTAATTGAATTCTTGATTGTTCTTGATACTCAAATTCATGCACTGAATTTTTACTTCTAACAACAGCAAATAATGGAAGAATATAATACAGGTGGAGTACTCATTATGTATTGGTTTTTGGGGAAGGCAATGGAACAGCACATAGACTCCTCTCTCTACAACAATGTACTTCCCTGTTTCAACCAAACCTTTTCTTATGTTTCCTTTGGCTTTTCTCCACTCCCTTATGGGTATGAATGAGATGTAGAAACCAAAGAGGAGGAAAAAAGACCAGGTACAAACAAGAAGGGGAGAATTGTGACTCATGGTCGAAAGCCAAGCAGCCTAGAAAAAAGAAATACAATTAAACAGTTATTTCAAAGAAACCAAAAAATACTTCTACACCATCTCCAGGCTTGAAGGAAATGAACCAACTATAGAAAGTTCCTTATAACTCTGTTCAAGGTATGTAACTGAGCTTTATCAGTCTTTTGCCATTAAGGAATTAAATATTATTAAAGTTATCTAATTAATCGGTGAGTGTAGCTAAAATGGAGAGATGCTGATGATCAGGACTTCTTGCAATGCTAAACTCTTTCATGGTGTACATCAGAACAAGATCATTAGGGAATAATGCCCTTATAAACCCATAAGCTAAGGTAGATTGTACTTTGGTTCATCTATGAGCCCACAGGGTTTGTGGGCTACTAACACTAACAGAGAACATGGCCCTGTTTATGCAACTACCCCAGGCCTAACTGGTTGGATAACTTCTTTCTAATAACAACTCTTTATTCAACAACCACATATTTTTTATTGTAAGTCTCAGAAATAATTTCATCCTTTGCTCATGTACAAAATGAGGCCAGGAAACTAACTTTCAAAAATGAAATTAATATGAACATTTATTATCTTTTTTTTTTTGAAAGATTGGCCCTGAGCTAACATCTGTTGCCAATCTTCCTCTTTTTTTTTTTCTATCCACAGCCCCCCAGTACACAGTTGTATATCCTAGTTGTGGGTCCTTCTACTTCTTCTATGCAGGACACCGCCTCAGCATGGCTTGATGAGCGGTGCTAGGTCTGCGCCCCAGATCCAAACCAGCGAACCAGGGGCCGCCAAAGTGGAGAGTGTAAACTTACCCACTTGGCCACGGGGCCGGCCCCTAACATCTTTTAATGTTAGAGATACTTACATAATATTAGAGGTATTTACAAAAATTTAAAAGGTAAGGTTAATTTGCTATAATTTTTGAATGGCCCAAAAATTCATGTCGGAAATCATCCCTCAGAATAAGAATTCTTTGTTTTCCATTCACCTTCTCATAATGGACATTAATCCCTTGAGGTGTGAAACTTTTCTCTGCCCTGCCAAGTTACACATTCTAGAAATCAAATCTTACAAAACAGCCTGACATTCCTCAAAGATAAACAGCACTAGAGATGGAGGTCTTAGAACATGTAAGACAAGATGGAAGTAAGAAATTATTGACCTATTATAGAGAATAAGCTTAAATGTGTCTTTTTCTAAAAACAGTTGAAAAGAATCTTGACACTCCATTCTGCTATCAATTTAGTGGTGGTCCTTGTGGGGAAAGTTATCCAAAGGTTATATTGGGAAGGTTTGACTAATGAGTTCCCAGAGGTTAAGGTAGAAATAATTGATTTTGGGTGTCGTGACACTATTTCTCATTAAGTAGCTTATGTGTTTGTGGATGGACATATGAGAGTGAACGTGAAGTGCGAAGATCTTTGTATCACACATTAATGCCCACCAGGGATCATCCACCATGAAAGAGGCATAAACAACCAAATAGACAAAAACTTAGCTGGTTGATGTCAGTCAGCCTATGTTATCTGCCACCCCAGTGCTGGCATGATGAGCACGATGAACAGACGGATCCATTGGGAAAGATGGAGGCTGTGCATGAGCCCAATTGCATGGGCTACGACTTACCAAATCTAGCGTTGATTGAACTAGTGTCACTGACAAATGGGCAACATATCAGCAAACAGGAACCAATGCTGAGTCACCACTGCAACACTATCCTCCAAAGAGACCAAATAGCCACTTGGTAAGAAGTTGAATACATTGGGCCCCTTCCACTCATTTTTTTTGGACAGTGGTAGACAAATATTCTGGTTATATGTTAGCTTTTCCTGCCTATAGAGCCTCTGCCAGTACCACTATCCAAGACCTTATGGAGTGTTTGCTCCACTAACGTGGGACTCCACATAACAGCCATCAGATTAGGGGACCCACTTTACAGCAAAGGAAATGTGAGAGTGGGCCAATGACCATGGAATTCCCCTGGCTTTATCACATACCACACCAACCAGAAGCTGCTGGGCAGATAGAGATTTGGAATGGTTTGCTGAAAACATGCTTAAGTGTCAGTTCAGACCCAATACTTTCTAAGGATGGGGAACCACCCTCCAGGCTGCAATGTCCCTGATAGGTAAAATTCATGACTCCTGGTAACCAAGGAGTCAAAGCAAGAATGATCCTACTTATCACCACTCCCAATAACCCACCTGGGGAATTTGTGCCTCCCATTCCCATCATATTAGGCTCTGCAGGGTTATAGATTCTGATCCCCAAAGGGGGAACACTTCCTCCAAGGAACACAATAGGAGTCTCATTGAACCATAAGCAGGCTGTCCCTGAGCATTTCAGGCTCCTTGTGTTGAGGGACCAGCAAGCAAGAAAAGGAGTCACTATTTAGGCAGGGATAATTGACCCTGATCATCGAGAGGAGGTAGGGCCACAATGGGGGCATGGAGGCACATGTTATGGAAGGTGGGTGATCTACTTGGGTACCTCTCGTTACACCCTTACCAAATTGTGATGGAAATAGATGAGAGAAGTATCTCTAGTCTGAGATGGGCACGGAGATGGGATGCTCATTCCCCTCAAAAATGAGAATCTGGCTCATGCTACCAGCTGAGCCACCAAAACCAGCAGAGATGCTCACTGAGAGTGAGGGGATTCTTGAATGGTTACTGGAAGAGAGACAAAGTGAGTATCAATTGCAGGGCAGAGACCAGGCTCAGTAGCAGGAGGTATAGTTTGTTCCACAAACCTTCCGCTTCTAAGGAGGAGAGGCCCTCTGGATGTAAATGATGACGTGAATTCAAATAGCACCAGGGGTAGTCTGGGAGAGCAAGTGACAGAGAACCTGCGACTGTCAGTTCTTGTAGGGGCTGCCTCAGCTGCAGAGATCCACCTTATCTAAGGTTACATCCTTCTGGGGGTAGCCCACGTCCATTGAATGATGGAGGTGAGGATATAAAGGCTGACTAATTTGGCCAAATGTGAGACAACTCTGAGAGGCAATTTCAGCTCCTGAGCTCCCCAAGGGATTGACTGAGGCTGCCAGGCTTGCATCGCAGCTTGACTTCTCCCTCTGCCCAATCCTTCTTCTCTCCTTCTCTGATAAATCTGTCTAACACTAAGCTCTGTCTCAGAGTCCACTTCCTAGAGTACCCAAACTGTGAGTATTGGTTACAGAGAATCCTGTTTTCATGATTTTGCCTAGGTCTGCCAATTCCTTTTGTTAATCATGTTCATTTGGGGTCTGTGATTGCCCAGGCAGAGTTGGCCCCTCATTTCTCTGTGCCCCCACAGCACTAAGTCTATTCCTCTCATTATAGCACTTGTTGCATCATGTTGAATTATTATTTCAACGTGTCAGTCTGCCTCTCTGGAATGTCAGTCTCACTCTTGAAGCCAGAGATCCCTTCCTCACCAACCTTCATGTTCCCAGTGCCTAATGCCTAGTCAGCGCTCAGATTGTGTGGTTGAATGGTGATGAATGAAGGGAGAAGCCTTAACTGTCAATAAGGCTTTTGTTTCACTCCTTCTTGAAGCCCCAAGTCCTTTATGAAACAAACAAAAAGAGATCTTTATTAGAGCATCTTCATATTTGACTCTACGTCAAGGACAGTCATATGGATCACATCAGAGTTTATTTGCCCTTTGTGTTGAGTATGAATCAAGTAGTAAATGGCTATCAGCAGCTGAGTAGCAATAGATTTTCCAAGCAGAGGTTAAGGGGGAATGAGTCCTGTCAACTTCTCTGGCCAATATCCTGGCAGTCAGTGCCTCTCTGCTGACAACAGCAGTTATCATTTACTGAGAAGCTGCTATGCACCAGTACAGTGCTAGGCTCAGGGCCAGAGACAGGAAAGACAGTCCTACCCTAGGAAGGCTAACCTAACGAGGAAGACAGATGAGAAATGACACTTGAACAAGCCATGTTCTTCCTGAAACACCTGTGACAGCATCAGTACCAGGACACAAGTGAAATGTGAAGGATTCTTTGAAATTAGGTAATTAAAGCCAACCATAACAAAGTTTCATTGGAGACCACACACACACACACACACACATTTTCTGTATAGTTAGGTAGCTAAGGAATCACACACCTTTCAGCAGAAGACACTTAGAGAAAGGGCAGATTATTTACTGAGAAAAGAAATTAGGTGATCAAGTGACAATGAGAACTCAGGGATCAGTAGGGGATACCAGAAGACTTGTATTCTCTTTCTTCTCTCCACGTTGAGGAGGGTGTGGATTCAGGGGGCAGTCAAAGGAAAGTCCTTTCTTATAAAATGAGAAACTGTCAAAGTGGAGTTATCCTCTAGTTTTTAAATGTATGGGGTAGGAGGGATAAAAAGCTTTGTGTCAGGATATCAACTAATTACTGATAAATGGAAAAAGAACAAAGTGTCAGAAAGCTGATGCATCTTCTGGAAGACTAGCACAAGAGCTGACATCAATGAGATAATAAATGTTACACTAAATCAATGTGATGCCCTTTGTCCACAATAAGGATGCTACAGCACCTGATCAGAAGGACTTTCTCTTTGAAGATTTGTCCTAAACTAGCTCTACCCATTTACCCCTTGGTTAGGAGTTAGAGCAGGGAACAGGTCAGGCATTAGCAGGCCTTGTAGTTAGACATACACAGAAGATGACATGATCAGGGTAGAGCCCTGTCTAGGCAAGTGTCACATTTGGAGGAATATAATAAAGAAAGATGCCAGAGGATAAATGGAACACGGCACTAATCGAGGCAAGAGGGACAGCTCAGCCATCATCCAGGTGCCTATGGCAACACTCCAGGAAAGTCACTACTAAGCTTTGGTCCTAAAGCCTACGTGGAACCATAACTCTTACAGCTGGTAGATAGTATAGGAGCCAGAGAGACTTTCTCTTCTTTGCCCTAAGGTCTACCCTGAGAGCAAGCGCTCTCCTCAAGGCCCGGGACTAAATCTTGGTTTTCCCACTGCAATGGTGAAATGAGTCAAGGGGAGATAAATCCAAGGAAAATTAACCAATTAAAAGAACATAGACTAACAGATGGGTGAATCTCACAAACATAACAATGAGCAAAAGAAGCCAAGAGACAAAAAGAGCATACTGTATGATTTCATTTAAATCAAGTTCAAGAACAGCAAGGCTCACATATGGTGATAAAAGTCAGAACAGCAGTTATCTCTGGGTCCAGGCTGGTGGGAGTGTTAGACACTGCCTGGCAAGGGATTCAAGACATCTTTCTGGGGTGTGGGAAATGTTCTGTATCTTGATTTGGGTAAGGGTTACCTGGGTGTATCCAATATGTAAAAATTCATTAAACTATGCATTTAAAAATTGTACACTTTAGATATGCTACACCTCAAAAAGAAGTAGGAAAAAACCCACTTATTTTTAATTTCATTTCCCTTCCCTTCCCTTCCTTCCACCACACACACACACACACACACACACGCACGCACGCACACACGAACTCATCTGAGCTCCTCTTCCTCAGGAAACAGAGTTTAGGGAGGGGCAATCTTGCATTTCCCCTAGTGGTTGGAGGGTGCCAGAGAGGCAGCGGTACATAACACAGTCCCAGTTGAGGGGGCTGAGTATGAGCAGAACTTCGTTTCTTGAAATTTGGGAGTTAGGTAGGCAAGTCTAGAACCCTCAGGGAAAAGGGTATCTACAGAGATAAGAGTAGGTACCTACAGCGACTAAAAGAATTGGCCACAAAAACCAGGACTATTCCTGCCTGAAAGGTACAAGAACAGAAGAGGAGCAGAAATAGCAATGATTTTGCTGAACATCATGGAGCAAATAGCCTAGGTGCTGTGACTCCCCTGGTCTGAGAATAGGATTAGCTCCAAAATCTGCAGTGGAATTAAATGACAGCTAAGGATTGTTGTGTGGCCCCATTTTTGTGAAAGGAGCCAGAGCAATCACTAGAAATACCATCTGAGGCCATAGAAATCAAAGAAAACTAGCTCTCACGAGGGGATTAACCTGAAACCTTAGGCCCATTAGCACAGTATTTTAATCAAGTGTCTTCCGAATAGGTAATAGATACTCAAAACAAAATCGATAATGAACCTTTACAAGTTATGAGACCTATTACCTGCAGGGCTTTCAGCTTTGAGATAATATAATGTGTCGCTGGTATAGTGCCCATCACAGAATGGCAGGATGAAATCTCTCCTTGCAGTCAGTAGACCCATGAATATAAACACGGCTTGTCTGAGATCAGACATAGATGCTATTGTAATCAGAAGGACAGAGCGGCTCTCCACGCAGTGGTTTAAGGACAACGGTCACCATTTTAGCATGCAAAGACAACAACGCAGTCAGAAACAACAGCTGCATCTGAGAATACACTAGTCATCAGAGACCAGCTCTGAACTGGGCAATCAAATAGAAGTCCAGTAATTAATTAAGTTTAGAGATTGTTCCAAGCTAGCTCCTTGTCTAATTCGCCAATGCAATTTATTAGAAGGATTTTTTTTTCAGGCAGGATGAGAGTATGCGTTTATAAAGGTGAAAATACCATTGCCAGGGTCAGGAACTGCCGCTGGATTCACCTTCCTGAAACACTTTTTCTAGAATGCTCCTCTTCTGTTCACAATTGTTCATGGCTCCTCTTTCCAATGTATCAAAAATGCATCATTTTAATTGGCTTTCAAGATACTCCATTATATGGCTTCATTCTGTGTAGCAAAAGTTCTTTCTAACTACTTGCACAACTCCTTCTGCTTCGGTCAGTTTAGACGGCCTTTCCTGGTGTTGTTTGCCCTCATCTGGACCACTGTCTCAGCTTCCCTCTCACCGACTCAAACTCTGAGCAGGCTTCAGAACCAGCTCTAGATCCCCTTTCTACAGATATGTAACTCATCTTGATTAAACCTTCAGCAAGTTCATCCTCAGGTCCCTCAGCACTCAGCCTCCCCAGACAAGTTAGCCCTTCATTTTATAGGAAGAATCTTAGGATTTTTGTTCTTGTTTGAAGTAGTTTAGTCTTTTCCAGTACCTCAGAAGCCCCCATATGGCGCCTTCCTGATGATATTCTCATATCTCCCCACCAAGAAGAACCCTACTGTATATTTTCGTGCAAGAGTTTCTCTAGAATATATACCTGGGGATAGAATTGTAAGTTGTAAGGGTCACGTATATTCAACTTTACCAAGGAATTCCAAACTGTTTTATAAAGTGCTCATATCCATTTACCTTCCCACCGGGGAAGTAAACATTGACACAGAGATCACATGCAGAAAATTTATGAGGGCATACTCTTGGGATCAACAACTATGGCGGGGAAGGGAATGAAGCAGGACTGGACAGAGGGAGAAGCTGGACTGTGACGCAGTCTCAAGGAGAGCCTCAGCTCACCCCACGGGGGCTCTGAAGCTGAGGTCCTTCAGGGTTGTCCTTGTTTGGGGCTAGGGTGCTAGGCTTTGTAGTCCTCCGGGACCACAATGTGTAATTTTGTTTCTGGGCTCTCCATTATGTTCCCCCGGTTTGTCTGTTTTTTTTACAAACACCACATTGTCATAGTCACTATACCCGCATTGTAGCTATAGACCAATTTTGTGAGGGTATTCTTAAAATACTGTCTTCCTGTCTAAAACGATGGTTTATATCTCCAGATATTGAAGTCTTCTTTAATGTCATTCAAAAAAGTTTATAATCCTCTCCATATAGGTCTTCCATATGTTTTGTTAGTTTTATTCCCAGGTACTTTATACTTTTTGTTGCTATTGTAAACGGTATTTTCTGACAGCTTATTGCCGGTGTTTAGAAATACAATGAATTTTTTTTTTAATTTAGGTAAAATTGGTATATAACATTATATAAGTTTCAGGTGTACAACATAATTCAGAAATACAATGAATTTTGATTTTTAGCTAGCACTCTTGCTAAATTCTTATATTCATTGTAATAATTTTTGTAGATTCTTTTCAGTTTTCCAGTAATCATGTCTATTTCATATTATCAAACTAACATATTTCTGTAATAATTCATTACAATACAAGGATGTCTAAAACAAAGCTGAGCATTCCCCTCTTCCCTGCCACATTCCACATTCTATGTTATCGTCTTGAATTTACCAGTGTTAACAGCCTTCCACACTTTTCTCCTTGTTCATGCACCATATTAGACCAAGATGTAATGGGTTGGTTTGTTTACTTTTACCAGAACAGGACTATAACAAACATATTATTCTGCAACCTGCTTTTTTAATTTGGTTATTATCATGAAGTTTCTTAACTCCATCTTTTTTTTTCTAATATCTTTATATGTTTTATGTAAATGAGCTCATATCACATATGCTGTTTGGTTGGTTTGAGTGCTCACTAAAACTGACCATAGACCATTGGTAGACCAAATGTGAAGGCCTTGACCTTCCAGTAAAAGATTGCTGAATTAGTTACACATGTAAGTTGTCAGTTTAGATAAAATAGTTAAGGTATCTATGTATCTTTTTTTAGTGATTCACAATTCTATTGATTTTTTGGATCATCAGACACAATTAGAGTTAGACATACACTGCTGAGGGACAAAGTCTGCTAAACCATAAATTAGTGAGCAGACACGCAAACCAAATAAGAAGCCATGCTCAGCAAAGTCCTTGTTAGCCTCCAAAGATAAAATAACAATCTGACTTTATTTGTCCTCGGGTAATGTGCTGTATCAGGTGACTCCAGTTGTTTCAATGGCACCGTGCCGTGCCGCACAGATCAGATCTGTCTGGAGGGATTAAGTGAGGACAGAAACTGTTCCAATCAAGCTGCCAATAGCTTTACTGAGACGTTCACGCTGTAATCTAGTAGCAATTTTAAACTAGAACATTAAGAGGAACTAAACAGCAAGACTTGGTCCTTCTTGCTATGTCTTTGCAGTAGAACATTCTATTTCTGTGACAGAAAATGAAGTCCCATTATGTCAAAACTGTAGAACACATGGAGCCTTCTGCAGAAGCTTGACGTGTTATCTGCCAAAAAGATATTAAGCAAACCAAATTCATCTGGTGTTTTCTATAAATGACTCACTATTATTGTCTAGCATCCTGTAAGTATTGACTATGTTTGTGAAACTAGAATTCAAGGAATGGTTTACTCTGTTTTCTGTGATTTCACTGAAGAAACAGCATATTGTTTAGTCCATTTTATGTCAGCAATGTTTTACTACTATAATTCCATGTTAATATCTTATTCTTGGTACCGTAAAGTCATAATATTTTCCAAACTAAGTGATTTGTTATTTCTTTAAAAGTTAGTAGTATGCATATTTCATAATCTTCATTGTCATCGTTAACAACAAATATTAAGAGTGTATCATATAGAAAACCCTACTACGCAGAGTTTAGAGGATACTAAAATATATGGTGTGCAGTTTCTGCTATCCAGGGGTTGTCTGTCTAGATGGGGAGATGAGATGTCAGCAGATGAAAGAAGATAATCATAATATCAGCTTTTTCTGAACTATGCATTCTATGCTTTCATATTGTGCTGTGTTTTTCATAATTATCATAATCCTCATAATAACCCCATATGATAGATAGTATGTCCCTATTTTACAAGTAAGAAAACGAAACTTAACTGGAACTTGAACTTGACTGTGAAGACTCATTCCTTCATTCAACAACGATCACTCCTTGAGTATCAGATATTATATAACATTGGGATTCAAGGGAGGGAGAGCTCTACTTGGTAGCCCTTGATCTGAGCTTCATAGCTTGGTTGGATTTTATCAAATGAGGAGGAAGAAGGGCAACATTCCAAGCAAGAACAGGGCACTCTCGAAGGTCGAAAACATGAAAGCAAATTTGGTGAGAACCAGTTGGGCTCAAGTGAGTATAAGTAGGAGAGTGAAGGTGAAACTCACTTCTACCAACAAACATTTTGAGAAGACTGGCAAAAGTAGTTGGGGAGAAATTGTCGAGTGTTGTAAGTATAAAGCCAAGGATCTCAGACTTTATTCTTCAGAAAGTGGAAAGTAAAAAATGATTTAACACATATTTAAATTATGTAAATTTATGTAATTTAAATTATGTAAATATGTGTATATATAAATGTGTATATATATAATACATACACAAATGTATATATAAAATTATTTAAACTATAATAGTAATGTTCATTAAAAAAATTCAAATAATACAGAAATATGGGAAGAATAAGGTAAAAGTTCTCCTCCCTCCCACTTTACCATAATTTGACTTCCCAGAAATAATCACTGTTAATAGTTCGGGTACCTTTTAGAATTTCCAGTCTTTTAGAATTCACAAAACTATAGATCTACTTTTAAACATAAGTGGAATTATATTACACATGCTTTTTGGCTTTTTTTTCACTCAGTAAATGTGTCATGGACACCTTTGCATGTTAATACATGCCATGAAGACTTTTGAACAGCCTCAAGCATTTCAAAACTTGGAAGCACTAAAATGAAAAAACTAGAAAATGTATATTAACATAACCAATGTTGCAATAAATATCTTTGTATGATTATCTTCCCACTCTTGCCCAATTATTTCTTTAGGCTAAATTCCTAAAAGTGGAATTGCTGGATGTATACATATTAAAATTTGAAATATATTTTCAAATTGTCCTCTGGAAAAATTATATCAATTTATGCTCTCAAAGGTGGTTGAAGTCTTTTTTTCTCTGTACTTTCACCAGTACCAGATCTCATCAATAAGGAAGAGGTTTAAGCAAGGAAATGACATGATCATAGCTGTGGTATGTCAGGTAGCTGGTCTATTCCAGATCGTTTTTAATGAATGATTCATTGTCTATTTAAAGTCTTAAAGCCAACAACTGGGTAATTAGACACTAAGGAAAGGAAGATTTCTAATATACTAGGAAGGCGACTAAACAGAATAAATCTCACCTGGCAGAAAACTAATCTTATTGCTTTAAGTCAATGATTCTCAAACATTGGTGCACACTGAAATCTGGGGAGCTTTAAAACCCATCAGTGTCTGGGTCCCACACCCAAGTTCTCATTTAATTCGTCTGTGCCTAAGCATTGAGCTTTTTTTAAAGCCCCTTAGGCGATTCTAACGTGAGCCACAATCTAGAATTTCTGCTTTAAATGTTAATTTTAAAAGCTCTTGCTCACCTATCTCAAAGACGTCAGATGTCGCTTCCTTTTTCTGAGGCTCTCTTGAAAGTACAATACGGGTTCCACATTTGGGAAAGATCTCACTAGATCCAAACCACGCACCGTATGGTAGTAGTCTGAAGAAGTCCATGTTTCTTTTCTTGGCAAAGACCCTGGATTGTATCACAGGGCTTAATTTCATTTCTATACCTTCAGCCCCACAGACTAAGAAACATAAGTATTCACGGGCTTGTGTTAGACATTATGTTAGGCCTCAGGTGAATTAAGCAGAGGCCTGGTAAATCCACAGAAAACAAACAAAATAAACAAACACGGTTCTTAGAACATTCCCTGGAAGATGAAATGTACAAGTTAGAGCAGCTCTGGCCTGGCCGACATCCAGAGAAGCAGGATCTACACAAGGCAATATTAGTAGATAATGAATGACCTAGTCCAATGGAGAACTGTTCTTCTGGTGTTTCAACTGTCTGAGATCTAATTTCTCCCATCTTGTTGCTATATAATCTTCAAACATATTCATGGTGATTAATGATACTGGAAGGGAAATCTCATCATGTTTTGAGGGATGAACGTCCCCTCACTTTGCTGACCCGGAGAATGAGTCACTCACTTCCTACAGACCTCAGGATATTTTGGTGCTCCATGTCAACCTATCATTGCCAAGGCAACAGACACTTTAAAGTGAATTTTTGCCCTTCAGAAATGGAAATGGAGCTCTAAATATGGGTATTCTGAGTTTCGCATTTGCCCGGGCCAGTAACTTTCTAGGTATTATGAGAAGCAGTTTGCTAAACATTGGCAACAGAGCATCAGGCCCGGGATTCACTTCCTGACATCTCAGTGCAAACAGGATGGCTCTTCCCCACGATGTGTTGGAAAACAAGCTCTGTGTGGTGGGAGCCACGTGTGAAGCAGCTGATTTATAGCATTTGTCAATTTCTGTAGTGTAAATACTCCCATCGTGGCTGATTTTAGGCTACCAAAGTTTAACAATCAGCACTCAAAATCTGAATATTTAACAATCAGCTCTCTCCAGCTGGCTCTAGCACGCTATTGGTTCCACCTCACTAAGAATCAACAATCCTGGTTTGTCTGGTGGGTAACTACAGATTGACAGATAAAATATAGTGTAATTATTAGAGTTGAGGCCATTTTGTTGCTCAAAATTCAGCCTAAGTGAACAGCAAAGCCCAGCTCACAGCCGGACCACAAGTTCCTCAGCATCTACTTTCAAGGACTCTAAGCGTCTAACAACACGACAGCTCAGACTTTAGCACTTTAAAAAGGTTTATTTATAAGAATATTTATTAGAACTATAGTCTAAGGCAAAATAAGTATTTTGGGCTAGGACCACGGAACGTATTGAGATTTTTAATCTAATCGCTAAGTCATTGCCTGCTTGATCATGCTCCTCTTTTCTCATGAAGTTCAGATGTCCCTCTAGGAGTGAGCAGCTATCCCAGAGCCCATTTTATTTAATCCAAAAATGAGTTATAATCTCTTTGGAAGAAAGGACTTCTCTGCTTGCCTTGTGAAGTCCTATGTCCGTCAAGTGGATGGCTTCTAAGAATAGAAAGAGACACTAGTTGGCCTGCCTCCTATTTGGAAAAGGAACCAAATGGAAAATGATCATTTTTTTATACATATGTTTGTAGGAGGTAGTAATTATTTTTATTTAGCACTGTTCTCTTAAAAATATCAGAAATGTGTGAGTAAAACATGAGTAAACTACTTGTATGTGTTTTCTATACCACCATGCCACAAAAACTGCTTATTATATTGCCATACAAAAATAGTAGTAACACTTGCATTTGTAAAGAGATTAAGAGTAATCTGGAGTCTGAACAGATGTTAGTTTGTATCCTCACTTATATCTTCAATTTGTAAATTAGTACCCTTATTTATAAAAACAGACAGAAAAATAGTATCTACTTCCTGGGATTATTGTGAGGATTAAATGAGATAATATAAATAAAGCACTTAGCATAGGCTTAGCATTTAGTAGATGCACAATAAATCAAGAAATTATTATTTTTATATTGTTACTCTTTTGATCCTTTGCAAAGTTCTTTAATCAACCCACTCTCATATGATCTTTTATTATCATCACGTAAAGTATATAAGTAAGTAGTATTATAGCCCTTTTAAAGATGAAGAAATGAAGGCTTAGAAAAATTAAGAATTTGCTGTTAAATGGCAGCACTGGGATGTGCTGTAATATGTTATATATAATAAACCATAATATCACTTTGCTGACTCAAAATAGGATTAAACTAATGCATAGCAGTAAAACTGGTGTTCCAATCAGAAAAGTTTTTCATTCATGAGTAAGGTAAATATTGGTAGTTACTGATTTTTGGAAATACTATTATTCCTTGAAAACAACCACAAGTTTCTTCTGTTAGTAGCAGCAGCTGTTTTTATGTGCCAAGAACTATGTTAAACACTTTATATGCTTCATGCCATTTGATCCTCAGAGTAACCCTCTGTGGTAGGTATATGTTCTTTTTACAGATAATCATAATAGCTAACGTTTATGACCACGTAGTTTGTGCCAGACATGGTGCCAAGTATTTTACATGTATTATCTCCCAACAACCTTCTGAGCCACTATTATTATTATTATTCCAGTTTGCTAATGAAGATAATATACAGGCAAATTTGTACTAGAATTATAGAGGAGGGGGCTGGGCCCGTGGCCGTAGCTGAGTGGTTAAGTTCGTGCACTCCGCTTTGGCGGCCCAGGGTTTTGCTGGTTCAGATCCTGGACATGGATATAGCACCACTCATCAGGCCGTGCTGAGCCGGCATCTCACATAGCACAAGCAGAAGGACCCACAACTAGAGTATGCAACTATGTACAAGGGGGCTGTGGGGAGAAGGAGGAGGAGGAGGGGGGGGGGAGGGGGAGGGGGAGGGGAGGGGGAGGAGGAGGAAGAGGAAGAAGAAGAAGAAGAAGAAAAGAAGATTGGCAACAGATATTAGCTCAGGTGCCAATCTTTAAAAAAAAAAATGAATTATAGAGGAGGAAATTTTTTATTCGACATTATCTCTGTATGATTATATACTTTAAAGGTCCTGCCAGGATTATCTTGCCAGAGCCAGTCCCATTAAAAATAATCATTGAAGTAGAGATTGGAGAGAAAACAGTTGTCGGGACAAAATGATGTTCAAAGTACGTTTGTGCCTTCTTTTGATACTACCCTTTCCCAGAGTTGTAGAATAAGACATGCTGTGAAAAACCTGAATGTTGGGGCATCATTGTACTAGTCAGGTCTTGTCCTGTAAAAATAAATTCAGTTTGGCAACTGCACACTGAAGTGTAAACCATTCTTAACACTAAGTAACACATCATAGCCTTTCCAAAGATAAAAACGGTGATAGGGTCAAAGAAGTATGTTGTTTCAGGGTGTGTGTTGCTATTAATACATCAGTCTCTCTGCAGGAAGTATACACAGACAGCTCACAAAAACAGGAAAGTCACTCAGACACCTGCTGTAAAACTCCTGGTCTGAACTCATGAAATTGCCCTAAAATCACAAGGAATGGATATCACAAAACAGAAGTCAAAGAGAAGAATACAGTTTTTCTCAAACTTTAACTCAAATAATACTGTATTTTCAACCCTGTGAAGACTGATCTAGACAGATGAAGGGATAGAACTTTTTACACCAACCCCGTCATTTTATGGGTAAAGAAGCTAAGATCACAGCTGGAAATGATGGATGACAAGTGTTGTTGCCTGCCCAGAATCCATTTCCCCTTCTGGTAACAACCCACCCAATGGAATTTTCTTCAGTACTCCTCCATGACTCGTGGTGGTTTGGTTTGGAGAGGGCTTATCTCACCCCCAGTTCCAGGGGTGTGCATAGACCAGGCATAGACAAACGAGGTCACAGTAAAGCGTTCACTGACAGCTACGAGGCACAATATCAGTTGATTTAACACAGAGCGTAAAGTAAATTCAAGACCACACAGTTAATGCCACAGCTAGGACTATAGTCCAAGCCTAATCTTTTTCATACTACCATGCTGCAGAACTTACATAAGTAAAAAAAAAAAAGTTCTTATTAACTTAAAAAATAGTCATAGATTCCATTTCAGTTCTAATAAGCCCTTTACCAAAACAGGTATACACTCAACACACCCATATCTCTCAACTCTTCCTCACTCTTCCTCACTGCCTACGTTTAACAGTCGTCAAGTCCTAATGTGTTTTCTTTGCCACTCTCATATTGCTACATCATCAATGGCTGTTTGGACTAATAGTTTCTCAGCCACCAGTCTCCTCCTTCTCCCTTTGACCCTCAAGGAGATCTTTAAAATCTCCAAACCAATCCTGCCAATCCCCCACCCTCTACCCAAACTCAAAACAATTCAAGACTTCCTTATTTCCTTCAGGATAACATCCAAACTTCTTTAGTATGGCATTCAAAGCCTTTCAGGATCTGGCCTCAGGCTATCATTTTAGCATCATCTCTCACCACCACCCCCTCCCCCTGCCCCCTCCCCTTACTCCCCCATATAGTCAGGGCCTCACTTCAGTCACATCAAACTACCTGAATTACTTAACTGCAGTTTCACGGTCCACTTTGCACAAGTTATTGTCTCTATTTGGAATACCTTGACCTTTCTATCTGGGGTTGATTAACTCACACTTGTTGACAAAAGAGTTTATATTGTGTTGTAGCTTTGGTGTAAAACAGAAGACTATTCATATATATGCTTTTATATACAGAGTTGTTTCTGGAGAAATACACAAGAAACTGGTAATGGTTGCCCCTGGAAAAGAGAACTGTGGAGCTAAGATGTAGGGATGGGAGAGAGACTTTCCACTCTGTACTCTTTCGTGCCTTCAGAATTTTGTCCCATGTAATTGATACTGAACCTCCAAATTTCATGTCCCTGTGCCTGATGCATGGTAAGCCAATCACTGAGACACTGGTGCTTGGAGGTTGAGAAAGGTTTATTTGAACTGGCCACAACAAGAAGGTGGAGGATAGGGTCTCTCAAACCTGCCTTAGCAAAAGAAGAAAGCAGGGGATTTTATAGTGCTGAGGGACTTGGGAGGAGAAGGGGAAATTCTGTTTCTTTCACTCCAGATAAACCCTTGGGCAATCAGATTTCTGGGCCCAATTGCAGCTGGGGGCTGGTTATCTGGTGATCATAACTTCCTTGAAGGCATTCTTTTTCTTCTGCAAAACAAGCTCATAAATCCTTGTGACCCTTGGGGCCGGCCTGATGGCGCAGTGGTGAAGTTCCCACATTCTGCTTCTTAGCAGCTCGGGGTTTGCTGGTTTGGATCTCGGGTGTGGACATGGCACCCCTTGGCAAAAGCCATGCTGTGGTAGGCGTCCCAAGTATAAAGGTATAAAGTAGAAGAAGATGGGCATGGATGTTAGCTCAGGGCCAGTCTTCCTCAGCAAAAAGAGGAGGATTGGCAGTAGTTAGCTCAGGGCTAATCTTCCTCAAAAAAAAAAAAAAATCCTTGTTACCCTTGAGTCACCCCTCAGGTTAAAGAAGAAAACAGCAAATTAACAAGATTAACTTCTTTTCATCTATGTCTGTGTTGGGAACAAGGTCAAAAGGTAATCACGTTCTTATTGAATATTTACAGTATCCCTCAGGCACCTGGCTTCATAAACATATCAACAATTTGACTAAAGCTAAAGCTATGTTTACTCTATGACCCAGCAATTCCACTCTTTGCTATATAACCATGAGAAATGAGTGCATATGGCCACCAAAAAACATGTTCAAGAATCCTCAGAGCAGCTTTTCTCATAATAGTCAAGAACTGAAAATAACCCAAATGTGCATCAACAGGAGAATGGCCATATAAATGGAAGTATATTTATTTAATGGAATACCACATAGCAATAAAAAACAATGATATAATCCATCAGGGACATAATATTTTTATTTTTCTTCTTCTCCCCAAAGCCCCCCAGTACATAGTTGTATATTCTAGTTGTGAATGCCTCTGGTTGTGCTATGTGGGATGCCGCCTCAGCATGGCCTGATGAGCGGTGCTAGGTCTGCACCCAGGATACGAACTAGTGAAACCCTGGGCTTCTGAAGCGATCACGGGGCACGAGAACTTAACCACTCAGCCACGGGGTGGCCCCAGGGATGTAATATTGAGCTAAAGGATCCAACAAAAAAGAGTGAATACTGGATGATTCTATTTTCAAATTTAAAAACATGCAAAACTAATCAATGGTGATAGAAGTCAGAATAGTGATTACTTCAGGCAAGGGTGGGGCATGGAGGGTCCGGAGGGTGGGGTGGGAAGATGTTGATTGGGAAGTGATCATTTTGGGGTTGTTAGGAGTGTTCTGTATCTTGAAGTAGAGTGTGTGGTGGTTAAGTGGGTGTAAACTTATGTAAAATATATATATAAAATGGATATAATCATAAGTAAAAGATAATTGAGCTGTACACTGTAGACGAGTGTATTTTGCTATATGTATGTTGATAAAATTTTTTTGTTTTTAAAAAGCATAACAAGTATATTTTACCAATTTGACAAAAAGATAAAATAATTTTTTAAAATCTCACCCAAATGTCAAGTGATTTCTCCCTTCACATTGATAAAAGTCAATACAACTTCCATACTGAGTCAATAAGGCAAATAGAGGAATAGGGAAAATACTAAGAACTTCTTTAAACTCAAGAAAAAGTTTGAAGCAACTATTATTGTAGGAATAAAATTCTGATTAAACCAATTATAAAACAAAAACTAAAACAGAGTTTTGTATCATGACTCCAAGCACTCAAAGACTGTAATATAATGCTTCAGCCCTCCTGGGGCAGAAAGATTCTTTCAGAAATGTATCAGACAGCTTTTAGAAATGCAAGTGAATAAGATGGAACTTGGACCGGCATCTTATCAGGGAACACCGTAGTAACTGGGGGAGAGAGTTCAGTTCGTGGAAACGTGGCAGCTAGAAATGGAGTGACAAGGGCAACACTGAGTAAATAAGCTTTCCCTGGTCCATGGAGAGGCAGAAGAGCAGTGATCTTTGGGAGGTAAAAGGACAGAAGAATCAGGTAGTCAAGAGAAAGAGAAAGGGGCAAAGAGCAGACAAGGCTCTAGGCAACCAGAACATTTATAAGTGCATTTAAAAAGGTCTGTGAAACTGTAAAATAAGCTCCTTTAGAATCTATTAGACAAGCTGAAACTCAAGAACAAGAGAAGGGAGAGAGAGAGTCACCCAAAGGGAAAGCGACATATCCTCCTTGTCAAAAAGACGCTTTTTCAGTTCAGGAGAGGCAGTGAGGTGCCGGGAGGCGTTTAGGTCAGCCTTCCCCACTCTCAAGATTTCATACTTTGAACGTCTAATTTGCCAGGATTTTCCCCTTCTGGATAAATTCTTTTTTGTTTTTTTTAGTAAAAAGTAATAAAGCTTCATTGTAGAAAATTTGGAAAATACAGAAAAATTTTAAGGAGAAACCAAAATTGCTCAAGAGATGACCATTGCAACATTTCGTATAGAACAATTTCTAACAGGAAGAGAGCAGCACAACAAGAGCGTGTCTGAGGCTCTCCCGCCCTGGGGACCCAGATGAGTTTATCATTGGAGACTTGCCATTTTATTTTATTGGTGCATTTTCCCACTAGAAGCTTCATGAGGGCAGAGATTTTGATCTCTGTTCTTCACTGCTGTATCCTGTTGCCTGGCACTCAATAGACACTCTGAAATATTGGCTGAATTAGGTATCTTTTTTTTTCACACTTACTTATGAAGATTAGCTGCTACTTCTTATTCTTTTTCTTCATAATTAAAACATTTAAAATACTTCTCAGGTTCCATTTCATGACTTTTCTTATTTATTAGAATAATCTAGTTATTAAATAAAAATGTCTATTGAAATTTAGGAAAACGTCAAATGTAAACAAAACTTCATGATTCACATTAATATCACATCGTATTTCTTCTGTAATGCCTAGGTGTCCACCCTCCCTGAATATTACAGAAACAATTCCTTCCATTCATTATGTTAACATATTGCCCATATAACTTGTCAAATGGAACTTAGAAACTAATTTAACATCTATGGTATTGCAGCTTATTTTCTCTTAAAAACTAGGATTTCTCTTTAAAATTTGAGTCAGGATACTAAAAAAATTTTTTTCCCAAATTCAGGACTTGCCTTTGAATAGTGAAAAATGATCAAGGAGATTCCATGATGCTTAGAAGTCTAGTGAAGGAAGCTAAGAATAATGAATATTCTTGCCGTGAAAATTTTCAGGGGTGGTAGATGGAATTAATTATGCTTGAAATATAGCCAGAATTCTGTAGTCTACATTCCTATTCTTGGAATTAAAATAGGACCCTTGGAATCTTTCATAATCAGAGGTAGCCAGGGCCCTTCAATCATTCCAAATCTAGTAAGACCCTGGGGGCTACAATGCAGTTATTTTGGGGGGAAAAATACCACATAGTTAAGTAAAAGTGGGTTTTATTGATTCACATAACTGGGAAGTCTAGAGGTGGCACTAAGCTGGGCATGGCTGGGTCCAGGGGCTTAAACAATGTCAGGGTTCTCTTTCCCAGCATCCATGTGATCAAAATCTCAGGAGACCTATTGGTCCTGCTTGGATCACATACACTTTGCTGGTTCATTAATAGTGAGTGGAGAAGAAGGTATTTGAATTGGCAGGGCTTGGGTAAGGCCTGAGCCACATACCCATCCATATAAGGAAGGAGGTAGGCTCATCCTCACCAGACCAAGAGGACTCCCCATAGGGGGTGTTCTGTCACTGTATGGCGTGGCAAAGGGTGCTGGTGACAATGTTGAAGTTTACCTGAGCCCTGTGCTCCATGCACACACCCACTGACCCTTTGTGTTCCAGGAAATGGCTTACTGCAGAGAACCACCCTTACCCATACGACTTAGATAAGACTCGTGGTGACCCCCTTGTCTACCGATGACAAGGCCAGACACAGACCCTCTAAATTCCCATTTTGCTTCATTAATGATTAGTTGAACTGTTTCTTCCAATGACTAAGTTGGAAAAAATGCCCACTAACTTAACTTGAGTAAACTTTAGTCAGGCTTCTCTCCTTCTCCCTGAACTTGGTCCCAGAACGTGGCCTACCTTTGAGTATTAGAACAAAGAGTAACCCCTCTTTAACCGCCCCTTCTGAGAATCAGCTGACCTCAGGGGAAAACATTCCCTCACCAACTGCCTGATAACTCCACCTACTCACCCCCACCCTCTACACCCGTCCTTTCCATCCAGGTTTCCTCCTCCCTATGAAAGGCCTGATAGGCCTGAACTTTGAGATGTTTGTAGTTCTGATGGCCTATGCTCTGATCATATTAGAATAGTTCCCCACCTCTTACTGCAAAAGTCCTTTGGGATAAAGTCTTACCTCAGTCCAGATTTCTTTTTATTTGACACTGGCCAGACAAAACGATACATGTCTACCACAGCACTCCATTATCCAGTCCGACGGGTCTTGAGGGGATGAAAATTAATCATACTTCTTCTTCCCCCTCTCAGTTTTGAATCAATTGAGAAGCAAAAATAGAAGCTCGAATCAGGCAGATAAGAGTTCAAAGTGTCAGCTTCATTGACAGAGGAATGGATAAAGAAAATGTGGTCTATACATACATTGGAATATTATTCAGCCTTAAAAAGGAAGGAAATTTTGACCTGTACTACAACATTGATGAAGCTTGAGGATATTATGCTAAATGAAATGAGCCAGTCACAAAAGATAAATACTGTCTGACTCCTCTTATCTGGGCTATCTAGGGTAATCAAGTTCACTGAAATAGAAAGTAGAATGCTGGTTGCCAGGGGCTGGGAGAAGGGGGAAATGGAAGTCATTGATTAATGGGTAGAGAGTTCCAGTTTTGCAAGACAAAAAGTTCTGGAGATTGTTTGCTCAACAACGTGAATATAATTAACGCTACTGAATCTACTGAATTGTACACTCAGAAATGGTTAAGGGGCTGGCCCCGTGGTGCAGCAGTTAAGTTCGCATGTTCTGCTTCTCGGTGGCCCGGGTTCACCGGTTTGGATCCCAGGTGCGGACATGGCACCGCTTGGCACGTCATGCTGTGGTAGGCTTCCCACATATAAAGTAGAGGAAGATGGGCACGATGTTAGCTCAGGGCCAGGCTTCCTCAGCAAAAAAGAGGAGGACTGGCAGTAGTTAGCTCAGGGCTAATCCTCCTCAAAAAAAAAAAAAAGTCAGCTTCATTACTAATAAAGCTGGTTGGAGAATGTGACACATCTGTGGTGAAATGGGCTTACTAATACTCACTTCGCTGAATTAAAACAAATTTCTTCAAACTTCAGGCCTTCTTGCAGGACAGGCCTTACCCTAGTAAGCTTATCACACGTAAGTCCTTAAGGACAGGCCACTGTGAAAGAAATAAGGGCTGAGTGACACATTAACTGTTCCTTCCCTCAATCGTACCAAAGAAGGTGCTTTTTCCCAAGGAAAGAGGAAAGGGGGAGAGGCCCGAGCGCCCCAAGTTGTCCCTCCTGGAGTGTGAACAGATCTGAGGGATAAGCGTTCAGTCCTAACCAGTCTGTCAAAAGAAAAACACACTAGAATACGGACTGGGAAGAAATATGAAAACTGTGAAGTTTTTCATAGTTTTGTTGCTAGGATAACAGGACTTGGAGTTATCCTTCTCTTTTCTCAATTTAAACAATTTTACTAGTACGCCTTTTTTAAAATACAATTTTGCCAACGTTGGAAGTACCATATTTATAATAATTTGATACACTCCATTTATTAAGTGGCTGAAAGGGGAAAAAAATAAAAGGGATTATTAATGTACGGTTCCTATTTTGTGATTATCTTAACTATTTTCTGGCTTTTTGTCATGTAAGGTTCATTAATACTATCAGTGAAGCTGAATAGTTTCAAAATGCTTTTAATTGATATTAATACCAAAACAAGAGGATAATTTTGCAAATGGTAAAGCATACATCTGACTTACACATTTTCATTTGAAAAAGAAAGACACTCCCTTGGGTGCAAAAACTTCAAGGTCAAATGCGAGTAGATATATTTGACAGACTACACATTTTTTTTTTAATGTAAAATTTAATTCACTAGAGTCCTGGGACATCTCTGTCTTTCCAACGTCTCTATGGAGAAGGCAGAGCAGATTTCATTTGTCTAGGTTATCAGATGAGGAAAAACAGAAGCACATCTTGTTACATTATGCGCTTGGGATCTTATACCCAGGGAGTGAAATAGCCGAATTTAAAACTCCATTCTTTTCTCTTTGTGCTTTCCAAAGAGAGTATGTTTAAATATATACTTCTCTCTCATTGACTAATTTGCAGTGAAAGGATTATCAAAAAGTTACAGTTACTTGCAATCAGATTTTATGCAGAAAAATTTATTCATACTGAATGTAAATTATACCTCAATTTAAAGATTTAAAGAACATAAAACAAGGTTGGGGGAAAAAGTCCTCTGTGGGAACTTCAGACAAATAAATGATCATTAAGAACAGGCGGTAGTACGAGCCTTGGGACTTTGCATCTTTTAAAGAAAAGATGGACATTATTACGTCAAAAAAATGTATATCCTCTATCAACCCAAAGCACATTTGGTTTGAATAACTTCTACATCCTCAGAGACATTCTCTCTCTAAGGAATCAATCCATTTAGGAAATGACTTCCTAGAACTTACACTAAAAAAAGGAAGAGGCCTTATCCATTGCACTTGCTTTGAGGGGAAAATGGTGTGCCTTAGATAAAACATTACAGTGACCAAAATACTTCCCATCTGTCAACTTTATATTCCTCTCGTTTGGTTTCTCATCATGCACTTTGGCAGGATTTGTAGGAGAAAAGCAGACAAGAACCTATTTTTACCATTCTTGAAAGCATGCCAGTTTGGCAAGGGCATGGGACAATGGGCACTCTCATATACAGTAAAAAGTAGAAATTGGTTCAACCTTTCTGGAAGGTAATTTGGCAATATACAGGATATCAAAATTTTAAATACGCATATCCTTTGGCCCAGAAATTCAACTTCTGGGAATTTATCCCAGTGAAAAAATTGGACAAATATGTAAAGATATATATATAAAGGACCTTCATGAAGTATTGTTTACAGCAAGGATGAGTTAGAAACTAGCTAAGCCTTTTTTTCACTAATGGACTGATTGAATACATTATGGTACATCCGTTCAGTTGAGTACTTTGAGGTGCATTAGAACAATCATGTATAATTGTGTTTATTGTTAAGGAAAAGTTATAAAATAGCACCTATAATCTGTGTTGTGAAAATTTTTTTACATCCATAAGAAAAAGCCTGAAAGGATAAAGGGCAAAATAATGTTTTTATCTCTGAGTTGTGGGTTTTCAAGTGATTTTTACTTTTTTATTCCTTTTATGTTTTTTGACATTATACCATGAGCATGTGTCACTTGTTTAGTCATAAAATACACATGTTCTTAGCTGAAAAAAAAATTAAAACATACCAACTTAACTATTTTCAAGAGAACATATTTGCAAATCATATATCTGATGAGGGACTAATATCCAGAACACATAAAGAACTCCTACAACTCAACAACAAAAAAACCAAACAACTCAACTAAAAAATGGGCAAAGGACCTGAATAGATATTTCTCCAAAGAAGATATATAATTGGACAATAACCACATGAAAAGATGCTCAACATCACTAATCATTAGAGAAAAGCAAATCAAACCCACAGTGAGATACTATTTCATGCCCATTAGGATGGCTATTATAAAAAAAAAAAAAGGACCAGAAAATAACAAGTGTTGGTGAGGATGCAGAGAACTTGGAACCCTTCTGCATTGCTGGTGGGAATGCTGCTGTGGAAGACAACATAGCGGTTCCTGAAAAAGTTAAACAGCATTACTTACACGATCTAGCAATTCCAATTCTGGATAAATACCCAAAAGAACTGAAAGCAGGGACTTGAGCAAATACTTGCACATTAATGTTCATAGCGGTATTATTCACAATAAGCAAAAGGTGGAAACGACCCAAATATCCATTGACAAAAGGAATGGATGAACAAAATGTAGTATACATATACAATGGGGTATTATTCAGCCTTGAAAATGAAGGAATTTCTGATACATGCTACAACATGGATGACACTTGAGG
Organism: Equus quagga; assembly: GCF_021613505.1. Classification (NCBI taxonomy): domain Eukaryota; kingdom Metazoa; phylum Chordata; class Mammalia; order Perissodactyla; family Equidae; genus Equus; species Equus quagga. The sequence continues at coordinate 71,439,667 of NC_060275.1, forward strand.
ACATTATGCTAAATAAAATCAGACAGACACAAAAACCCCCCAAATATTGTATGATTCTACTTATATGAGTTATATAGAGAGGCTAAGTTCTTAGAGACAGAAAGGAGAAGCTGATTGCCCAGGGGCTGAGGGTAGGGTGAAATAGGGAGTTATTTAATGGGTTTGGCGGTGATGTTTGCACAACAATGTAAACGTACTTAACACTAATTAACTGTACACTTAAAAATGACTAAAATGGTAGTTTATGTTACGTATTATTTTAACACAATTGAAACAATTGTTTTCTACATAGAGGTATCTATTTCTATCATGATTAAGGAAGATGTAACTTGTCACAAAAATATCTATAGACTTTAGAAAACAGAAAACTTATATTCATCTCATTTCATGTTCTCTTACCCAGAGCCTGGCCCATATTGGAAGGTACAAATGACATTAATCCAAATTAATCCAAATTGAGTTACCTGTCTTCATTTCCCTCAATCTGATTACGTTTATTTATACGTGACCCTTATTTCTCCAGATTGTACCAGATACCTGAAAGACTTGGAGAGGTTGTGAGGCGATGACAGGAAGATGTTTCCTCCAGACAGGTCAGCAATTTCAGCCCACCTGAAATAGCCTGGCTTGTAAGTGATTACAGCTCCTTAGGTTCTCTTACCCGGCTCTTACCCAGGCTAGTGGGGCCAATACTGCTGTGACCCCAGTTTGCACGACTCTCTCTTAGGCGTCCTCAACAACCTCGGCTAATGGCCTCAAAATGAACATGTCCTCCTCTCTTCAATCTGATGGTAAATTTTTGTCCTTTTCAGGGACCCTCTCCCCAGGGGTGGGAGCAGCTTTCAACTCTCCTGATGGGAGAACTTTATTCTGGTAGAGAGCACTCCATTTCAATGTCCCCTGTGCTATCTCTCTCAGTTGCCATGGTGGAACTAAGGTGGACAGAAAGTGCTTGGTTTGGGGCTGGAGTGAAGATGGAGTGGCATTGACACAAAGACGGGCCAGATCACTACAGATCTGGGCTGGTGCTGAAAGGGCAGGATAGACTGCAGCCTCTGCTGAGTCAGACCCAGGCAAGTCAACAGCTGCCTGATTCTCTGTATAAGACCCTATGACAGCATCCAGATAAGAACTCTACCTTACAGCATCTTCCATTTTTTTGGCAATTTCCTTTCCACCACCAGGAGAAAAAGAAACAAACATTGTTCCCCCTCCTCTTTTTCACTACCCAAAGCTCCATTCTTCCTTAGTTAAAATCATCTTCACTTCTAAAAAGAGAAAGGAAGGACTCTTTCTTTTTCTTCTATTTTTTCTAAGATTGGCACCTGAGCTAACATCTGTTGCCAATCTTCTTTATTTTTCTTCTTCTTCTTCTCCCCAAAAGCCCCCCAGTACATAGTTGTATATTCTAGTTGTGAGTGCCTCTGGCTGTGCTATGTGGGACGCCGCCTCAGCGTGGCTTGATGAGCGGTGCTATGTCCACACGCAGGATCCGAACCAGCAAAACCCTGGCCAACGAAGCGGAGCGTGTGAACCTAACCATTCGGCCACGGGGCCGGCCCTAAGGACATTCTTTTTGTTGTTATGTCCTTGGGGCCGACACTCTGCACCAGCCACATTTTTACTGAGTACTCACTACCCGCTGCTTATGGAGGTGGGAGAAACTCATGAAGACAGGACCTCTGATTGCCTGCCCTGTCCTTGCTCCTTCCCTAGGTGAATGGGCCTATCAGACACGACTCTGATTCTCAAGGCAAGAGCCACAGACTCACAGGACTTTAGAGCTAAAAGGGACTGTGAAAAACAACTAGTCTAATTGCTTTAGTTTTTGATGAAGTTCAAGGACTTTAAGTGATCTGGCCAAGAATACAGCCATTGGGTGCAGAAATCTCCACCAGTAAGTCTAGAAATAATTAGGACCTCTCTCTTTTTATTGTTTGTTTTCTATCACTATTTTAAGTATCATCAGGGGAGAAGTAAGGCAAGAAAAAGAATCTCAAGTTAGTCATTCTTCGTAGTTGTTCACAACTTGGATGAAAGGCTTTTGCAGTGAAGGAAGTTGAAATTCATGACTAATACAAATAATTTCTTAAAACTCTCTATTTGCCTAATATTCTCCCATTCTCATGAATATTTAAGAGTTTACAGAATTTACTATATACTGCAATTAGCTGCATGGACAGAATGGTTAAGAACTTTGCATAATACAGGAAAAAAGCTAATTGAAAAATAATTTAATTTCTGAAAATCAGTCACAAAGTTAGGCATGTACACATACACACGCACAAATACACATACACACACTGAGTATTTTCAGTCTCAGCTTTGGAAAACTGGGTCCTACTTGCTTTTGCAAAGCCCTCATTCTCTGTGGCCGACCCACTCATGGTTAATTGGAATTGGTCTTTTAACCATCTTTTCCGGTTTATGCCATGGGACTTGGAAGCTTGATGCCTGCTGGTGGCTGCATGGAGTTGGTAAGATGGGAAAAGTTTAAGATCTGCCTGTCAAAGTTGGACAGCAAGATGGACCTGGCTGCCAAGGTTGACTCCGGAAGCCTAGCCAGCTGGGACAGGCAAAGCTACTTACACAGTGTCTAAAGGAGGCAATCATTTCAATTCCAGATATGGTAACCTCTGGGGTTCCAATAAAGTAGTCTGGGCACAGCAGTAGGAAATTCAGATGGTACTCACCACTCAGGACTCAGACTAAAGGGTGATGCAGGGGAAAGGGTTAGAAGGATAGGGAAGGGCAGAAGTCTAGGATAATTTGGGTACAGAGATTGAAGCTGGGTAACTGAGGGGTACTGTAAATTTTCAATAAGAACATGATTACCAGGGCTGGCCCGGGGGTGCATCGGTTAAGTTTGCATGTTTCACTTTGGCAGCCCGGGGTTCACCAGTTCGGATCCCGGGTGTGGACATGGCACCGCTTGGCAAGCCATGCAGTGGCAGGTGTCCCACGTATAAAGTAGAGGAAGATGGGCACAGATGTTAGCTCAGGGCCAGTCTTCCTAGCAAAAAGAGGAGGATTGGCAGCAGTTAGCTCAGGGCTAATCTTCCTAAAAAAAAGAACATGATTACCTTTTGAACTTGTTCCCAATAGAGACACAGATGAAGTTAATCTTGTTAGTTGGCTGTTTTCCAGTTTAACCTGAGGGATGACTCAGGGTCGCAAGAATTTTATTTTTTTTAGCCAACTCTCAGGAAGCAGTTGACACTGCCGTCCACAGGCAGAATTTCTTCTTTCTTGGGGGGAACCTCAATTCTTTCTTGGGGCTTTCAACTGATTGGATCAGGATCACCCAGATTATGGAAAATAATCTCCTTTCCTTAAAGTTAAGTGATTGTAGATGTTTATCACATCTCCAAAATACCTTCACAGCAACACCTAGATTTGCGTTTGATGGAACAACTCGGTACTGTATAGCCTAGCCACGTTCACAAATAAAACCGACCATCACACACGTTAAGTATCATTGGTATCTGTCAAGTATCTAATTTTAGATTTGGAATCTGAGCCTCTGAGAGGTAATGACTCTTGTCCTAGGCAGCAGGCTGTGGGGTTTTTTGTGTTACACCATGCCTCCCAGAAGGAGACAAATGCCTTCCGATCATCTGTATGATTTATGTTCCCCAGATCTTAAAAATGTGGGAGAGCCAGAACAAAAAATGTATAGCTTGTCTTAGAGATGTATAAATCTGAAAGCAAGTGTGACTGAGCCTTCTGGGGAAGAACTCAGTCACCAGTTGTGGGAACTAGGCAGGGCAGAGAGTGGGGGAGGTGCATAACCTCAGAAAAAGCTGATGGACTTTGGAATCAGACATGCCTGGGTTTGAATTATAGCTTACTCCTTTGCAAATGCTGAGACCTTCAGCAAATCGCTAGTTTAAAAAGATTCCCTTTATTGACATCTAATTTATACACAAAATAATGCACCCATTCAAGTGTGTATGTCAATGTGTTTTAACAATTTACACACCTGCGTAATCACACACATAATCAAGATGCAGAACAAGTGCCTTGTACCCCTTCCCAGTCAATTGCCCCTAGTCACCAGCCAAGGCAGCCACTGACTTGCTTTCTGTCACTATTTATTGTCGTTCACTTTTAACTAACATGCATTGTGCACCGACTATATTTGGCGCACAATTTCGGGTGCTGCGATCTAGTAGTGAATAAAACAGACAAAAATAGCTGCCATTATGTAGAAGGAAACAGAAAGTAAACAAAATAGATAAGGAAATGTGCCATGGGTCACATGGTGATAAATTCTATGGACAAAAATATGGGAAGTCACTGGGGAGAACCAGAGTGAGGGTGAGGCACACACTGCTCTTTTCAGTAGGGTGTCAGAGGTCACATCACGAGGAAGGTGATGTTTGAGCAAAGGTCTGATGGAAGTGAGGGCAGGAGCGATGTGGATATTAGGAAAAGAAAGTTCCAGGTAGGAAGAACAGCAGGTGAAATGGCCAGTGGTGAGTGTTGGGGGAATGTTTGAGAAACTGCAAAGAATCCATCCAGTGTGGTTGGAGTGAAGAGAGAGGCAAAGCAGAAAAAGAAGAAGGAGTAAAGAGGACCAGGTAGGATAAGCCTTTAGCCAGCTGTGAAAACTTCAACTTTTTTTTTTTTATGAGGAAGATTGGCCCTGAGCTAACATCTGTTGCCAATCTTCCTTTTAATTGAGGAAGATTGTCGCGGAGCTAACATCTGTGCCAATCTTACTCTATTTTATGTGGGACGTGCCCAAAGCATGGCTTGAGGAGCGGTGCTAAGGTCCGAGCTCGGGCTCCAAACCGGCAAACACCGGGCCCCCAAAGCGGAGTGCACGAACTTAACCACTACGCCACCGGGCGAGCCCCGAAAAACTCCAAGTTTTAATCTTAGTGGAATAGGGAGCCATTGCAGGGTTTTGAGCAGAGAACTTGACCTGTTTAAAAGGCTCCTCTGGCTGCTGTGTTAGGAATTGACCGTAGGGGCCACGTGGAGCATTAATATAAAGTGCCTAGTACATAATAGATGTTCAATAAGGATCAGCTATTTGGAGAGTATTGATTTCTTAGTACAAATGAGGCTGCAACCTCTTTTTGTTTGTTTGTTTCTTTGTTTTTCTGTAGTGAAAATACAGATTCATTCACTTTCTCAACAAATATTTGTGCAGCATGATTATGTTAGGTGCTGAGGAATAACAGTTGAGTGAAAAAAGAGAAGACTGCTACAAATTCATAGAGACAGAGAGGAGAACGGCACCAGGCATGGGGGCAGGGAAAGCGGAAAGTTGTTGTCTAGTGGGTACAGAGTTTCAGTTTTGCAAGATGAGAAAGTTCTGGAAATCTGTTGCACAACAATGTGAATATACTTTACTAACTGTACACTTAAACATGAGTTAAGGTGGTAAATTTGAAATTACGTGCTTTTTACCACAATTTAAAAAATTTTAAGTAGCAAAAAAGAAAAAAGATAACTGTTTTTAGGGGAGATAATAGACTGATTAAGAGAAATGTTAGGTAGAAATAAGTACTTACGATGAAAAAAATAATGGTGATATACTATGACTGAAGGGCTACTTTCGCTTAAAAAAAAATTAAGACCAGTGAAAAAAGAAAATATGACCCTATTATGTAAAGATTAAATACATAAGCAGGTGTCTGCTGCCTGACTAGACCCTACTCACTTACAAGCAATATCCCAAACAATATGAAAAAATCTTACTTCTTTCATCCCCTAGGATGTGGAATCAACTATATAGTGAAAATAGTTGCCATTTTTTCTTTTTGTCTTACTAAAAATAGATGTGTGCATATGTGTATACAACTTAGGTATGCATACGTGTGTCTACACACGGACACAAATATACACCATACGTACACACGTATATATGCTTGTGTGTGTGTGTGTGTATGTGTACACGCCACATCGAACAGAGAAATGTCTGGTTGCTCATCAAGTGTCCAGCTAATAGGATGCAATTTGGGGTGACTTGAGTTTCGTTTTTGTACTTTTCTGTATTGTTTGGATTATTTAAATAATAAGACTGTGCCGTTTTCCCTAAAAGGATAAAGGTATTTTTAAATTAAAAATACAACAACTCGAAAATATAGTTCTGCTGTGTGAGTTGATAAATGTGAAGTGCTGGGAGCGTGTTTGGAAGACAGTCAGAGCTGAACAAGCATTGGCTGTTATTGTCCTGCTCGTTCCTATGTGGCAGACCCTGCTCTAAATACTTAACGTGTATTTACTCCCTTAATCCTTACAGAGACTGAGACACAGACAGGTGATGCCACAGATCACAGAGTTTTAAAGTAAGAAGACCATATTTTACAGACAAATGTCTTTTAATCCCTTTAACATAAACGGCTATTCAAAATGCCTTAGCCTGTATTTGTATAAATACTCATTGCTGAGGATATTCTCAACTGATACTATGAATATGTAACTGCTTTATATGATTCAAAAGGATTACCTATAAATTCTCATGAGGTTTCTAGAAGCATCACTTTAAAATAAATGAGTTAAAATAACTATACATTCTAAGACCTATATAAGTCATATAGTGAACTAAAATTTGTACTTTAAACTTGGTAGCAAAATTACCAATAACAGTACCAGTTCGCCCTTGAATAGCGATTTATAGTTTACAAAGCGCATTCACATACATTGGCTCACCCTGATCTCCACAACCACTGAGGGAAGCAGTCGAGTAGGGTAGACATTAACATCCCTGCTTATAGTTGAGGAAGCTGAATCAGATATGTAAGCATCAATTAGAATGTCTTTGGCCACAAGGAAAAAAACTTAACTCCACCTGGTTTAAACAATACGAGAATACATTGGCTCACCTACCTCCATGCCCAGAGGTGAGGTGGTCTTCAGGGTTGACGCAATCTAGCTGGCTAGACTCTATTTCTCTGATATTCTCTTGGTTCTGCCCCTCACCAAACTTTGGCTCCATCTTCAGCCTGACAATTAAATGGCTGCTATAGTTCTGGGGCTCAAAGCCATAAACAACAATGCCAGATGAAAAGGCCATTTCTTTCTGCAGCTTTATCCTGCAAACTAGGAAAACTGTCCTTAGAAGTCCTTAGCAAACATCTCCTCACTTATCGTTGGCCCAGATTAATTCATATGTCCATTCCTGAATCAATTATTGGCAAGGGACACGGGATTACCTTTAGATGAATCAAGACACCTGATGAAACGCCGGGCTCTGTTAGGAAGGAGGGAAAAAGGGAATGATAATGAATACTAGTTGAGCACTATAACCTGGGAAAGAGGCCAACTCCTCTAGGTAAAGCTCTGGACCGAAGAGTACCACTGAGACCAAGATGGCAGGATTCGGGCCCCTCAACTCCCACCTCTTCATATAACAGCCTCAACTGGTTCAGATTTTCATTAGATGAGGATGCTCATTTTTGGCTTTTATGGGGGCATTCTTTAAAAAAAGTTTGAATGTGGTAATTCCGTATGCCTGAGTTTGCAAGACTGAACTTGGACGGACTGGTAAATATTTGCCTTGAAAGCCACATTCTGACAAATCCCTCAGAAGTATTATTCTTTTTTTTATTATAAAATATTTCAAGGAATAAAAAACAAAGCTTTAAAAAGCCTTCACATTACACCATATTTGCATTGGACTTTTAAAGAAACAAATACTGCAGTTGTAGTTGAAGCTCCCTGAGTATGTCTTCCAGAACCCATTGTCCTTTCTCCCTCACCGGAGGAAACCACAGTCCTGAATTCGATGTCCAGTTTCATGTGGATGTTTTTATACTTTTACTAGTAAGTATAGATCTGAGATAAATATACATAGTATCGTTTTGAATATGTGTGTGTGTGTGTGTATAAGTGGTAACCTGAACATGTCCTTCTGCAATGACACTTTTTGCTCAAGGTTGTTCTTGTGTTGTTCTCTATTGAGATATATGGTGTTAGTTCACCTGCTGGTAATTGCAATATAGCCCCTTGTTCAAATACGCTACAACGCATTATCCACTCTTCTGTTGATGGATATTTTGGTGGTTTTCTCTGTTTCACTATTACAAACAGAGCTATTGTGAACTTTCTAGCAGATATCTCACAGTGCACACGCAGAAAAGTTTGTCTGGTGGTGTGTATCTTGGAGTGGAATTATTGGATGTGTTCTTCTTCAACCTGAATAGACAGTGTCAGATTGCTGCCAATCTGACGGCTGTGACATGGAATTGCATTGCTGGTTTCAGAAGTATAATAATTTCTTTTTTCCCTTATATTTCTTATGCACTTGAAACTCTCCAGTTTCTCAAATTGATTCCATTTTTTCCCCCATATTGGAAATTTGTTTTCTTTCCTTTATCATGGAAAATTGCAGTGGTTATTATGAGTTCATCTTGATATATCTTATTTAAGTTAGCCTCTTTTGTCCTTTGAAATAACTTTTATTACTTATTAGACATAGATAAATGACAATGAGAGAAAAGAAATACAGACACATATACAGACACTTGTCATTTTCTCTCCAAATTGTTATTTTAGATAAGGCAAATTTTTCTTGATAATTTCTTGCTCACTTAACTAAGTATATAATGTTATCTTAATTTTTGTATTTTGTATGTAGAATAGCATATGTCTCCTTTTCTTCTCAGTGGAGAAATTCCAAGATCAGAAGATTTAAGAATAGTATTGATAACCCATTGGTTTCATTAGTATTTGGCAATCCTGTCTAGTAGAATCCTTGGACTTGCACCCGGAGTGGAGAGATGACATTACTGAACAATGCCACTTTAGCATCTTAAAGCACCACTCTCTTTTTATACAGCGTCTACCTAAGAGATTCAGCTGCACTCGGATACGCTTGCGGCGAGCTCCCTGAAGAGTTTCCCTGTGCTTGGAGGAAGAAAGTAACGTCAGTAAATCAAAATTTACACCCTGTTGACCTTGGAAATACAAAGGCAACACAATAAACCAACATGAGGTCATGTTTCCATTCTGGTTGAGGACAGGGGAACATTTAATCCTGAGCAGAGTGAGGGAGACAGGAGGAAATAAAATGCACGCTGACTGAGACGGTACTGTTTTCTCTTGCAGTTTGCTCTGCAAGATCCAGTTGGGAAAGGAAGAAGCATTTATTTGTCTCGCTTTCCACACATACCTTTGAAGTGTCTTAGCATCAAAAGAAACACCCAGCCTGAAACTATATTTTCTTTACTCAAAACATGTGGTGTAAGTGAGAATGGGTATGAGAGGGTGGAGGTGCAGGGGGAGCTTTGTGGGCACAAAGAAATAGTCAAGATAAAAATCATGATAAAAATCATAATTTCCAAGACTTAAGACAGATGCCTCTGATTGGGGAGAGTTATTTATGTTGGTTATAGGTTCCTAAAGGGCTGAATGACACAATTTGTCTTCTTGTTTATCGATTAGTCTGTTTAGAAATGTTGCAAATTGTCGTCAAGTTTGCTAAACAGCTCCTTTTATTGCTTCCTCTAGAGTCTCAAGATGACAGCTAGATTTTTCTGGCATGAACAGTAAAGGTCAACTTTGGCAATGTTCCATTAATACATGACTGCAAACGTTTTTATACATAAGAGGTAACAAGGAAATTTTTAGCAGTTTTCTTCTTACTCATACCTTCTATTACTAAAGATTAGTAAGACATGAAACCTTATTGGAATTGGTTAGATATTCTCTTCTATTACTTTCAAAAAGTAAAACTTCCCCTACTCATCTTGACTTAAAATAATAATTTGTTAATCAAGCATATCCTTGAAACCAAACACCTTTTTCTCTTGAATATTAGTGTCCCCGCTTTGATTCTCGAAATTTCCCTCATTCACGGCCAGCACTTCCTGATGCCAAGTTCTCCGCCCTCCATTCTAACACTGACCTCCCAGCTTTTTACCTTCTGATAGGAACATTTAAACCTCAGCCTCCACACTAACCTCTGTCATTGCCATCTCGAATGCCATAACCCTTCATGTTCTTTACGTGGCACTTCTGCCTCACGCTTTCCCGGCTACCAGAACTCTTGCAGCTGCCGGATCTGTGACCTTAACCTGGGAGAGTCAGTGTGTTCAGGGTGAGAGGGGTGTATCCTGGGCACATGATTCACTTTCCAATGTAATGACTTCATTTCTCTTATCCCAGAGGAATGCAGCAGGCGTACTGACATTTGTCCATTGGCACCACAGAAAACAGTGTGTTGCTGTACTAACACAGCCCGGCTGAGTCCTGAGAAACTTATTAGGTAGAGAGAGGAACTGCTATAGTCAGGTCTTCATAAACTTTAACACAAATACACCACCCTCATAAAACACGTTGGCTTTAACTAGGGAAAAGTTAAACCAGGGCTTAAAATGTTTAACTTGGGTTTAACCGGGGTTTCTCCCCCTCTTTAACCTGAACTTCAGGAGATAAAGGTCAACCAGGTGGCAGTCCGGCTTTCCTGGAACAAGTTCATAATCTAACTTAAAATTTGGTTGATGGGTTATGAAAGAAGCCAAATCTTTGAGAGCTCTTATGTATTCTGTTCAGACACTTAAAAAAGGCATTTCCTTTCAGGGGTGGTTGTATATAATTTATCCTTATTCTAATCCTTCCAAACCTCTTCTTTAGCCTACAGGCATTCGAACATCGACTGTAACTGAAAACCAGATGTTGTGAGAAAAACCCTACAAGCCGCTACTTCCAAATTAGAAACCACCTAGGTCTTTGTCCGGGGCCTCAGTGGCCGCAGTTTCCACCTCAGACCTCTGTGGTGCTCCTGCTGGGATTTGGAGGTTTGCTCAGAATCTTCCATTCATCTAATTAGTCCTTTGGGAGAAAGAAAGATGAAAGGAAGGGAGGGCAGGAGACACAGAGATGCTTCACATGGCTGTTTAGACCACGAATGTAGCTCATCTAGGAAAGAACTGGTGACATGAAAATAATGAAACAGAAGGATTGAGCTCTGTGAATTGAGAGGTTTTGTCTTCATTTAGATAAAGTCACCATTAAGCCACTCCTATTTCCTTACTCTTAACTAAGGTGGAATCAGGAAAGGAAATGCAAAGTTGGGTCACCTTTTCCAAATGGCTTCAGAAAAACTTCCCTAATCAGGGGCCCCCAAAAGGAGGAAATTTACTGGGGTGTATAAGGCCTTGATAGATGAAGTGTGAGGAATTTCTCTCTTGCCACCTGATTCCGGTTAGAAATTCACTGGCTGTGTCGCTGACTGAACAAAACAGAGGATAATAGCCGCTGGCTGAAGATTTTAGAATTGAAGCTGAGACAGAGTGGGCCATGTGCATGTTTAGAACAGTGATTGCATTGTGAATTACAACAGAAGTCCCACTTGTCAGTCACACAAACGTTTAAGAGCATAGAAAGGCATCTGATTTGGGACAAGGATGACAAAATAGATCTTTTGGTTTCTCCCACTTTGCCCTGAGTACAAAGGGACTGATGACTGCTTTGTTCTGGGATAGAGTTTTAATTCCTCTTAGGATCTACCCAATTATTAACAGAGAAAGAAAATTCCTGTCTGGAACCACTCCTACTACTTTCCGAAAGAAGTAATCTTTAGTCCTCATCATCCAATGAGAGAAAGAGAGTAATATAAATGATATCGTGCCAGATTTTTTGCTTTGTTTATAATCATTACTTTTCCTCATCTATCTTTAGTGATGTCTCAATGTTAAACAACTGTAGTAAACACTGTTAAGAAACATGGCTCTAATTTGACAATATCAGTCAACATTTAAAATGCCTCTACCCTTTGAACCAGGAATTACACTTTTAAGAATTTCTTTAACAGATAAACTGAGAGATGTGGAAAATGATATATTTACAAAGATAAGCTTGGCAGCATTGTTTGTAACATCCAAAGAGTGAAAACAACCCAAAAGTTCATCAACAGGTCAATTAAATAAATACTGTATGTTTACACAAGGAAATGGAGTATCAGATTAAAGTCTGGTTCCAGTCCTTGTCATGAGCCTTGGAACTCTGAAGTTTTTTAGTCTTTCATTGATCTGCTTAATTAGTTGCACCCCTATTTAAGGAAGTTACAAACATTAGGCATTGAGGGATTGAAGACATGGGTGCTTTGCCTTCAGCTCTGGTTAGTAGTAACGGAAAATTATTAATACCGATGGGAGAAGAAAGTAAGGAATCTTGACTAATTCTGGATCATCTCTAAACAGCTCAGTGGCCATGGTAACAGGCTGTTTTCTAGATTTATAGGATGCACCGATGCCTCTTGGGTACATTATACTTCTTAGGTCAAGAGGACTCCCATGATGTTCTTTGAATGGCTAGAGTTTTATAGCCATTTGATCACAATGCATAAAAAAGGTTAAAGTGAATATTTTCATCTCTCACTCATGAGTCTTTTAACCACAGGGTCTAAGAAACTCCTGGATATAACAGAAATGGAAGAACACCATTTAGTCCTATTGCTGACATGCCGCAAAGAGAAAACTATTTTGTTAGAAATAAATCTGTGGGGGCCGGCCCAGCGGCACAGCAGTTAAGTTCGCACGTTCTGCTTCTCTGCAGCCTGGGGTTCGCCGGTTTGGATCCCGGGTGTGGACATGGCACCACTTGGCAAGCCACGCTGTGGTAGACATCCCACATATAAAGTAGAGGAAGATGGGCACGGATGTTAGCTCAGGGCCAGTCTTCCTCAGCAAAAAGAGGAGAATTGGCAGCAGTTGGCTCAGGGCTAATCTCCCTCAAAAAAAAAGAAAAAAGAAAGAAATCTGTAGTGGCAGGTGGCATGGTAATCATAAAATTTTGTGGCACAAAGGTCTAATTATACAATGGAGTCAACAAGTGTTGGGGAAAAACAACAGAAAAGCTTTTTATACATACTTTTATTTTATAATTTCTCTCAACCTCTTATGAACTAATTTGCCTTCCCCACTACTTTGTGAGCAAATTGGGCTCAAGGTTGTTCATCATTTTTGTATCCTCAGTGTCAAGCACAGGGCCTGATTTATAACAGGCACTCTATGGTCTTCAAATGGAATTCAAAACCAAAAGTTTGAAAATAAGTTGTTTAAGACAGTGTAGCTCTTAAATTTTCCTGATTAATACTAGGGATCCTCTCCCCAGAAAAAATGCACAGATCTATGTACACAAAAATTTCAATATAATTTCAGGGCAGTCATGGACACTTGTCCTCTCTCCTGTCACAGATCTTCTAGGGAACCAGAGATTCTAGATTAAGAAATTCCTAAATTTAGAATGCATAATCACAGAGAAAAGTGGAGGAATCTTTAGAAACATCTCCCACCCCTCAATTTTTCCTTTACAAAAAGCTTGTTTCTTTCATCTACCTCATCCAGAAACTCTTTCGGTACACTGAGGAAAAGAGCTCCTTCACGTGGATGGTGTAAAAATAATTTAAGTAGCTTTAGATTCATTTATAAATTAGATATTTTGCAGTTATTGTAGAAAAATTCATCCTTATAGCGAAAGGTAATTTTAAAGAATGTTTATTTGGCAAATATTTATGGACTATTCACTATGGGTCAAGGACTGCACAGGACAGGGGATAGAAACTGACTCAAAGACATCATAATATGGTGGGGTGCATGCACACGAAACAGGTTATTGGGGTGGGATTTTTGCCTCTGTGTATGTGTCATGAAGACAGTGGTGGGTGGAATAGGTAGAGAGCAACTATAAATTCTGTAAAGGAAGAAAACAAACCTGTCTTCATTCTTTAAGAATCTTTGGCTTTACTATGATCATAGTCAACTATTAACCTCCCATCCTCAGTTACTAGATTATCCATTAGAAGTCTGACAATAACCTCTGGACAAGCACTGGCTGATTACGGATGAGGAGTAAGGCAACACCCAGACTCTAAATGCTTAAACTCTATCCTTGCAGTGTGAGGGAGCTGCGATCATCTAAACACCATTTCTAAGATCCAGTATGTAAACGTTTATTCCATATACATTATTTTTTTTCAGGTGTACGTCGTTATGTATTTCAATTTCTGTGTAGATTACATCATGTTCACCACCCAAAGACTAATTACAATCCATCACCACACACATGTGCCTAATCACCCCTTTTGCCTTCCTTCCTCCCTGCTTATCCTCTGGTTACCACCAATCCAATCTCCGTTTCTGTGTTTGTCTGTCATTTTTATCTTCTAGTTATGAGTGAGATCATATGGTATTTGACTTTCTCCCTCTGACTTATTTCACTGAGCGTAATCCCCTCAAGATCCATCTATGTTGTCACAAATGACAGGATTTCATCATTTCTCACGGCTGAGTAGTATTCCATTGTGTATATATACCATATCTTCTTTATCCTGAATGATGTTTTTCTGATGATCATTATATATTTGCTACATCTTAAACTGTGGAGGAGACCTCGGAACTGACCTGGTATGAATGTCTACTCCGAAGAGAAATCCCCTCTGTCATACTCCTGGCAGCCACAGGCTTTGCTTCGATACTCATTAACAGCAGCAGAATGTATTTGTAGTCAACAATAATTATTAGAAACTAGTTCCTCATACTGAACTAAAGCCTTCTTAAATTTTCCAGCCATTTCTCTAAGCTTTGGCTTCTGAAGCAATGCAGAATAATCCTATTCTCTCTCCCATAGGCTTCAAGTATTTGAAAACAGCTATCATTTGTATTTCTGAATTCACCTCCAGGACGGAACTTTCCTAATTCTTTTATGTATTCTCCTCAAGAAGTATTTTCAAAGTCATCACTGTCCTGTTCCTACTCTTCCAAACACTGTAATCCTTGGCCAAAGTCTGCTTAAAATGTGACACCTAGAACAGAACACGATATTCTAGCTGCAACTGATCTTACCACATCAGAGTCCAGAGGGATTATTCCTTTGATGTGGACACATCCTTCCATCGATACACTCTTACAGGCCTTAGTTCTCTCCTCCTGTTCCCCTCCCAAGATGTGCTGAACTGTGGGCTTACGTTGGAATTTGGTCAAATAAAACTGCCAGGTCTTTTTTTCCTGATGGCTATCAAGTCAGGTTTTCCCTTCTTTCACCTTAGTAATGAAGTGTGTCCAATTTCATCTTAAATTTCTCTCAGCACTGAAGTAATTTTTGTTTTTTTTGTTTGTTTTTTTTAAAGATTTTATTTTTTCCTTTTTCTCCCCAAAGCCCCCCGGTACATAGTTGTGTATTCTTCGTTGTGGGTTCCTCTAGTTGTGGCATGTGGGACGCTGCCTCAGCGTGGTCTGACGAGCAGTGCCATGTCCGCGCCCAGGATTCGAACCGACGAAACACTGGGCCGCCTGCAGCGGAGCGCACGAATGTAACCACTCGGCCACGGGGCCAGCCCCTGAAGTAATTTTTGTTTTAAAGATTGGCACCTGTGCTAATAACTGTTACCAATATTCTTTTTTTTCTGCTTTTTCTCCCCAAATCCCCCCAATACATAGTTGTATATTTTAGTTGTGGGTCCTTCTAGTTGTGGTATGTGGGACCCCACCTCAGCATGGCCTGATGAGCAGTGCCATGTCTGGTCCCAGGATCCAAACTAGTGAAACCCTGGGCCGCTGAAGCAGAGCACGTGAACTTAACCACTCAGCCACAGGGCTGGCCCCAGCACGGAAGTAATTTTAAATCTTAATAATATCATATTTAACCATTACAGTTCAGTTATTGGTAAATTTGATGATACCTTCTATGGAATTTCTTGTCTTCATCTAAAGGACTGGAAATTTCCCTCAGTTTAACATGAATCAGCATTCAACTCTCTCAGGTTGTTTCAATAGCCAGGAATCCACCTGGCTAACGATTATTCAGTCAAATCCCCCATCTGAGCCACAAAGACGTCAACAGAGACGTCAAATACCTTGTTGGATTCAGTGAACACCATACTTTTAAACCAGTCTAACCCACACAGTTTCTGTGATGACAAAGGCTAGAGACATTTTATCACAGCAGTACAACTTTAGCTGAGCCTCCAAGCTCTATGAAACACGTAGTCAGAATGGGTGTCAGCTCACGTGAGCAGAAACAAGAGAGCCTGTGTCAGCGTCACCTCTTCCCTTTCCTCATGCATACACAGTGGACCAGATGCATTGGACCTATATTTTATCAGGAGAGGGAACTCCAAGGGAAATTCAACCAAATAAAAACTCAGAAATCACTTACTGGAGGGTGTGTGTGAGGGATTGTGTTCATTACCTCAATTTTTCAAGAAGTTTTTACAAATACTCCATGTGTAGCATTACTATGGGTATGCTGGAAAAGGCGACACGACCTTCTATTTAGACTTTATAACCTTCACTCTTTGCCTTGATACAGTTGTTGCTAGATAACCACTTAGGTGGATCTGCTTCCAGTGGAAATTTCTCCATTAAAGATGACTGAAAAAGTAAACTTGGGACACTGTTTTTCAAAGAAAAAGAAAGCATGTGTGTCTTTTTTGTTTTTATTCTCACCAAGCCTTCATAAAAGAAGGCATATTCGACTCTGAGGGGTGATCCAATTTCAGAGGGGAGACACATAATTGTAATAATGTTGTGTTGAGAGAAGAAAGCAGCCTTGGTCACTGCACCTATTCAGACGAGATAGGGTTCCTCTTGTAACACACTCTGGGGCTCAGTTAACTACGCCTATACCCAACTTTGGGGGATTAATATTTTAACGAAATTTCTTCAGAGCATGAAAAATTCTTCTTGTGCATGATAGGAAAGGAAAAAGTGAAATATGGTCATAACCAAACCAGCTGATCCACTGAGGGGGCGGGATCCCTATACACCTTAATTCATACACAAAAGCTAAAGGCAAATGGTAAAGTAGAAAGTTAAGTCACTCCCAGCTAGTTCAGGCAGGTACAAAATCCTATCTTTTTTTTTTTTTAAGAGCTATTGTCTCTATTTTGGCCTCTTACCCATGC
This sequence comes from Equus quagga, assembly GCF_021613505.1. Taxonomy (NCBI): domain Eukaryota; kingdom Metazoa; phylum Chordata; class Mammalia; order Perissodactyla; family Equidae; genus Equus; species Equus quagga. The sequence continues at coordinate 71,456,528 of NC_060275.1, forward strand.
AGTTTGCCAAGTCTGAAGAGCTACAGGCCTCCATCTTTCAGCACGTTAGCTTTAGAAAGGCAAGATTTTGGTGTAAATAGCTCAGGTGGTAACTCTTCAGGATAATTTTTAGTTATTTATCTAGGTAACATGCAACATTTATACCAGAGGGAAAAAAATCTATATTAGGTGATATAACATCATGACTTTTCTTTCTCTTCTCTGTAGCATCTTAAAATTAAACCTTTAGGAATCAGGCCTATTATATATTAACATAAGATGTTTAAGAACTTGCCCTTAGCAACATAATGATGCCCCCAAACCTGAAACAGGCCCAGATCTCCTGGATCAATAACCCAGAGAGACTTTATTACGTGTGGCTCAGTCCACAAGTCTCAAGTGTAGGCTGGCCAATCACAATTTTTATGGTTATCCACCATTCCAAGCGCCTCACCAACACCTGAGGCCCCGATCTGAAAAGAAGAACGAGCAGATGAATGGCTTTGAAAAGTAAGTCCTTAGTTTTGAATTGTGCTAGAGAATAAGTATTTGATTTTGTTGCTGTGTTTTGGTAGATTTTAAATACCAGATGTGGACCCTAAATAAAAAGAACACCATAGCTCTTTTGTTCTCTTATGCATTTCAGTTTTAACATTGAAGTATGAAAGAAATGTGAGGTCATTCTCATGGGTAGTAACACAACTTTATTGTGTGCAGCCTTTTTCACACCAAGTATTAGTTTTTCCATGTGAACTAAGTTAAGATTTAAAATGATAAAGTTATTGTTAGGGAGATACATTGGGCAAGAGAAAAAGCTGAAGAGAGTTTTTGTCTGAAACTGGAAAACAGAACAGTCTGGGGAAAAAAAAAGATATGAGAAAAATACCACAGGTTGCTAAGACCGAAAAAACCGCTTTGGGGGAGTTCAAGCCAGGCGATTCTCTCAAGGGGAGGGTGGGATTTCATGTGGATGTTTAACATATTTGCTTGGCAGTAATAATCTTAGAATTTTCTTCTGTGTTGCTCTAGCTCTTGATTTTTCCTGCTGTCTCTGATCTCATTATGCAGCATATTATTTTTTTATTTAGCACAAAGTCCATTTGGACTAGAGAATAGAAAGGTTCTGATTTTGTCCCTGGCCAGCAGTCATACCTCAGGTACACAGTGGGAAACAGTTGGAAGACTTATCAGAGGGCATTCAAAGTTTGTTTTTTTATTAAAACAATTTCATGATCCTGTTCTGGTTTCCTTATTGAGTAGACTCCTAGAGGAAAAATAAGTACTGTGAGTTTACTAGTCTGCTGTAGAATTGGAATCTGGGCCTACAGTAAAGAGTTAAAGAGAGATCTACAAGTTCATTTAAAATAAAAATCACCAGACAAAACAGGCTCCTGGCGAACCCTTCTCCCCATGGGGAGGTTCCGCACGCAGGGAACACCCTGGAGCAGCCGCGCTCCGACGCTTCTGCTGAGGACCCATCCTCTTCTGGAGTCTCAACTCCTCATGCTCCACGTCAGCTTCGCTCTCTTCCTGTGGCTCTCTAACCAGGCGCTCGTGAGGTGGGCACCTGCCACTTTGGGTGAGGTGGGCAGTACAGGAGGCCAAGTCCCTACCACTTATTAGAAACATCAGGAAAGAAACACATCCTTGCACTCGCTTTAGTGCTCTAACTGGTAAATGTGCCAAAAGAGTGACGGTCTTGAGCGCTGAAGCAGAAATGGACCTCTAACACAAGATCCAAAATCCTCTAATACAAGACACAAAAACTTGCAATATACATTAGGTCACTTCAGCTAAAACTCCTAGTTTTTTGGTACTGTCTGACTGGACTTTAGACAGAAAAGACAAACCCAAATGGAAGAACACAATTTAAGTGTGGCAGAAAGGTGGGAATCATAAGGCCTGAAAGGCAAAGATAAACGCATTACCGAGGCATAGTGCACAGTCCCCTGGCCCCGAGCTATGCAGGCAAAGAGCTCGCACTTTACTGAGACAGAGTCGAAGTCGATTCAGGGCTCCAAGAAAATATTCACCAGAGGAATGTGATGATTCATTTATCAGGCCAGAAATCCCAAGTACAAAACTTCAAGATGTAAGAAGGATCAAATTATATAATGTATATGATTCAATTTAAAAATTCTTAGCCCTCTTACATTACATTATCTAGATAATAGTAAAAAATCAAATTACTTTCATATGAAACTTCTATAAAAAGAAATCAAATCCATTTTTATGAAATTTTATAGTACAATTATTTTCTAATGGGTCTTTTCTTAGGTCACAGTATTTATAATTCCATTTACATCTGTATAATTTTCCAAATCGAAAAACAAAAGGCAGTCAATAGAAATCTAAACTTTCATTTGCAAAACTCCCTTCAGTTTCAGGCCAGTAACACATGGAGATGCCGACTTGTGCTCCAGACTTGGACTGCTCCCAGAGATCCCCAGTTTACGGAGCAGGCAGGCCTCGACTCATTAGGAACGCTTTTTGGTTTGGCTCACGTTTCAAGAAATTCTGGAGCATGTCCATGCCGTCCAGAGATCCCCCAGGTTTCAGGATTAGGTTTCTGTATTTCATTCCAACCTAATAAAATAAAACATCATGCCTAATAATTCATGGTTATAGCAATCTTCCAAATCTACAGATGCAAAAGAGAAAGAAGGGGGTGGGGGTGAAGGAAAGGAGCTTTAGCTCTACTCTCTTTTGCCCAGACTACAGCTCTGCAGTACGTATTTACTCGGGTAGCTAAGAGAGCTGGAGTTTAGACCCTCTACACTTCCCTTTATTACTGACTTGTCTCCTTAGATTCTCAGCAGTGAGCTGATGATGTGAGCAAACTGACAAACGAAAAATAGCCAAATGGAATATATAACAGGTTCCTATCTGTTATCCCATCTCAAATGCGATTTCAAAAGGGTTAGCAAAGCAAGTGTTCAAGAAGGCCACAGAGAGAGGATCTGTGTACCCGGAAACGGTGGCCCAGCTACTGCCCAGAGGACTTCTGCTATGTTTTTACGAGGGGCTCGTAAAAAACCTCTCCTCCTTATAGACACGGGTAGGACAACAGTACATGTCCCATGGTGTAAGACACTTCTGGGGGCCAGAGCTGGGAAGAAGGACCTCTGCAAAGTTTTCTCTAGGGAGGAGGTTGGGAATTTTTAAACATATTGCAGTTCCTCTGCCTTTATTTACATAAACACATGAGCAAATAAAATGAAAGAAAACAACTGTAATTCATTATCAGCGTGATTCAATATTTTCACTTCCTTTTCATCGTCCTTTTAGGGAAGCATGGCAGGACAATTCAACAAAGCATAATTCTAAATATACACATAAAATAAGTAGTTCACAGAGTAACACTCTTAAATTTATATCCGTGATATCATCTGATCAATACGATTAATAGTCTTTTTGAGGACAAGAATAGCTCGAGAATTTCCAAGGACAAAAGTAATCTAACCTTTGACTTATAACAATGATTCTGGTTGGTACAACCGTCAGAGGTAAGTCTAGTCAAACGGCTACGGAAAATAAAACGTGGGTGCACGAAATCTACCAAGTCAGATATAAAACTATTTAATGTCCTACAGGGTTATAAAATCAAAATGTTTGGGGTTATCTTTTGGTTATAAACAGAAATCATCTGCAACTTATTAATCATCTACAGGCTAACATCTAACTTCACAGCCAGGGCCCTAATCAGGAGTAAATCACTAGTCAAACAAAGTTACTTTCTCATAAACTCCAGAGCAGCCCTGTCCAATAGCAATATGATGTGAACCACATTTTTAACTTTAAATTATCTAGTAATCACATTAAAAAAGCTTAAAAAAAGCAAATAGGTGAAATTTAAAAAAATATTTCATTTAAACCAGTAGTATATCTACAGTATTATTTCCACATGTATTAATATAAAAAATTATTGAGATTTATTTTTTTGTTGTAAGTCCTCAAAATCTAGTGTGTTTTTTACATTTATAGCACATAATTCAATTCTTTAGTTGCACTAGCCACATTGCAAGTGCTCAACAGCCACATGTGACTACCATATTGGAGAGGTGTAGGGCCTAGAACACAAGATGATTCTTGGAAGGACTTGTTAGACGATGTTCTAGTATGACACTGAAAGGCACGTAGTAATCTTGTTGCCTTATTTACAAGTTTTGGATAAATTTTCTTAAAAAGGGAGGGCTTGCAATCACTGATATTTGACTTCCTGAAAACCATGGTAAGAAGGGCGTAGAGCTAGACTGAATTTTCTTTAGGAAAAAAAAAATATGTCATTTCTCGTTTGGTCTGCAGCAAATCACTACTGATACAATCAATCTAGAACCTAAAATGTGAGTGATGGCTATTCTTTTCATAGACTTTATTATTCTAAGAAGCAACAGATCAGAGCTCTTGAGCCCAACTAAAATTTACCTCCTTTCTTTCACTGTCCATTGTGTCTGAAGTTAACCAGTGTTAAATTAGTTGGGGGGGAGGGGTAAGGAAGGACTGTGCTCTCTGGGTGTAGCAGTATAGGGAGAACTTAGAAAATGTGCATTAAATGTATGTGCAGAATTATAAAAATATTTTAATCCTTTTATTAGGAAAAAATTTAAAATATATACCAATAGCAGAGACGACAGTAAAATGAACCTCCATGTACCCATCAACCAACCTCAATAATTAATATTTATCTGCAGAATTTCTTTTCTTTTAATGATTGGCACCTGAGCTAACATCTGTTGCCCATCTTTTTCTTTTCTTCTCCCCAAAGCCCACCAGTACATAGTTGTATATTCCAGGTGTGAGTCCTTCTAGTTCTGCTATGTAGGACGTGGCCTCAGCATGGCTTGATGAGCGGTGCCATGTCCGCGCCCAGCATCTGAACCAACAAAACTCTGGGGCGCTGAAGCGGAGCGTGTGAACTTAACCACTAGGCCATGGGGCGGGCCCCTGCAGAAGTTCTTAATGCTCAAGATCTATTTATTGAAAAGACGTACTTCATTCCACAAAGGTTACAGGTACATTAATGAAAAGCTAAATAAAGTAAAAAGATAAGTCACCCAACATGCTGATATTGGACAGAGTATTTTCATTTTGTGCAGAGAACCACAGTTCTAGGTAACAAAGAAAAGCAGGCCTTTGAGGAGCTGCTCTGTTGTGAAGGGCTGGCTCACACCCCCTCTGGACGGCACAGTCAGCGGAGAGCGGGGCAGCGCTCGGTCTCACAGCACACGGCTCGGTGAAGCCCAAGTTCTGCCCTGCTTATAGCTCCAAACAAGTTGATTCAATTTCCTGAATTACAGAGCAATGGTCTTTTAATAGTTTCATTTCCTTTGCAATGAAGTTTGGAGAAGAGTGTAAGAGTCATTTTGGTAACAGGATCTTGCTTTTCTTTAAAAAAAAAACGTTAAGTGAATTTTGGCGTTTTAGGAAGGGACTGGGCTCTCTGGGCAAGAGAACACGGTCTGGGAGACACATGCCACAGGTGCAAGAGTCTTTGCCATAAATTGTTCTTCTTTGTTTATGTAATAAAGAAACTTCAGCTGAGAGGAAAGCAGAAAGAGAAGCTCTAAGATAACCACTGAAATTTTTCATGCTAAGAAATCCTTCAGGAGGATCTGCATGTAAGAAGAGCTCCCATTAACTGTTCTGTGAAGGAAAGTCGGCGTCACCTCTGTGCTTTTTAATCCTGGAAGACTAGAGTGTATCTTTTGGCAACTGTTCAGGTTCTCTCTAACAGTGATGTTTTCTAAAGCAAGATCAGGAGTTTTGGAGGCAGGCCCAGCTTTGAATCCCGGCTTCGTCCTCAGCTATGTGACCTTGGGCCTTGGTTTCCTTACCTGCAAAATGGGAACTCACCTACCTCACTTGGTTTAAGGGGAATCAGAGGAGAGGATTTCGGTACACAGCCCTCCCCCTAGTACACTACCTGGCGTACAGCGTATTCAGTAAACCTTAGCAGTCACTGATCCCTTCTTTCCTTTCCTTTCCTCTCACACTGCCCCTAAGTGCAGTTACTCATATACAGCTGAGGGAAACAAATGCATTCCTGGTTGGCATTTTCTTAAAATTAGTTCTGTCTCCGAATAAAGCTAGAAAAAAGCACAAGAGATTTAACCTCCACTATTAGTATGAAATAGAATATACAACTCAGTAGGAATATTAAGTAGGAGAGAAAAGGCGCTCATTTTATCTAAGAATATATACCCTTCATTTGAGGTAAGATTATAACAGCAATCACAATTATCTGAAGGAAGGATGCCCGTCACCTATCAGTAATGAGAATATATAAATGGGGAACAGATTGGGTCTCCCGCTCTCTCTGACATCATCTCTGAAGCAGCAAGGCAAGCTCCCACTGCCTTCCAACCTGGTTTCCCTCCCTCCCATTGTGCTTGACTCTGGGGAGTGGAGCCAGAGTCGTCTCCTTCCTACACCAACAGGCATCAGGGCAGAGAGCAGCCACCCAAGCACAGGTGGTGACGATCAGGCACCTGACAGGCCCACTAGCCAGCTTTAACATGGACTTTGAAACCTTTCCTTCTGTAGCCCATCTGTAAATGCCTTCCCAACAGCACACCCTTTGTTTTCTAGGCGTGTAGGGAGGATGTGGGTGGAAAAAAAATACCTTTGACAACAACAAAGAAGGAGGGAGAGAGTGAAAGACTGGTGCGGGCAGTCAGGGAGATGGAAACAAGAACGGTGGGAGAATCTTTGCCTCATTAGAGGAGGTTTTCTGGAAACCTGAAACAAAATTTCAATTTGTGAGAACAGAAGGCTAAATCTTTATTTATGGGGAGGGAGGAGATCAGGAGAAGAACAGGTACCCTGGGTAGCATGTATTAGTGGGGTAGAGGTGTGGAAGCAGATGGGGGAACCACCACTTAGGTCCAAAGAGGTACCCATATGGAACAATAATAACTAAACGTAACAGTTCTGAAGCAGAGGAGGAACTCAAACATGAACAAAACAGTTCCTATGACAGGGCCTTACAATCTAGCAGGGGAGATAAAGGAGACAATCAACAAGGCAGATAATTAGGGCTCTAAGAGGAACACAAAGAAGGGCTGAAAGAACACAAAGGAAGAAAAACTGCTTCCAGCTGGTTGGGATTCAAGATGTAGAAGGCGGGGGCCAGGAGACATTCCAGAAGCAGGCTGGACATCAAGCCCATTCCCTTCCTTTACACCTTCAATGAGGCAACGTCTAAGGCTGTTAGAAAAGCTTGATGCATAAGAAAAATCAGCTTTGGGGGGGCAGATCTGGAGGGCTGACGTGGAATTTAATTCATCTGAAGGACCTTCAGGAGAGGAAATGTCATATCCTCCCTTAGCAACACAGTATAGCAGGAATTGGGCCTAGGACTCTGGGGACCACTGGAATACTTAGCTTTGTATTACACATTCTCTGCCAGGTAATTCTTTTTCATGTTTAACCAAGACTCATCATCTTTCTGTGTCTGTTATTGCATGTAAAGATCTAGCTACTTCCTTGTGGCATTACAGATTGAAACACAATAGTTGCACTCATCCATCTTGACTGTCTGGGTATTCCTGCCCCCTGTGATACTTGGTTGCATTTCTTCTTCACTGATGGAAAAAACAAAGTTTAGCAATTTCTCTAAACGTAAAAGATGGAGATAATTCCAGCTTAACAATATAATTGCTTTGAATCCACAGTGTCTATTACCTCCTAGGAAATTTTCCCACAATGAAGCAGCCTTATAAAAAGAAATGGCCCTAGTTAAAATGCCCTATTTTTTTCAACCCTATGATTAGCTGTTGGTTCTGAAACTACATTTGGTGACCTTACAGATATCCTTAAAAAGAGTGTCTAGAGCTTGCTGGAAAAGTGTCATCCCAAGCAGTTCCCTTCTGTAGTTATTTAAGAGATCAGTGGGAGAAGTAAATAATATGTCTAACAACGAGACAACTTCTCCATGTCCTACTGGAAACAAAGACCTTCGATAATATTTAACAAACTAAACAGTTAAGATGTCATCCCTATTTACTAGAAAACTACAGAAAAAACCAGAGGCCGTAGACTTTTAGGCCATTATAGGTAAGTGGGCAGTTCTAACACTTTGCTAGAGGCCCTCAAAACAACATGAAAACAACTGTTCCATGAAATAGTCTATGGCTAACATTTGGTATTCAGAAGACTGCTGGCTTCTGTTTGTATTATTTTCTCCCAGTGACTAACATGCTTTCTACAGGTCTGCCTGATGAGATCTGAAATGGTTCTCAGAGTAGACCCTGAGCTTTGCAGGACGGCAAGAGCTTACAGAGAGAAGGCCCAGAGACATTTTTTTGTTGATACCAAAGACCATGACCAGCAATGTCAACAGTACGTGATCTTTCAGCCTCCAGCCTCTCTAAAGCTTGAGGACTCAGAATAGCAGGCAGTGACTCCTTGAAGGGACATCCTGCTATCTTCTCAAAACGATCCAAATACATACTAGGGAGGGTGAGGCCTTGAGACAGCAAAGTCTGCCTGATATAGTGTGATTGCTCTGACTCCCATGACCTCTGATCATAGTTAGTATTTCTTTATACCACAAAATTCTTTCTCTTCATCACAACATAGTTGTAATAAGGACCTGAAAGTTTTTGTAGAACAAGATTGCTGTTCTAAAGTATTAATTTTTAATAAGTAGGTATTTAAATTTTGTACATCAGGTGTTACTTTAGAGCAAACATTTATAAAAAAAAAAAATTAAACCAAACAAACAGTACACTGTAGGAGTGAATAAAATGGTTATTTAAAAAGCTGTTCCAGCATCTGCCACTACAGCGGAAGCGTGTGAGGGTGCAGAGGGATTCTCCTTGGCCACTGGAGCCAGAGTCACTACTGTTGTGACAGCAGGAGAGCAAGAAATGAAATGATATTCCAGAGTATTTAATAGGAAAGAAAAAAGAAGGAATTAAAGCCAGCTTCAGGGTGTAAGATGAGCAATAAGACACAGCACTGCTGAATCCAGAATTTTAGTAAAACTGAACACTGTTTTTAACATCACAAGGCAACAACTTTAAGTTGCTGGAAATCTTCCTTTCTCCAAGTTCAACCCGGCCCCTCTGTCTAAATTAAGAATAGTCTCGGCCTGCCAAGTTGTGAAGCTTGAGAATAAGAGGAAGCATGCAGAAGCATCATGGCAGGGAGTGCTTCTGCCGGACTGGCAAGTTCCTTGGGCTCCACTGGGAACAGTACTTTGGCTGTTACCTTGACAGCTGAAAGAAGAGAGGTAACAGTGCTAAGTCCTGAGGATGTGGGCATGTGAGTGGAAGCACAGAGGAGGTGAATGAGGAAGCTTAATCAAATGAAGGATGGTAGCACTTATGCCAGGAAGTCTCACCAGCTAATAAGAGCCAGTTACAGGTCATAATTATAACTTTACATATCTAGACCTTGTGTCTCTTTAAACATTGCTTTTGGATTTCTAAAATAATCCATGCTTTATGTAGAAAGAAGGGAAAGCTCCATAAAAAGTACAGAAAAATATTAAATAACCACTTATAAACTTACCATCCAAAGAAAACAATTGACATTTTGATGTACTTTTTTCCTAAATATACATTTAAAAATAAAAATTTGTATCTTATGCTATAAAATATTTCATAACCTCATTTTTTTCACTTTGTGTAATAGTTACATTAAACATTCCAGACATCAAAAAAAAAGCTTATCGGGGCCCAGTGTTTCGTTGGTTTGAATCCTGGGCGCAGACATGGCACTGCTCATCAAACCACGCTGAGGCAGCGTCCCACATGCCACAATTAGAAGGACCCACAACGAAGAATATACAACTATGTACTGGGGGGCTTTGGGGAGAAAAAGGAAAAAATAAAATCTTTGGAAAAAAAAAAAAAACTTATCGAAGCCTTTCCCCCATGCCCAAGTCTACTCTTCTGTTCAGAAAATGGAAAGGTCACTTTTGGTCTGGATGCTCTGAAAGATTTCATCCATGAGTGGCCATCTGAGTAGGGCCTTTAAGAATGGTAGGAGTTTTGAGAGGCATAGACAAGAAACGTGTACATTTCAGCTGGAAAAAACAAAAGGAATAAATTTGTGAGGGTGGAAAGACCTAGGGGAACGCACAAATTTGGCTGACACAGGGGGTTCTGGGAAGCAAGGGAGGGATTTGACTGCTAAGCTCAGGGTTGTGAACAAAGACAGGAATAACAAAAAGCAGGAAGTTAAAAAAAAAAAAAGGTGGACGAGGGCCTTTGGGAGTTGGCAAGTGGTCATCAGTGGTAACTTTGCGGAGATGGGAACTTTCCTGTTCAATTGGTGAAAGCAAAAGCCAGGAAACAGAGGTCTGCAAAGACTGCTTCTTACACCAAGAAATTAGATTGTGAAAAGAACACCAGAGAAGTAGCAGCACTGAGGTTATCAGAGTCAATAGAAATAACTCCAGTTTTTTTTCCAAGAGGGCAAAGCAGTAAGGCTTGGTATTAGAGACATCTCCTCTCAGACAGGAGGAAAGTAGAAAAGTACTGAAGTAGAGAAAGAGAAAGAGAGATGAAGGTGCTCACTCAATTCTCTGACTTTTCTTAGTAGAGAGGAGAGATCATCTGCTGAGGGAGGAGAGAGCGGTGGAGACTCGGGAAGTAGAGCAGGCCTGCAGAGTAACACTGGGCGCCCGATTTACGTTGGACAGCATGACTTTGTAGTGGAGCATGTTAATGGAGTCATTTGGTCTTTCCCAGAACACTCTGAATCCCAAAAGCACCATCTATCTCTAAATGAGATGGTGGAGGAATTCAGGGCTGGGCACCGGCTGAAGGTCATGCAGAAGTCAGGGTTCATGAGAACAACAGTGGTTGACCATTGTAAATGGGTTGGCCAGGGAATGCAAAGAGACTTAAAGGGCTCTAACAGCCTGGGTACAGTGGGAGGGAAGATGGGGTGACTGGGAAGGCTAGTGTACAGAATGGAGGTGCCCTGGAGGTGGTGTTTCTTTCTTTGGAGGGGTGGAGGTGGGGAGGATGGTGGTGTAAATTACATCAGCATATTTCAGTGCATCTGTGCAAGACGCTATGTAATCCTGAAACATCAAGGTCAGGGAACAAATCAGTTGGTTAAAACAAGCACAGAGAACCTGATTTTGATAATTTGTTCTTCTAATTTCTGAATCAAACAGAACGAAAAACACAATGGAGAATGCATCGGTCCTAGAAATAATCTGACAGCTGAGTCTTCAACAAGAGTGGAGATTGGGGACTGTAACTCAAGAAGGCTTGGCTGGCAGCCACCTGGCAGTCAATTCACTGAACGCGGAAGGGAATGGCTCAGGTTAATGAAGCAGCTTAAATTACTTAAAGGCATTTAGGTTACAAACTATGTAGTAGGTGGGGTATGCCAGCCACAGAAAAGGGTGCCTCCCACAGAAAACGTACAAAGAAAACGTGTAGAGAATATCAAAACATAAGCAGACCATTTATATCAAGAAGCTGTTTACCTTTCTTTCCCACCCTCCTATAAAACTAAACATTGTATGGCACATGTCAAAACTAGCAGTTATAAACGCTCAAATGCATAAACAGAGCTTTGAATTTTAATTATGCAATATATTGGAATGTTAATAAGCAAGAAAATGCAGTGGGTTTTTTTAACTTACAGAAGCAGAGTTAATCACTTGTACACTGCAACCTAATGATATATGATGATTTGAGAAGATGCAAGACTTTAAAGTTAAAAGGTGTTACCAAATCTCTTACTCTAAAATCTAGGTGTAATAAATATTTTACACTAGGAGTTAAAGGGAGGGAGCAACTATAAAATTAACAAAAGGAGAAAAAAAAATACAGTACCTCTGGATTCATTATCCCTTCTTTTTTAAAACAGCTGTAAAACATGTCCATGGAAAATACTTCACTCCAAAGATATCCATAATATTGGCCATCATATCCCCCTGCCAAGTGTCCAAAAGTAGCTGGCATATTTGTGCCTTTAAGGAAAGATACACTTCAATCAGTGTGATGGCAAATGTTTATCTGGTTATCAGCTGGCTCAGGTTTCCCTATGGGGAGTGCAGCTGTGGGAGGAGAGAGTGATAACACCTCGCCTCTAGGACTCCCTGGGTTTACCTGTGTCCTTGGCCAAGATGTTTACAAACTTCTCTCCTACTACGGCTCAGCCTCAGAGCTGGTTTCGCCTCAAGCTCTGGAATGCCCAACAATAGTTTCAGAGGCTTTGTCCACACCCATCAGATAGCTCAGGGTTTCAGAACCCCTCAGTCCTTTCTCAGCCCTTAGACACATATGTGTCTTACAAATACTCTAATAGTAAGCCTATTGTTTGTCACAGCTCTTTATATCTAAAATGCGTCAGAATGGCACTTATTTTAGGTGCATGATTACTGAAAAATAACTCTTTACTTGAAAAGCTAAAAAGGTTTCACCAACTCAATCTTCCTCTAGGGCTACTTTAAAAAGGATTTTGTCAAAGTGGCTTGGGGCACAGAGTTGCTGTATGGTCTACTACAAACAGATCACAAAAGGAAGTGAGAAGCCTGGATTGACTCAACTGACCACTCTGGCTCGTATTACCTCTACAAATGTGACTGATTCATTTACATTTCCATTCCCTTGGTGGAAAAAAGTCATGCTACCAACTACTTATACGACTACCCGTTGGCCTAAAATACATAAATATAAAAGTAAACACACATGTGCACATACCTACCCACCCACCCACATGAAGGTCAGAAATATCAGGTTAGAAACTGCTAGTCAAACTGCCTTAACTGATCTCAGAATCAGAATCAGAAACAAGAAACAAGGTAGAGATTCGTGATTCTCTCTAAAATTGCCCCTTCTGCCAATTTCTTACTGAAATCATAGGGAGGTCATGGTGCATACAGGGAGGGCGGAGCCAGGCGGGTGCGCCACATGTGAGTGGCTTTCTCTGCTCCCGGGTGGAGGCCAATTGCTCACGCCTGATTACACTAAAATGCTGCAAAGCTTGAGCCACCTTTCCTTCAAGCACATTTGGACAGGATAACGCATAAGGACAAAGTATGCTTATCTGAAAGTCATGGCCTGACTGAAAAAAAATCAGAAACAAATTAAATTAGGTAGTCGGCCTGACCAACTCTACCTTCACTGGCAGTCTTAGGAGTACACCCTGTGCTTCACAGGAGAAATGAACTCAAGTCACAGTATTTACATACCTGGAGTAGCTGCAACACCTAAAATTTCTGCGCAATATTTGGCATATTCACTTGCAGCATCCAGCGATGTGTTGGTATGGAGAGACTGATCCACTTTGCTCAAAACAATCTGGCGTAAGGTAAGAAGACCTAAGAACATAAGAATGTTTGGGCATGTTTTGGAGAAGAGAAAACTATGTGTTCTAATGTCACAAGTTCATACATTTCAAAACTTATTCCTGTAGTACTGATTACAAAATGGGAGCAAGACATTTCATTCTATTTAAGATTTAAAAGGAGACTTTCTTTTTCCCTTGGACACAATTTCAGGATTCAGGATACCAGTACATTTAGTGGTCTTTCCTCCCCATATTAGCATTCTATGGGGCACTATCATTATTAATGGGGAAATAAATACTCGAGAAGAAGATGGCAGCAATTCTCCGTTAAGCAATTCTAACGTATTTTCCTTTTCTAAAACTACAAGTCATACCTGTGTTGACCAGTCTAGAAGCAACAAGTTTCTCAAGCAGATCATCCATAATAGGGCTTCCATCTTTGTAATGTTTTGACAGTCTCCGGAGGGACTCAACGTCCCACACCCAGTTTTCAAGCATTTGTGAAGGCACCTCTACAAAGTCAGTTTCCACATTTGTTCCACTAAATCGTGCAAAATCCGTCTAGAAAGTAAACAGAGAGGTCTTTTTTTTAAAAAACACTGAAAACTAGATATGTGATGAATTAAAATTAAGACTCTTCAAAACTTAAAGTCAGAATCAGAGTCATCTGCCCTTTGGTTTTTTTTTGTTTGTTTGTTTTTGAGGAAGATTAGCCCTGAGCTAATATCCGTGCCCATCTTCCTCTACTTTTTTTTATATGTGGGAAGCCTACCACAGCATGGCGTGCCAAGCGGTGCCATGTCCACACCCGGGATCTGAACCAGCGAACCTCAGGCTGCCGAGAAGCAGAATGTGCGCACTTAACTGCTGCGCCACCGGGCTGGCCCCTCATCTGCCCCTTTGAATGAAAGGTTAGGATAACCTCAAATTTAAATGAAAATAAAATACAGCATGAAAAACAACCCCCAAATACTCTATATTAAAGTACTATTTTCTTCTTTTGAATTATAAACAAACTTGGAACAATCATCAGGAATTCATAAGTGTGAAAAAATCAGTTTAAGCTAAAACAAGGCTTAAGATTTGAAAGTAAAAATATTTCAAAAGAGTGTTCCATTAAAAGATCCATGATCTAAGACAATTTCTCCCTAGCTCCCCTTTCCGTTTGCGTATTTTTGTTTACTCAATACAAGCCTTTCTGGGGCACTCATCACCCTATTACTTAACTATCGAAGTTTTAGCCAAAATCAATGAAAGTTAAATTACAACATTACAGACAGATGTCCTGTGGGTGTGTGTTTTGTGTTCTAAACTTTAAATAAGTGGTTCTGAGATAACCATGTTGTAGAAAGCCTGAGTTGCGCCTCTCAGACTGGGTAGAAGATGCTACCTGAAAACAAGAAGCCACGTTAGTGGAAGTTAGGGCTGTGTATTAGTTGGCAAGTGGAATGAGTTAAATGCAGCCATAGGAAAAGAAAAACAAAGATTTACTCAGAAGTTAAAGCGCCTCTCATAAAAATAAAGGACTTATTCTGATGGTCTCGGTTAAGAGTTAAAAAAAAAGAGTTTTTTTCTTTAAAAGGGAAAGTTTAGTAAATTGTTGAGCCAGATGTCAGAAATGCTCTTGAGCAGAAAGGTGGGAATTCACTAGAACAGGCTGGTGTTTCACCCTCACACCGTGCACAGAACGCATGTACAACCGTCTCTGGCAGGGGAGATGCAGCATTCACCCAACTGGGCCGTCTGCAGAATGGGGGTTATCGATCTGTAGGCTTTCCTCGAACCTCTGTCCTGTTTCCCTGTTCAGATGCTTTGCATCCCAGTCTTCTCTCCCTGACTTCATCATCCCTGGGGCTCTAAAGGGTAGGGAGGAAGACGGACTTAACCACCGAGACGGCAGCAGACGGGACGCTGAGTCGGCAGCACGGAACCATTCTGCTTTTGGCCCAGGGCAGAGGCACAGATGTCAGTGCCACCTCACAGTCTGCCTTCCTCTCGATGCAAAAAAAATGCTTTGCTTGACTTCCCGTTATAATTGCACTGATTCTAGATAGGAAGAGCTGCAAATACTGAAGGGCCAACTAAGGGAAACTAAACTCACTGGGCACTGGAATCAGCCTCCTCTGTTTGAGGACATCCCAATACAAAATTCCTACAGGGAAAGAGACGAGGGTCCCAACAACCTGGATATTTTGCTTTCTTCTGGTATATAATCTTCTAAAATAACTACATCCTACATTATAGATAAAAAAATCTTACACGATAATTATAATAGCCAACATCTATTAAGACTTTACTATGTCAGGCATTCTGCTGGACTCTTTACACGGATTATCTGATTTATTTTTTATTTATTGAGGAAGATTAGCCCAGAGCTAACTACTGCCAATCCTCCTCTTTTTGCTGAGGAAGACTGGCCCTGAGCTAACATCCGTGCCCATCTTCCTCTATTTTATACGTGGGACGCCTACCACAGCATGGCTTTTGCCATGCGGTGCCACGTCCGCACCCGGGATCTGAATCAGCGAACCCGCGGCTGCTGAAAAGTGGAACGTGCAAACTTAACCACTGTGCCACTGGGCCAGCCCCCTGGATTATCTGATTTAAATTCCAAAACGATTGTGTGAAGCACTGTAATCTCCATTTTTGAAAAGGAAATTGAGGTATATCAAGATTAATGGTAGACTTAAGATTTGAAACTAAGTGGTCTGACTCCAGAACCCATAATTTTAACCATAAATGCTATAATGACTCTCTCTCTCACAGAAAAAATTAAAAAAAAAAAAAAGGCTAAATTACAATGTTACAAAGTGACAAAATCCTCTTGGAAGGGATCTAAAGTAGAAAAGCCTTATATTAAACTCCCCTTTATGTGTAGAGTAAAAGGGAGGTCTCAGTGTGCTTCCTTAGAAATCTGACTGCCTCTAAACACTGGAGTATTTTTCAAAAATCAAATATGAGGCTGAGGTGTGAAGGCCAGTCTTTGTAACCACCTATCCTGGACTTGGGATTCTGTAATACTAACTGCATAATTTTCTAAAGATTATTGTTTTTAAATAAGTACTAACAGAGCAAACAAAGGCAAAAATCACATCCTCATCTACCAGTATACAGTATTTTGACAAAAATATAAATTTTATATATTGTGCTTGTGTGAACATTTTTTAATTGGTATTTGCAGATGAGGGGGAAAATCAACCCCAAACAAAAATGAAAAGTATGTGTCTGTTTGGTGGTGGTGGCAGTGTTTCAGAATCTAGAAAAACACGAACAAATGAGTAACTGAGTTAAACTGAATTAGATAAGAATTAACACAGTTACATCACGAAGAGTAGAGAAGAGAGGGCTTATTCTATCCAAAGCTGTCCTGTAGAGCGGAGAGAGCACATAAATGAATGAACAGATCAACAACATCTTCTAAAGAGCAAAAGGAAATGTTTGCAAGGAGTAAAGGCTAAAAATAACTCTACTGCTTACTAATTTCCCGAAAGTCAGTCACGCTGTTTCTCTGTGTGCCTTTGGGCAATATCATTTAAATATTTTTCAAATGAGGAGGACAAAGAACTTACAAAATTCAAAAGCTCAACTTCCAGCAAACAACTAAATTCTAAAGAGAAAGGAATCCAGTCAGCCAGTGTGCATGTCCACACAGAAACCACGGGCAGGACTCAGGATCCTGCAGCCTGATGGGAGCCTGACACACAAAACAGCATGGCTGTTGAATTATTACTCACTGTTGATCAGCCAGCAAATACTACTCCCCAGTTTTAAACTGTGGGTTCCAAAGAACCCTAATTAGTACTTTATATAGTTTTCAATATAAACAATTTGAAGGTGTCGAATATCCTAGCTTATGCGCCATAGTAACTCTTGATGCTAATATACTTCCCAGATAAAGCAGAATACTGTAAAATAAACACAAAATTATCCAATTAACAAATCATTTTGCAGGTGACACTTTGAAAACCATTAGCCTATTATTGCTGCAGGAAATATTTTGACAATAAAAGCCTAGAAAACAATGTATACTTAGATTCTTGTTTAGTTACAAGTTCTTGAGAGAAAGAAAGTTGTCCAACGATGAGATTTTTCTTTATTATCTTTTTAAACAGACAACAGGATGCCTAACATATACTCCAGTATGGATTTTTGCAACAGATGATTTGATGCTATAGAGATTAACTTCTCAACTCATACAATACAGGGAGAGTTGGAGCAAAATTATAGGAACTGAAGCTCAAAAAGTTGCGTGAGCTTTTGTTGTATTTAAAGACTAAAGTCCTATGGGTTATTGTTCTAATTCACAGACTGGTTGCTTTTAGTGGTTACAACTAAAGTGTTATTTTCATGACAGCAACACCCAACTCAAAAAAACGGAAGTTGCTGAGATCAATAAGTGTATTGTATTTAGGGCAAAGAACAGGCTTCAGGAGAACCGCCCTCGGCTGTCTGGGGTGATCACCTATTGATTTCTTAGCAGTCATTCCACATCCTGACCTGTGTGATCTACCCCCAAATCCAGGGATGGTGGAGAAGTTTACACAATAAGGCATTAACAAAAGAAAAGTATCACTGCCTCCTAGACCTTGCCATAATTAGAACATTGAACGTCATACTTTTAATTTTACATATACCTAGACAACACTGGAAGTAATAACAGTAATAGGGGCTGGCCCGGTGGTGCAGCGGTTGTGCACGTACGTTCTGCTTCTCGGCAGCCCGGGGTTTGCCGGTTCAGATCCCGGGTGCGGACATGGCACTGCTTGGCACGCCATGCTGTGGTAGGCGTCCCACATATAAAGTAGAGGAAGATGGGCACGGATGTTAGCTCAGGGCCAGGCTTCTTGAGCAAAAAAAAGAGGAGGACTGGCAGTAGTTAGCTCAGGGCTAATCTTCCTCAAAAACAAAACAAAACAGTAATAAAGAGAACCTGAATAACACTTTGTTAGTTTTCCTATTAATCTTCACAACAGCCCTATAGTTCAACAGGTCAGGATCACCACCTCCATTTAAAAGACATGTGCTACTTCACATAATCTGCAGAATTCCTGAATACTGCAACTTAAATTCACAGGCTTACCTCCAAACTGACTATAACTTCCTGATTATTACTTCTTATATATAAATTGCTTCTTTTTACATGAAAACAAATAAAAGTACTCATTCAAACTCAAATGCTAAGAAGGTTAGCAAGTATGTATGCCTTATTCACCAGTGTATTTCCAAAATCCAGCACATGCCCAGAAAGTTGCAGATGGTCGATAAATAAAGGTGAAATAAATGAAGCTGTAAGGAGAATGTTTCTGTATGAAGATCCAACCATAAACGACTCTAAGAGATTTTCTCTTATCATACTTGACCTGACCTTGTAGCCTCCAATCTAACATCACCTCTTTCTTTCAATACTCAATATATATATATATATATATATATTTTTTTTTTTTTTTGACGAAGATTAGCCCTGAGCTAACTACTGCCAATCCTCCTCTTTTTGCTGAGGAAGACTGGCCCTGAGCTAACATCCGTGCCCATCTTCCTCTACTTTATACGTGGGACGCCTACCACAGCATGGCTTTTGCCAAGCAGTGCCATGTCCACACCTCGGATCCGAACCGGCGAAACCCGGGCCTCCGAGAAACAGAACGTGTGTACTTAACCCCTGCACCACCAGGCCAGCCCCTCAATAAGTATTTAATTTGTATCCTTTTTCTTAATAATATTCTGTTTTAAATTTTAAAAATTTTGCATTTCATGTCCTCAAACTAAACTCTAATATTCAAGATACAATCTTCTTTTTCTTTTGAACCCCACCCTACCATATCTAGTATAATACGTCACACGATAATCAGTAACTCTGCTTTTAAGGAGTCAACTGAAAATTTTTTCTCTTTTAAAAATATTTTTCTAATAATTTTTAAAAAACATATGTAGAAAATCCAGTAAGCAAATGAAAGAAATAAGTGCATCCCCAAACAGAAATAAACAATGTGTAGATTACCACGTTTGGTTTACGACTTTAGTATTTATTTTATGTACAAGGGTGTATGTATAACAAATAAATAAAATAACAAAAATGAGATCCTGAAAGAAATCACCTCTAACACTGGTGTTGGAAACTATAACAGGGTGCAGGGTTGGGGGTAGGGAGCACAGGCTACAAGGTTGTTGATAGATGTTCACTGTTCTTCAGGACTGAAATCTAGAAGGCCAACTTACACAGAGGGAAATATGGAACTAGATAAACTCATTCATTCCATACAGCTTACATGAGATTGATTTAGAGGGAATGCCATTCAAGAAACTTAGGAGAAATAAGTCTGTCCAACAAGAATACATACTTGGTAGGGGGAGGGCAAAAGAGGGCACATGTGTATGGTGACAGATGGAAACTAGTCTACACGGAAGTCGAAATACATTGATGTACACCTGAAGTTTATATAATGTTATAAATCAATGTGACCTCAATTAAAAAAAAAAGCATACATACTTGAGAGACAAAATTCAGACCAGATGACATACTGCTGTCTCCAGTGCATGGCTTGAGATAGCAAAGAATGGTTATACGCAATCAAGAAGAGTGGTGAAGAGCATGACAGTCAGATCTTGGGCGAATCATTTAATCTTTCTAAGTCTCAGTTTTTCCCACTTGCAAATGGGGGAAATAATAGTATAACAGTATAATGATAGAAGTAGATTGGTAAATCTACTTCAGAGAATGCTTATAAGGATAAAATTAATGCATGAGTGTAAGGCACTGAGTATAGTGCCTGGCACATGGTAAGTGCTCAATAAACCTTAGCTGCTATTCATCTCCTTAGTGTGCCCAGTTTGCCTAACCAGGTGTGGTCTGGGCTGGTCTGACCAAGCTTGTCTCTGCTTCCTCCAGGTATCTGTTCCTTCGTGTTAATGCTGAAGATCAACATACCCACATTTCTCTCCAACTAATTTCCCACCACTCCCAATACTCTAAGCTGCTCATTCTGCTCCAGCTTCAGGAATCGACTTCTAAATAGGCAGTAATCGTTAAAATAAAACAAAATAAACAAAAACCTGATGCTTTCCCATCACCATCCACAGGTCTTCACCCCAAATCCATTGAGGGTAAGCATTTGTGAATTCTCTTAAATCTGAAGCGATACTACTTTACCTCATGGCGGCTTTTTTTCTCCTCTTAAATTATGACTTGTGTGCTACTTATTCATCCCAAAGGGTTGGAATATATATAAGCACAGTTAAAAGAATACCTCGGGTATGCACAGCACTTTATATGCCTTCCCAAGTAGCTTTTCACACGTTATGTAATCTCACCAGCACCCCGGGAGGTAGGCATGAGAATTGTTGTTGTCCCTATTTTATGAACAGGAAAAATGAGATGGCTCAAGGAGGCCGAATAACTTGCCAAAAGTTACAAATACACAGATGATTTTTAATTCAGTGTTCTTGTCCTAACACTACGGTGCCTTCCTGACTGATAAAGGGGACATTTATTTACAACAGTACCTAATTCAAAATCTTTAAAGCAGACAAGATGCTCTATTAGTCTGATCAAATTAACAGATTGTTTGAAATCACGTAATTTGAAGTTTTCCTGCCCTTCCATCCCTTTCACTTTTAATTAATAAGGCTTTATCATGGTTCTGATGTACTGCTTTCAAAAAGTTATATCGAAGAGTCCAAAACTCATTACTGCTCTTGATGCCGGAACCAACACAGACATCACAATGGAGACTGTTAAAAGACATTACTCTTCTTTTCTACATAAGTTCAAAAGGCCAGTGATTACTGACAGCCCAAACCACAATAAAGCCATGAAACAGGAATAGATACTAGAGACACCACCTCTTGATTGCCGTCTTCAAAATTACCTACCCTGTAGCGTAAACGTGAGAAACTATGAGTGAAACTCAGCTCCTGAAATGATGAGATAGACATAACGAACTAGTGCATCTACATGTTTGAAAACCGGATGTTCCTGCCAATACATTTACATATTACTATGACATGCTCTAAAGAGCTCTTCTGGTCACCAAACTTGCAAACTGCCACAGTGAACTCAAACACTGAGCTGCCATATCTTAAAACCAATCTATTGAATATGTACGGCCAATTTTTAATTTCACTCTGTATATCTCAGATAATTCAGAAGTCTATTGAACATAGAAGCTATGAAACTCCCTATTCACTACATCCAGTTTAGTTCAGTACAAGTAGTTTTGAAATTATTATAAAGCAGCAAATATATGGATCTGTGCCTATTACTTTTAAGAAAAAAGTAGCAATCACTGGTTCCAAATACAGTTTGACCTTAAAAGTTCTTAAAATGTTACAGGACATTTGAAAGGACTAATAGACAAATAAGAGATTTTTCAAAGATAATCTCATAAAGAGACGATCAAGCAAGGGATTGTACTAACACACTACTCATCTGTATGACACATTTTGTTTTCATGAATGAGGTCAGGCAAACTCTGAGACTTGAAAGTCGTCCACTGTTTCAAGAGAAAGACACCAAACTGATGAATGGAATACATATATTTATATATATTTATTTATTTCAGCCACGAGTCAAATAGCCCTAAAATGACACAGTATTATGAAAATATTTTCCAGTACCAAGTGGCTATCTCAAACAATCAAAAATAATGTAAGAAATAATGAGAATAACACAAAGTTGTGGAGCACTGCCCTACGAAGACATGGTAAACATGTGATATTAAGGTTATAAGGGGAACTGTGTCTGAAAACAAGAACAAGCATCAAGAGCATTGAAAACCCTATCTGAGGATCACTATTATTTTAATAAATGTGATTAAGATACCAAATTACTTCCTAACAAAATCATTAGCTGATAATGAACATCCAAATAAGGAGGAAACTGCTATAATCCAGGAGTTATTAACTTGGAATTCATTATGGTCTGGGTTTCAAGGGGTCTGTGAGCCCTTTGGAAGCCCATGTAAAAATCCGAGTATGTGAGTGTATGCGTATTTTTCTGGAAGTGGTATCCATGGCTTAATTCAGATTTTCATAGGTCCTCAGATCCAAAAAATTTAAGATCTCCTGTTCTAAAAGCAGGCCATTGTTTTTCTATGTATAAATACATAACTAGATCTTGGATAATCTAATATCCCATAAGCCTAAAATTAAGAAAAGTATTTGACTTTTCTAAATTATTCATTAAAATATTTTAGAAAAGTGGAAACAAGACATCATTAAAGGAAATGTAAGCTATAGAATGGACACTGATGGAAAATAAATATTTCAGGAACCCTATTGCTGTGAAAATAGACTTTAAAATTATCTAAGAAAGAAAATTTAGGTTATTCTGAAAGATTTCTTCTCCTTGGATTAAACAGAGGGTAGAAATGGCTATATTAGTATATCAGAACTTATTTATCGGAACAGATTCATATCCCATTCCCCTCTGTTTTTTTTAAATAAAACATGGAAGCACCGGGATGTAACGAAAAAATGTTGAAGGAACTAAACAGTTTTTAACAAAGGTGATGGCAGTATTCTGGAAATGAATGGGCAGATTTTTGCTTATTACAATGATTAGGGGCTACTCCGGAGGCCTGGGAGGCTAAATGTCCAGGACTGACCCGCACATGTCGGGACAACAAAAAATCGTCCCATATTCTGTACGTCATTCTTATGTCCTGCTGGATATTCATATAAATGAAAAAAAAATCTATAATTAAGTGAGCCTAGAAACTAACTCCATTGTGTGTATTTTTGCAGAGCATTTTTTATAAACTTTTAATTTCCAATACTCTACTGGGATCAACTGTGTAAATCAAAGTAACATTACTTTTTTATGTGGAAGTTTCCCAAGAGGTGTTCAACATTTTGGAAAATCATGTTGCCACTGGTGTTATGGACTGAATGTTTGCCTCCCCCCAAATTCATATGTTGAAAGCTCACTCCCAGTGTGATGGTAGGAGGTGGGGCGTTTGGGAGGCGATTAGGTCATGAAGGTGGAGCCGTCATGAATGGGACTGGTGCCCTTATACAAGAGATCGCAGAGAGCTCCCTTACCCTTTCCACCACGTAAGGACACAGTGAGAAGGCACCGTTTCTGAACCAGAAAGCAGGTCTTTACCAGACACCAAATCTGCCAGCACTTTGATCTTGGAGTTTCAACCTCCAGAACTCTGAGAAATAAATTTCTGTTGTTTATAAGCCACTCAATCTTTGGTTTTCTGTTATAGCAACTGAACTAAGACAACTGGGAATATCATTCTTGGACTTGAGTCCACAACACAAACCACTTGTAAGTGTCTGCAGTTTTTGCTGCTGGATTCAGGGTAATTCGCATATAGTGCAAGTCCCTGAATACTTCATTATGTCCTACTGCACAGCCATGCCCAGGGACTATCATTCAAGAAATGAAAAAAATTTCTTTTATGCTCAAAGGGGGCATTACATCAATTTAAAAAAATTCTCTGTATGCAGAAAGGCTGTGAGGGAAAAACTAGTAAAATCCATATAAATTGTGGAGTTTAGGAGCACCGTATCTGTGTTGGTTCTTGACTGCAACAAAGGTACTCTAGAAATGTAAGATATTAACAGCGGGGCAACAGGCTGAGGGGTCCATGGGAAATTTTTGTACTATCTTTGCAACTTTTCTGTAAATCTAAAACTATTCTTATAAAAAGATTATTTTTAAAAAAGTTTACCTTTAGAGATGCATAGAGTTTTCAAATTTGGAAAATAGTCCCTCTGTTTCTGTTAATAGCAGTTTTTTAAACTGTTCTGTTGAACTACTGCTTCATAGTTGCTTTCATATGTCAACAGTGGTCAAATATGAGCACATTCATATACTTTACCTTAGAATAGTCTGGGCTTAGTTTACCGAACTGTGTTACAAAGTCAAGAACAAATGTACTTTTCATTTTCAGAAATAAAGAGAAATCAGTTGCAATCCATTGCACACACACATCCCCGCCCTAGCAGACTCTCCCCAAGGTTATATTACATTAATCTGTGGTTTTAATCTGAGGTTAATAAAGGAAGGTGTCACAAATATTTATTCTTAAAAAAGGAGTAAAGAATCTGAGACAGTTGAAAACCACCAAACTAAATAAAGCATTAAGAAGCAGAAGAGATAGATTACAGCACCGTTTATCTGTGAAGCTTACATCAAATTTCTATAGAAAGGAAAAGAATTAAAAGGAAAAGACAGAGGGCCGGCTTGGCGGTGTAGTGGTTAAGTTCTTGTGTTCCACTTTGGAGGCCCAGGGTTCGCAGGTTTGGATCCTGGGCATGGACCTATACACCGCTCGTCAGGCCATGCTGTGGTTGCATCCCACATAAAATAGAGGAAAATTTCCACAGATGTTAGCTCAGGGCCAATCTTCCTCATAAAAAGAAACAAATAAAAAAAAGGAAAAGGTAGAGTTTTCATAACCCTTCCTGAATAACAGTCTTCTTTCTTTGTCCATAGGCTGGTATTCAATGAAGCTCATTCATCAGTGGATTAACCTGATGTAAATATGTTGTGTTTTTGCAGAAGGCCTATGAAATTTTTTTTTTTTAAGGAAGATTAGCCCTGAGCTAACTACTGCCAATCCTCCTCTTTTTGCTGAGGAAGACTGGCTCTGAGCTAACATCCATGCCCATCTTCCCCTATTTCATACGTGGGATGCCTACCACAGCATGGATTTTGCCAAGCGGTGCCATGTCCACACCCAGGATCCGAACCGGCGAACCCAGGGCCAGCGAGAAGCAGAACGTGCGAACTTAACCACTGCGCCACCCGGCCAGCCCCTGAAATTCTTGAATGTGTTCAGCTTCTGAAAAAACATGTTAAAGGGAGAAACCTGACAACAGTAGAAAAAAAAATCTGGAAAAGCAATTGGTAGGTTTACCATCAAAAATCACTCACCTGTGCACAGATCTGATGCATGACATGACCAAATTCATGGAAGTAAGTCCTCACCTCATCGTGCCTCAGGAGAGAGGGACGACCTGCTACTGGCTGTGAAAAGTTCACCACAAGGGCAGCCACAGACATCATGCGGCTCCCATCAGGGAGAAGGCAGCCAGGCTGGAGACCAAAACAGGCCGCGTGGTTGTATTTTCCTTCCCTGGGAACCAGAAGCAAGTCGGTGAGATATGAACACTCTTCTCTAGCAAAAACATGGGCGTGGCCTCTCTCAGTCATTAAGTCATATTTGATACCAGAAAATGCTTTGAAACATTTAATGCACCCTGAAGTAGGTCAACATTTTGTCAAAATGGAAAAACTAAAACTAAACAAAAAAAAAAACCCACTATCACTTCACATGAGTTATATCTACACGGTTTCTTTTGTGGAAAAATCTTAACGTAAGAATTAAGAATATACACCATAGATAGTGTACAGCTCAATGTCCAATTTATTTTAATGAACTCCTGCTTTTTCTTCTTCAAAGATGGAGTCACTAAACACTAAAGAGAGTTGAAGCAAATTCGACATAAAAGATTCAGTTTCACAGACTCATATATACAGAGAACAAACTGGTGGTTGCCAGAGGGGTGGGGGGTGGGGCTATGGTGAAATAGGTGAAAGGGATTAAGAGGTACAAACTTCCAGTTATAAAATTAATAAGGCATGGGACTATAATATACAACATAGGGAATGTAGTCAATAATATGGTACAGCTTTGTAGAGGGACAGATGGTAACTAGACTTATCGTGGTCATTTTGTAATGTGTATAAATATTGAATCACTATGTTGCACACCTGAAACTAACATAATGTTGTATGTCAATAATACCTCAAAAAAAGAGACACAGTTTGATTCACCAGGTAGTTTTTCCTTAAAATTAGAATTGATAAAAACCCAGTAACAGACAATAAGTTTGTTCCTTTTATTCAAGAAGGGAAGAATCAGTACTCACAATTACATGAGTTCCTTTTATAAACTAGACAGGCCTTTCTGAAACAGAACCCTTTTAGTTAGCCTGGGAAAAAGCATAAATTATACTATAAAGTTGTCTCTTCTTGGACAATGGGTATCAGTGATGCTCTCTCCAAAAGCCACGGGCCATTAGATTCTCTTTTAGGAGTAGGTTTCCTTCTTTTTTTTGCTCAGAAGACTAAAAGCACACTCAGGCTCAGACGGACATTTTAGTTTAATTTGTTTTGATTTGTACATTTTTTCTGTATTATCTTTTCTTGGTAACTGGTATTTCACTCTGATTTTTTTCCTGCTGATGCTATTCAAGCTAAAAACAAACAAACTCATCTTTTTCCAGCTTCCTATAGGCTTTTTTCAGCTTCCTATTATGATGCGTAAAGCTGGAAAGGTCACTGCTTATGACAACAACATGTTGGACAATCTGCAAATCACAACTTTTCTTGAACCCATCAGAAAGTGGAGGTAGTAGGGCAATCAACTAACCTGCAATCTAAGACAGGTGCCTCCAGGGGGAGAGAGGAGTGAAGGAAGCAAGCACTTTTTAATCTGGAGCAGATACTAAAGATACCAGTAAGAAATTTTTGTGTGTGTGAGGAAGAGAGGCCCTAAGCCAATCTGTTGCCAATCTTCCTCTTTGTCTTTTTGCTTGAGGAAGATTGTCACTGAGCTAACACCTGTGCAATCCTCATCTATTTTTTTATGTGGGATGTTCCCACAGCATGGCATGACGAGTGGCACTCGGTCTGTGCCTGGGATCCAAACCTGCGGACCCTGGGCCGCTGAAACAGAGCAGGTCAACTTAACCACTATGCCACCATGTCGGCTGCAGTAAGGAAAATTTTTAACCAATTGCTAAAGGCTGATAGTAGACCAGCAAAAATAGGGAGCCACCAGGAGCTGTAGATAAGTGAAATTTTGCATCGATTTGCAGGGCCTTCTCCATGGAGCTTACTGGGTGCACACAAACAGACAGGCAGGGTGAGAGCCCTGAGAAAGCATCAGGCCCACTGCAGGCCTGGGGGAAGGCAGCAGCGGCTGTGGTAAAGGCGTGAAGCATTGCCTAGGTCCGTTTTACCTCTCTGCTACAGAACAAAAGCCTTAAACTTCTGAGGGAAGGGCAACACACCCTGTTGTCCTAAGAGCCCTGGTGAAATCCACTGCCACTGGGGGAAGGGAACAGAAAAGCCCCTCTACGCCTGAAAGAAGGGCAGGAATACAACCACAGCCCAGACCCTAGCTAAGGGTGGCACAGGATCACTGAATAGGCACCACTCCTAAGACCCAGGGACACAGCCCTACCTAAGAACTGACACTTAATCAGAACAACAGAGAGTTCCCTCCCCTAAACCGGCTAATAAGCCCCCAGGAACAAATAATAGCAGTCTACTGCTAGGAGAGGAGCAAGAGCATGAAGAGTGACCTCCTCTGAGGCACAGCACAAAGGGAAGATCTAAAATTAAGGGTGGAACAGCCTCTGAAGTAAACTCTGGCAACTAGCTCCTATCCTAAACACAAGACACAGGAATCTGAAGTTTTGGGTTCGCTGAAGTTGACCATAGCAACAACAAACCCAAGACCCAGCTCAACTACTGAATGGACTGAATGAAACGCTCACTTTCAAGGCCTAACAGAAATAAACATGTGTCCATTTCCAGGTACAAAAACTACTTACATCAGTCTTTACTGTCCTATATAAGAGGTCTGGCTTTCAAAAAAGTTGTGAGGCATACAAAGATGCAAGGAAAAAAACCTCACTGTCAAGAGGCAAAAAAACCAAGAGACACAGACTCAGATACGACAAAGATGTTGGAGCTGTCAGGGAAAGTATTTAAAATAACTAAAATTGTTAAACGTAAAGGTTCTGGAGGAAAAAGTGGACACCATGCACAGTCAGATGGATACATGTCATTATTCATTAGTCCAAACGCACAGAATGTATAATACCAAGAGGGAACCCTAACGTAAACTACAGACTTTGGATCATAAGGATGTGTCTTTGTAGGTTCATCAGCTGTAACAAATGTACCACTCTGGTGGGGGATGGTGATAATACGGCAAGCTATGCATGTGTGGGAGCAAGGGGTATATGGGAAATCTCTGTACCTCATGCTCAATTTTGCTGTGAACCTAAAACTGCTCTAAAAAATAAAGTCTACTTAGAATGAATGAATGAATGTAAATAACAAAGCGACTGTGCAAGGCTGAGCTAGGAGTGAGCAGTGACATGTGAAGGGAAGGCTGACAGAGGAGGGGAGAGATGGTGAAAGAACCAGTGGATATGTACACCAGAAAGTGCGTATTAAATTTGACTAAAAAATTTCAGCCAGCCCAGCCTCTGGGTATTCACTGGGCCCATCAGTGTTTCTGGAATGATTTCATGTAATTAGCTGGAAATGTGTAAAAAGATAAACAGGTCTATGAATCTTATTTTTAACAGGGTAAAACTCAAGTAATCCGGGAAGTATCTATCCTGTTATATTTTATACTTCTTGATATATTATAAAATGCCATAAAAGTATTCTTTATTTGAGAGTAATATGGGTGCTACTGCATTGGAGAGACAACAGTTGAGTAGTTTTCCTCCAAAAACCTTTGGGGAATTTTAAAAATCAAAGAATAGCTTAAAATGAAAGACATTCTATCAATTTAAAAATCTGTGACACTTAGGGGTTTTTATCTTTCCTTTTAAAAAATAAACAATTTATTTAATTTCAAAGGTTTCCTTATTCTGAGATTAAGCCTTTTTACATTTTGTTTATAAAATTATGGTGATTTAAAGAAAATGTCCTTACCAGGCTTATATTGAAACCATCAGAGATTTGGTTCTGTTTTAAAAATCCCAGTGTTTAATGAATGAAAACTGAAATGTGAGTGAAAAAAAAAAAAAAGAAATTGGTCTTTCCTAGACCTACTCCAAATATCTTTTTTTTGATATTTTTAAGTCAATTAGACAAAGAAAACAAGCTAATCCATCTCACCTTTATGAAGTGAAGGTGACAGGAAGTGAACATTAACTAGGTCATTACTCTCACAACAGGTCACCCTCTGGTCCCCATACCAGAGTGCTGGCAGCAATGGCTAGATCTCTGAGTGTGAAAGAAACCAGCTATATTTTGGCAGAGAGACAGCAGGATAGGGCGTCAAGAACCGCTATCTTTGACCCTGGAAGAGAATCTGGGGATAGTTATAGGAGGCTCCAGTGTTGAAGGATTTCCCCTGAAAGAATTCTTGGCTTGAAACTGTTTCCTGACACTTTCAATTAAAAATAAACCAATCCACATTTACATGGCTTTATTTTTAGGTCATATCAGAAGTGAAAGCGAGTCCATAAAGTGTTGGGATGAGACATCTCTGCCCACAGCCTGAATGACACTGTTATCCACCCTCCTTCTCAGAAGCTACCTGCAGTCACCCAAAGTCAGTGGATTAAAAACTTGTATGTGCTACTGAACTAGGGGGACACTATAATTTCCTTCAGCCTCTTTAGTAAAATGGACTAGTAATTGCAACAGGCTGGCTTTGTTTTAGAAAGCAGCCGAGAGAGAAAGTGATCCAAATCCGTTCATGACTGATGAAACAGTATGGAGTCCACAGTTACCACAAGCTACAGAGACAATAATAATAATAATGGTAATTCTTACCACTGATTGAATGCCTTGGCTGGGTGATCAGCATATACTGTCTAATGCACAAAGCAATCCTGTAAAGGGATCATCAGTCCCATATTACAGAGGAGGAAACAGACTAAAAGAGGTTATGTCACTCAAGCCTTCCAATTCAAGTTTGACTGACTGCAATGATTTTTCTATTCCTTTATTCTGTGCTGCCTCTCAGCCAGACTGAGGGGAGTGGCCATAGATATAAGATTATTGGTAGACAGACTACCTCAATAATAAACATTTTGGGGGTCAAGTTTAAAGCAAGTAAATACAGTACGCAAACTAGATCGTGATGATGATGATGATGACAGCACCGAACATGTATAAAGCACTTGCTATGTGTTGGGTAGTCTTCTAAAGGCTTTGCATGTAATTGACCATTTTAATCCTCACAGCAGTGCTACAAAGCAGGTACGATTAGGATTCCCATTTTATAGGACCTGTAATATAGGTAAGGAAATGGAGGTAGAGAACAATTAAGTAAATTGCCTACTAAGTGATGGAGCCAGATAGTCTGGCTTCAGAGCCCACATTTTTAATACCTTTACTAAGAACCACATGTGAAAACTACAGAAGACAAGAGTCTTAATCTGGGTAGAAACTGAATCCCAAAGGTCCCTTCCGACAATGTGATCCTCAGTACCTTGGATAAAGGTCCAAGTAGAACTGGCCCAAAACTTCTCCTGTAGCTTTATCCTTCACAGTGTAAAGTGTAACGCTTTTATTCCAAACGTGAGCATCGGCCACTTGCTCAAACGAAAGTCCCAACAGCTCCTGGTAGATGTTCAGCAAGCCTTCAGTGACCACTTCAATCGGGAAGTATTCCTTCAGGATCTCTTGGTCTATGGAGTACTTGAGTTCTTCTGTCTGAGTCATGTAGTAATGTAGATCCCAGGCATTGATTTTCCCATCGTATTCAAAACCTCTCTCTTCACATTCCTTTTTCTTCAAATTCAAAATAAACTCTCGTTCTGCCTCCCCCAAGGGTTTTAATTTCTGGCTTAAATCATCTGTGAGGGAAGTGGGAAAAGTCAGTGATCTACTGCTCTTGGGAGCAAGCACATTCATACACACCACCAGCATTTTAGCATGGCGTTTCCTCCTTTGTAGTACTTGACAGAGATAAAGTGGGAGAAAGAAGGCAGGCAGGCAGGAAGTCAGTGGGGAGGGAAGGAAAGCAGGCTCTACTGTGACAACACTGCTGGTCTCTTCAGGGTAATTTATTTTATGGCTCCTTGCCCCTTTTCTTTTAGCACCACGCAAACCAGGCCATGACTTCCTCACAGCATCAACAAAGCTGAAGCTTACCTCAGAGAACTCTGCCTCAAGAATGTTGTAATTCAGGGAACAAAGCAATACTGAAACCAGACTTATGATTACCCTTCAATGAGGTTAGGCCCCTCAGAAAGCCAGGGAAAATAAATCAGAGGTGACCTTTGATGAGGATCACTAAAATCTGCTCCACACCCTCGATGGCCATGGGTTTAGTTTATCCCTCTCCATTCCTATGAAGAAAGTCTACTTGGACACAGCAATTCCACTTTTTAGATGGATACCACATTTATATGCTGTCATCAATTTTTGACTATTTCACTGTATTTGGCTAAACGATTATGTTCTTATTATGTATTTATCCTTCACAATTTGTTACATATGTAAGATAAACATATGTTTGGCTCTGTAAGGTATATGGCTGTTTGGGAAGCAACCCCATGGTGTGAGGTGAAGGCAACAGCCTGAGGGGTGCTGTGAAGAGAACGGAGGGGACTCATGGAAGACAGAAAGAGATATAATTCTGATTCGGCCTGTGAGAGACTATGTGAGTACAGTAGCAAGTGGATAACTCAGATGGGAATATGCCAGTTTTAAATTAGAGGGAAAACTACTTTAAAGGAATTAAATTAATCAGGTAGTTATTAAGGAAAAATTTCAGTATATGCAATCACCACTAAAGGAAACATTCTCACTAAACTTGTTAACTCCCGGAGCCATTCTCTCGTACAACATGCATCAGAATATATGGCAATCACCTGTTCACAAATCTGTTGTTTCCACTCAGTGGAAAATTCACTGAGGACAGGACCTTGTCTTATTCCTTTCTATGATCCTACCATTTAGCATACTGCCTAATACAGAGGAGTTATTTCATAAATGTCATGTGAACGGATAAATGAATTATATAAAAATGAATAGCTACCATTTACAGATCTCCTGCTACATGTTGTATCTGATGCTAGCATATAGATTAATAATTCAAAGTACGGCCAGTGAGGACATAGTGGAGTAAATTTTGAGCTGAAGGCTGATTTTCACACATCATTATCATTTCCAACTTAATTAAGATAATAAAAGGATATCAAAGTAATAGACTGCATACTGTGACTATTTGGTAAAGGTGAATAAAGTCTGAAAGGGTCAATGAAGAAAGTTAAAAAAAATTATACTTTGGTAAACTCTGATTAGAGAAGATTACAACAAAAATTAGTATCATGGCTATGTTATTCAACCATTTTCACTGAGATGAAAGAGAAAAACAGTGACGTGGGAATAGTGACACCCAGATTTAGATGGTGATGAAGAAGACTGACAGAGTACCAGTGACTGAATGTCATGGATAAAAGGAAGCGTGGTTTTAAAAAGATCAATGAAAAAGTGATTTTAAATTACTGTGACTATAGTTATTAGATAATAGCTTTTTGTTTTTTTTGTTTGTTTGTTTTGAGGAAGATTAGCCCTGAGCTAACATCTGCTGCCAATCCTCCTCTTTTTGCTGAGCAAGACTGGCCCTGAGCTAACATCTGTGCCCATCTTCCTCTACTTTATATGCGGGATGCCTGCCACAGCATGGCTTGCCAAGCGGTGCCAGGTCCACACCGGGGATCTGAACCAGCAAACCCTGGGCCGCCTAAGCGGAACATGAGAACTTAACTGCTGTACCTGGTCCCTAGATAACAGTTTTGATGTATATTATTTTATATTACTTTTGTATATAATAACTTGCTTCTGGAAGATAAAATTTTTTGTTATTTATATATGTTTTCTTTTCATTTATGTCACAATTGTCAACATATTTCACATGGATTCATACACACATAAACACTCTTAGCAGTGAACAAAGCTGATACTCTCTGTAAGACCCTAGATGTCTTTTTGGGAATGAGTATAACAACCCTAGTCAAGATACAAGAAGAATGAAGCAAGGACTACAATAATAATATAAACAACCAGAAACTCTTAGAATCAAGCACAGTATCTAACACACAGTAGGTGATCAATACATTTCTCTTGAATGAATGAAAAACAGGATGTCCTCAAAGGCACATTAGGTTCTGAGGCCCTCTGTCAAGTTTGTATCATGCAGCAAAACAGTCATAGAAAGAAAGAAACAGAAATCTACAAGTGACTACAAAAGAAGACCTCACCCAGAAAGGCTGTCACACGGCTTGTAGTCTTCGCAGTGTTCATTTCAAGGACGAAGTCAGCGTGAGTACTATAGCCGAGTAGTTGGGCTACTTTGGCCCGCAGGGGGAGTAGCTGCTGCAGAATTATGGTGTTTTCCTAGTAATAAACATCAACGAAAACAAAGGTTAATAATTAGTTTGTCCAAAGCACTTAAAAGAAGAGTAATTACATGTATTTTTAGGTTGGTGAAACTGTCACATATTTTTAGACCATCTTACCTTCTACTAAATTATTCCAATTCAGTGTTACAGACTTTTTCTTGACTCATGATCCAATTATATTTCTGAAATAATTGACTTTTTAAACCTCAGGAGATCGTTCTGAGGTCCTAATGAAATTTTAGGTACTGTTAAACATAGAGTGAAACGTATTCTTAAGGACTATAGAGATTCCACATTTAATCTCATTAACAGGACTGCACCAAATATTGGTACCTAAATTTTTTTTTTTATTATGGTAACATATACATAACACAAAATTTGCCCGTTTATGTTTACACCCATTAGTATGGCTATTATCAAAAAAACAGAAAATAATGTGTTGACAAGATGTAGAGAATTTGAAACCTTTGTGCGTTGCTGACGGGAATGTAAAATGGTGCAGTTGCTGCTGAAAATGACATTGCAATTTCTCAAAAATTAAACACAGAATTACCATATGATCCAGCAATTCCACTTGCGGGTATATATCCCAAAGAAGTGGAAGCAGGGACTCAAACAGATATTTGTACATCTGTGTTGACTGCAGCATTATGTGAATAACAGCCAAGTGGCAGAAGCAACCCAATATCCATCCGTGGATGAATGGATAAAGAAAATGTGGTATACACATACAATGGAATATTATTCAGCCTTAAAAAGGAAAGACATTTTGACATATGCTAAAACAACCATAAACCTTGAAGACATTATGCTAAGTGAAATAACCTAGTCACAAAAGGACAAATATTATATGAGGTTCCTAGAGTAGTCAAATTCATAGAGACAGAGAGTAGAACGGTGGATACCAGGGGCTGGGGGACCGAGAATGTGAAGTTAGTGTTCAACGGGTACAGAGTTTCAGTTGGGAAAGATGGAAAAGTCTGGAGATGAATGGTAGTGATGGTTGCACAACAATATGAATATATTTAATGCCACAGAACTCTACACTTAAAAATGTTTCAGGGATTGTTTTTCAAATTATTACAAACATTTTTTTGTATTTTATTTGTATTAAAAATATAAATAATGATGTTGCTTTATTTAATTTTTAACAGTTAAAGGAAAAGTCATCTCCTAGAGAAAGTGGATTAAATGTTGAGGTCAAAGAAAAATTGCTCCCAATGATTAAGTAAGCAAATTATTTATAGACATGTTTCTAAGGAAGATCACACACTGAGGTCAGACATTTGGCTCCACCACTTAATAGCTGTCTGACCTTTGGTAAGTCTCTTACCTTTCTGTGCCTCAGTTTTCTCATCTGCAAGAAGTGGATAATAAACATAGCTAAGTCATAGGGGTATAACGACGATTAAAATGAGAAAATATGTGAAGTACATAGAAAAGTGCCTAGTACAAGAGTGACACTATATAATTATCTGCTATAATTATTACTTTAAAACTAGAGTGGAAACATGCATAGGAGAAATACGTGATATAATTCTCCAAGTTCTAAAATTAACTAGTTTTGAATTTTTCTTTCACCATGTTCAGTTTTCTTAGACCTTCTCGCTTGACTGTCAATTTTCTCCCAATATCTATTGGCCCATTCTTTATTTAGTAAGAGAATTCTCTGAGTTTTTGCTGGACACAGGGTCACCTGACTACCTTTCCCAGCCGCCCTTAAAGCTAGTTGTGGTGACGTGGTACACAGTGGGACAATGGACTGTGAATGAGGTGATGAGAGAAATTGCTGGGTCATCTCCTTAAAGATGCTTGTCTTGCTAGCTGTGAACTGAAGATGACAATGATGACCTTGGAAGCCATAATACTGAGGACGGCAGAGCTGTCCTCCAGCTCTGGATCACTCGCCTCCGTAGGGTTAGTTGCAAGACAAATAAATCTTCTTTTAAAAATTGTGGTAAAACATATATAACATAAAATATGCCATTTTAACCATTTTTAAGTGTATAATTCAGTGGCGTTGATTACCTTCACACTGTTGTGCAACCATTACTATTTCCAAAATTTTTCCAACATTCCAAACAGAAACTTGGTAACCATTAAGCAATGATTCTCCAGTCTCCCCAGCCCCTCATAACCACTAATCCTTTCTGAAGAGAAATAACGTTTATCTTGAGTCACTGTGCTTTTGGTTGGCTTTTGTATAGTTGCTTAACCTGTACCCTAACACCCACAGAAACTGATATCAGGAATCAGGAGCTGCTATAACAAAAATGAAAAGCGTGCAGGAATGGAAGGTGAGGACAGTCACTGCAGGCTGAGAAGCTGGTAATCCTCATTGTATCGTGGATAACATTTGTTAAAACTACTGCTTTCCATAACTTGCTTGGAAGGCAGGCCAATTACCTACTGGGTCTCTGCTCTAGGGGAATTGTTTGGGAAAACTAATAATTATGGTGTGTGTTTGTTGGTATTTATTGCTTTTAGAAAGATTACATGAGAGGGATGAACTCAAGTGAGAATTGGTCAGTTTGCAGAAACAAAAGGAAAAGAATTCTGCTAACAGAGGTCAGCAGATGACTGGGGCTTCAGATGGCTGGAAAAGCCAATTGCTCTGTACTCCTAACATCAGGAGAAAAGATCGTCACTCAGAGTTATTGAACTGTGGAGATTAGTTTGAGAATGCTGCCTTCCTCCTCAAGCCTACTGTTTCAGAGGGCCCAGGAGCAGACCTCATTAACTTGAGAAAAAGCAGGATGGATATGATACAAGAGCTAGTATATAAGAAAAGATCTGGTAGGTTTAAGAACTATGACCAAAAGTGGTATTTGGATGTAGTTATTTTAACATGAATCCGGAAGCAAACAGACAAGAAACCTATTAAGTTTTTGAAGGAATTTTATTACCAAAGATATTGTAAGCCTGACCTACAAAAGCTTGTGGTTATTTGACTCCTAAAGCAACCCTCAGGCTTCAAACCAGCATCAGCAGGTATCTATACCAGCAGCTGCCCTGGATATGATCATGGAGGGTTATGGACAAGAAAGAATTGCCTGCAGGCAAAACCAGGGACCACGGAGTACTATTGCTAAAGAAATTCCCGCTGGAAAGGAGACCCAAATAAGCCCAATAAGCTTTCTGAGGAAACTGACGAGAGCACGGAATCCTCACAATTCCTGCCAAATAGTTTTTAAAAATTGGTATGGGCCTGCTAGCTTTCCCATTCTTTCCTTTTCCAAATGGGAGGTTTTAGTGTGTTTATTCTGCTCCTGTTCTACCACCGAAAGCGTGTATTGGGCGTGAGTGGCCCAGACAACTTGTCTCCTGTCTCAGAGGTTGCTGATCATGAGAAGCTATAGCTGGGGAGGACTCTGTATCACCCAGATCTTTGACTGTGTATCACAGGTCTTTGAGCTCCAGGCAGTAGCTGGTTGGGATCTGACAAACAGGCTTCGTGTGTAGAAAAAAATGTGCTCATGGTTATCCGAACAGCCAGAGAGGCAGACTGTGGCGAAGCTGGCTAGCTGACTCTGAGAATCCATTTCTAACTCTTCCTTTTTTCCTTTTAGGAATAGAATCACCTTAGCTGAGCAAATGGCTGTCACCTAAAGATTACATTTCCCAGACTCTCCTTGCAGCTAGATATGGCTATCTGATGGAATTTGGGTCAATAGGATGTGAATGGTGTTGATGGATACCATTTCCAGGTCTTCTTCCTAAAGATGCTTGCTCTGTACTTAATTTTCCCTTTCCCCAACAGGGTGGGAAATGGTGACAACTGGAATGGCCTTGGAAGTGACTTGCTGAGGAGACAGAGATGCCCCACCAGCCCTGAACTGTTGACTTGGGAGAAGAATACAACTTTTAGTTGATTTAACCCATTCTATTTTTATTAGAACAGCTTAGCCTGTGGCCATACCAAGCAGGCTGCCAACAAGCAAAGAAAAAGCTACAAGTCTTGTAGGTTTGAGGAATGAGGAAGCATAACGCTCACACAAACAGGAATATCAATCTCTGAGCTGACTTCAACATTAGTGAACAAAACAAACGCTTTCCTTAAAATCTTCCATAAAAACAAAAGAAAGACAAACATTTATAGTACCTCTTTGCACCTTGTATTAAAAGCCATTTCCATCTTCCTTCTGGTCTCAGGGATACAACATTTCTTCATGACAGGAAAGTAATGTGGATATTTCAAGGTAACTTTATACTTGTCATCACCTGCCTTTTCTAAACTGTCAATGAAATCATCAGGAAGAGCACCTGCAAAAGATGTTCTCAGACATCAAGTTTTCCATTCATCGTTGGTTTATTCAGCATTGGCATGGTGCCTTTAAGAAGCTCTAGGAATTTTGTGGAGTAACTGAAATTCAAGTAAAATCACGACAATCCTTATAATATTGTTTTGATGTTCTTGGAATGGGGGTGGTGGTTAGGGACAGGTGGCTTAGGAGATGGTAATTCAAAATATGAACAGGCTTCAGTGCATTTGTACAGATGGTGTTTTGATGGATAACCAGCAAGATTAAGCCAAAAAAGATCCAGAACAGAATAAGAAGAGACTAGTTTAAGTTACAATGTAGGGGACATTGTGCGAGAAAAAAATTTCCAGGCACTGAAGGTGGTTAAACACCAGCATAAGTTACCAAGAAAGATTATGAAATCTCCCCTGGACCGTCTCTAGAAACAGCACACGTTCTTGTTAGCCTAAAATCTAGGCGTGGTTTGGTTGTCTTTTCTGTAGCAGGGGTGGTGGGTTCTGTAGAAGTTACTGGATCATTTTTTAAAGAATTCTTTTAACTTTGATTTGGCAAACTGTGAGGTGACATTATTTGCTTAAATTATATCATTTAATCTAGAAAAATAACAAAATAACAAAATTTTACCAAGTTCAGCCTTGGAAAATACAAGGAAGGTATCATCCTCATTGAGGTTTTTGTTAAAGTCAATACACAGCTCACTCATTTTTTTCTTCATTGCTTTGATTTCCTGAAACGAAGATATAAATGCAGGACATTAACAATAAAACAAAACTTTCATTTTTATCACTATCAGTTAAGTAAGTTTCACTTTTATATGAAGATTGGCTTCTGTACCCAACCCTCAGGATGTACTTTCTCACAGATGTGCTTGATAAAATAGTTTTTTGCAGTCTTGTGTGTTGTGTCCACGAATATCTGTAGGTAACATGTACAAAAAGGCAATCCTGGCAATGTGTTAGCAATTAGTTGCAAACTTGCAAGTACTAAATAAATTTAGGAGGTATAGTTAAAGCAGAGTCTGGCACATAGCATACACACTATAAATAGTTGATGAATGAATAAATGAATCTAATAGTCGGTTAATAACTACCATATTTCTAATCTTTCCTAATTCAAAATTTTAATTTAGTAAATCAGTATTCGGTGCTGAAGTAAACAAGAGATAAGAAGTGAGTAATTAATTCTACGGTTGCTTTGGAAAAAAGGTTATGTCTTAGTTTTATAGAGATTTTGCAAATTAAGGTGATTTATGGGCCTTAATATTTGTATAAAAAATATTAGGTGGGAAATCAAAGGAAGCAATAAGAAGGCAATCACAAAAAAAAAAATGCAATAATTTTATTAACCTGTTCCACTCTCCTGAAAAGGCTAGATAATGAAATTTACATAAACCACACTGGTTCTCAAACTGTGGCCCTGAGGAAGCATCAACACCACCTGGGAATTGGTTAAAAATGCAAATTCTTATTTATTTATTTATTTTTAATAGAGGTTTTTTTTTTTCGCTTTTTTTTTTTGAGGAAGATTAGCCCTGAGCTAACTGCTGCCAATCCTCCTCTTTTCACTGAGGAAGACTGGCCCTGAGCTCACATCCGTGCCCATCTTCCTCTACTTTATATGTGGGATGTCTACCACAGCATGGCTTTTGCCAAGCGGTGCCATGTCCGTACCCGGGATCTGAAAAGGCGAACCCCGGACTGCCAAGAAGCGGAACGTGCGAACTTAACTGCTGCGTCACGGGGCCAGCCCCAAAAATGAAAATTCTTGATACCCACACCAAACCTACTGAAACACAAACTTTCAGAGATGGGGCCGTGTAACCAGAGCTTTAACAAGCCCTGCAGGTAATTGTGAAGGACACTAAATCTGAGACTGTCAACTTCACACATGCTGCACAGTGTCATTTTCAGACACTCTGATTGTGTCCCCAAGCTCCCTTCCACCTCTCCCCCACTCTACAGGAGCCATGTACCTTGGGTGGGACCTGATCCTATCTGAAGTTCCAGGGGTGTGACTCTACCCCAGTTAGGTAATCCTATCCACACTGCAGTAGTGACTGGTTCATAACCCAGGCCTGGCATTCTTCTCACTGAAAGGGGATTCAGGATTAGGCATATGATCCAATCTGGGTCATTAAGACATGAGAGGAAGTTTGATGGGGGCTTCTCTATGTTCTTATGGATGGTGGGGATTTTAGACTTCCAGCCATTTTAGTGATAAAAGGAAGCCAACCTTCCAATAACACTAACACTGAGGAAGACATAGGAGAGAAATAGAAAGATCAGGTGGCCAATGGCACCACTGAGCATCTGGAGCAAACTAACCTGTGAACCCCAACTACCTCAGACCTTCCAGTCATATAAGCAAATAAATCTCTTCTATTGTTTAAACTGTATCAATAGGGTTTTGTTAGCTGTAACCAAACACGTTTTAACTAATGCAGTGTTCATGCCCCAAAGAGAACTGATGATGGACTAGGAAGGCAAAGGGTCAGGTAAGCGAGATCAGTCACATTTCTCCTGTAACTGGGATGAAGAGGATACAAGGTGATGAAATGGCATTCAGGTGAGAGAAAGGTGCCCATATCTCAGTGGTGCCTTCAGGTATGGCTACCAAGCTGACACACTTGGTTTGGATGTCCTTCAAACTTGTTTCCAGTTCTACTGGCTGGAAGTATGACCTGCAAATAAATCATGGGTTATATTTCCTGTCCAAGAAGAATGAGTTAATTCCATAACCAAGTCTACTTCTGAAGCTGGAAGATTTGACTAACATTAGACAAAAAAAAAATGTTTGAGAAGCACTTTTCAGCAGCTAATCTCTCCATCTTTAAAGGGCATTTATTAATCATAAGGTGTTCCATTCCAAAGTGCTGGTTTTAAAGCTCTCCATCGTATGAATTTTATTACCAGTGCCCTATCTCTGTATGACCAAGGGAGTGAGAATACAAATCATCTATTAAGACCCACAACTATCTATTGGAGAATGTAAAAGAGAGTAGGGAAAATAAGCCCAGGACACACGAAACAAATAAAATCTGGACAGGATTAAAGAACAACTAACTTATCAGTTGTTGCCAGTCACCAGGAGGTTAATAGGAGTTGGAGAATTTAAAACCATTCACTACCAAATACATTGTAAACAGATTTGTATTATGCATTATATCCCATATTACAAACGTGTTTCCCTATTTCCTGTTTTTTGTTGTATTTATTTATTTTTTATATATGAGAAAAGGAAACATAAACTCACATTTTGTACTTGTTCTGGAAGATGGAGCCCATTCCTTTTCCCCATTTTAACTGACTTTTCCAAGTATCGTCTGGCTTCAGGTTTTATCTTCCCCAGATCGCAGGTTTCCTGAAATTAAAGAGTGTGACAACTATTTCTGTTACTAGAGTGCATGAGTAAATTATAAACTGTGAGGCCAAAGCAAATTTATTCATCATCTCTGTTGGGCTATGAGGCACATAGGTGATTAAGG
Organism: Equus quagga; assembly: GCF_021613505.1. Taxonomy (NCBI): domain Eukaryota; kingdom Metazoa; phylum Chordata; class Mammalia; order Perissodactyla; family Equidae; genus Equus; species Equus quagga. The sequence continues at coordinate 71,497,643 of NC_060275.1, forward strand.
CAGGCCTTTTTGAAGACACAATTTCTTTTATGCTTTAGTGAGCTTCTGCTCATTTAAAACAGAAAAATTAAATACATAAAAGGCTAACCAGAATTGCCTTGCTTTGCATCAGAATCAAGAGTGCCTGTACCACTTGAAAGTGTGATAATAGAAACATTTGCATAATCTCATTCTGAGTATTCTCTATGACTGAGTGGTCTTTTTCACAAAACATATTCCTTATCACAAATCATCTGGATTTAATTTTCTATCATTTGCTAACCTGGTTCCACTTGAGAGGCAGGAATAGAAATAATGGGCAAATTCTACACAAATGGAGAGTGGGACTCCTTTGCCAACATACCAAACATGGACAGCCGGATAAAACCCCAGTCAAAGGCTTCCAACACTTCAGAAATGCCTTACTGCCATTTGGCAACAGAAATCGAGGGACTACAGCAAGCTGCGTATGAACAAGTATCTGGGGACAATGAGTCAGCGCTGCACAAAGAGGAGGAGAGCTGGACAGTACACTTGACGCTGCAGGCAGCAGCACAAACAACACTCCTCAAAACAACGGAGGGCCCTGGAGGAGAAGGGAAAATTCCCCAGGCCGTGGCAAGGTAATAAAAACACCAGATGTTTTTTCAAAACAGGCAGCAGAATATACACGGCACATCTGGATGGCTGGTCAGTTTGTGGTCCTTGGGTGGAAAAGGATGCCAGACAGACTCAGCAGGTGTAACGGATTCACTCTGGCTGAGAGTCTAAGAGGGCCTTCAGTCCTAGAGCCTCAGAGACCTCTCCGCCTTAGAGACCCACCATTGGTTGCACTCTCTCTCCATGAAAGACCTGGGTTGTCCATCCCTGAGCTTTTCATTTTCCCAACTAATTAGATCTTTAAAAGAATGGTGCTTAGCTTTAGAGCCTGCATGTTAGATCGTTGGTGCAAGGCTCTTGCTGCAATAATTCTGTAATTTGTTTTACATTTTGTTGCAGCAGGTAAATACAGAGTTGTATTTTAACTGAGGGTACTACTTCATACAACAATCTGTATCTCACTTTGCCTACCAATAAAAAAACTTATGTTATTGTACTAAAGCACTTGTTGTGCATACATTACCCACAGTAATGAGTTTATTTCCTCTGTGTTTATTCTCAGTGGAGGCAGAGAACAGTTAGACTCCTTTTTCCATAATAACCTCCTTTATGTCCTTGGAGAATTTCTGAGTACGCTGGCATTACTGGAGTTGGAACTCTCCCCCTAGCTGGTATTGGCACACACTGGGATCCCAGCAGCGGGTGCCTGCAATGTGAAGAAACCCAGAATGGGCAGGGAGATAACTGGGCTGTGGGCTGGTTCCCTCAGGGATGGCCAGCAGTTCAAACCACAGCGTTCCTGGGGATGTGATTAACCTAGGTCAATCACGGCTGTCTTTAACAGCGCCAGAAAGTCTGTCCTGAGGTGTGGGGTGTGGCAACAAGAGTCCCTAGACAGTACAATACTGGAAGATGTAAGGTTGGGGAGAACCTAGGCAGTAGCTAGGTGTAGCAGGGGGAGAGGAAAAAAATCCCTGGTGAGAAAAGCCTGACAAGAGCTAGGTAAGCTGTGAAGGATCCAAGCGAGTAGGTTGAGATCCAGAGCAGAGGGCCTCCCAGCACGGCAGAGGGCCTCGGCAGAAGCCAGGAACATAGCTGGACAGCAGTGTGGGTACCCGGGTTCCCAGTGTTCACCTGGTCACATCTGGCCCTGAGCTTAGGACAGACTTCATCACAAGTCTCACCAGCTGAAGTAAGCAGAATGCTTACTCTCTACACTATGCCTGATCAGGGTGGGCTCTCACACTAGGTGGGCCTGGACTCGCCATGTCAGGGAGGGGCAGGGCCGCCACTTCAGAAAGTCCGGAAGTATACTCAGCATAGTAAGCTCAAAACTCGTTGTCTAGGTTAGATGAAACTACTCACTCTCCAAATAGGTAAAACAAGTGTAAACAGGTGGAAGGATGTTCTGAGAAAAATCAGCACTGAATTAGGTCTAATTAAAATATGACTAATTATCTGTAACCAAATATTTGACTTACTGCAAGAATGACACTTAACAAAAATCAGACTCAATTATAACCAGACACCTTTTGCCAGTCAGACTCTGAGGTCTTGGGAAATCTCCGGAGGTCTCTGGTAGGAGTAAGGCACTTCTAAAATGTGCTTCTAAAGCACATTCCCGTCCAGAGCTGATTATAATAATATTCCCCCTTCCAGCCTCCAGGCAAGGTCAGCATTACTGCCCAAGGATTTCCTAGGAGAGACTCAGCAAACACTCGTGGACTGCTCTGCTGTGGTGGCACCTTCCTTCCTGAACAAGAATTTAATCCCCTTGAATCTGAACCAGGTCTCAGGTCTCTTTGGGTGAAGTTTCTCCTCTTTGGGGGCGGGGGTGTGGCGTGGGGCAGGGGTGGGGCTTAAATTCTCTGAAGTAATTTTCAAATTTATATAATCTGACAGCAGGAGCTCTTATTTTCATCTCTGTGATGACGTTATTTCCCCTCTAACTTCCTCTTGTAACAAAAAGCTTTTAAAATACACACACACACACATTCTTACATGTATGCTTGTACACTCATTTTACAGATAAGTTAAATGATCTTCCCAAGATCACACAGAGCTATTCAGTGGTAAAAATGGGGCTAGAAATAAATTCTTCAAATTGTTAGTTTAGCACTTTTCCCAATATGCCATACTACTACATTACCATCCTTAATTCATTATCTAGTCTTTAAAATTTCATAACAAAAAATGAAAAATTTTCTTAACTTCTCTCAAATCCTCCCCACCTTCTGTCCCATGACTTTGTCCTTTTCTTCACAAGACCTTCACATTCTCAGGTTCTAAAATATGTAAATAAAAAATTATTTCAAAGGGAGCTCTCACACACTGCTGGTGGGAGTGCAAACTGGTGCAGCCACTATGGAAAATAGTATGGAGATTCCTCAAAAAATTAAGAATAGACCTACCTTATGACCCAGCCATCCTACTACTGGGTATATATCCAAAGAACACGAAAACACTACTTCGAAAAGATACATGCACCCCTATGTTCATTGCAGCATTATTCACAATAGCTAAGACTTGGAAGCAACCTAGGTGCCCATCAATGGGTGAATGGATAAAGAAGATGTGGTAGGTATATACAATGCAATACTACTCAGCCATAAAAAAAGATGAAATCTTGCTATTCGTGACAACACGGATGGACCCTGAGGGCATTATGTTAAGCAAAGTCAGTCAGATGGAAAAAGCCAAACACCATATGATCTCACTCATAGATAGAAGATAAAACAACAACAAACAAACAAACACGTAGACAACAGAGAATAGATTGATGGTTACCTAAGGGGAGGAACGGAGTGGAAAGGCCAAAGGGGTATAAGGGTACATGTGTACAGTGACAGATGGCAATTAAGACTTTCGGTGGTGAACACAACTTAGTCTACACAGACAGTGAAATACAATGATGTACGCCGGAAATTTATCTGTTATAAACCAATGTTACCTCAAAAAAAAATTATTTCAGTGGGATTTGCTGTGTTGTGTATACAAAGTAGAAATTACAACGTTGCTAAAAGAACTCTGAAGATTAAACAGTAGATTCCTCTGAATATCATTTAGAAAAACTGATTCATAAGCTTTGAATATGCTAAAGAAACATAATAAGACAATAGAGTATAATATAGATAATATTGGAAAAGCTAAAATAGAGGTATAACATTTAATTAAACGTGTCATATTTGCAGTTTCATTCCCTTTTTTTCTGTTTTTTTCAGCCAGTTATGTTTACTGTTAGGTTTCTAACCTACTTTTGTGAAGAAGACATTCTTAGGCGGCTACCTGCCTTCCTGGGCAGGAGGTTGCAGAGAGGCCTGCTTGCTGACCACTAACTCGATAGACCATTCTCTGCTGAGTGTGAACCAGAGGCAGAGTGAGGACACTGGGAGGGGAACTACACTACATGAAGACACTTTTTAACTGGGGCTACTTCAGTTCCACTGGACGTAGAGCTCCTATTTATGCAAGGTGCTAGGGAAACAGATGAATATCCTTGAGGTGCTGTAAGTAATAGGAAGGAAAAAAAGATACATTAGCACATAATATCAATATCACATGGTGAGTGAAAAGAGAGGTAAGTACTGGGGAAGCACAAAAGAGGGGCGCCTGGCTAACGAGGAAACTAAGGCAAGGTAGTTGATGCTTTATATTGGGTCTCTAGGCTTTTAAGAGCCTGACAAAATTACAAGTTTCAGTAGTATTGATTATTACTAACAACTAGACTTAAACATTTCAAAATCAAGAAGGAATGGTAGGTTAAGGGAATTACCATTACTATGTTGAATTCTGCACATAGTTTTTCCTTTTTCTTTGGCCATGGTTTTTTTTTTTCAAGGAAGATTAGCCCTGAGCTAATTGCTGCCAATCCTCCTCTTTTTGCTGAGGAAGGCTGGCCCTGAGCTAACACCCGTGCCCATCTTCCTCTACTTTATATGTGGGATGCCTACCACAGCATGGCGTGCCAAGCGGTGCCATGTCTGTACCCAGGATCTGAACCAGCGGACCCCGGGCCACCAGAAGCAGAACGTGGGCACTTAAATGCTGTGCCACCAGGTTGGCCCTTTTGGCCCTGGTTTTAAGGCACTGATTCTTGTATTTTAATTTAGCACTAGGCCTCCATGGCTGGTAGAGTAGAAGATCAGATAATGCTTAAAAGCATCTTTACTTAATCCCATGACCTATTCATTTACACTGTAACATTAAAACTTTTCTGTTTAAATCACTAATTGGCTAAGATGAATTTGGCAAGACCAAAGCCCACAGCTCTGAAAAAAATATAAACAACATTACAACAGATAACTGTATTTTGCAATCTAGCTTGCATAATTCAGACTCTATTTCACTAAAGAATGCCTCTTGTGTACTTACTACTTAGCAGGGCACTGGAATAAAATATCATACGCCTGGATTGTTTTAACATGAAGACACTCGATACTTTTCTCACCAATATGGCTTGAAAGAGGGTCTATGAAACCTTTTTTGATCTTTGCTGGCTTTTTAGCCAATGGTTAAGAACCTTTGTCAGGACTGGAAAACACCAAGACCTGGGCCATAACTGCTGGCTTTTGATACCCGGACATTTTCTAGATAAAGGGTTGAGGAAATTCTTGTTTTCATTTCTTTTTCTTCTGGTAGAATTAGGATACATTTAATATGTTATGCGTCCATGTATAAAAAAGGATACCTCACAAGATTGGTGCAAAAGTTAAATTAGATAATTATATTGTTATACAAATGTAAAGTGGCGTTACTAGCCACACATTGGGAAGGAGGTAGGGAGACTAGCACACTGGTTAGTCTCATGTTCTCCTGTAATTTCATCCATCCATTTAGTCAACAAACTACTTAATTTGGAGATTCTGAAATATGACTGCAAGTTAGTTGATACTCCCTAAACTCAGATGCGGCATCCGTTGAATCCAGGAAGAGGGCAGTGACTAGTCAATCAATATAGTATGGCAGAAGTGATGCTATGTGACTTCTGAGAAAGACCATAAAATGCAATGCAGCTTCAGTGTAGTTTGTTGGAACACCCGCGTTGGAGCCCTGAGTCTCTATGAAAGAAGGCCTACTGGCTCAAGGCCGCCATGCTGTGAGGAAGACCAAAGGAGCCCACATAAAGCAACTACATGAAGATGCCTGGAGACGACATGAAGAGAGAGATGCCTGACTAGCCCCTATATCCTTCAGCTGCAGCCACTACTGCCTGAAACCACATGCAGGACTCCAAGAACTACCCAACTGAATCCTTTCTGAATTCTTCATCCACAAAAACTGTCAGAGAAAATAAAATGATTGTTCCTATTTTCAGCCACTAAGTTTTGGAGTAATATGTTATTCATCAATAGATAATGGAACCCTCATTGAGCACAGATTTTGCATAAAGAACTGTGAAATGTTATTTCACATTTCTATTCTTCATTCCTAAGTGAAAACTAACATGAGAGCTAAAATAATATTTTATATCCAATTAAGATGATATTATACTTGATTATTGTCTACATTGGTGGTATCTTGAGGCCTCAATAATATTCAGAGCATCCTCATTTTAGTAGAGCACGCCTGAAATTGCTGACTTCACATAAACTTAAGATCCTATTATTCAGCGTAATGAAGGCTTTATGTGTTATATCATGGTTGTCATACTTTACTTACAGTGTTACAGAGAAAAATAAACAGAATATTTAGATATATCTAACTTTGTCTTTTAGGTATGAATCAGATGAGATTTACCATTTATTAAAGTGTCCAACTCTAGCAGAAAACTGATACTGATAGTTCCAGATTTTAAAAGCTGCCTAAATAAACATAACTAATTTTCAAGGAAGGTGTTTAAAGGTAACAAAATTCATCAAACAAGCTCCAGTTCATAAATAAACACAATAGTTACTTTTTTGTTGTCCTGATGTAGCCTTAACAGACATTGTAAAAGTCCCTAAAAATGTTGACATAATAATCTGCATGTATGAGAGCAATTATGCCTTTGGAAAGAGGGAAAAATTATGGAACCAAATATGGAACTACTGTAAATTATTATAATAAAAGCCTGAAGTGAACCAGCTCAAACAAATGAACAACTCTGACGAATGCACTGGTGTCGATCAGATCACCACAGTGTGCTAGTCCCCTGTCTAGTCCAGTAAACAGGGGGCCACGTGTTCCCAGAGTTAGCAGGATCAGTCCCCGATACAAACAAAATTTAAAAGCATAACAAAGAAATCTAACGTGACAAATCCCTCACATCTTGAAAATATTCATAAGAATCAGAGAAGGTGGAATAGTAACAAAAACGTTAGACATGATTAATAATGTTAAGACTGCAATATCTTTTTGAGGCTAGAAAATCCCAAATGAGAACTTAGAAGTCAGGATGAAAACAGAATTAATCAAAGGAAATTAGAAATTCTGGGGGGAAGTTCTAAAATACATATATAATATACAGCTAGAAAGGAAATCAGATTATTTTGGGATGCAATAAAAATAGGAGACCATTTGGGCCATGATTTGAATCACACAGAATAATAACTGGGCCCAAAAGGAGAAAAGAGAACAAGTTAACGAATAAAGAATAATCATAAAGTAATTTTAATTTATATTATTTTTAAAGTGCCAAAGATTAACTATGTGAACCACAGTGATGAATACAAATTACAGGGTGAAAAACTCTTGTCTGAGAGAACAGACAGTAAATATTTCTTACATATCTAAATAAAGTCTTGATTACATATTCTATAGTGAGCTACAAATAAAACATTTGAAATAAAACTGCTTTTTTTTTTCAACTCATCATAATTTGCTAAAAGGAACAAAAATTTTGGGGGGCTGGCCCCATGGCCGAGTGGTTAAGTTTGCACAATCTGCTTCAGTGGCCCAGGGTTTCGCTGGTTCGGATCTGGGCATGGACATGGCACTGCTCATCAGTCCATGCTGAGGTGGCATCCACATAGCACAACCAGAGGCACTCACAACTAGAATATACAACTATACACTGGGGGGCTTTGGGGAGAAGAAAAAAAAGGAATAAAAAGAAGATTGGCGACAGATGTTAGCTCTGGTGCCTATCTTTAAAAAAAAAAATTGAGATTTTGCATAAAGAAACATGCAAAATTAAACAAAAATGCCTAGGATTGTAAAACATTGGTTGTTTTCCAAATAAATTGCTGAATGTCATGAAAACAAAAACTGAAAGCAAAGACATGATGAAAATGCTAAGAAGCACATTGACATCAGTGATGAAAAGGTCAAAACCACTCAAGGCAGACCTGCCTAGAACATTCATTATCCATAATTTCCATGAGTCCTAAAAAATGTAAGGATGACAGACAGAAATGACACCACTGTGCAGCATCAAGAGTATGTCATCAACATCATGGCCAAAACCACACGATATTTATAGATAAACAACTCAATTTCATTTGCTTCTAGTCGATCTGATCTAATATAAATCTTGAAACATTTTGAAAATTCAAAGAGGTTTTCACATGTAACCATTAAGTTCATGATGGTTAAAAAGCCTTAGATTTATTAGACGTACACTCTTTTACACTTGGTCTTTAATTTTAAGTGAATGTAATTCGCAACTCAACACAAACCTAAGCAGTATAATATAACATTATATAACACTAAGCTATGCCCATTATTATAATAATTAGAAACAACATCTAGGAACATTCGAATACTTTTTCTCATTGGTCAAAGGTTTTCACTTTTTTATTGTACATTTTTTTCCTTTTAAATGGATTTATAACATCATTTACCTGTAAGTGAACAATTCTCCGAAATATATCTTCTCTCATGCTCATCTCAATATCAAAACGAGAAAGTCTCTTGTCTGCTTCTGTGCTTGCTGCCCGTACTTCTTTGTCAGAGGAGACGTGCTGGGGAAAGTCGAGCATGGTTCGCTCTACTGTTGACAGAGGAAAAAACTATAAATAGGACTCATCCAATCAGTATTAAGAAAAATGCCTCCTACCTAGACAAATGACTATCCCAATATAAGTTTTCCATTTTATACTTTCTGTAAAAGTTCCTGAGGCTCTCAAGAAACAGCATCTAACGCAGAATTTGGTTGCTCCTGTGGTGTTATTAGGAGCAATAAGGTTGCACTCTGAGCATTTATCAAAGTATGCTCAGGGTGTAACTGATTAACTAGGAATGTAGAAAGATAAAGATATAGTTCTTATACTGAGGCATTTGTATAGTCTGGGAAGTCGGGGGTAGGGACTAGTACACGAAAAGATAATGAACAAAACAGGACAGAGCAGTTTTGTCATCAAATGAATGGGATAGTAGCTCAAAGGCAGCAATCCCAAGGTCTGGAGCACTACGTAATGCCTCATGGAGAAGAGTGGACCTTAGAGGATCGTGGGGTAAGAGGAAGAGCTCAGTAGGGAACTGAATAAGTAGAGATTGCCAGTGTGGGGACTGGCAGAGGGAGAGCATATTTAAGAAACAAGTAGACCAATTTAGTGGCATGGGGTTTGTTTAGAATAGAAAAGGTCTTAACTTTTACTATAGACGCCTTAGAGAATGCAATCAAAGTTATGGACCTTCCCCCAAATGCAAACCTGCAGACAAACATAAGAACTTCCATACAATTTCAGAAGATTCCCAGAAATCTCAGTGGACACATCCAGCAAGCAGCTGAGTATCGGGGCTATTCCTGTTAAATGATGGTGGTAATGTAGTCTGCTCTAATCTTCACACAGTCAAGTTGGTTCTTGGGTTTTCCATTTGTATTTTGACTTTAATTAGGCAAAAATCTGATGTCAGTGAAATAATCCATACTATAGAAAAAAATAAGTATGGTTTATAGCGATGGTTATGGTTATGCTGTGACAGTGAATATATTTTTATTTTATTATCTTTACTACTTTGAAGGTATTGTAAACAGGTAAAATTTACACATGTGATATTTGTGTATACACATGTATAAACAGTAGAGCCATCCTTTACATACCAAGAAATTGTCCACTTAAACAAGCTATCTTGCTGACATCACTCTTCTTAAAACAGTTACAAATAAAGCTGTAAAAAAAAATTGTGGGGCCAGCCCCGTGGCCTATTGGTTAAGTTCAGCACACTCTGCTTCAGTGGCCTGGGTTCAGTTCCCAGATGCAGACCTACAATACTTATTGGCAGCTATGCTGTGGCGGCAACAAACGTACAAAATAGAGAAGACTGGCACAGATGTTAGCTCAGGGCAAATCTTCCTCAAGCAAAAAGAGGGAAACTGGTGACAGATGTTAGCTCAGGGCAAAGCTTGCTTAGAAAAAAAAATGGCCACAAATATCTGAATAAATTCATAATATGTGTTTTAAGAAATCAAATTAGATAATTATTCTTTTAGGATTTGATTTAATATATAATTTGATGTTTTTTGATTAAAGAAAAAATGTAACAGAAGATTTAAAATTTAATACATACAGCACTTGTTAAGTGATAGAGTTAACTATATAGCCACAATTTCTGTTTAGTTTTTTAAATTAGCTCGAAAAGACATTAAGAAGGAATCAAAGTTGATCAAGAACTTAAATGAGCAGAATAAAATGCAGGAGCCTAAAACTGAAAACATATTCTTAAACAAAGAAACTGAAAACCATTTCCTTCCTTACTTTGCCACAAAGACCTGAAACCAGACTTAAGCTCTCATTGCCAAACTATAAATAACACTGATGCCCAGTATCTGACACTAGACAAATGGGGTTTTAACAGCTATTGCAAGAGGCAGAATGAACTCTGAGAACATACACAAATAACAGAAAGTTAGTCCTTAAAAATCTATTCCCAAACTCAAAAATTTTTATGATTAACCCAAAAAGACAAATTTATGGGACAACAAGAACAAATATCACAAAACTAAAAGTCTACTTAAAAGATGTAATATTGAGGAAAAAACAGAATTTAAGATAATTCTTTTTCTTATGATTTTATTTGTTTTCTTCACCACTGATTTTTACATTTGTTAAACACATAGGTTACTAGGCTGGTACACCATCTTGGCTCTAAGTTACTGAAGAAGTGAGTATCTGAACCAAGGACAAACCATATGCAGGGGGGAGATACACAGGAAATTGCCTGCTGAGAAAGCTCTGCTGAATGGGGACCAGCTCCATCCCTCTGACTCTAACAATACCAATCAGATCTTTTTTACTCAAGAGTTTAAACTCAAGGCTCATAGCAAGATTTAGTGGCCATTAATGAGAGTGAAGCAGTTGGTAGTAAGAGGCAGAAACAAACAGAAATGGAGAGGTAAGAGAAAGTAGCCAAGTCCCTAATATGATGGGAGATAGGGTATGGAACTCCTGGTATCAAGGGGCTGGTAAAGGTAAAGAGATGACTAGGTCACTAGGGTGGTGCAGGATTCTGGACAACCTTGCAAATCCAGCATACATATGATATCCAGTCTACAGATAGCCTATGTTCTTATGAAGCCTAGATACACAGCCAAGGTTGTTTAGTCATCATCATCCTCCAAAATATGTTCAATCCTTAGTGGTGACTGGTGTGAATCTTCATTCCTTATAACTCAAAGGGTCTAACACTTACATTACATAAATAATATATTTTACAGGACCAGCCCAGTGGCGTAGTGGTTAAGTTCATAAACTCTGCTTTGGTGGCCTATGGTTCATGGGTTTGGATCCTGGGCAAGGATCTATACCACTCATCACTCCACGACGAGCATGTGGGCAGTGTCCCACATACAAACTAGAGGAAGACTGGCACAGATGTTAGCTCAGCAACAATCTTCCTCTAGCAAAAAGAGGAAGATTGGCAAGAGATCTTAGCTCAGTGCCAATCTTCCTCAACAAAATATATATATATTTATTATATATTATAAAATATATATTTATATATTTTATATATTAATATTAAAAATATAAATTATATATTATAAAATATGTATATTTTAAGTGTAGGAAATATGGAAAATAGAGGAAAACATAAAAGGTAAATTAAAAATCAACTGTAGGAGAGTCATGTCAGCATCACGGCAGAGTGAGCTCTCCCCTGTAAGATACAACAAAAAAGACATTCATATGCCAAAAGAGGACATTCACACCACACAAAAGAAGTCTGAGAGACCCACACAGCCATACGTGTGAAGGTGGAGGGGCTGGAATCCCTGGAGGAAGTGGAAGGAGGTAAGGGGAATCTTCCCTCCTTCTTGAACAGCAGTGGCCCCAGGACTGTGCACAGTTCTGAGAGGAAAGGGAAGCGGAGCAGCCCTCTGCAGGAACATGATCGCTCTCCGAGTTCCCTCACAGCCTGTGGGAATGCCCCACACAGAGATAACCAAGCCATCATGGGGGCGTCTTCATCAGGCAAGCACCCCAGGAGAGCAGATAGTGAGGGCTGAGTGAGAATTCCCCTGGGATCATGCAGGCAAAAGAAAGCACCCTTTCCCCAGCCTCGTGCTCCAGTTCAGCTGGTCGGCCAGAGCACTGCACTGATAGGAAAGTAGCCCGCAGCTGGAATGAGTGAGCCGCACATTGCAGTGGGCTCAGGATACACAGCTCCTGACCCCAACTCAGTGGCAGCAGGTGGAGGCTGCAACCAGATACTACCACTATGTGGAGGCACAAATACAAGCTGTCAAGCAGCATGAAAAAATATGTTAAATCTCCAGACCAGAAGGAAAATGAAAAGTACCCAGAAATCAATCCTGAAGGCACAGAAATTTATAATCCAAATGTCAGAGAATTCAAAATAGCTATCGTAAAAAAACTCAAAGAGTTACAAGAAAATACAGATAGACAGTTCCATGAAATCAGGAACTTCTTCACAAAAGAGACTGAAACCATAAAGAAGGACCAATCAGAAATGTTGGAGACAAAAAACACAATGGATGAAATAAAGAAAAATCTGGACTCCCTAAACAACAGAGCTGATATTATGGAGGAACAAATCATCAGTCTTGAGGACAGAAATATAGAAATGCTTCAGATGGAGGAGGAGAGAGAACTAAGACTAAAAAGAAATGAAGAAATTCTCCAAGAAATACCCGACTCAATTAGGAAATGCAACATAACGATTATAGGTATTCAAGAGGGAGAAGAGAAGGACAACGGAGCAGAAAGCTTGGTCAAAGAAATAATAGTGGAGAATTTCCCAAACCTGGGAAAGGAGCTGGAAATACAAGTGAAATAAGTCAATATATCTCCTAACCATATCAATGTAAAAAGACCTTCTCCAAGGCATATAGTAGTTAACCTTGCAAAAGTCAATGACAAAGAAAAAATATTAAGGGCAGCAAGGCAGAAGAAAATAACCTATAAAGGAACCTCTATCAGGCTTTCAGCAGATTTCCCAGCAGAAACCTTACAGGCCAGGAGAAAGTGGAATGATATATTCAAAATTCTGAAAGACAAGTTTCAGCCAAGAATACTCCATCCAGCAAAAATATCCTTCAGATATGATGGAGAAATAAAAACTTTCCCAGAAAACAAAAGCTAAGGGAGTTCATCACCATAAGATGCCTCTGACAAGAACTCCTAAAGAAGGCCCTGATACCTGGAAAAAAAAGGGAGTTATAAAGCCCTGAGCAAGGAGATGAATAGGTAGGCAAGTCAGAAAATGGCAGCTCTCTATCAGAACAGGTTAGCAAACAATTATAACATTAAAGGTTAAGGAAAGGAAAATGCCAAAAATAAATATAATCTCATCATTTTAACCACAAACTCACAACATAAGATGGAATAATATGTGATGATAATAAGTTAGAAGGGGATGAGGAAAGGGATAGAATTGGCTTAGTCTAAGAAATTAGAGGCTATCAGAAAATGGACTATCTCATCTACAAGATTTTTTTTTTTTTTTTAAAGATTTTATTTTTTCCTTTTTCTCCCCAAAGCCCCCCCGGTACATAGCTGTGTATTCTTCGTTGTGGGTTCTTCTAGCTGTGGCATGTGGGACGCTGCCTCAGCGTGGTCTGATGAGCAGTGCCATGTCCGCGCCCAGGATTCGAACCAACGAAACACTGCGCCGCCTGCAGCGGAGCACGCGAACTTAACCACTCGGCCACGGGGCCAGCCCCATCTACAAGATTTTTTATACAAACCTCATGGTAACCACTAAACAAATAATTGGAACAAAGACACAAATGATAAATAAGAAGAAAACTAAGAAATTCATCATAGAAAATGACCTAACTGAATTGGTAGTCCAACATACATGAGATGAGAAACAAAGGAAATACAGAAGAACTGGAAAATGAGAGACAAAATGGCAGCATTAAGCCCTCACATATCAATAATGTAAATGGATTGAATTCTCCAATCAAAAGACACAGAGTGGCAGGATGGATTAAAAAACAAGATCCTAGGGGCTGGCCCCGTGGCCGAGTGGTTAAGTTCACGCGCTCCGCTTCAGGCGGCCCAGTGTTTCGTTGGTTCGAATCCTGGGCGCGGACATGGCACTGCTCATCAAACCACGCTGAGGCAGCATCCCACATACCACAACTAGAAGGACCCACAACGAAGAATATACAACTATGTACTGGGGGGGCTTTGGGGAGAAAAAGGAAAAAATAAAATCTTTAAAAAAAACAAAAAAAACAAAAAAAACCAAGATCCTACAATATGCTGCCTCAAGGAAACCCTTCTCAGCTCCAAAGACAAACACAGGCTCAGAGTAAAGGGATGGAAGATGATACTCCAAGCTAATGGCAAACAAAAGAAAGCAGGTGTTGACATACTTGTATGAGACAAAATAGACTGCAAGGTAAAACACGTAAAGAGAGACAGGGAGGGGCAGTATATAATGATAAAAGGGACACTCCACCAAGGAGACATAACACTTATAATATTTATGCACCCAACACAGGAGCACCAAAGTACATAAAGCAACTATTAACATACCTAAAAGGAGATAATAACACCACCACAATAATAGTAGGGGACCTTAACACCCCACTTACACCAATGGATAGATCATCCAGAGAGAAAGTCAACAAGGCAATGGTGGAATTAAATGAAAAATTAGACCAGATGGAGTTTATAGACATATATATAGAACACTTCATTCAAAAGCAGCAGGATAAACATTCTTCTCAAGTATGCATGGAACATTCTCAAGGCTAGACCATATGTTAGGAAACCAGGCAAGGCTAAATAAATTCTTGAAATCATATCAAGCATCTTTTCCAACCAAAAAGGTATGAAACTAGACATCAACTACAAGAAAAAAGCTTGGAAAGACACAAAGATGTGGACACTAAACAGCATACTACTGAACAACCAATGGATCACTGAAGAAATTAAAGGAGAAATGAAAACATATCTGGAGACAAGTGAAAATGAAAACACACCCTACTAACTCATATGGGATGCAGCAAAAGCGGTCCTAAGAGGGAAAGTCATCGCAGTACAGGCCCACCTTAACAAACAAGAAAAATCTCAAATAAGCTATCTCAAACTATACACAACAGAATTAGAAAAAGAGGAACAAACAAAGTCCTAAGTCAGCAGAAGGAGGAAAATAATAAAAGTTAGAGCAGAAATAAATAAAATTGAAACCAAAAAAGACAGCAGAAAGTATCAATGAAACAAAGAGCTGGTTCTGTGAGAAGATAAACAAAATTGCCAAACCCTTAGCCAGAATCAGTGAGAAAAAAAGAAAGAAGGCTCAAATAAATAAAATTAGAAATGAAAGAGGAGAAATTAGAATGGATACCACAGAAATACAAAAGATTTAAGAGAATACTTTGAAAAACTACATGCCAACAAATTGGAGAATCTCGAAGAAATGGATAAATTCTTAGACTCTTATTACCTCTCAAAACTGAATCAAGAAGAAATAGAGAATCTGAACAGACCAATCACAAGTAAAGAGATTGAAACAGTACTCAAAAACCTCCTAAAAATTAAATCCCAGGACCAGATGGCTTCTCTGGAGAATTCTACCAGACATTCAAAGAAAATTTAAGATCTATCCTTCTCAAACTATTCCAAAATGCTGAAGAAGACAGAACACTTCCTAATACATTTTATGAGGCCAACATCACCCTGATGCCAGACAAGCAAGCTAGACAAGGACAACACAAAGAAGGAAAATAACAGGCCAATATTGCTGATAAATATAGATGCAAAAATCTTCAACAAAATATTGGCAAACCGAATACAGCAATACATTAAATTAAACAGATCATACACCGTGATCAAGCGGGATTTATACCAGGGACACAGGGATGGTTCAACATCCGCAAATCAATCAATGTGGTACACCACAGTAACAAAATGAGGAATAAAAACCACATGATCATCCCATAGAAATTGAGAAAGCATTTGACAAGATCCAACATCCATTAATGATAAAAACCCTCAATAAAACGGGTGTAGAAGGAAAGTACCTCAACATAATAAAGGCCTTATATGACAAACCACAGCCAACATCATACTCAATGGGGACAAACTGAAAGACATCCTCCTGAGAACAGGACCAAGACAAGGGTGCCCACTCTCACTACTCTTATTCAACATAGTACTGGACGTTTTGGCCACAGCAGTGAGGCAAGAAAAAGAAATAAAAGGAATCCAAATGGGCAATGAAGAAGTGAAATTCTCACTGTTTGCAGACGACATGATTTTACATACAGAAAATCCTAAAGAATCCATCGGAAAGCTATTAGAAATAATCAATAACTACAGCAAAGTTGCAGGGTATGAAGTCAACTTACAAAAATCAGTTGCATTTCTATACTCTAATAACGAACTAACAGAAAGAGAAGAATACAATCCCATTTACAATCACAACAAAAATAAAATATCTAGGAATAAATTTAACCAAGGAGGTGAAAGAACTATACAACAAATACTATAGGACATTACTGAAACAAATTGATGATGACATAAAGAAATAGAAAGATATCCTATACACATTGATTGGAAGAATAAACATAGTTAACATGTCCACACTACCCTAAATTCAGATTCAATGCAACACCAATCAGAATCTCAATGACATTCTTCTCAGAAATAGAACAAAAAAATCCAAAAATTTATATGGAACAACAAAAGAGCCCAAATTGCTAAAGCAATCCTGAGAAGAAAGAACAAAACTGGAGGCATCACAATCCCTAAGTTCAAAATATACTGCAAAGCTATAGTAATCAAAACAGCATGGTACTGGTACAAAAACAGACACACAGATCAATGGAACAGAACTGATAGCCCAGAAATAAAACTACACATCTACGGACAGCTAATCTTTAACAAGGGAGCTAAGACCATACAATGGAGAAAGGAAACTCTCCTCAATAAATGGTGTTGGGAAAACTGGACAACCACATGCAAAAGAATGAAAGTAGACCATTACCTTTTGCCATACACAAAAATAAACTCAAAATGGATCAAAGACTTGGAGGTAAGACCTGAAACCATAAAACTTCTAGAAGAAAATATAGTCAGTACACTCTTTCATACTGGTCTTAGAAGGATCTTTTTGAATACCATGTTTACTCGGACAAGGGAAACAAAAGAAAAAACAAACAAGTGAGACTTCATCAGACAAAAGAGCTTCTGCAAGGCAAAGGAAACCAGGATCAAAATGAAATGACAGCTCACCAATTGGGAGAAAATATTTGCGAATCATATGTCTGACATGGGGTTAATGTCCATAATATATAAAGAACTCAATAACAAAAAAACAAACAACCTGATCAAAAAACGGGCAGTGGATATGAACAGACATTTTTCCAAAGAAGATATACAGATGGCCAATAGGCACATGCAAAGATTTTCAACATCACTAATCATTAGGGAAATGCAAATCAAAACTACACTTAGGTATCACCTTACACTTATTAGAATGGCTATAATCATCAAAACAAAAAATAACAAATGTTGGAGAGGTTGTAGAGAAAAGGGAACCGTGATACACTGCTGGTGGGAATGCAAACTGGTGGAGCCACTATGGAAAACAGTATGGAGATTTCTCAAAAAATTAAAAATAGAAATACCATACAACCCTGTTATCCCACTACTGGGTATATATCCAGACAACTTGAAATGAACAATACAAAGAGACTTATGCACCCCTATGTTCACTGAAGCATTATTCACACTAGCCAAGATGTGGAAGCAACCCAAGTGTCATCAACTTATGAATGGATAAAGAAGATATGGCATATACACACACACACACACTCACTCACACACACATACACACACAATGGAATACTATTCAGCCATAAAAAAGACAAAATTGTCCCATTCACAATAACATGGATGGATCTTGAGGGCATTATGTTAAGTGAAATAATCCAGACAGAGAAAGACAAACACCATATGATTTTTTTTTTTTTTTGAGGAAGATTAGCCCTGATCTAACTACTGCCAATCTTTTTCTTTTTGCTGAGGAAGACTGGCCCTGAGCTAACATCTGTGCCCATCTTCCTCTACTTTATACATGGGATGCTTACCACAGCATGGCTTTTGCCAAGCGGTGCCATGTCTGCACCTGGGATCCGAACTGGAGAACCCTGGGCTGCTGAGAAGCAGAACATGCAAACTTAACCACTGTGCCACCAGGCCGACCCCAAACACCATATGATTTCACTCATATGTGGAGGATAAAGAAATACATGTACAAAGACAACAGTTTAGTGGTTACCGGGGGAACAGGGTTGGGGGTGGGCACCAGGGGTGAAGAGGTATACTTATATGGTGATGGACAAATAATAATGTACAACTGAAATTTCACAATGTTACAAACTATTATGACCTCAATAGAAAAAAATCAATTGTAAACTCAACACTCAAGACATTAGCCATTATTAAAATCTATGTATTCTCTTCTGGGTTTCTTTCTCTGTCCCTTTTTACTATGTTACTAAAGACTGCTCCTAAACATGATTTTAATGGCTACATAGTGTTACAGAGGGTCAATGTATCATAATTTATTTAGCCATTCTATTGGTTGACACTTATGGGCTGTTTCCAAGCTTTTACTAGGATAAAGTATCTGCTTATATATAAATTTATGCATGATTTTTCCTGTATCTAATTATTTCCTTAGACTAAATGCCTAGAGGTGGAATTGCTGGGCTAGGGTATAAACTGCTTAAGAGTTTTGATACATACTGTCAAAGCGCTCTCCAGAAAGCAGCTGCAGTTAAGAGTGTACATTTCATTGCACCTTCGCCAACATAATAAGCAATTTTAATCTTAGGTAATTTCATTCTAAGAAATTATGAATCATTAATCTTCTGAGCAATGACAAATCATTATGTAAAAATCAATGTCTTGTAAAATTGGAAAACGACTGCCAAGACAGAAAGCGTAAAACAGTTTATGATGCCCACAAAATGAAATATTGATATGCTTTTTGCATCTTACTTACCTATATACTTCACTTCCACATCTGCCAGTGCCTGCAAACAGTTCTCATGAGTTACTTCCTCAATGTCAAGCATTCCAATAGCATCGTACACTTGTTTGGTCTGCACAATGAGCTCCTCAGTTCTTGCTTTAATCTGCTCTGGTGAAAGATCCCATCTTAAAACATTTCTGCCCACCGCTGTATGGGAAGACATCGCCTGAAGAGAAGACATCACTTCTCTTCCTAAAGTCATCCTGAATAAAATCCTGGAACCACCAACTCTACAAAGAATCAGAAAAAGAACAAAAATTAGGTATTTCTGTTGGTCCAAAGTCAACATGCAAATGTGTATTCTCTAATTAAATTTTAAACTTAAAATAAACGTTTAATAAAATTGAGCAAATTTCTTTCAGGTGAACACATCTGCACAAAACTAAATGCTCTTGTACTTTCCTGAATGGTTATATAGTTAATGGAATTTATATTTTTCAAACACTGAATTGTTTATGTAATTAAATAATACAGAAAAATACAGTTAGGTCTCAAAAACATAGTAATTGTCCTTTATAAATTAAGCCAGTAATCTTTCTTATTTAAATGTTTTTCCTGTGCTAAGGTCCACCTACTATGAATATAGACCCAAAAATATTTTGGGATTCAGCAAGGAAACATTTTCAAAATTCTCTTTTTATGCCGAACACCAATTAGAAATTTTTTTTACCAAAATTTCATGTAAATCAACTATGGCAATTTTAATTTAAGACTTGGAAAATAAACTCTGGTATTGCTATGGCATTATTTTAAGAGATAAAAGAAAAAAGAAATTAAGAATAATGATACTAATTCTTCACACCCTTAAAACACCCAAACTAATAATTGATGCCATATTTGTGTGTGTATAATATATATTTATATATAATTTTAGATCTTAAAAATACAAATATTATAATTAATAACAAACATTTGTGTTTAGGCACTATACTAAATGATTTCCATTTAATAACTCAGTCCTCACAACAACTCTATGAGGGAGATACTGTGGTTATTCTCATTTTATCAAAGAGGAAACTAAAACATAGAGAAATTAAGTAACTTGCCCAAGGTCACACAGCTGGTTACATGGCGGGAATTAGGATCAAAAACCAGATAGTAGAGATCCAGAACCCACACTCTTAACCACAATGCTAAACTTCATTCCTATTATCTTACAACACCCCGAAACAACCTTGTGAGGTAGGCAGGGCATTATTCTCCTTTAACAATGATGCAATTGAGGTTCAGAGAGGCTAAGTGACTTGTTTAGGGTTATCTGCTCAACAAATATTTACTAGCATGTACTGTGCCTAGTCATTGTGCTAGGCACTGAGGGTAAAAAGGTAAATTGATTGGGACCCTGCTATTATAATATAGTGAAGAAGACAAATCGATAAACAGGCAATTACATTCTATTGGGATGAGTGCTATGATGGGGGAAGCAGAGGGAATTCTGAAAGACCACAGAAGGAGCTTTTCTAGGAAGATTTTCTAGAAGGAGCAATGAGCAAGCCAAGATCTGGACAACAGGCAGAAATTATCCAAAGGCCAAAGGATGTAAGGAGAGAGAAGTCTGGAAAGATAAGAGGGGACTAGAGAATGAAGAGCCTTGGGAATCATTAAAGAGCTGAACCTTATTCTGAAAGCATAAGAGAGAGCCATTGAAGGGTTTTAATCAGGTGAGAGATGAGATAAGATATGCATTTAGAGAAATCACTCAAATTACAGAGAGCTGAAAAGTTTGGAAAACAGAGATCATTCTAGAGGGAAGCTATTACTGCAGTTGGGGCATAATATTATGGAACACCGACTATGAAATAGGGGGAATTGGAGTGATTTAAAAGATATTCAGAAAATAGAATCAATGACTTGGTACTGAATGGATGGGGGCCGTGAGGGTGAGAGAGTTTCTGTCTTGAAATTGGATGGATGGATGGATGGTGGTGCCATCAGTAAAACAGGGAACTTAGAACAAGGAGGAGGCTCTTTGGGTGGAAAAAGAGAAATTCAATTTTGGAGATGCCAAGTTTGAACTGGCTGTGTTGCATGTAAGTGGAATTCATTAATATTAGATGGTAATTGGAGTTATAGGGGTGGTTGAACTGGCACAAGGGAGTTTGCAGAGTGAGAACAGAAGAACAACTGGGCCCTGATTCTAGTTTAATCTTTGAAGTACAAGGAGAACCGAGCCAGGATGGGTCTAGGAAGATGTGAAACGTAAGCATCGAAAAAGGGAGGGAGTGAATAACAGTACCAAATGTTGTACGAATCTCAAGAAAGACAGAAGAGTCTGTGTTGAATTTTACAACAGCAATGTCACCAATGCCTCTGGGAAGAGCAGCATCAGTGCGGTGCTGGGGGTGCAAGTTAGATTACCATCACTGAGGGTTACCAGAAGAGTAAAGAACTGGAGAGAGTGCACCCATGCACTTCTCTGTAGAACTGGCTGTGAAAACAAGGAGGGCTAACGCAGTGCAGCTGGAAGGGGCTGAGGCACAGAAGGGACGCATTTTAAAGAGAGACCTGATTACTGATCCCCTGAACCGTTGTCCACAATAACTGATGTCCCTTATGTGAAACACACTGGTTGATGGTTACGCTCAAGGCTGGCAGACTATTTTCTAACATACTTTCACATTTCTCATATCCATCAAGGGTCAAGTCTATTTGTTTCAAAACCTGTTTAAGCCTATTATACTTGTTTTCATATGACTTAAATATTTAACTGATTAAATGTATGCAAAAAGAATGATTTCTTGTTTAGGTAAACTGTTTTGGCAATACTTTTAAAAAGACAGTTACTAAAAAGCCAATCAATAAAACTGCTGTTAGAGAAGCCTGAGAAAAGACTGGTGAAGATTCAGAAGGCTTCTGAAGTCAGAAGATTTATGTATGTCTTTATGTATGTTCTTGTTCTTTTTAAAGAAACAGAAATTAGAAATAAAAAATGATGTATTTCAGGTGTAGTTTATGTATGACAGAGGGGAATGCCAATCAAGCAATTCACACTTAACAAAAAGGTCTTACATAAAAATATTTGGAAGTAAATATGCATTTTTATTTTGTTTGAATATATCGTTTAAGCAATTTATCATTTTTTATGATTCTACTTGAAATATATTTTTTCAATTAATTATTAAATGACATATAGAACAAGGTCCTAACAAAGGTAGGAAGAAATGGCATATAAAGCGTGGGCAAAGCAATTGATTTTAGATAGGAAGAGAGACTACAGTCTCAGTAAAATCAATAAAACAGGTAAAATGGATGTGGTTGCATTATAGCAAAAAAGTGAGATGTTTGAATTTAAGAATTTAAAGGTTAAGCAGTCTGACAAGATCCAGGATATTTTCCTGGAAGTGGATGGTGGATATAAAGGACTTGAAGAGTCCAAAGAACCAACAACCTAGTATTGGATAAATTGTCTATGTGAACACTGGAGTCAGCAGCTTGATGGTTGGGCCTGGGAGGAGAAAGGAGGACTGAACCAGGAACCCAAGTCTTCAAAGAATGGAGAGGACCAACCAGGTGGTTGGCAGAGGACATCATGAACAGGGTATAGAGTGGTAAACCCAGATTCTGAGCCTCGAAGGTGTTTTTATACAATGGTGAAGAAGTGTTGGTCTGGGAGCATAACAGGGGACAAGGTGGGAGCCAGAGAACAAAGAAGATGTGGATGTCTCCTCCTGACTTTGTAGTATGAGATGTGGAAGAAAGAGGGATGCAGGGAAAGTATTTTTCTCAGGGTTGAGTGGATTACAGTAAAAGTTAAGAGAAGAGAAAATCCAGAGAATATACACAAGTGGAGGAGTTTGTTTACTATGGGACCAGGGTTCCAGAAATAATAAGGGAGAAGTCTAAGAGTATAGGAGATAGCTAAATATGTGCTGGTTGTCCAGCCATTCACCTCTTTCCCCCTACCTAATTATACACATATTTTCTTCCCAGTACCCCACACAGTCCAGGATCCTTGGAAGTGGCTGCCCTGACCCTCAGAAGCCCTGTGAAACAAAGAGGTTTCATTTCTACTGAATGTGATTGAGCAAGCTTGAGTCCTTGACTGAAGCTGGCATCCATTTCATGAGAAAGAGTGGAACCCGACTTATGATGAAATAAACACTGTGAATGGAAGAATAAAGGAAGGAAATCAAATATTTACCGACATCACTGAGCCCCTAGATCAACTAATTCTGAAGGCTGCCCTAGAGCCAGACTTTCCAGTTATGTGAGTCTGTTGTTTAAGCTGGTATGAATGCGGTTTTATATTATTTGCCTTACACAGGATCCTAACTGATGAAGGAATGAAAACTGATAAAGGAATGAGCACGGAAAAAAAAGTATGAGGGTGAGAGTAAAAGAAATGATGGACTAGAGGGTCTGACACACTTGGGGGTGGCCTCAAATAATAGGGATATGAAGTTTAGGGTGAAGAGTTGGCTGAAAATTTCCAAAATAATTATTCCCGCAATCCTTCATGGATACACAGAACTGAGGCATCAGAGAAGGAGTCAGCCATGACCATGATTAACTGGGGGTAAGAAGAATAAACATGTACTTCCTTCCACGGAAGCGCCAGCACAGGTGAAGAGGCTGGCGTGGGATTACCGAGGGAACGAACAGCAACTAGAAGATTGATGACTAAAACAGAGGACTTCTGCGCTTCAACACCCTGCTCTTTCCACCACTCCTCTCAGTACAAACCATTTATTATGGACAAATTTTCATTATTGTTAAACAGCTTTAAAAGAAAATTACTTCAAACATTTCACTGATAAGATGACCTCCACTGGTTTTCATTTATTTCCTAACATTTATCAAAAGGTTGTGTTTGGTCACAGCATATCTGATGTTTTTTTTTTTTTTTTTGAGGAAGATTAGCCCTGAGCTAACATCTGCTGCCAATCCTTCTCTTTTTTCTTTTTTTTTTTAAAGATGTTATTTTTTTCCTTTTTCTCCCCAAAGACCCCAGTACATAGTTGTATATTCTTCGTTGTGGGTCCTTCTAGTTGTGGCATGTGGGACGCTGCCTCAGCGTGGCTTGATGAGCAGTGCCATGTCCGCGCCCAGGATTCGAACCAACGAAACACTGGGCCACCCACAGGGGAGTGTGCGAACTTAACCACTCGGCCACGGGGCCAGCCCCAATCCTTCTCCTTTTTCTGAGGAAGACTGGCCCTGAGCTAACATCCGTGCCCATCTTCCTCTACTTTACATTTGGCACGCCTGCCACAGCATGGCTTGACAAGAGGTGCTAGGTCCACACCCAGGATCCGAACTGGCAAACCCTGGGCTGCTGAAGCGGAACGTGCGCACTTAACTGCTGTGCGACCAGGCTGGGCCAGCATATCTGATTTTAAGACAGTTGTTTAACTGATCAAGGGGTCAGCATCTCTACCTACGCTGAACAGATATACTCATAATTACCTTTGTATAGTTTTGCTGCAACTAACAAGAGCTACCCTTTCGTTAATGTAATATTATCCCCTGAATATGGACGGGGTAAAGAAAAAAGGAATAGAAGCTGAAAATCATAATTTCATGGGTCAAAAGAGCACAATAAATTTGTTATCTTATATCTTCTTTTCTCACCATCTGGGATTTTTGTCTTAATTTCTTTCAGGATTTATAATTCTCATTACCAAAAAAAGGGAATGGAGACAGAAGGACTCTCTTATACTTCTGACTAAAATATTTGACCTACTGAGAATTTTTCTGTCTACATTGTCTCTGCTTTTCCTCTTCCATCGTCATTTTGCTGAGCATCCCTCTTCTTCCCCTCTGTTACAATTCAAAGCTCGTTCAATGTTTCGGATGCTGGTACATTGATCTCTTCTTCCCCTGTGTGCCTGTGCAGCCCTGGAGAACGGCACCTGGTGGGAAAACCAGGGCCCCTGCAGTCATCCTAGCAACCGTGCTATACCCTTGAGAATCTGGTGAGGATCTTTTTCTTGACTTTTTGCAACTGAGAGCTACAAGGTTGAAAGCAGGCAACACAGTGTGATCCTGTCTTTCTCTACAGGAGTCATTACATGCAATTATTTAAAAATGAAAATCTAGATTAAATCTGAGAATCCTACTGTCTAATTCAACACCAGGCTTTTTTTCCTACAAACTGCCAAGCTCTTTTAAAGCACTTTCAACACACAACTTTGAAATTTCTAACCAAGAAATAACACAAAATACTATACTGGAATTGACAGGAAGGGACATTTGTTGTTTGAGCAGTAGTGTCTTGTGTTGAACAAACAAATGAGATACTTACGCAAAGAAAGCAAGTGGCACGGTTTTTGATAGAGATCACCAGGCTGCAGAATTTCACTGGGACAAATGAGCGTGCCACAGTTATTCTGAGTTAACTATTGTTTTAAAACTTTTGCGAAACATTTTATGGAACATACTTTCAGAAATGTCCTGACTTACTGGATTCATTTCTTTTGAAGCATAGTTTAAAGGCCTCTACTTCCTCATATCAAGGCTTCTTTGACCATTCCAGTTCATCCAGATCTGAGCTTCTATCCCCTTTTATCTGTGCCATTCACTTTGGACATTTACATTACTGTCATTCACCTGTTCAATTGGTTTGTGTTGTATTCTAAATTAAACTAGGATTTTCCAACACAATAATCATTGTACATTTCTTTTGTCACAACCTCCACCCCAGCACACTGCACACTACTGAGCACACAGATGCTCATATATACTTGAAATGCGATGGTATTGATGTGGCCAAAACATCACTGCAACACCATCTTCCTTCACCATCACAAACAAACGTCCATAAAGGGGAATGTGTTTTATTATAGCCAGGACTAGAGTGAAACTCCATTATCTAAAAGGTCACAACTTCCATTTCCCCACAATTTACTTTTTATCCATGTTCCCAGTGTTTCACTCTTGCGTACTGTGTTGTAATACATGGTTTGCATGGCATTTCCTGAAATTTACCCCAATTCTTCAAAACACTTGGCAAATATTTCTAGTATTTACTTTGGAACTAATGTTTCTTTACAGAAGATGCTATTGAGGGCTGCATTTCATCTATTCTCCTAGACTGGAAATCCTGTATTTTTTTTTATTTCTTGTCTGGCTATTTCATCAGAACCATTCCCTTCTAATCTTAATTCCTACTGTTCACAAAGTTGTCTTTTTCAGTCATCAATTTGACTAAGTCATCTCTCTCCTGTCAACTTACCAGGCCATAGCTCAAGCCCAGGCTCCTTTCATCAGAGCATACAGGGCTCCTTCATTTAGGATTTTACCAGCACCAGAGCCCAGCGATGCACCTCCCCAAGGCTTACCCATTCCTTTAGGCACTTGGCCCACTTCTACCTTGAACCTTCAGCCAAGCAGCACATTATCTACATCTCCACTACCTAATACGGCAGCCAGATTTGGTTCTTTAAATTTAAATTAATGTAAACAAAATTAGAAATTCAGTTCTTCAGTTGTGCTAGGCACATTTCAAATGCTCAACAGCCACTGTAGCAAGTAGCTACCATACTGGACAGCCAGCCAGAAAATATTTTCATCACTGCAGAAAGTTCTAAGCGACAGCGCTGCCCCAGACGATCTCACTTCAGGAATGAGATGCAAGCCTGTACCCTCTTAGGGGTATCCTTTCTCTTTTCCACTTGCAAAGTAGTTCCCATGGTGTCTTCTTTGGAGAGAAGAAAGAACAGAGAAACTGAGGAAGGAAGAACTCACTTACTGAGTAGTTCCTATGTCCCAGGCAGAGTTAAAAATACTCAGTCAGTCCTAACGACACTCAGAAATATGTATGAGTACGCACCATTTTTAAGAGCATCAGTGCAGTACAAAAGACTTTTAGTTCTTTCTACAAGGGGCAGGGCCAAAGGTACTGGCAACATGATTAGAATGTAAAAGTGGTTTTCTCTAAGACTGTTTAAATTTCACAAATCCTTTATTTTTACAATTGAGAGTTAATCTTATTTATTAGCTGTGTTTACCAAGATAGAGGTCAAGTTACAAAATTTTACCTACAAGTTCCTGGCACTAGACCCTCAATGTATCAAACATTTGTCAAGTGACGGTTTTCTCTCTTCTTTGAGCCTCCTTACACGTCTTACATTCTTGTCACTGTCCGAGATGGTAAAGCATCTCCAAGTGGTGAAGCCCTCCCATACTCCTGGTCTCTCTCCTGATACTCAGACTCCCTTACAACCTTAATGTCTTCACAGAGCACTCTTTTCCACTCTGTCTTAACTGAAACCTGGATCCCTCAGAACCCATCGCCTCCCCCCGATCATTCTCTCAAGCTCCTCATGCTCCTGGGCCTGGTGACAGGGTGCACTTTCTCCTCCATCTCCAACGCAGTTTCAAATCCTTCCTGTGCCACAACTCTAATCCTCTGAGGCTGCTGCCTTCCTGCTATATCACTGGCTGTTATGAGCTGACCTCTTTGCCATTCCTTCATATTTATCAAAGACACGGCGCTACAGTCCTTTCCATCTTAAGCTCCAAAATCACCCTAGGAAAACTCTAAGGGATGAGCTAGACCACTCCCTTAACTTCAGTTTCTTGACCTACTTCCGTTCAAGAAACTTCACGTTTATTCTTCTTACCCCGACTTGGAGATGCTCCTCAGAAAGGATAAATTCTGATATTCCACTCTCTGGCCACCCCTTCTATCTTTTCAGCTCCCACTTCTCTACTCCTATGATTCTTATTTCTCCATCTCCTTTAGACTTCCGGTGCTTTGATCCCTCTAGTTTCTTACCCTATCAGGCTTCACCTGTAGCTCCACTTAGACCTGGGCAATTACTATACTTCAGAGGGCCCCATTTGGCCCTCCTGCATCCTCTCTGCTCAAGAGAGCTAAGAGAAGGTGCCCATGCAGAGCCTACAATCCCCACCCTACCCCACAACTATGCTTTTAGTACCAAGGCTCCAGAATTCCTTGCTCAAATGGCTCCCAGAGCCTATGTGGGCCTCTTTCCTCAGTCCATCCTCCTGAGGGTGAGCTGCCCATTGGTGTGCACACCTCTTGGAATGAGGGATGATCATCAGTAGGGAGAGTATGGTTGGAGCTTGGACTTTGAGGTGTGGGTATCCATGCACACGTGAGGCCCCTTCGTGGTACAGGAGGGAGCCAAGGGTGGCCTTCCATTTGTACTCGTCCCAGGTTGCACGAATGTCAAAAGTGAGTCTCATCTTTTAATTCAACCATCCTTCACTGAAACACCAACGGCCCTGCTCCAAGTCCTTCTGCTACATCCACCTGATAAACCTCTGCTCAGGATGAGTTTAACCAGCCACTTTCTCTATTCTTACATCCAGATTACCAAACAGAGCTATGGGTTTAATGCTATTATATCATGGTCTCTAATTTGAGTTGAAACGTAAGGTTTCACAAAAATCACATCCATGATGTGTCATTCCCCACACCAGTTATTTCAAACGGTGACCAGCCTCCCAAAATATCTCCTCTCACTGTCACTAGCTGACTTTGCTGCCGACATTATCAATGCCATCAGAAAGAAATTCCTTCAACTTCTCACCTACAAACATAGTGACATCTACATCATTTTTTCTTCTTTACTCCTAACTAGTGTAAGAGCTATCTGTCTTGTCTACAGCCAACTTCTCACTTTGCGCTTGGGTCATAACCAATCTTTCTAGGACATCACTCCATGAAATATCCTCTCTTTTACTAGATTTTTTGTTTTGTTTTGAGGAAGATTAGCCTTGAGCTAACATCTGCCACCAATCCTCCTCTTTTTGCTGAGGAAGACTGGCCCAGAGATAACACCTGGGCCCATCTTCCTCTACTTTATATGTGGGATGCTTGCCACAGTGTGGCTTGATAAGCAGTGCTAGCTAGGTCCATGCCCCGGATTGGAACCGGCGAACCCCGGGCTGCCGAAGCAGAGGGTATGAACTTAACTGCTACGCCACTGTGCTGGCCCCTAGTAGAATCTAAAATGTCTCATTTGTACTGCCTCTTTATACACACATACAGCTTGAGTGCTTAAGTTTTCTCAACTAAGTAAAACAAAACAAAACCTCCCTTGATCCGAGAAACCCACCCTCTATTTCTCCCCTTCCCTGCAACCCCAAGATTTTTCAGAGTGGTCCGGCCAGCCCTGCCATCTTCATGTCCTCATCACTCATATACTCTTCAACCCACTTCAATCTGGGCCCTGGTTTCATAAAAAATGGAAACTGCTATCACCAGGACCCCCAATACTAAAAAGCCACTTGACATTCTTCAGTACCTACCTGTCGTGACTTTTTGTGATATTTGACAGTGTTACTCACTCCTTCCTTTTTTAGCTCCCTCTTTTTTGGAACTTTTCCCTCCCTTAGCATCTGTGATAATGATTCCTCTTTCCATTCGATGTCTCTGGCTGTATCTTTAGAATTTCTACCATCTGCTTCTTTTTTATTCCCTTCCTTAGGATTCCTTAGGATTCAGTCCTATACCCTCTTTTTTTCTCTTTTCATTTTGCACACTTTTCCTGGGGTATTCTGATCCACGTGTGTGGCTACATGTGCTATCCTTAACTACAGGCTTCCAAATCTGTATCTCTAGCCCAAATCTCCTGAGTTTTAGACCTGTCTATCTAACACCTGTTGGACAGCTCCACTTAGATGTCAATGGTCACCTTAAATCCAGTATGTCTAAAATTAAACTGACCATCTTCCTCACCCCCAGAACACAGCCTGTCCTCTTCCTGTATTCCTCATCTCAATGAAGACCACCAGGATTGACTCAGTTGCTCAGGTCAGAAACCCAGGAGACTTTCCGGACACTTTCTAATCTGTTCTCCAGATTGCCTGCAGAGTAATCTTCCTAAAATGTAAATCTGATCATGCCACTCCCCTCCAGTGGCATGTTTCAGGAACAAGTTCTGGCTTCACTGAGTTCAGAATCAAGTTCAAGCTACTTAACTAAACATACCACTCCCTTCCCAATCTGCCCCTAACTATCTCTCTGGTTTTCTCAGTGCCACCCTTTTGCCCTCAAGTCTATGCTCTAGGCATAACGAACCACTTTCACATCTCCTTCAAATTGTTATGTTCTCTTCAGGCCTTTGCAGCGTTTTCCCTGTGCCTAGAAGAGCTTTCCTTCCCCTCATCTGAGCAACATCTCTTTCATCTCTTACTTATCTTTCGGATCTCAGCTCAGACTTCATCTTCTCAGACATTCTTTGACTACCTCCAGCTGTTTGAGGAACTCTTCTTCTGTGCTCCTTCAGTACCCAAAACGTCCACTGAGCAAAGCACGTATCATACTGCATGGTACTCACCTACTTACCTGGCTGTGTCTCTCATAATCTTTGAGCAGAGACTGGGTTTTAGTGATATTTGTAGACTCTGAACCTAATGTAGTTTGTGGTGTATGCATATGTTAACAGTGACAAGTTTACCCAAAAAATTATACTTTAGCTTATTTGTTTAATACTTTTCTTTTATTATCTATATGCCTACTAGACATGTAGTTCCATCTGAGAGTGTTTAGCTTCCACGGAGCATTATATAAAGCCCCGATCTGCAAGTAGTGAAGATGATGCAGAGTAGATATAATGACATATATTGGATACTCAAGCATCCTGAATGTTGCCAATAATTTTTCTTCTGAATGGACTGCTGCACTGGGGCATCAGATTCAGTAGTGCTCCACAGTTACTGAGGCCTCCAGTTTGGGTACTTATTGCCCTGTAACAAAGGTAAGATTCTGATATTTGAGTCACTAGGGTTGCAGACAACAGCTTTTCATTTAAGGACCCTTTTTTTTTTTTGGGTGAGGAAGACTGGCCAAGAGCTAACATCTGTTGCCAATCTTCCTCTATTTTATGTGGGATGCCCCCCCCCAACGTGGCCTGACAAGCGGTGCTAGGTCTGTGAACCTAGCACTACACCTGTGAATCCCAGAGCCCTGAAGCAGAGCGTGGGAACTTAACCACTGCACCACTGGCCCAGCGCCTAAGGACCTTTTAATTTGGCTTAGGATGGATGGAACTGTTTTATGAACAAAATGTTAGGTAAGTAAGTCAACTTTTACGAGTATACAGAGACTCACACTCTTAGCCAAAATTGTTACTTTTGGTGTCCTTTACTAGAATTAATGCCCAGAAATTGTTAGCTTTTGATGTTCTTTAGTAGAATTAATATCTAGAAAGACCATTCTAGCTTGGTTTCTGAGTTTACAGGAAATATAATTAAGTATGATAAATGTATTTATATCTCTACCCATTCCCACCTTCTTTCTTAGTTTTTAAGAAAGATGTGTCCCCCAACCTATGGTCTTCAGTTTTTGAACCCCACAAATTTCCCACTTACTGTCTCCACTTCCTTGCCTATCACTAATTCTTCCACATTATTCCACTACAAGTGCTGGGGCAAAAGTCATTTTTCCTCTTTCCTAGTCCTTCTTTCACTTTTCTGACCATTTCTTCTCAGTCTCCTTTGCTGCCTTCTTCACCTGTATCCATTCAAAAAAGTTGGTGTTTCCCATGATTCCATCCAGATCTCTAGCTGGAGCTCTAGACCCACAGACGTCTTAAATGCCACATGTTCAAAACTTGATCTTTCTCATGAATTCCCAATCTCAATTTACTACTCTTGTCCTAAGCACCAATGTTAGAAACTTGTCACACATGTGAGTGATGCGTGTCATCATTACCCCTAATATTTCTTAAGAGCCTGTTAATGTGCCAGGCACTACACCAAGAGTTTACACACATTTTCTTATTTAATACTCCCAAGAAGCCAAGAGGCAGTATTATTAACTCAATTTTACCGGGCACACAGAGGTAAAGTAGCTTGCTCAGAGTCACACAGCAAGTGTGACTGACCACAGGCCTGTACTACAGAGCCCATATTCTTAACTGCTATGTTATACTCAGGTTGCAGCATCCTATAAAACGAAAACATCGATTTCTCACCAACTGCACCTCCCCGATCTTCCACCCTGCTTACAATGGAAAGAGAATAAATAGCTAAAGCATACACACTGACATCACTTGTCAGATCTGTTATCTATACCACTCCCTAAAGGATTGCTGCAAGGCCTGTGGAGGAGTGCCCCACTTAAGCTTTCATCCAGCTCTGAAAAACAGGCTATGTAGGCACGGGCAGCTTTTAGTCACCCATTTCCAAAGAGTGAAACCACTCAAACTGGGACAACCTGATGGCTCCCCTTGGCACCAAGCCTCCTTCTCTTCCAGAGCCCTTTGATGAACTGTTCTTAAGTCATCAGTAAACCACGTGACAAAGTGCACTCCTAGGAAGTAGCAAACACGTTCTCAAAGTATGTAGGCAAACAAACACTCTCCTTTTCTTGCACACGAGTTTCAGTTGAGGCACTCTAAGAAAACTTTCTATGTAACAAATGCTCGTTCTTGATTTTAGGGTGATTTCGCAGACAAGAGATATTGACTTGTTACCATTATCTGTGATTATGCCTACACTGCAGATTATATTACCCAAAAAAGGCTCATTATAAAGGGGTTTCCTATGAAGTAAATTAGTTGATTCAGTCATTCTTTCAGTAAATATTTACTGAGGTTACAAAGATGAATAAGACACAGTTATTGCCCTCTAGGAGCTTACAGACTTGTGAGGAAGAGACATAGAGACAGATGAGAATATCGGGCAGCAAATTCTAAATGAATAAAGTGATGGGGAATTTATAGGACAAAGTAAGTAACCGCCTTGGGGAGGTACTTCTATATCTCTCACTCTACACAAACATACACACCCCTTCAGAACTTCGTTCTCTTTCTTTTATATCCTTCACATAAAATATTTTATGATTATTATTGATCTAGAGTATCATACTTTTATTTTATTTCAACTAGCATCTGTGGAAGGTCTTCTAAGTGTATTCCAGGAAATGTTACTCACAATGGCTACTTCTAACTTCTAAATGCCTTAAGTGCAATGTTTTAGGTCTATATGCCAATTGGTTACTTGCTCTCTAACAATCTGTACTGAAAAATTTAAAAATCAAGATACTTCTCCTGAAGACTGTTTTGGTCTTTTTTTTTTTTTTACCTGTAAGGAAAAAAAACCCCATAAGTTTATAAATTAAGCCCCTAGACGGTGCCTGGTACTCAGTAAATATTTGTTGAATGAATTAAAACCTGTGTGAATACTGAACGCCAGCCATGGACTGGTTGGAGATATCAGGAAGGCTGATTGATCTGCTCCCAGGTCACAGGAGGAACGAAGGAGACATTCTCCTTCTAAGTCCACTAGGATGTAATCTCTTTGAGAACATAGTCCATGTCTTAGTCACCTTTGTATTTCTTGGCAACTGCGGAAGAATATGTCAGCACACAGCATATATGTTGTAGCTGTTGAATCAATGAGTGTAGAAAAGTGACGAAAAATCTAAATTAGTGTTTCCTAGAATGACTACTGAGTTCAGCCCAAGACACCAGAAAATAAGGTGATAAAGCAATCAAGAGAAGGTGTTGAGACAATAAAGCTGTTGAAGAAAAGTAATTAAGTGAGGGATATATCATAAAGATACTTTGAGTCATGGAGAGATTATCTACAGAACACGCCAGTATACTTGGAAAGCAAAGTACTGCCATTCAACTGCTCTTGCTTCCACCTGCTGGTATAGGAAAGTAATTTTTTAGATTGGGCAGAAAATGCTTAGCAGCTCTAGAAAAACCTTTAAGAAAACATTGAACTTTCAAAGTGTTCTTACCAAGGTAACACAGCACACTTCCCATAAACAGCCACTCACAAAAACGTACATCACAAACTCAGGTACAAATGTGTTGAATACAGAGCAAAACTACCCTAAACATGGAGACATTCCAGTGGACTTTTTTCTGAGTAGCCTCCAGTGTCTGATAAAGCCAAAAGCATTATCCGTTCGTTTTCTTCCATTGTACTGTCCTTTTTTTATACTCACAAAAGTAGCATTTAAATTTGATGACTAAAATGACCAGTGCAACTATAATGGTCCAATCTTGGTCTTATATAGTGAAAATATGTTACCTGTTTTGGAAACAGTGCCACACACAACCTCAGCTGTATACAACGTCCTGTATCAGTAAGGCTTAAAAGTAGAACTAATTATTTTACACAAAAGTTCCCCTAGGAATGAATAACGATTTACTTTCAATTCTTTCTTAAAATGTTAAGACCCATTTAAAAAAAGACAAAAAGGCAATCTTATTTTTAGATTTTGGAATGTAACGCAAATAAGTTCTTGTTTCTAAATTTCATTGTAAATAAACGGGACTCTTCAAAGTCATCTTTTCCTAGAAACAGGAATAAAAATAAAAAGATATTAGAAATTGCTTAAGATCATATAAAGAAGTGTGTGGCAGTAGAAATATTTCTTAATATTTCTACTCTTGACAAATAGAATTTTAAGAAAGGATTCATATTACAAAGTTATAAAGAATTAAATAGAAAAATCTCAGGTTCTGAAAAACAAGAAACAGAAGATAATAGTCTAATTGATTTTCTCCTGTTTTTCTGTGTATAGGACAAATGGTTTAATAATTACAGGTTTTGGGGCCAGCCTGGTGGAGTAGCAGTTAAGTTAGTGCATTCTGCTTAGGCAGCCTGGGGTTCGCCGGTTCAGATCCTGGGTGCAGACCTACGCACTACTTATCAAGCTATGCTGTGGCAGGCGTGCCACACACAAAGCGGAGGAAGATGGGCACTAATGTTAGCTCAGGGCCAGTCTTCCTCAGCAAAAAGAGGAGGATTTGTGGCAGATGTTAGCTCAGGGCTAATCTTCCTAAAAAAAGAAAATTACAGGTTTTAAATAAATTTGTTATAAAAGAATATGAAAGGATTTCTCTTCTTAAATCCTTTAACTGGCTTTAAGTAAAGCCCCCTGAGACCACAGAGCATCTACAATCAAGTGCTGCATCACAAATGAAATTAAGACTTCCTTAATAATTCATCAGTAAAGAGCCTACCCACACACATGGAAAACCACAACTCAAAAAAGACACTCCACTTTTATTTTTCTCTAGGAGGCTGAATAAATTGCTTCTGGCACATTTAATTGGTGTTTGGGGCATAGTTTTCAGAATTGAAATCCTGAGTAAATTACTCAGGAGAGAGACTTCTCTTTTCATTATTTAATACTTAGGCTTTTTTTTAGAGGGTGGGGGTGGTCACGGTCATCTACACATGGACATTTTGAGTGAATGATGATGCCTAAAACCTCATCCTCAGCCTAGCTAATAACTAGTTTGCTTTTCTTTTTAAAGACTGGTTGCAATAGGTATTTATTGTTTTTACATATGACAACAATATTGTGATTATGTATTTTCAAAAAATTTTTTTATCTCTTAGAGCTATATGGTGAAACACTTATGGTTAAAGTAATATAATGCTGGGCATATGTTTCAAAATAATTGGAGGAAGGAGAGTTATATGAACAAAGATTGGCTATGAGCTGACAATTTTTTTTTTTGAGGAAGATTGGCCCTGAGCTAACATCTGTTGCCAATCTTCCTCTTTTCTTTTCTCTCCCCAAAGCCCCAGTACATAGTTGTACATCCTAGTTGTAAGTCATTCTAGTTCTTCTATGTGGGATGCTGCCTCAGCATGGCCTGATGAGCAGTGCGTAGATCCACACTCAGGATCCGAACCAGCGAAAGCCTGGGCCATGGGAGTGGAGCATGTGAACTTAACCCCTCAGCCACAGGGCCAGCCCCATGAGCTGACAATTTTGAAGGCTGCTGATGGGGAGGTTCACTATGCTAACTTCTTGACCTTTGTTTATGATTGAAAACTTACATAATAAAAAGTTAAAAAAATTAATAACTGGTCATGTGCCTAGCTCTAGTAGCTATTCCAAATTTAGACATGGTCTGAAAAACATATGAATTCAACATTAAACAACACTCATGCTGACAAGCATATTAAAAGGGATAATCAACGGAGCAAACACCATGGGGAAACGAGACCATAGGTAACAATAAATATATTCGACCAGTAAATGAAGATTCATAGATTCACAGCTGGAAGGGGTCTGAGAAATCAGCTAGTTCAAATCCTTTAATTTAGAATGAAGCCCAGCGATGTTGAGTCATGAGTAATAACTAAGCCCCGTGCTTCAGCATTTTACTCTATTGCAGATAAGAGTGAATGTTACATTATAAACAAATTATTAGAGAAGAGTCAAGAGATTCTGCTTCCTCATATATTTAAAATTTGAGGCTGACAACTCTGACCACAGCTGTCAGATGGCTGGCAGGCTACTTCGTCTGGTTATGAGTAAGCCTCTAGGTGCTGCTTGGCCCCTGCCACCCACCACTATCACCGTCATCAATAATAAGAACTATGTCAAATATTTATATAGCAGACACTGTTCTAAGTGCTTTACAAAAACTAACTCATTTAACCTTTCCAACACTGTGACACAGACTCTATTATTACCTCCATTTTTAGAGATGATGAAACTGAGGCACAGAGAGGTTAAATAACTTACCCAAGGTCACACAACTAGAAATGCCTAGTAACCCAGGCGGTCTTGCTCCAGAGTCAATGATGTTAAATACTACACTCTATCACCAATCACACCAATTACTTTGGGAGGTCTGCCACTCTTTTCAAGTTGCCCTCAGCTACTAACCTAACACCTCGTCAGTGTCTGCTACTCGCTGCTACTTGTCTTTATTCTCTCCCACCCTTGTTGAGAGACAGGCAGAGACATAATCAGAGGGCATGGCCCATGCAGCTGTGTGTCGACCCCTGCCATGTCCCAATTCTCCTGTTGGTCTGGCACAGCAACCCCTAAAAGCCAACTGCCATTTACATATTTGAGAATAAGTAAAGCAACAGACCTATTGGAGAAAGGAAAATAATGATAACACCTTGTATTTCTATAGTACTTTACGTACTTAGCAAATTTTGCCTCAAGATGATAAAAATGATTGCAAATTCTTTGACCTCCTATATATCAAAAGGCTACTCTTTAAAGCAGAGAAGAGAGTTTCCTCACCAATAAAAGCTAAAAGGCAGGTTTTTAAAAATTTCCTAACAAAGATGAAAGATGAATAATTACCATCTGAGGTCCTTTAGGTTTGGAAGCCACATTGAAAGCAAAGGAAAGCACCCACTTGAATAGAATACAAGGTCATTTACTTATGAAGTATTATTATGTCCTTGCACTGTGCTAAGGGTTTTCTACGCATTATCACATTTAATCCTCACCCTGCAGACGAAGAAACCGAGGCAGAGAAAGGTTGAGTTAATCACTTCAAAGTCACACAGCTAAGTAAGCGGCAGATACAGGATGTGAGCCAGGCAATTTTATTCCAGAGCCTGAAATCTTAACTATTCACTAAGCCGCCTCTTTTAACCTAAAAATGTTATACTATTTTACATAAGCCAAGCTGCTGGTAACCAATAGAATAACATTGTTTCATAACGGGAGGTCACCCTAGACTGATTCTACTTCCTACAGCAGCCCCCACGAGGCTTGGTGGGAGGAGGGGGGAGTCTAAGATGATGACTACATGTCCACTTTGCATGGATATGAGTGACAGCTAGAGGATTCAGGAGGAGAAGCAGATTAGAATGCTTCTTTTTCTTTTTTGGGGGGGGATGGTGGGGTGTGGGTTGGGGGAAATAGGAGCTTTACATGCATTCAGTTTTAAACTGAGTTTGTAATGCCAGTAAAATATCCAAGTGGAGATGTGTTGTAGGCATTTGGTGCTCAGGAGAAAGTGAGCACAGAGCTAGTTGCTAAAGATGTAAGATGAATAAGTGAATAAGGCCTCAAGAAACTTACTGGCTAGTATGGCAGAGAAACACATTAGAATTAATTTAGCAAATACTTACTGATCACTTATGTTACCAGACACAGAAAATGGCAATGCAGTGTTGTAAATGCAATTAGAGTTACATACAAGATGCTATAGTTGGATAGAGGAACAATACTGAACTCAGACTGGGGAGTCAGAAAAAGCTTCCTGGAGAGGGGGCATGAATAGGAACTACCCAGGAAAGGAGTGGGGAGATGTGTGGAGAAGCATACAAACAAGCCTGGAATAGTGAACAGAAGAGCAAAGGCCCATTTTCAACCACTGCGATGGGTATTCCAGGAATTACAGCAATCTGGAAGTTAAAAATGGGAATTAGAGCGAGATGAGCCTGGAGAGGTTGATAGGCAAGATTCCGTGGGTTTTGTATTTCATGCTAGAGAGCTTAAGCTTTGTCCATAGGTAATGGGAAGCCTTGAGTGAGTGGGCGAGGTTTGTATTTAGCTAGGCACTCTGGTAACGGTGGGAAGTGCAGAAGGTCAATTTTGGGAAGCAAAGGAGACCAGGTAGAAGACTTCAATAATCCAGATGAACAATTAGAATTAAAAGTGGTAGTAGGAGTGGGGGAGAAAACAATGGATTCAAAAAATATTCAAGAGGTAAAACTGGCAGGACTTTGTGAAAGACAGGATGGCGTAGATTTTAGTTTAGGTGAGAGAATGGATGGCAACACTATGCTGAAACACAGCAAATTTACCATTGCAAATAGAAAATGCAAGAGCAAGGTCAGGTTTGGGGAAATATTACTAGGTGAGTTTCAGACACGTTAAGTTTTGAGTGCTTGTGAGATATGCCAGGTGCGGAAATGCGGTGATGTGGCAGTTGGATGCATGAACCTGGAGACTACACAAGGGCTCTGGGTGGGAGACACAGATACAGATGTCTTCAGATGTACAATTCTTAGAATGGACTGGGACATCTAAGGGCACTATGTAGATAAGCACAGAGAGGGAGTCTGGAAAAATAGGGAAATGGCATACTAGCTGGATTGAGGGAATATTCCAGACAGGAGGGTGTGTGTAGAAGAGAATTCAGTATGTACATAGGCTCAAGGAAAGGAAACAGAAGAGAGATTTATGGTAGAAGTTGAGAAAAGAAACTTGAGAAAAACCAAGCACTAGAGGGGCAGGTGTCAGGGAAAGGAAGCTTGAAAGAAATCTGAGGAATGCTCACAGTAGAGGAAAATTAGGAATTTGTCTCTCTGGAAGTCAAGAAAGAACGTGTGGCCAACAGTGTAAATGTTATGTGGAGATATGTAAATGTTTGCAAAGCAGGACTGGAAAGTATCCATTGGATTTGGCAACTGACACCCAAGACTTAAAGTGTCATCTGATTAGTGATTCTTTCCTCTCTGTTCTTTAGCAGCCACTTCAATCTGCTAACTCATAACTGAACCTGGAAACAAGGCTGTAAGTTTCTCCCATGCGCTGCTCTTACATCATCCTGCTCTCATTCATTTGGCTTAAACACAGGACTTCATATTGACTACTACTAAGACTCTCCTTACTAGAATGGTGTTCTAGTGAGTTGAGATCCTCTGGAACTTCAATTTTTTACCTTTACTTAGAGTCACCTGCAAATTTTGATCAATAGATCATCTATATTCTCCCCCAGTCACTGATAATGCATTTGTGACTTTCAATATCCACATATAGTCAGTTCTTAATTATCCATTTCCTTAAGACTACTTTTTTCTATCTTGAATGGAAGGGAGGAAATTATAAGTTACTATGTACCTACTTGGTATCCAGCTCTGTGCTAGACATTTTTCAGATACATTAGTTCCTGCAATCCTTACAAAAATTATGAGAGGTAGTTAATGTTACCTCTATTTCACGGTTGAAGAAATTGAGGCTTAGTAAGATTACACAAGCATTTGTCTGCCTCCAAAGCCATGTGGTTTGCACATTCCCTCTTTTTTTTCTTTTTGTGAGGAAGATTGGCCCTAAGATAACATCTGTTGCCAATCGTCCTTGTTTTTTTCCCTCCCCATAGTTGTATATCCTAGTTGTAGGTCACTCTAGTTCTTCTACGTGGGATGCCACCACAGCATGGCTTGATGAGTGGTGTGTAGGTCTGTGCCCAGGATCTCAACCAATGAACCCAGTTGCCACCGAAGTGGAGCACACAAACCCAACCACTCAGCCACGAGGCTGGCCCCTGCACATTCCCTTTTGTTGTTGTTGTTGTAAATCTCCATACACTGAGCTTTGTTTTTTTCCAGCTTTATTGAGATACAATTCACACAGAGCATTAGATAAGTTTAAGCTGTAGCACATTCTCTTTCTTGGAGTCACTTCATTAGTTTTTAGCACGTTTGCCTTGGACACTCAACTTACTCAATGTGGCTAATTCTAAATTCTGTAAGTAAGTCTGTGGAGAAGAGAACATTCTCCCCTTATCCTCACATGTTCGAGGGCCAGTTATGGCTTCACTCCTTCCTTTTGTCCTGGAAGTAATCCCTTTCTTCCCGGAACTCCCATATCAATTTCTCCATTACTCTCTGTGGTACTTATCACCTTCTACCTTGTATTCTAACGATTTCTGTATGTGCTTTATCATCGAGGCTGCATTGTCCTGGCGTTTTAAGAAACGTCAAAATAAAAAACAGCCCTTATAAAGTCTACTTATGCATTTATTATACAAGTATTCTTGAGGCTACTATGCACTGCATTTACTCAGTTTCCCCATATACAATGCATCTACATGATAACTTTATCTCACAAACAGTACCAGGAAACACTCTATTCCCGATAATTCTTAAGAATGTGTTTTCCCTGTGCCCTGATTGCCTGAAAGCTCAGAGTAAAACTCTGGACCCAATTAAAACCAGGCCGACCTTAATGT
Organism: Equus quagga; assembly: GCF_021613505.1. NCBI lineage: Eukaryota > Metazoa > Chordata > Mammalia > Perissodactyla > Equidae > Equus > Equus quagga. The sequence goes on from NC_060275.1 coordinate 71,538,202, forward strand.
TCCTTCTAATTTTTGCCTAATATTCTTTTCCCTTTATTTTATTAATCTTAAAGTGTACTTTTTAGGTAAGCAATCACAAATTAATTTTGGTAAAGAGGGGAGTATAAAATAAATTTCAACAAACAAGTAATAGCAACCTCAGTGCCTTGCAAATAAGATCTAAGTTTGCTTTACACATCTGTCCTCGTGGTAGCTAGCACAGTCCCTGGCATGCGGTAATGGTACTTTAATATTTGTGGCACAAGTGAATGAAGATTTGGAACTGATACATAGCTTTCAATCAGGCACATTCTACTACCCACCATTTCTGTAACTTTACAATTTTCCAAACTCATTAAAAACACGTTTGATGAGCTTTTATACACCTTACTGAGTAGGCTTGGATCCTTTTTGCCATTCCAAGGAAGTTTTTCTTATTTTTACTCCCCTGTAGCTACTTCTGTAGAGTTGTGGAATATAGTACTTATAGCACTTATAGCATTTATAGGCCCTAGATCTAACAGAGCAGGCACGTGATGCGTTCCAGGATGTGAATCCAGCATCACGGCTTCTCTGGGGTCTCCTGGGTACTTTTTCACCAGGTAGGGCAAGCTGCATGTCATTACCTTCAGGGTCTGACCAACAAGTATTCCTGCTTCTCTCAGGATTATGTGTTTCCCCAGTCTCAAGTCATAAAAGCCCAGGGAATCTGGCTTCCCTGCCCTACGCTGACTTCAGGCCCACTCATGAGAAGTCTGCCTTCTGTTCTTTCTCAGCTTGGCTGCTTCTGACCCACTACTTCAGAGATTGGCACCTCCTTCAATTTCTTCCATATCCAGGTTGACATATTTAGAATGTTCTTTGTTCCCAGAGTATTCATTAACTAGACTATGAGTGTACAGATTCACCAACTGGGTCTGTAAGGCACCAAGTTATTGTTTGAATGCCCCCAGCGATGACAAGGGAACATGACAATCATTCTGTTAATGTACGGCTTTTCTTCTGCCTCACACCCACCCAGTGTACACTCAAAATTTCTATGTATCTGTTGGTTAAGTTAGCTTCCTACTGCATATTACTCTACTTTGTAATTTTTTATCATACAATTAGGTCTAAGTTAATACTTAGACATAGTAATTCTCCCTGGCAACTTTTTTTTTTTTTTGCATAAGGAAATTTGCAATGAGCTATTTCATATAGGGTTTGAAAGGTTTAGTCTCTACTGAAAGTTATACCTGTCATTGTCAATATCAAAATGCCTAACCTAGGCCTATACTCCTTAGACATGAGCAATGAATGCTGAATTTTCAGTTATTTTCACTGATGACATCTTTTCATCCATCCATTCAATAAATTCATTTATTAAGCATCTACTATGTGAACACCACCATGTTAAGTGTTGGAGATACAGAAGTGCACAACAACAAAAAACAGGCTCCTGATCTCAGAAAACTTCCCAGCTAAGTGGGGAAGACAAACACTATTAATAGTAATGTCCATGCAATGGAAGCACTTACAGTATTCAGGGGGACCACATTTAGTGGGAGTCAAAGTTCACCCTGAGGAACTGCAAGCAAAGATGATATTGACAGCACTTATCACAATCTAACTATTTTAGAGATTTGTCTGATTATTCTCTGACTCCCTGAATAGCGGGAGGGCATGAACCCATGGAGGCAGCGAGAATTTCTGTCTCGTCCACAGCTGTATCTCAGAGTTTAGCTCAGTGGCTGGCATAGATAAAATACACTAGAAATACGTTTTTGGAAGGGAAATCAAACGAAATTTATCTAGAATATATAAAGAGTGCTTAAATTCAATATGAAAAAATAACCCAATAGGAAAACAGAGAGAAGACACAAACAGGCATGAAACACAAATAGCAAATAATCATAAGAACATGCTTGGGGGCCATCCCGGAGGCGCAACGGTTAAATTCACACGCTCCGCTTCTTCGAGGCCAGGGGTTCGCTGGTTCAGGTCCCGGGAGTGGACATGGCGCTGCTTGGCAAAAGCCATGCTGTGGTAGGCGTCCCAAGTATAAAGTAGAGGAAGATGGGCATGGGTGTTAGCTCAGGGCCAGTCTTCCTCAGCAAAAAGAGGAGGATCGTCAGTAGTTAGCTCAGGGCTAATCTTCCTCAAAAAACAAAAAAAAAAACCAGAACATGCTCAAACTCATTAGTAAACATGGCAGTACATACAAAAACCAAGAGATACCATTTTACAAGCATCAGATTGGCAAATAGTCTGACACCAAGAGTTGCTGAGGATGGAGGATCAATGGCTACTCATGAACACCACACAAGGAGAGAGAGTAAATTAGCATTATCACTTTAAAAGAGAATTGGACATCATTTGGTAAAGTTGAGAATGTATACATCTCAAAACCAGCAATTCTTTCTTAGGTCTATACCCTTGCACATACACATCAGGAGAAATTACAAGAATATTCACAGCAATATTTCTCATAACAGCAAATAACTGGTAACAACCCAATACTCATTGACAAGAAAAAAGATAATAAATTTTGGAATGGTCACACAACGAAAGATCTTACCACAGTATAAATGAACCATAGACACAGGAAACTAGTTTCATCACGTGAAACCAAACCATATGTTGTTTAGGGAAACAGGTTTGTGGTAACATCATAAACAAAAGCAAGAGGACAATAAATGTAAATTCAAGAGAGTGGTTATCTCTTGGATGAGGAGAAGGTATATGGTTGGAGAGGGGCACACAAGAGACTTCAAAGGTACTAGAAATATCCTTTTAGATATATAGATGCCCTTTTTCATTCTTTTAACTATATATTATACATATATAATATTTTTTGCATATAATATATCATAATAACTTTTTTTGGGGGAGGTGAGGAAGATTGGCCCTGAGCTAACACCTGTTGCCAACCTTCCTCTTTTTTTTTTTTTGCTTGAGGAAGACTGGCCCTGAGCTAACATCTGTGCCTATCTTCCTCTATTTTTATGAGGGTCGTCGCCACAGCAAGGCTTGACGAGTGCTGTAGGTCCACAGCTGGGATCTAAAACCACGAACCCAGGCCACTGAAGCTGAGCCCTCTGAACTTAACCACGAGGCCAGCCCCTCATAATAACTTTTAAGATGAATGACAAATAGTAGGCAGGCTGTGGAAAGGTAGGAGAAGAGAATGTTCTAAATAAGGGATCAGCGTATGCTAGTTTAAGGCCAGGAGATGAGGACGTGAACTCTCTGGCTGAAACACTGAGTCCACAGAGTGAGAGGAGAAGCTGGGAGAGCCAAGTAGTGGTCAGACTGTATAGGGATTTATAAGCCAGATGAAAGAGTTTTGATTTTATCCTAAGGTTAAGGGCAAACCAAAGAAGAATTTTAAACTGAAGAGTGACACGTCACTTTTGCATTTCACAAAGATCTCTGTTTTCGTCAGGAAAGTATATTAGTAGGAAGCAAAAAGTAAGGCTGGGACCCGTGATAAGGATTTGGATTATAGCAGTGGAACTGTGAATAGAGAAAAGAGAAGAAAATTGAAGACCTGGTAGCTGATGGAAAAGGTAGAAATAAAGAAAAAGGCCAGAAACAGGTCCCAGTCTTTTGACTTGGGTAACTGGTGATGTTCACTGGGACAGAGAACAATGGCAAAATGAGCAGATTTATAAGGAAATGTTGTAAATTTAGTTTAGGATAAGGTGATATTGAGATTAAACAAACAATAACATAACAGGTGCTCAATAAATATTTATAAAATGAAAAAGTGACTGAATATGAGACCTCCAAAAGGAACTGTCCAGTTGGTAGGTGGAATCTAATATCATTCATCTACTTCTCTTTTAAATAAATAATTTGTATTTCTCCATGTTATACCTTGCCAGACTAGAGCCTCATCTAGTCAAGGCTGAACAACTACAGAACATGCCTTTCTAACACAGAGCTTGCCATATGCATATGCACCCAATAAACATCAATTTCCTTGGCTTGCATATTTAATCTAGGTGCTTCTCCCCATGGAAGTTCTGTGCTGTATCTTTTTTTTTTTTTTTGAGGAAGATTAGCCCTGAGCTAACATCTGCCAATCCTCCTCTTTTTGCTGAGGAAGACTGGCCCTGAGCTCACATCCGTGCCCATCTTCTTCTACTTTATATGTGGGATGCCTGCCACAGCATGGCTTGCCACACGGTGCCATGTCCACACCCGGGATCCGAACTGGCGAACCCTGGGCCCCAGAAGTGGAACGTGCACACTTAACTGCTGCGCCACCAGGCCAGCCCCTGTGCTGTGTCTTACCAAAGAGGTAATAATACTTAAGTTGAGAAAGTACTGGGATGTTTCCGTCCAAAACCAGGGGTGAAGAACAATTTTTTAAAAATCCTCCTTTAGAACTTTTAAAATCCATTTTTACAGATAATCTCAGTCTAGCCTTTGATACTTGTAACTTAAAACCTTTTCTTTATTAGTCAAACTATTTTTCTTGTACCATTGTCCTAAAATTTGGGGGTTTCTATTTACTGGATTTGGGGAGGCAATTTCAACTTCATTTAATTACAGTCAGATACATAAATATTATTAAACTTATGAAGGACTGTAGTTTAATTTGTCTGACTTTCTAAGACTTCCCACATGAATAAGTTTTCACATCAGAAAACTAACAGCATTTTGCTCTCTAGATCACAAGTCCTGAATTTTTGTTAAGGAATTATACTCACCAAATAAAAACTCAAAAAACATATTCCACTTATCAAATTGGTGAGGATAAAAAAAAAATTAAAATGCTCAGTGTTGGTAAAGGTATAGGAAACTAGCATTTACATACTTTGCTGGTAAGAGTATAATTTGGTAGAAGCTTTTTGGAGGAGAATATGATAGTAAGTACCAAAGGCCTGGAAGATATGCATGCCCTTTGATGTACAAATTCCATTGCTAAGAATTTATGCTAAGGAAAGAATTAAAGATTTGGAAAAAGATTAACACCAGGAATGTTTATCTAAGCACTGTTACTCATAGCATGAAGTGGAAATAGTTGACATGTCCAAAAGTAGGGATTAATTGTCATATATCCCTCAAATGGACTACATTGTAGCTGTTTATATTACGGAAGGGTGTTTATATTACATAAAAATTATAATAAGTATGGCATAACCTTATATTTGTAAAAAAAAGTCTACATGTAGAAAAGATTTTGGAAGCTGTTACTTGGTTTTTCTGGATGAGTGAATTGTGAATATTTTCTTTTGCTTGTCAATATTTTTTAAGTTTTCTATAATGAAGATGCATTGCTGTCATCATTTTAAAAACCAAGCATTTTTTTTTAATTGAAAAAGGAAACTAGGGCTATTACAGCCAAAATTTGGACTAAATACTGTTGAATCATCTTTCTCATTTGTTTTTTTGACCATGCCATCTATCCCTCACTCTATAATCTACATTAGATTTTGCTTGGCTCACATGCTGTGCAGTCTGGCTGAGGTAAGAGGGGAAATTCTCCTGGTTTAATTTCTACGGCAACAAGAGTTGAAAGAAACCTTAGATATCATTTAGTCTAGTCCTTTTCATTTTACAAAAGAAGAAACTCCAGGGAGATCAAGTGATTTACTTAAGGTCACAAGGTTAGTTGAACAGCAAGTACAATCCAACCTTCAGATTCCGGGTCCACTTATTCCCAAGAAATTGGCTTAATACTTCCCATCAATGATCCTGGCTGCCAAGCTAGCTTTGCGAAGGCGAAATAGCAACTCTGCCAACTGGAAACCCCAAGAGAAATCATAAGTCAGTGAGGCAAAAACCTAGTTACTCTTTTACTACTAAAATCAACTCTCAAGTATCAGAAAAAACAGAAAAAATATATGAAGAGAACAGAGAGGGCCTTCCATGATGTCTAGTACGGACTCCTTTTGGAGGATACGGATTTTGAAACAAAGGATGCAGATTCTGTGACTAAGTCACTCACAAGTGCCCTAGGTTAATGACTACTACTATATATGTGATTTACAGCGATATATGCCCTTAAATAACAAAATAGTTGATATATTTATGGTAGATTTGCAGTTTCTAACAAGGTAATGATTATATGGCTTTTTACATATTTATTTTCCTCCATGCATAAACAAAGAATCTGAATAACACGTATCAGTGGTTCTCAAAATGTGGTCTGCAATCCTTGGGGGTGGTGGTATGGGGAAGGCTCCTTGAGACCATTTCAAGAAGTCTGTGAAGTATTATTTCATAATACTACTAAGACTTTATTCACCTTTTTCCCTTGGTCAACATTTGCACTGATGGTGAAAAGCAATGGCAGATAAAATTGTTGGCACCTTATAACAAATACAGGCAGTGGCACCAAACCGTCCTAGCCGTCATTATATTCTTCATGCTAAAAACAACGTCAATTTCACTTTAGGATGTCCTTGATGAAACAGTAAAAATTATTAATTTTATTAAACCTGAATCATTGAATATATATGCGTGCCAAAGTATGCATAACGCACTCCTGCTGCACACCTGAGCACAACGGTTGTCCAGAGAATCTGGTCATCCAAATCAAAAGCACTTGTGCAACTGATTGAATTGTGAGCTGAAATAGCTCCTTTTTCATGAAACATCATTTGTACTTGAAAAAAATGACAAACTATGGTTATTCAGACTTAACTATTTGGCAGAAATTCTCTCAAAAATGTAACAAAGTGAGCCATCAGTTCAAGAAAAACAACTGATAGTATTTGTTACCAATGATAAAATTTCAGCTTTCTAATGAAAATTCAAATTTTGAAAAATTGTATCTTCCACCCTGAGTTTGCCAGCTTCCTAATACTTGAAGACTTTTATGATGAGATGGATGATGATATTAAGAAATATGATTGTTTGATACTATATAATGATATGTGTCAACATGAGGAAAATCTGTATAACACAGTCAACCAGGGTTTTCCAAATGACCAATGTTTGAAATTACAAGATCCATTCAAAGTATAAGACAGACCCATGGATTTAAATGTAACAGAGCAAGAAAAGTACATTGATAGTTTCATATTTCACACTGCCACTAACCTTTAAGAAACTAACACTTGTTAAACTTCGATGTGATACTAAAGAATAGCCATGATTTTCTAAAAAAAAAAAAGCTGATAAAATACTTCTTTTCCAACTACATATGAGTGAGAGGTGAGATTTTCTTTATCTTCTTAAATCAAAACAAAACACTGCAACAGATTAAATGCACAAGCAGATGCAAGAATCCAGCTATCTTCTATTAAGTCACACACTTACTTTGCAAAAGTGCGAAACAATGCCACTGCTAGGAGTTTTTATAAAAAAACAAAACCAGAAAACAGGTGTTGGTGAAGATGTGGAGAAACTGGAACCCTTGTGCACTGCTGATGGGAATGTAAAATGTTACAGCTGCTGTGGAAAACAGTATGGTGGTTCCTCAAAACATTACACATAGAATTACCATATGATCCAGTACCTCCACTTCTAGGTAGATATCCCTAAAAATTGAAAGCAGATACTCAAACAGATATGTGCCCACCAATGATCACAGCAGCATTATTCAAAACAGCCAAAAGGTGGAAACAACCCAGATGTCCATGGATGGATGAATGGCCAAACAAAATGCGGTATATCCATACAGTGGAATATAATTCAGCCTTAAAAAGGAAGGAAATTCTGACACATGCTACAACATGGATAAACCTTAAAAACATTATGCTGAGTGAAATACACCAGTCACAAAAGAACAAAAATTGTATGATTCTACTTGTAGGGGGTGCCTGAAATAGTCAAATTCAAAGAGACAGAAAAAATAGTAGTTACCAGGGACTGGGAGAGGGGATAATGAGATATTTTAATGGGTACAGAGTTTTGGTTTGGGGTGATGAAAGAAGTTCTGCAGATGGATAATGGTAATGGTTACACAACATGCAAATATACTTAATGCCACTAAATTGTGTGCTTAAAAATGATTAAAATGGTAAATTTTATGATATGTGTATTTCACCACAATGAAAAAAAACTGAAAAAAAATACATTGCCACTCTTCTCACTGTTTTTGGGGGGGAGGAGTTTGGAAAATAGTTATTTTTCATTAAAAATTTTATTTATGCATGTAATGAATTTATCACTGTTTTTTAAATAAACTAATAAATACTTAAAAAATCTCCCAGTTTTCATTTCTAACACAGTAAATATGGAAAGCTAGAACCCCCATAAACAAAAGCTCTTAGGTCCTCAGTAATTTTTGAGAGGTAAAGGGGTCCTGAGACTAAAAAGTTTGAGAACTGCTGTCTTACACGAAATTTATTCTCTCTTCTCACACCTGCCTCATGTTAAGATTTTCACTTGTTGGTATAGCTTCATTTGACAGTTATATCACTTGCAGCCTGCAGACTGAAAGGACAGTCTCAAATATGGTCAAAATCATCACATTAACGCCTTATAATTACTACCGTCCCCGGATGCACCATAACTACGAGGACTGAGCAACACAAAGCCCCACACAGACGCGTGGCAATGCACAATAGAAAACTGTTAGGAAGCTTAAATACTGATATGTCCCAAAGTAGTTTTATAAGGACCCAGCAAGAAGCGCACATTTCCTCTTTTCTGTTGGAGCTTCATTCGGATTTACAATTCAAGGCTAGATTTGGGAACGAGGGTGGTGGCAGCATTGTTTCTGAAAACCACTCCATCCAGTGTATCCGTGCAAAGAATTTAATTCTCTCACCATCTTGCTACTGGTCTGTTGCAGAGGGGTGTGGTTAGGGAGCCAGGAAGCAATCCAAAACAGCAGCTGAGGCTCCCCAAACCGTGTCCAGGCAATAATTTCTTCCATTTGGGGCCAAGTTAATTTGCCCCGGCAAGAGGCCGAATGTTTTATGCGGAGAAGGTAAATAAAAGGGAAATTAGAAAGCATGGACGAAATAAGCTGCAAAACCATAGCGGTTTCATCTTGTGTGGATGTTAAACGATTTGTATGCTAATAATGTGCATAAGGGGCAAAAGAGAATTGTTATTCCTGAGTCTACAGCTGTGGCACTTTTAATGACAAGTCTGTAGGTCTGGACGGGGATGAAAGTCAAATAATTTTCTTATCCGGACCATCTTTCCGCATTCCTTTCGGGTCGGGCCTGTGACCCGTCTCGCTGACTGCAGCTGAGGCAGTCCCAAACAAAGGGGAATGGATGCCCTCCCGAGGGAGCGCAGGAGGGAAAGGTGGCCCCAAGTTCCCGCGCCAGGTGTCCCTGCGGGTAGACCATGCGGGCGGCGGGGAGGGAGGGTCCCAGGAGCGCCGTAGGGGTGCGGTCGGGAAAGGTTGCGCCGGGGCGACAGGCACTGACCGGGCCGAAGACCCGGCCCTACCCGCGGCCAAGGTTAACCCGCGCACGGGGGGTACCTGTGAAGGCCTCGCACAGCCGAAAGGCACTGGGCGATCATGGGAGCGCAGAGGCGGCGGCTGCGGGCGCGTCGTCTGCCCGTTCGGGGGTGGAGGAGGCGGGGCGCCCGGGAGCCGGGAGGCAGCCCGGCGGAGGAGGCGACAGCGGCGGCGGCCGGGCCCGCGGCCTCCCACGTGCGGCAGCCCCACGCCGGCGCCCGCTTCAGCCCCGCCCCGGGGGCGGCGCCGGAGAGACCCAGCGGCCGCGAGCCGAGCGCGCAGCCGGGTAGGCTGAGGGGCTGCGGCGGCCGGGGACCGGGGAAGTTTGGGCGACCGCTGGCTGCGCTGCGATCCGGAGCCGGGCTCCAGCCTTGAGGACCAGTGGGCGGGCAGGCTTACGGACGCCCGCGGGCCTGCTGCCACCGTCTCGCGTCCTCTTGTCTGGTAAGGGGCTTCTCTCTGGAAAGGGTGCGTCTCCCACCGCCCGGCACGGGGCCTGCACCGTGCGTCCGCAGCAATACCTGTCAGGGCCGAGGCGGGGCCCGGGTACCAAAGGGAGGGAGAAGGAGGTCGATGCGCTCTGGGGAGAGGAAGGTGGAGAAGTGTGGAGGAGGTTGGACATCTCCATTTCCTTCCGCACCCCTTTTTCCCCCATTCTTTTTTCACCTTCTGCCCTGAGGCCTTATTTAGAACTTGCTACCCCATGGCCTAGAGGCTAAGCTCGCCTTTCAAATAAGCAAACACAATAAACATCCTAGCGGCGGGTACCACACCCTGGCTTTGAATTAGGGAACCTGGGGAGCAGATGGAAGATGCGATTTAGCGGAAATAAGCCGTTAATGCCGGCTGGCCCTGCGCCACTGTTTGGATGCGATAGTATTCCGTGTGAATGAACATGACCGGGGAGCTTCCAGCTCGTCCACGGGAGCATGGCTACTGCAGAAGAGCACTGGCGGGTTGTAGTATCCATCGACTTTGGCAATGATTTCCTGACATGTCTGTTGATTAAAGAGAAATGCCATTTTTATTAAGAATGACACTCAATGGTCGAAGAACCTTTTATTAATGTATTTCCTCATCAAATAACTGTCTCAGCCTACAAGAGTACGTGGAGTGTAAATTATGCATACATATTTTTAAAAATCTCATGAAATAGAGGAGGATATTCAGCGTGGATCAGCTTCTGAGTCAGCAGTATCAAATCTTCCTTAACTTAGTACTGAGGCCTTTTGGGGATTTCTACATTTGTATCTATACCCCGTCCTTATCTGTATTTATACCATATGTACTATTAAGATAGAGCGAGATAGTCACTGAGAGTCTAAGCTTATGTTGTACATGTTTTGAGAAAATTTTTACTTTTGCAAATTTTAACATAATCTAATACTACTGGGTATAAATGAAAATATGTCATACATTACCGTAACAGTACTTCACGTCCTTCTGACTCCAAAAAACAGAATGGAGTGAAGGTAATACAAGCTTTTGTTGTTTTTTAACTTTTAATGTAATTTATCACTCCTGTTATTTATAATCTTTCTGAGTGATTCTTTTAAATAACTTAGTTCAGTGTTTTGCTTTTTCTTATCAAGGAAGAGTGTTTAAGCTTTTAAAATGTCATCTATCAAGCACCTAGTTTATGCAGTTATTCGTTTCTTACGGGAACAAAGTCAGATGGATGCTTATACTTCGGATGAACAAGAAAGTTTGGAAGGTAGGCACCCCTTCTTTATGTTCATTTGCGTTATAATTACAAGGACCGAAATAGCTATAAACCTGACTTTATGATCTCTTATGATAAAATCAGAATATTTTGTTGATCTTTCAAAAAGAGAGACCTAACTATAAGATTATCACGTTTCCATTCTTTGAGGCTTGTTTTGTTTTAGTTAACAACAAGATAAGAGGGCTATTCATTTATTGAGCAACTATTATGTGTTAGAACTATGGCTATTCATATTGTAGGGAATTTTCTCTTCACAGTGACTGTTAAGTTAGTGTTATCCCCATTTAAAAGATAAATAAATGAAACCAGATAGATTAAGTAACATAACACAGCTAATATGTGGCAAAGTTGAGATTTAAGTCCTGGTTCTTACGCTGAAGTTCTTCTTGTCTCTTCTTTCAATAGGAAAGCATCAATAAATAAGAATACCTTAGTTATTATAAAAGCACCGTGTAAAAGTCTAATAATTATCTCACTAATAGCTTCCTATTGGGGGCCTTGAAATGAGAGGATTTCACCCTTGTTTTACATGGACTTTAAATGTTAGTCTCTGTAATCTGTAAAGTTGAGCAGACTTGGATGATCGCATCACCTGTTTCCTTGACACCATCTTTTCTGCCTCATGTTTATGCATTATAAAATTTAAATCTAGTGTAATCCTAACAAGATAGAATTCTGAAGATGGACTTGTGGAGGTTCAATGAGCCAGGCTTCCTTGTGGCCTAAAGACTTAATTATTGCAACGAGACAGTGCATTTGGGAGAATTTAATGAATAACAGTACAATTTGAATTTCCCGTCTCGAAGCTCTTTCTCCTATAAAGGGACACATCTGCTAGTTTCCACAAGCACCTCCCTTGTGAATGTGCTTTTAGGAGATGGGGATGAAAATTGGGCATTTGCTCTAAATCTGCTTGCAGTCTGGTGAGATGATGTCTTTTCAGGTGGCAGTGAGAGGATCAGGTGACACGCAGTTGGGGAACATTGCAATCAGTCCATTTAATATCAAGGTATTTTTGTCCTCCTTGTTGGCTAGACTATGTGAAGATAAAGGTGATTGGTTATCTAAGGAAAATGTTGGTTATGGTTGCTCTGTAGCCAACAGATAAATGCGATTATTTAACAAAATATCTTTCTTTCCTAATCAAAGGCAGTGTACATACTTTTAAAGGCTAAAAAGAAAATTGAGAGTTTTTAAAAAACCAGGATGTTATGTCCTATTTTTAGGATTTTTAGAATACCAATTCAGCCAAAAATATGTGCCTTTAGCTGTTTGTTATATATGGCAGTCAGAAATGGTGCCAATTGTTTTTGACCGACCCCTATTTTTGACTCTGTGAGTCTAATTTAATTGAATATGAAATCGTGTGGAGATGTCTGCCCACCTTCTAGACATTTAAGAAAGCCCTAGGAAAGGAACCTAAGTTGTAGTCCCAGCTTTACCACTGTGGTGAAGCTGTGCGTGTTATCAGCTTTGAGCCTTGTCTTCAGATTGTGTCACCCACTCCTCCTAATTGTTGTCATCTGCTGACATCTGTTTCATGTTTTGACTATGGTGGCTCCTGCTCACTGTCACTTTCTCTAGCAGCACTCCTGTCTTAATTCTTGGAAATGTCTGGAGATATTTTTGATTATCACAACTGGTGGCTGGTATTACTGGCATCTAGTGAGTAGAGTCCACGGATGCTGCTCAACATACTACAGTGCACAAGATGGCCCCCAACAACAGAAAATGGTCCAGTCCAAAATCTCAGTACTGCTGAGGTTGAGAAACTCTTTCCTAGACCTTGTCATTACCCAAACTGCATCCCCTCCAGAATCTCTGTCTTCAACATTTTACTTCCTCAACACTACTGCCTGTCTTTCCAGCTCACTCCCTCTAGGTCCCTACCCCAACAGTTCTTTGACCCTGCCAATACCTCCAGTCTGTTGATCCCTTAACCTTTTCACATCCCTCTTCTTACCCATCTTAAATTCCATGGTTGATCATTATAATCATGCCCTTGTACATCTCTCCCTTTCATAGAAACCCAACCTTGTTTAAATCCAGCTCTCCACCTACTCTGTGCCTATAACCATTGGCTGTGTGTAGGTAGAGCAAAACACACGGCTTTGCTGACTGGTCCCGCTTTGAATTCATGACCACAAGCCTCAAGCAGAGCTTTAATGCTGCCTGGCAATCACACTGTCTGTTCTAAGTTCATTCATATTTTTTCTCTCCTGGAATACTTTCTCATGTCCTCTCAAACTCCCAAACCTTCTCCCTCTGTACTCATTTTTAGTTGATGACCGTGCTTCCTGTTCCACCAAGAAAAATGAAGTACTAAGAAAACAGTTTCCACAGACTCCTCTGGCCCCATCTACCCACCCACCAGCATCTTACCCACGTACTCTGCCTGCTTGCCTGTCTATTACCATATACTATGGATTAAATATTTGTGTCCTCCCAAAACTTATATGTTGAAACCTAATGCCAAATGTGATGGTAGTAGGAGGTGGGGCCCTTATGATTGGGACTTGTGCCCTCATAAAAGAGACTCCAGAGAGCTCCCTCTCTCCTTCCACCAGTTGAGGACAGCAAGAAGGCACCAGCTGTGAACCAGAAAGCAGGTCCTCACCAGACATCGAATCTGCTGGTGCCTTGATCCTGGACTTCCTAGCCTCCAGAACTATGAGAAATAAATTTCTGTTGTTTGTAAGCCACCCAGTCTGTGGTATTCTGTCATAGCAGGCTGAACTAAGACCTCATAGATGAATTATCCATTGCCCTTTGTAAATGGAACCACTCTGCCAGCATTCTGGATCCCATGCTGTCTCACCTCCTCCATGAGAGCACTCTGGCTATTCTACCCTCCTCATTTTACATCAGCAAATTTTCACTCTCTACTGGATCATTTCCGTCAGAATATAAACCTTCCATTATTTTTCTCTTCTTAAAAAAGCAAAAGCAACAATTAATTACTGTTGCCATACTCCCCCAACCCCTCCCCGAACTGCCCACTTTTTTTGCCTCCCTTTTGCCAGAAAACTCTTTGAAAGCGTTGTCAATACTTGCTTTCTCCATTTCCTCTCCTGTTCTTTCTTAAACGCACTCCAGCCAGGCCTTCGCCTCCATCTCTCCATACCTACCGTTCTCATCAAGGTCACCAGTGATTTCTGTGTTGTTGAGTTCCATGGTCAGTTCTCAGCCTTGATCTGACGACTTAGCTGCCACTGATGAAGCTGGTGATCACTCCCCTCTCCCCCTCATCCCACATGCTTTATTCCCATGGCTTCCAGGATACCTCATACTGTCTTAGTTTTCTTCTTATCTCATTGTTTGCTCCTTCTCTGTCTCCTTTGTTGGGTCCTCTTCTTTCCCTGATGTGGAGTGCCCAGGGTCCAGTGCTTGATCTTCTTTTCATTATCGACACTCACTTTTTCTGGTGGTATCATTCAGCTTCTTGGCTTAAATATCCTTTATTTATATGCTGATATTTCTCAAATGTATACCCTCAGCCAAGACCTTTCTTCTCAACTCCAGGCTTCTATATCCTCCTATCTAGCCTACTAGATATCTCCACTTGTATGTCTAGTAGACATCTCAAATGGAACATTTCCAAGACTGAACTCCTGATCCTCCCACCCAAAATCTGTTCTATCCAAAACTTCCCCATCTCAGTTGATGGCAACTCCAGTTTTTCAGTTGTTCAGGCCAAAAACTTTGGCGTCATTCTTGACTCTTTCAGACTCTGCATCTAGTCGTTCAGTAAATTCTGTTAGCTGTAATTTCAAAATAGGTCTAGAGTCTGACCTCTTCTTCCCATCTCCACTGATATCAGCTCTGGACAGAGCTAAGTATTTCTCATCTCTTTTCCTGTGATAGCCCTAACTGGTCTTTCTGCTTCTATTCTTGCTGCTTCATTGACTGTTCTCAACACAGAGGCCTGTGATCTTTTAAAAGAGTAGGTCAGATTCTATCCTTTCTTCACTCAAAATCTTGCAGTGACTCCTCATGTTACTTAGTCACTGTTTAAGGGATCTATATAATTTGGTCTTCTGTGATGTATGTTTCACAGACTCTTCTCCTTTCTCATTTGGCTTTAGCAAATTAGCTTCCTCACTCTGAATGCTCCAAATCCTTTTTCCCAAGGGCTTTTTTCTAGTTGTTTTCTCTGCCTGGAATGCTTTTCCCCTAGATAGTGGTAACACCTCCATCTCCTTCAAGTCTTTGTCAGATCTCTTTTTTGAATGAGACGTACCCTGAGCCCTCTATTAAATCTGCAGCCTGCTTCCCCGCTCTGCTCATCACACTCCTATCCTCTTCGCCCCGTCCTGCATTTTATTATTTATTGTTTATTGTCTACCTCTCCATCCCCCACTAGAATGTGAACCCCAAGAGGTCAGGGATCTTTTCTGTTTTATTCATTGGTATATCCAAAGTGTCTAGAAAAGTGCCTGACACATGGTAGGTTCTCAATAAATATTTGTTGAATTGAATTGATGAATCAAATAAAGTGATCCTGGGCATATCATTCAGCTGGTCTGTATCTTAATTTCTAAGTCTATTAGGTGGACCTGTCTGCTCCCTCAACATCTAGTAGATTTGTCAAGAGAATCAGAATCAGTGATAGCAATTACATAGCTTTTGAATAAAGCGCTACACAGATGGGATATGGTATTATTGCATAAAATTCTTCACTTGTCCTTCTCTTTATCAGTACCAAACAGACTATAATTATTTGGTGTTAAAGTGGAACAATAAGTATTTCTTTGGATTTTTATGATTTATTCCTGAATATAACCTCCTAAAAGAAGGATCAAATGTAATAATCCTTGTTTCATAAATGAGAATCTTGAGGGTAAAGTAAGATAAATTCTTGCGCCCAGGTTATCTGACTTGGGGGGTGGGGAGTTGGATTAATAATGATAATGAGATAGTTCTGAGTTCCAAGGCTGTGGAGGCTTTCTTCACTAAACCATGTGTTTCTCTAAATATGTGTTAGTGTTGAACACTAAACATTTTGGCAACTAGGTTTACTTATCAAAGCAATTGTGTTTACTTATATGTAGAATTTAAAATAGCCAAACTTATAGAAGCAGAGAGTAGAATGGTGGTTGCTGGGGGCTGAGGTAAGAGGAAATGGGGGGGCCGGCCCCGTGGCCAAGTGGTTAATTCGCACACTTTGCTATGGTGGCCCAGGGTTTCACTGGTTTGGATTCCGGGTGCGGACATAGCACCACTCATCAAGCCACGCTGAGGCGGCATCCCACATGCCACAACTAAAAATATACAACTATGTACCAGGGGGCTTTGTGGAGAAAAAGGAAAAATAAAATCTTTTCTTTTTAAAAAAAAAGAGGAAATGGGGAGGTGATGGTCAAAGACTACAAAGTTTCAGTTAAGCAAGATGAATAACTTCTGGAGACCTACTCTACAGCGTAGTGCCTGTAGCTAACAAATACCCTGTTGTATGCTTAAAATTTGGTGAGAGGGTAGATCTTATGTTAAATGTTCTTCACACACACACACACACAGACTAATAAAAGTGGACAAGAGGTAACTTTGGGAGGTGTTGGATATGTCTATGACCTTGGTGGTGATGGTTTCATGGGTGTATACTTATCCCCAAACTCATCAAGTTGTATACATTAAATAATGTACAGCTTTTTATATGTTAATCATACTTTAGTAAATTGGTTAAAAAAAAAAACCAAACAATTGTGTTTAGAACAAAACAGCCACCTCCTTTAGTAATATTTATTTGAGTCTAGTATGTGCCAAATCTGTGTTCTAAGGTTCGTGGCAGCAGAGATAATGGAGCTGGACTGGATTGCCTCGACAAGAGAGAGCATAAAAATCCCTCTGTCACCATGTGGACTTTTCACTTGTCAGTGTTTAGCTCTCAAGAGCCATCCTCTGGTTTTTGGTTAAGGGCTGGGTTGGCTTCTGCCCATCTCTCACATGGCTGTGAGTTAATGCTTTGAGGGGGGAGAAGTGCTCTCTTCCACAGATTTTATTGTTTTTATTTCCTCTGAAATTAAACTGTTACCTCCACTGTAAACAAAGAAGTAGATTAAAATTTATTGAACATCTACTATTTGCCAGACTGTGTTAAAGTCAAAGATGAATAAAACATAGCCCTTATCCTCAAGGAGGCAGTCTGTGATGGGAGACAGACATTTAAGTGCATATAATATAGTATGCGAAGTATAGTAAAGGAACATGTGCCAGCTACATGACCCAGTAAAGAAAATGACCAACCTGATCAGGGAGGAAAAATGTCGATCAAGAATAAATATATACATATACATACACACATACATTTATTATTATTTTAATTAACTGTCTTCACAGCAATGAGAACCTTTTTCCTTGTGGTCCAGTGTTTTTAGTGTGAGTACAACTAAAGGGCAAGAATGACTGCTTGGCAGGAATAGAAAGGGAGAGAATGAGGGATAGGTAAACAGCGGATTATTTTCCATCTAAAAGACGCTTGGATTTCTTGTAGTTGGTGACCTAGTTGCTTATTCAGTTTCTTTTCTAAGGAGAATTGCTCTGTGGCTAGTGAAAGTAACGGTGTTTCTTTTATGACAGAGGTAATTTTCTCAGGACCACAATTAATACATAACATATCTTTTAAAAGTCATGCAAATATAAGTGAATCTATAATAAGTCAGACAGAGAAAGACAAACAGCATATGATCTCCCTTATATGTGGAATCTAAAAAATAAAAATAAATAAATAACCAAGCTATAGATACAGAGAACAGATTGGTGGTTGCCAGAGGTGGAGGTGGAAGGTGGGAGAAATAGGTGAAATGTTTTTGTTTTTAGTTTAAAGAAATTGAAAAGAAAGGTCATGCACCAATGTAAGAGTATCTATTCCACACTGTCTGGAATTCCACTGGACATCTTGGCTACATTCTCATCTTGTTGCGCCAGGGGAGAATTCCTTTTCAAAGGAGAGCACTCTCAGGATAAGAATCTGCCTCCATTCTTCTCTGTAGGTACTTGCAGAAAGGACAGAATTTGCTTTCTTCACTGTTATTGCCCTAGTTTAGACTCCTTGTTGGTTTAGATCATTTAAGTAGGAACCCATCTGGTTTTCTGCTTCCACTTTCTCCTACAGCTTCCATCTCTAATCCATTCTTAACATTCCTACTGGACTTTTAATTCTAAACACATATCTAGCTGTTTTTCTCCACTAAATTGTTTAATGGCTCTCCATTTGCCCATAGCATGAAGTCCACATTCTTTAAAATGTTATTCATGGTGACTTGTCATCCAACAACGTATTTCCTTTCTAGCATAATCTCCCACTATGTCTTTCCACGCAGTCTGTTCCTTAGTCATACCAGTTATCTTGTCATACACCAAATGTGGATGAGGCACCAATCACCACTTAGCATGGTATGTATTTTACATACTGTGTTTTTCTGCCTCCTTCTATTAAATGGATAGTGATTTCTGGGTTTTTTGGTGAGGAAGACTGGCCCTGAGCTAATACCTGTTGCCAGTCTTCCTCTTTTTGCTTACGGAAGATTGTTGCTGAGCTAACATCTGTGCCAATCTTCCTCTATTTTGTATGTGGGACACCGCCACAGCATGGCTTGATGAGCGATGTGTGGGTCCGCACCTGGGATCCAAACCTGTGTACCCCGGGCCACCGAAGTGGAGCGTGCAAACTTAACCACTACACCACTGGGCTGGCCCCAAATGGATAGTGATTTTTGTTTATTAGGTTAACTATTGCGTCTCTACCACTTAACAATAGCAACTTGCACATAGTAGGTACTTAATAAATTTGTATGCATGAGTGAATTTTTAAAGCTAACCTATCTTCACTTAAGTAAGTACACTGAAATCAATATTTAGTGCTTCCTATGTGCCATAGACTGCTTCTCTTACTGTTTATAATCAGGTTGAGAATTGTATTTGTCACATTAAAAAATTTTTTTAATTAGTTTTATTCAAGGCATTAGGACATTGGTGGTTAATCTGATATTGGTAGAGGGAAGTAAGTTGTTGTTCATGACTTGCTTCAACAAGAATATGATGTAATGCATATATTGAGAAATTATATTCTAGGGAGCATTTTTCTTTAAGTGAGGAATGAGAAATCAAGTTGTCTTCCCTTAATAGCTGGTCTATAAACAGAAATCTCTGTGCAGCTGAACCGTTTAGTTTTCCTTATGTTCTGTGATCATAAATGCTAAATTCCCACAGATTGCAGAGTGCGGATTTATACCAGGAAAAAAGGTTGCTTCTTTTTTTAGGTTGCTGATTTTTTTTTTCACTGTTAAAATTTGTTTCAAGTTGCAATTCAGTGCTTGGAGACAGTTTTTAAAGTCAGCCCAGAAGATACACATCTAGCAGTTTCACAGCCTTTGACAGAAATGTTCATGAATTCCTTCTGTAAGGTAAGTTGCAATTGTTTTCTTGTATCTGATTTAAGTATGACTGCAATATTATGTTGGATTGTTACTATTTGAGGGGCCAGGCTGATAAGCAACTAGCTTCTTCTTGGGTATAAGATAGTCCACATAGATGCAGTTTAGGACCCACAATATAGCTCTTTTAATGTGCTTTAGATTTTCATATTATTAGCTATTCTCATTCTCTCACCTTCTTTTATATATCATGACATGTCTTGGTTGACTTCTTCAGTCCTTTACAGCATCTGAGTATTTTTAGATTTCTGACATCTTAATTGACATACCCCTAAAACATGGATTACAAGTTAAAAACAGAAGTGTTAAACGTTTAGGAAAAAACCATGTAGAAATAGACTCATCAGGAATTGAGTCATCATTTTGAAGCAGATTTCAAAAATTTGACCACTGATGAGGCTCTTTAAAACAGGCAACGTTTTGCGGTCAGTATGCAAAAGACAGACTGAAACCCAGGTTTTCCGATCCCCGCTCCTGAGGACTGTTTACATGGCCTCTGGTTTCTGGCCTTTTCAGGAAACATGGACCATAAGATTATCTGGAAAACTTTAAAGTTAGTGAGTTTAGGGCCCCAGGATGACCTCCTATGTGTGTTT
Source organism: Equus quagga (assembly GCF_021613505.1). Classification (NCBI taxonomy): domain Eukaryota; kingdom Metazoa; phylum Chordata; class Mammalia; order Perissodactyla; family Equidae; genus Equus; species Equus quagga. The sequence continues at coordinate 71,558,293 of NC_060275.1, forward strand.
TCATTACATTTTGGTGCCTCCCGGACTCCTTTTGTTGTTCTGGCTCTGTATTCAAGCTTCAGTACAGAATGAGGAACTCAGGAGAGCAACTGAAACATGTAACGTATGTGTGGTGCAGCCTGGCAGGGACCTTGCTGTGAATACCACATTGACTGTTTCTAGAACTTGTTGGAAAGAGGTCCTTAGAGTTGCAATGAAGATGATACTTGGCAGTAAACTCCTCCCTCTTTTTATCCTTAGGAAAAGAATAATACAGTTATACATTAATTCATCAAACATAAATTCTAATTACGTGACAAGATGTAAGGAGATGGTGGCACGTGTCTGTGTTCCTCGTTGGGAAATTCCCCTTTTCTTCTTTTTGCAAGCTGTGGTTCTTCCACTGTCTTGGCTGCGGCCTCCTTAGGGAACCCCCTTTCGGTGGCTGGAAATGGCTAGGGCTGAAGCCAACCTTCTTTGCTCCAGCATGCCCAAGAGGCCTGTGCTTGGGACAGCGTTTGGACTTGCTGATTCTGTAGCTCCTGTCGCCACTGACCTAGCACTGAAGAGATCAGAACTTTTTTTCACCTCCCCGGAAGCTCAAATTGACTTTCATACTCTGTTTAAATAAGAGCTCTTTGTGCTTTTCTTTTGCTATTTCTCTCTGATTGTATTTAATTGTAAAAATTTCTTGCTTACTATTTTTAAGATATCGTTTCTTGAAACCGGCTGCATAGTATACTGCATAGTGTTGTTTGTGGTATCAGTCCTTTAGCACTCCTGGTTAACAGCCTTGGCTCCATTACATATGTGTTTGTTAGCAGAGTATGGCAGAGAAAGTCTAAAACTTGTCTGAAGCAGCATCAAGATTGTTATAATTAAAGAAACTATTTGTCTCACCCAGTATCCTTGGTTGTTCTATCGGTCATTTTATTTTTAGGATACTGCTTTCCTGTTTTTCCCCCCAATTAAGTTTATATACTAAGTGGATTCATTCCTTTTATATAAAGTAGATAACACATCCCCACATCATGACCTGTTTAAATGTACTCAATGAATGTAAGAAATCATTTTCAAAGTTGTAAAACTGTGACGATTTCATTAAAATAATTCGGAAGGATTTAGACAGAATGCATTATAATCCATTTTTCAATATGCTATTTTTCTGACCCAAAAAAGTCACTTTTTTTGGGTGCATAAACTGCCCAGGCTTGTGAGAAGAGTTGAAATAGAAGGAACCTTAAAAGCAAGTACTGCAGGGCGGTAATGCGTCTTTGAACTACACTTATATCCTGAGTGACCATAGTCAGTTTTAAGGAGTGACTTCTACTTATAAAGATTCCCATTTGATTCTGTACTTTTTATTTTGATGATTTATGTTTCGGAAAACTGATTATTAGAGAAATATTTTTTAAAAATAAGAATGATTCATACACTTTATCAGTGATTTTGTACTTGTGAATATTTGTGTGTAGTTAGCAAAGTGTATTTCCAGTGTGAGAGCCATCAAGTCTAATGAAAGTTTAGTCAAGACAAAGGTAATGGTGGATATATTTTAAATACAGTACATGTAGACATATAGTAAATGTTGGCTATAAATTATGCTTTCTTGAAAATTGCAGATTTATTTATGAACTTCAGAATCAAGTTTAAAGGCAACGCAATTTTAAAAAGATCTTTCAAAAATGGAAAAATGCATTGTGTTCCCAGTGCCACTCAAGATATTTATAAATTTTCATTTAGTTTTTATAAGCACCTTTGGTTTGAATCTTATTAATGCAAAAGCGGTTCGAGGATGATAGTATAGTGCTAAAAACAGGAAATTTATACTGTTTTTATCTTATGATGAAATTAATATATGCATATTGTTTTAAAAAAATTTGGACAATATGGAAAGATATAAAGAAGAGACTGAAAATTTCACATGCAAATATCACTATTGTTAACCTTTTGTCTACACCTTTCCAGTCTTTGTTTTTTAGCCTGTGTGTGTGCACATATTTAAATAATAGGATAATATTATAAATGCTTATTTGGGTAAACTGTGAAATTGACTTAGTAGGATATCTCTTATGATGTTACATATTATGTTTCAAAATTCTCACTATTCCTATTCTTTGTACACTGGTTCTATTTTTTGTTCATGAAGTAGGATTTCTGGGTATAAGGAAAGCAAGTAAAAAAAAATTTTGATTTTTCTTTTTGCCCATTATCTTCTAGTAAAATTCCACATATTCATTTTTCTAATAAAAGTATGTGAGAAGATTTTTCCCCTATTTCTTGCCAACACTACTATTTAGGTGTTAGATTTCATGACATGGAATGATAGATGATTTACTGTAATCTGGGTAATTCATTATTACTTTACTTATAGTTCTCTGGGATGACACTTTACGTAGCTAAATGGAAGTATACTGATTTTTGTTTAATTTCAGAATGACATTCTGCCTCTTTCAAACTCAGTGCCTGAAGATGTGGGAAAAGCTGACCAATTAAAAGATGAAGGTGAATATTTCATAGAAAAATTACTTATTTAGTAAAAATTTCTGGAACTCTAGAGAAAGTGACTCTGTCAATTGATAAGATTCTGGATTACACTGCCAAGACTGGATTGTCATAAGTCCACAGGGCATTTGTGAAGCAGAAATTAATGTGGTAGGGAAGAAGCCTGGAAATATAGAAGGGCCTGTAGGCAATATAAGTCTGGCTTACTTCAAAAGAAGCAGATCCTTGGGGCTGGCCCTGTGGCTGAGTGGTTAAGTTCGCGTGCTCTGCTTCAGCGGCCCAGGGTTTCACCGGTTCGGATGGCACCACTCATCAAGCCATGCTGAGGCGGCATCCCACATGCCACAACTAGGAGGACCCACAGCTAAAAATACACAACTATGTACTGGGGAACTTTGGGGAGAAAAATGAAAAATAAAATCTTTTAAAAAAAAAAAGCAGCAGATTCAGGGCTGGCCCCGTGGCTGAGTGGTTAAAGGTCCATGTGCTCCGCTTTGGCAGCCTGGGTTTGTAGGTTTGGATCCTGGGTGTGGACCTACTCCACTCATCAGCCATGCTGTGGAGGCATCCCACATACAAAGTAGAGGAAGATGTTAGCTCAGGGCAAATCTTCCTCAAGCAAAAACAAAAACAAAAAAGAGGAGGATTGGCAATGGATATTAGCTCAGGGTGAATCTTCCTCACCAAAAAAAAAAAAAGAAGAAGAAGAAGCAGGTCTGTTGTGAGTAAAACTTGCAAAGCAAATAAGTAAAGGGGTGATTACTTGTAACTGTATCTGTTATGTGTACTCTAGGATCCCAAATTCTTCTTAATGCTTAATCAAAGAGATGAAAATAATCTTCAGTACTATTTTAACTTTTGTATATTTAGTGTTTTTGAGTTCTTTGAAATTTGTTAAGGCATGCCTATGGCACTTGACTAAAGTGGTTATTAGCACGTTTGATTACTACATTATTAAATTTTCTAGTTTGGTTATTGAGGCATTCTTGGTTTTAATAAATCAGTCACTGTTGAGGGTCTCTGTTCACTTTTTCCGTCCTGTCAGCTACGTTGTGCTATAGAGGAGAGCCAGGTCAGGCCTACAAGATTTGTTTTAGCAAGCTGTAGGGCAGAGACCTGACCTTTTAGCCGTGAATGAGAGCCAACAAATTCCCTGTCCTGTAGGCAGAGAGCAGTTAGGGAATACGCCATGTTCAGAAGCTATACAAAATGGTTCAGAACCGTTTTCTGGCCTTTTCTTTAGTTCGTATCCTGAAAAAGGCAGTTGAGTTAAAAAAAAAAAAGAATCAATTGGCATCTAAAAAAGTAGATATGGACAAGAGTATGCTTTTCCTACTGCTCAGGCCTGGTCGTCTCTATTAGGTCTGTAAATATACACCTATATCACATTTTTAGTGGCTGCAGTGTTCCGTGGTACTATTAGACCATGACTTACTTATCTAAACAGATCATTTTGTAATCCTAAGTAACATTGTCTTAATATCTTTGTCTGTATTTTTGCTATTCTGTGATTATCTTCTTAAGATTACATTATGAAGTGCTGTGTTTCCAACAAATAGGCTGATTCCAGTTTTCAATTTTTTATCTCCTCTAAGAAATGACATCACTACAGTGACTTAAAATTTTAGAATATTATGACTTTCAAAAATTACATGCAAAATAAAGCAACCAGATCCTCATTGTCATTTGAGTTATAGTATTCCCCAAAGAGTTTGGATTTAACCTATCCAGATACAAATGCATTTTTCATATATTAGTTTCTAATTGAAACACTCTAGTCTGATGTTTCATACTCTCCCTCATTTTTGTAGTGCATGAAAGCCTCGGTGATGTGGTGTGTTCTCCATGACATTTTGCTTTTGCAGCTCTCTTGGTTTAGCTCTAGTAATCATGTTGAAGAATTGGCAAGTTGAAATTTTATTTTTGTCCCTCATGTTTGCTCCCCTGGGAGACTGCATTCCCTGTAGAGTTTGCTTTGATATAATGACTGTTACTGAGATGAGGGTCAGGAGGAGATGCAGGGTGAGACTCACCTACTGTGGCAGCATGGGTAGGTTGAGTTACTTACTGCTTTTGCCTTTAACCGAAAGCTTTTCTTCTTTGTTTTCACTAAGGCATGTCACATCTAGGACACATTACACATCAAGTTAGAGCTATTGTCATTTTATACAGGTTTTGCTGTTTGAGTGAAAACAAATGGCCCTGGTAGATCGTCAAGCATAGGGTTATTGGAGGCTGCAAGTTACACTCATCTGTGTTAATCCCGGCTTCTAGCCAACTAGTACCTTTCCATTAAGGTTGCTTTCAAATATTTTTGTGTGCTTTTGCTTCTGAAGAGCTGCAGTAAGATCAGACAGAACCAAGAAGGGTTTATTGCTGTCATTCCCTGACATGTCACAGAAGTATAGGCATATCTCATAGGGTCGTCTTGAGAATTAAAGGAGACAATTTTTAGGAGAGTGTCATGTAACTATAAAATGCTGTACAATGCTTAGTTATATTTATTTTCACAAATTTCTTTCTTTGTGTCCTGAATTTTTACATACTGAATATTTTATGGCTTGAAGCTTTTTATCATTAATATGTATATATATCACTAATATATATAGTATGTATATATTCAACATAGTGTCTACACATTTGAGATAGTTTACAGGAAATGTCATAAAATAGGTTTTAATAATAATAATAATAATAATAATAATAATAATAATAATAAAATGCCACCCCAAGGCAAAAAAGCCCAAGAGCAACAAGAAAATCCCAGTAACCCAGAAAATATAAATCTTTTACGTGGAAGAAGCAAATCTATTTAAGTACCTAGACTATTGTAGTTAACTTCTTGCTCAATTATAAAAACTATGTAATCCTCTTAGCTTCCTCAGAGGCTTTATCTTAATTTGTTTTTGGGAGTGGTGATCCAAATTCAAATTTTTTAAACTTTTCAAAAACACCTTATTGAGCTATAATTCACATACCATGCAATTGACTCCTTTAAAGTTTACAAATTCATTGGTTTTAGTTTATTCTCAGAGTTGTGCAGCCATCACCACAATTATAGAACATTTTTATCACCCCAAAAAGAAACCATGTCCCCATTAGCAGGCACTCTTTATATTCATTTCTGATTCTTTATTTGCAGTAATTCTTATATGATTTAGATGTTTTTATCTACCTGCCTTTCCTTTAATCTTCCTGTTTCTGTTCCCTGCAAATTTCCACCCTCCTTCTCCCATTAAGTAGCTAATAATTTATTAAAAAACAAGGCTAATTAGAGAGCCGCTGGTTTGGAGAAAGCTGGAAGGAATAATAGAGGCTTTTGTGATGTATAAATTCTTCCTTCTAATCCTAGTGTTTTAAAAATTTCGGTTTTAAACATTGGTTCTTAAAAGTGAATAGGACACTTTTTTCTCTTTAATGGATTACAAAAGATAGCCCCAGGAAGTCCTTTATTTTACTGCCAGTTGTTAACTTAGCTAAATTATTGCCAGATGGATCTGCAGAAGCTCTTCCTGAAAATTAGTGCCCGTTGGGCTAGCCATGGTCTCTGAAATTCTGTCTTTCTATAAATAAATCTCAAATAGTCCCCTTTTTAAAAAGAATCTACGTCTGGAAGGGATAGCACATAAAATTATTATCTGCCAACAACATATTAGCGTGATTCGTTTTACCAGCTTACCCACACAGCGGAGTTCTGAGGGCTCGGTTACTCAGCTGATGGATGTATCACAGGGAAGGAGTGCCAGGGCAGGTCCAGACTGAGATGGTGATTGATGAGGGTGTGGTGTCTGGGATGGGGTGGGCAGCTCTAAAAGGCAGGAGAGAGATGAAGATAAGGAAGGTGAGAACAGATTAGATTTCGCCATGAGATAATCATAACTGTTGCATTTACTCAATTATCGAAGCCCAGATTTTATAAGGTATACAACCATTAATTTTTTTTAAGCTGCATCATTAAAATCATTCAAACACACTGAGGGCTAAGGGGTATCCACTCTATAGTACAATATAAAATTCGTCTCCAGTGTGACTGAAAAATCATGTTGCTGACCTTCCCATTATTGTAGTTTCTAGGATTAAAATTTGTCTTTCAGACTTTATATTTTTTCTGTATATTGTACTGACTGTACCTATTGATTACTTTATTTTAGGTAATAACCACATGAAAGAAGAAAATTATGCTGCTGCAGTGGATTGCTACACACGGGCAATAGAATTGGATCCAAATAATGCGGTTTATTATTGCAACAGGTAAACTGGCACTATTGTTGCATGTTTACAGTTCTAAAAAATTTGCGTTCATAGCTCTGAAGGAGAACTGTAGAACACTTATTTATTTAGAAAATTTTGAAAGTTCAGCAAAGTATAAAGAAGGAAAAAAATAAACTCATAAACTTACCACTTAGAGGCAACTGCTGTTAGTAAGCTTTTGTCATACTTTGTGTGATATAAGTGTAATCGATTTTAGATTCAGGTTTATTACTAGGCATATCATAACCACGTCCTTCGTTTATTGAAATCCTTCATAAATGTTATTTAAACTGAGACAAATTAGTCTATTACCTCTTAATCTTTTTTATATTCCTAGCACCTATCGTTGTGGTTGGCAAAGCAGCACTCAGTGTTATTTTTTTAATAAATACATAGATGTTCCTTAATTTACTTACTTGTTGACCTACTGGTAGATGTTGAGGTTGTCCTTTTTTTTCAATATCATAAAGCTACCCTGAACATCTTTGTTTCTAAAATTATTTTCTGGACTTCAGATTTTCTAGACTTTGGGTTTATCTTTGAAAATTCACTCAGTAGATCTAACAGTGTATACATTTAAAAAATCGTTGATGCAAATTGTATAATTGTTCCAACTTCTTTGAAAATATTTTGAAAATTAATGTCCTCCCCTAGGAGTGTGTGAGTGTATATATTTTTACCACACCCTTATCAGCACTAAGTACTTGAATTATTATTTATTATTGTTAATTTACTATTATTATTATTTTAATAATAGTTGTTCTAATTTACATTTAATTACTGGTGAGCTTAGACATTTTCCCCCCCAGGGAAAATTCACCCTGAGCTAACCTCTGTTGCCAATCTTCCTCTTTTTGGTTGAGGAAGATTTGCCCTGAGCTAACCTCTGTGCCCGTCTTCCTCTACTTTGTATGTGGGTCACCACCACAGCATGGCTGTGGACAAGTGGTGTAGGTCCATGCCTGGGAACTGAACCTGGGCTGCTGAAGTAGAGTGTGCTGAACTTAACCACTAGGCCACGGGGCTGGTCCCCTTTGACATTTTTCAAATGTTGGCCATTTGTGAGTTTTTTTCTTGAAGTTATCTGTTTGTACCTGTGCCAGGCCTTACCCTGTTTGACCTTGGACTTTTTTTTTTCTCTGTTCTGCCCTTTTTAACAGGGGTCTGACCCCTATAGGCTGCATTTCCCAGACTCCTTTGTCACTGAGGTTTTGTCTGGGTTCAGCCATGGGAGAAGCTGGCAGGAGGCTGGAGGGCAGAAGGGAGAAGTTGGGGGTATTTCTTCCCCTCTTTTTACATCACAGTGTTTATCCAGCAGGGGCTGCTTCTCATCCTTGTCTCGAGCTCCCACCCAAGGTACCTGCTATGGTCCCAGCTTTTGCCAGGTGATGTTGGGTTTTGGGCTCTGCACTTTGTCCTCTGTTTTAGGGATGGTCATGGCTCCCTGCTGTTGCTAGCCTCTGGATTGCTGCACAACCCCCTGTTTGGCATCTCAGCTCTTCTATCAGCTATGTAATCAATTCCCTGCACTAAATTATTCTGATTTAAAGTTCTCATAGAACTTTTTTGCAATGATGAACATAATTTATATCTGCATTGTCCAATACCGTAGGCACTGGCCACAGTGGCTATTGAGCATTTGGAATGTGGCTAGTGAAATTGAGTGACTAAATTTTTAATGTTTAATTAATTGAAGATCACTTTACATTTAAATAGCCACATGTAGCTTGTGGCTACTGTAATGGACAGCATAGCTCTATATTAAAGATATAATCCTTTTGTCCTAATTGCACAGCTTATTGTTTGCCTTTTAATGTTTCTTCATATGTCAAAGTTTTAAATATTTATATAGACAAATTTGGTTTTCTTTCCCTTTGAGCTTTATTCCAATGTTTTTAGGCTTAAAGCTCTTCACATTTACAGATTTCACAGACTATTTTCTTATTTTTCCTTTACATTTAAATTTTATCATCTCACATCTATTTTAGTATGAGACTGGTATGACTGTTTTAACCAGTCTGAAACTTTTCATAACAGTTCATTATAAAGATTATAAAAATTACCTTTGATTATATAGTAAGTTCTTATATTTGCAAAAGATCTTTAATTTTATCTAATCTTTCACTGAGTTATTCTTACCATATTTAGGGTATTCATACCCTTCTGAGATAGTCTCAGAAGTCTCCCCACCTTTTCTTTTGTTTTTATATCTGTTAGAGAAGTGTTCCTTATCTTGATGCTGAATTTGTTTTCCTATAGCTTCTCTCAGTTGGCCTGATTTTTCTTCTTAAGGGCTATTACAGAATATGTATGATTCTTCTTTTTCATGACAGTACCTGACATTTCGAGGTTTTTCATCATATTCACTTGAGTTCTTTTCTTTTCTTCATGTTAAACGCTCGCAGCTTCTTCAATTAAACTCAGGTGGTACAGCTTGAAGTCCTGCACTTGTGCTCTAAACTTGCTCCAGTTTACCTGTGTCTGTTACTGTGCAGTTCCCAGAAGTTAACACAGTATATCTGACATCAGTCTGGCCAGAACAGTCTTGTAGGGCTCTCATTCAACCTATATTAGGATTTCGTAGCATTATTTATTACATTCATATTTTGATTTTTGTTTATTAAAGCCTCTCTTTTTCACATATTTGCTCTATCCTATGGTTCAATCATAGATTCATTTGACAGGTTCTTGCCAAACACCTGCTATGTACCAGCCCTGTCACTGGAGGTAAAGTTAGTTGTCTGGACTCAAATGAAGGATCTGATATTTTATCACTATAGAATTTTATCTTGTTACAGTCTCTTATTTATATGTCTCTTAACCTTTTGGGATAATTTGTAAAGTAATATATTTGCTTTTGCTCCTAGATTCATATCATCCACGAACTGGAGAAGAGTTTTGTATCTTACATTCTATCAGTTACAAAGTCAACCAATGGAGCAATCATAGGGGAGAGGTTAAGAGCAGGGTTCCAACTCAGACTCTTTGAATTCTAATTTCCAGCTCTGCTGCTTACTACCTAAATGGCCTTCAGCAAGTTATCTGACATATCTATGCCTTAGTTTCCCCATTGGTAAAATGTGGATGATAGTATTTACCTCAAAGGATTGTTGTAAAGACCAAATAGTTAATACGTGGAAAGTGCTAGGAAAGTGTCTAGTGAAGAGTGTTGGATGCAATAATAGCTACTGTCATTATTTACACAGTCTGGGTTTTTGCCTCAATCGGAATATGAAGAGAGAGCCAAATTTTGGGGAGGTCCACAGATGTTGTCACTTATCTTTCTCTGATTTACCAGTCTGGTGGCAACCCTGTTAAAATAAAATAGAAATTATATTAGTGTGATAGGACTTGTTCTTAATTAATTTATTGTCATTTTCTTTCTTTTTTTGTCTTCAACAATTTTTATGAAAATTTTCAAAGTTTGAAGATGTTTACAGTGAATACTCCTATATCCACATATAGATTTTGCTGTTAATCTTCTAGTATATTTGCTATATCACATATTTATTCATCTGTCTGCCTCTCTATTCATTGCTCCATCTTATTTTTGATGCATTTCAAGGTAAATTGCCACCATGAGTACACTTTCCCCCTAAATACTTTAGCTTGCATATCATTAGCTAGAGTTCAATATTTGTTTACTTTTTTTTAATTTTGAGGTAAAAATTTACATGCAAGAAAATGTACAAATCTTAAGTGTACTTTCACTGAGTTTTGACAGATGCACACGCCTGTATAACCCAAACTCCTATCAAGATATTGAAAACTGCCATCAGCCCAGGAAGTTCCATAGGCCTACAACATTTACTGGAGGCAACCATTATTTTGGGATTTTGGATTTGATTTGTTTCTCTTACAATTTCATATAAAAGGAATCATATCATAGGTACCCTCTGGATTAGACTTTTTTTGCTCAGCATAATGGTTTTGAGATTGACCCATGTTGTTGCCTGTATCAGTGGTGTCCCGTTGTTTGAATGTACCCCAGTTTGCTTAGCTGTTTTCCTCATCATGGTCACCTGGGCTGCTTTTAGTTTTTGTTCCTTTCGTATTTTGAACAGAATTTATAGTTATTTGTGAAAGGATGGGATCCATAGGACTTTAGTTGGCCATTTTCTTTTTTCACAAAAAAATCCCTTTATTTATCTGTTCTCATAATCTAGCCCAGAAAAAGAGAAAATCCAAATAATTTGTGAAGAATGAATTCCCCAAGCTGTGGTTTTATGTTTGAATGTTATTCGCTATAATCAGCTGAATATACATGTATTTTAATTTAGCATAAAAATCTTGAAATAAATCCATTTTAATAGTGTCACAAGATGTTATGATGAGATATGTTATCAGACAATTGCTTATTTATAGAGCACAGTAAGCCATAGACTTCTAACTATGAATATAGTAAATCTGAGCCTAAATAAATCATTTATTTTTAATGAGATCAAGGTTCATGAATAATCTTATGCCCACTAGTACTGTATCAGAAGAGATGCTTGGCAATGCCTATGCTTGCTTTTCATTTAATTATTGTTAAATTGAAATGAATAATTATGCTTCTCTTTTGCATTTAAATAGTATCCTTTTCCCTGAGGAGTTCAGTAATAGAGCATGCAGTTTAATATTAAAGAATTAGAAAACTTTATTTGTATATTTAATCAAAATATTGAATAAGCTTTAGAATCTTTTTCTTTTTTAGACTCTAGTAACTATAAATAATATCTCAGTAGCCTGTAGTCTTGCCAACTACCTCTTGCCATTTTTCTTAGCCAGCAGGCTGCCAAGAGTTGGAAGCTCAGAATAGCAGAACTGAATCTTCCTTTTAATATCCATTTCACAGTTTTATTACTAATTAAAATATTGTTCACGTACTAAAGTTGGTAGGATGAAGCAAAGTTTACTTTTTATAGAAGTAACTTTTTTATATGTTAGAAAATGATCAGTTGGCACATTTCTTAACATGAATCTTTCTTTTCCAACATTTCTCTTCTATTTTGGCCTTTTTAGGATCCTAATGATGCTTTAGGCTTAGCCTAGATACAAGGAAAAGCTGAGTCCTTCTTTGAAAATCTATTATTTACTTTTGCTTTTTTCCTATGCTCCTAGCACTTACCATGATATGTAACATTTATAAGTTTATCATACATTCTGCCTTTCCTTATAGTTATGTATATATTTTTATTTCTTCATGTGAAGGGCAGAGATTGTATTTTGTGTCTGTTTGTATCCCCTATAGTACCTAGTGCTGTGCCTTACCAGGAGTTCAGCCAATTTTTGTTGGATGCATGACAGACTACAGAAGAAATATAAGAAATTTCCAGTGACGTTGAAGTGACCAGACACTCACATTCACGTTTGTATTCATAAAACAACAAATGGTTGAGTACAGGTCTAAAACATTTCCAAGTCCTGTATGATATGGACTGAACAGCTAGTTTTTCTATGTCTTCTGTCCCTAAACAATGTTCTTATTTCTTTTGTACAACCTTAGTATGTATAGTTGTCTCCTGTTTGTGGGATGGCTGGATGGTTGGATGACTGAAGCAGTAAGTGGAATTAAAGATATACAGGAAGGAGAGAGAGCATGATGGAGAGAGCTTGTCTGGAAGGCCTCTCAGGTGATGGGGAATTCGAGCTGGAGCTGGATTTGATGGACAGGTAGAGCTTGGATGAACAGAGGAGAGGGGAAGGCATTTTAGGTTGGAGAGCATAGTTCAAAGGGCAAAATTAGGCAGCATCAGGCCTTTGCACCAAGGAATGCTAGTGACAGTGTGAGCTCTGAGAAAGATGGGAACAGAGACCTCATTGTTTTGCGTGTCGTTTTTCCTCCACCTCCATGAGCACTATCTAGTCCCAGGTTCCCTGGGATTTGAACTTGGTTTTTGAACTTGGTGCTGAATCTCAGTTTAACTGCTTACTCGCTGGGTGACCTTGGGCAGCCACTTAACCTTTTCGAGCCTCAATTTCCTCACTTGTAAAATAGAGACAATACTACCACTTCACAGGGTAGTTGTGAGGGGTGATAATATATACAAACTCCCTAGCATAGTTCTAGGCTTTCAATGTGTGTTTCTTTCAAAAACAATGTGAGACATTTTTAGTTGTAAGAATAGGTTTTTGCTATAATATTTTTTATGCATCGTATATAGCATGGGAAATGTAAGATACCTGCACTTTTTTTCCTGCCTTATTTTCTATAAAAATAGAATGCAAGTTACTTTTGCTCTAACAAGGTAGAGAAAGCAAGGGTGTCTGAAAGCATGGTGACTCTGACTATATTGTTCTGCTGGAATTCCATTAGTTATGCCCTGATAACCAGACAGCAGGGGCAGAGAGAGCACACCACATTGTTATTCAGTTCAGACCCTGGCATGTTTGGCTTCATGTCACAGAAGATTCAAATATAGCCTGACTTCTCTTCCCTTTCCTGGCCTCAGAGGTTCAGACGCCTCTCCTCTTTCTTTTGTGAGCTACACAAATCTGCTTTCATCCTAGCTTGCAGTTTATGATCTAAAGCTAAAGCCAGCAAGGTTAAAACATAGTCCTCCCCTTCCCTTCTGCCCACTCTTCTTTCTGGGTCTGATCTCTGTGCTTTATTCCTTGTCTTATTATCAGTATCTGAAGCAAGAAATCAGGGAGTCATCCACTATGTTTCCATTTTCCATGTCCCTCCCACATAGCTAATTTGTTCCCAGCACCATTCTTTTGGTCTCGGTTCTTAACTTTTGCTAAACTAGTGCAAGGGTAACTTCAATTGGCTTCTTGTTTTCCCTTTCATTCCCCACTCCAGTCTTCTGCCAAAAAGACTTTTCTGAAATGTGACATTCACCATCTAACTCCTGCTTTCTGTTCACTAGTTCCAAAAATCTACATCATCAAATTTAAGTTCCTCAGCATGATACATAAGATCTTTTGTAATCTAGGCTCTTGCTTTTCTTTTCGCTGTATCGTCTTCATTTTTCCTCCAACCCCATTCCTGTTCTCTCTACTCTCCATGCACATGTAATGTGAAGCTTACTGATTTCTTAAAAATACTATGTTGGGACATCTTTCCATGCTTTTATGTGCTTCCTCCTCTGCCTAGAATATTTTCCACTTATCTAATTGGTCGACTACTAGTCATCCTTCAAGACCATGTTGGGTGTTGCTTCTTTTGGGAAGACTTTCTTAGTTTCTTTTCTCCCTAACCCCCTCACCATACCTCTACACCCTTCTCTGCCAGCCATGTCCAGTGGAGTGATGCTGTCCAATATGGTAACTCCTAGGCACATGTGGCTGGTTAAATATAAATTAATTAAAATTAATAAAGTTAAAAAAATCAGTTTCTCATTTGCACCAGCGTATTTCAGATGCTCTTAAGTTATATGTATTTAGGGACTACTGTATTGGATAGTACAGATAAAGAATTTTTCTATCACAGAAAGTTCTATTAGACAGCTCCCCACCTTTCTCTGCGTCACCTCTTGCTTTGATACTTCCATTGTTGCATTTATCATACTATTTATTTATTTACATGTCTATTTCCCTATTAGACTGTGCAAAGTTGGAGGCCAGAGATATCCTCTTCATCTCTGTATATTTGGTTTTAAGTTCAAGGTTTAGCATATTATAGCTGTTCAACAAAAGTCTCAGTTGAATTGATTCAGTGAAAAGGAGAGTGGCCTCTACTTGAAGGCTTGTAATGATGAAGCAGTCACATGACAGCATGTTACATATATATGTATTTCCTAAATATATATGTATTTAGGAAAACAAGTTTAAACCTATTTAAACTTACTGAAAGAGTGATGCAATGAACATCCATATACGCTTACCCTGGAGTCAATAGTAGCTAACATTTTGCCACATTTCTCTCTCTCTTTCTCTCTCTCTGTGAGGGTGTGCATGTGTGTGTGTGTATATATATATATATAAAATTTTCTTCTGATCCTAAATACTTCAGATATATCTCCTAAGAATAAGGATATACTCCACATAACTTTGATAGCATTCACATGTCAGAAAATTAGCATTAAAATTAAAATTTCTCCAATTGTCCCAAAAATACCTTCTGTAGCTATGTCTTTGTTCCAGAATCCAGTCAAGGTTCATGAACTGCATTTTGATATGTCACTTTAGTCTCTTTTAATCTAGAAAATATCCCTGTCTTTCTTGATTGTTTGTTTTACATGACGTAGACTTTTTTGGGGAGGAGAAAGATTGTCACTGAGCTAACATCTGTGCCAGTCTTCCTCTATTTTGTATGTGGGATGCCACCACAGCATAGCTTGACGAGTGGTGTGTAGGTCCGCACCTGGGATCCAAACCCTGGCCCACCAGAGTGGAATGCGTGAACTTAACCACTACTCCACTGGGCTGGCCCTGACATAGACTTATTTGAGGAGTTCAGGACAATGATCTCATAGAATGTGCCATATTCTGGACTGGTGTGATCACTTCCTCAGGATTAAATGTAGGTTAAATCTTGGTATGAAGCCTACATGAATAGTTATGTGTACATTTATTGCATTATATTAGAAGGCGCATAATTTCAAACTATCCCGTTAGTGGTAATTCTAAGTTTGATATTTTAGGCTGGTGACCACTATATGGGTTATTCCTTTTCTAATTAAAAATAATCCGTGGGGTCAGATCATGTGAATATCATGTTCCCCAACAGCCTTTTATCATTTCCGTTACATATATTTCCTCACGTATTTCTGTAAAGAAGAGCTTTCTTCCCTGTACCCCCTTTTCCACCTTCCTCCTCCTTCCCTCTCCCTCAGCTTTTTTGGGTATCATTATGGACTCGTCAATTTTCAAAAATTCGCTATTCAATGTGTTATAATAAATTACCATAATTATTGTTTTTGGCACTTAAATTATCCCATGTTTGGCTAGTGGGAACCCCTTTAAACTGGCTGTGTCCTTTTATATAACTTCATTTGTTTTTGAACACTTTCTTGCTGTGTGAGACAGGGTATTCTAGATTTTCCTTGTGCTTTCTCTGCCCTAGACTTGGGCTCAGCTAACTTACAAGGAGTCCCTGTTCCTTTTAGTGGAGAATGGTATTTAGAAACCAAGATCTGGTTGCAGGACATGATCATTGCTACTGAAGTGTTACTGCTTCTAGGTTCTTTCAGTGGACAGAGCTAGGAAATATATATTTATATATATTATATATATATATATATATATATATAGAGAGAGAGAGAGAGAGAGAGAGAGAGAGAGAGAGTGTGTGTGTGTGTGTGTGTGTGAGAGAGTGTGTGAGGAAGATTGGCCCTGAGCTGACATCTGTTGCCGATCTTCCTCTTTTGTTTTGCTTGAGGAAGATTGTTGCTGAGCTAACATCTGTGCCAGTCTTCCTCTATTTTATGTGGGATGCCAACACAGCCTGGCTTGATGAGTGGTGCTAGGTCCCTGCCCGGTGTCCAAACCTGCGAACCCCAGGCAGCTGAAGCAGAGTGCATGAACTTAACCACTACACCACCTGGCTTGCCCCAGGAAATATATTTTTTGAAAAGTCATCAGCTTATATGGATAGCTTCAATTCACATTCCAGTGTCACAGAGATCTCCCTTACCATCTCCATTTTATATTTGTGTCTTTTTTTTTTTTGAGGAAGATTAGCCTTGAGCTAACATCCGCCACCAGTCCTCCTGTTTTTGCTGAAGGAGATTGGCCCTGAGCTAACATATGTGCCCATCTTCCTCTATTTTATATGTGAGACACCTGTCACAGCATGGCTTGATAAGCAGTTCGTAGGTCTGCGCTTGGGATCTGAACTGGCGAACCCTGGGCCCCCAAAGCAGAGCATGCGAACTTAACCACTACACCACTGGGCTGGCCCCTCCATTTTATATTTATATCTCTTTTCTCCCATAGTGAAAACATTGCTTTCCAACAATACCAATATATTTACTCATTTACTCTATCCTTCAATATCTTTGAGTTGGTATTACAACACTAGTGTTACACTACTAACAAGTCTACTAAGTAAACTTCAGAATTTCTTTGCAATTTTTTCTTTTTGTCCTTAGAGTGTATCTCACTAAAGATGTATACTCAGAATATTGTGCTTGAAAGTTACTTGAATTCTTTCTTTTTGATATACAGTTAGGAGTGCATGTTTCTGTTTTATTCAGTTTGAAGGTTTGCTTTTTCATTCTTTTTGAAGTCCCTTCTACTCCATTCCCACCCGTCCTCTATAGGATCAGAGTGAGACTTTTAATATAGGATTGACTTCTAAGCCATGAAAATGTTTTCCATAAAATTAAACTAAAAAGGATGATCAGTAAATAATGACTCTCTCTATCTAATAATGTTCTTTGCCTTGTATCTAATATTAATGTTTCTATGCCAGCTTTCTTTGGCTTGGCTTTCAGTTTGCCTGATTGTCTTTTTCTATCCCTTTAACTTCACCCTGCATGTGATTATGTTTTAGGTGATATCTTATGTATACAATTTGAAAATCTGATTTTTATCTAGGCAACTTTACGATTGCTTATATATTTGAATTGTTTTCTATCTTATTTTTTACCTTCTTTTCCATCCTCTTCTCTTTTTTTTGCCTTTTATTGTGTTGATTGAGTTATTTTTACTTCATTTTTTTTATTTCTAATTATTTGGAAGTGACACATTCTGTATCTCTTCTTTTAATGGTCATTTTTGATGGTCATCGTTCTCATGCTATTAGTGGTGAGTATTCAGTCAAATAAACCCATACCTCTTTTTCATGTGACCTACCAAGATAGGTTTGTTGAATCCTGTACTTTCACATTAAAAATTTTTTAACTGAAGCACAGGAAACTACATGTTTATTTTTTTCAAATTTTATAATCTTAGCTTGAGAAGTAAGGGTCTCCGTCATGCTGTGTGAAGAAAGGTTGACAGAAAATTGGACTCACCACCACCCTTTCTTCATAGCCTGCTGCCCACTATTCCTGCCGCTGCCCTTCCCCTCTCCCCCGGGATCTAAGCACTACAGAGGCCAGGAATATTATTTTGATTATTGCTCTATCCATTATGCCTAGAACAGTGTGTGTGCATTAGCTATCCCTCAATAGATATATTAGTTGAATGAATAAAGTGTGAATATTTAGTCTGGAGAAGAATGAATGGAGTGGTCATGGGATGGAAGGCAGGAGACATTATGGAACCTTCTAGTTTGAAGGACTTGCATGTTGAACAGTAATTCTGCTTGTTTGGTTTGGCCCTGGGGGTTGAAGTGAACACAAATACAGGAAAACAGAGAGCTATCTGTTCCCAGGATTGTATGGATGGTTAGTAGGTGGCTTCATTATATTGTCAGATCCCAGTTATTCCAGGAGAATTTTGTTGGCAGTAACCCAGAAGGGATTAAATAGTCCTTAATTGCTCTGAGATTCTATGCTCAGTAGATGGAATACATTGCCATCCTTAATTTACAGACAGATTTACGCACACGGGTAAGTTTTATTTTTCATCTTAGACTTGCCAGATTATCTTAACCCTACTAGTAAAGTGATCATTTAAAAGCACAACACCCTGAGTAATCATTCACTCTGTATGCCTCCCTAGTAATCCCAAATGTTCTAGTGTTTTCAGTTTGGTCAAATTAGAATGACAATAAGTGGGTAGATCAGTCATATGATTCACATATTTGTCTTTTCTATAGCAACACAAACAGTGAAAGGCATTATGCATATTTTCTCTGAATTTTGTTTCTGAGTTTTCTTTTTGTTTGATTATATAATTATCTTAGACAGTTTGATTTAGATATTTACCAGGAGGGATATACAAATTTGGACAAGGAAAACGTAGTTTCATTACTACTTGAAAACCTAAATTAGTGCCTTGAAGACTGCTTATAATAAAAATCTCTTCTCTTTCTCTTAGGGCTGCTGCTCAGAGTAAACTAGGTCACTACACAGATGCAATAAAGGATTGTGAAAAAGCAATAGCAATTGACTCAAAGTACAGCAAGGCCTATGGGAGAATGGGGTAAGTTCTGGGGGAATGTTCGAAGTGTACCAAGTCATATCAGATATGCTGTTCTTAAAGGCTTGATTTTGAATTTCCTGCTTAATATCTCAACCGCTATACTAATAAGAAGATAAATATGACATTGAGGGAGGAAATGACAGTAATTTCTGTGACTTGGGATTAGTTGAATAATGACTGGTTGATTGTTGGAGAAAATCACACAACCATACTGAGCAGACTCACTTTGTGTTCAAGGCTACAAATCTCAAATGAGCACTCAATATTTTGGCAGACAATCCACTGTACTTCCTTCCAAATTCACCTTACCACTCTCTGAGTTGACTGCTTCATCCCTGCTCTTCTCTCTTAAAATTTCCACCACATCCTCTATGGTGACTCTCAGCTGCTGAAATTGCCTTTCACTTAATTGAGAAAACAGATGCATTTAGAAGAAAAGTAACGCATCCTCCTGCCTCCAGATCCACCAATCTACCTGCATATGTAATCTACACAGACTGCCTTTTTTCCTGTTAAAAAGGAAGGCTTCTCACTAAACAAATAGAAGAGAAACACAAATTATAAATAAGGAGAAAACTAAGAAAACCAGCAGAGAAAACTACCTAACTGAATTGGTAATCCGAAATACACGAGACGTGAAACAAAGGAAATGCAGGAGAACCAGAAAACGAGTGATAAAATGGCAGCATTAGGCTCCCATATATCAATAATCACTCTAAATGTAAATGGATTGAATTCTCCATTTGAAAGACACACAGTGGCAGGATGGATTAAAAAACAAGACCCAATAATATGCTGCCTCCAGGAAACACATCTCAGCCCCAAAGACAAACACAGACTCAGAGTGAAGGGATGGAAGATGATACTCCAAGCTAATGGCAAACAAAAGAAAGCAGGTGTTGCCATACTTATATCAGACAAAGGAGACTTCAAGATAAAACAGGTAAAGAGGGACAAAGAGAGGCAGTATATGATGATAAAAGGGACACTCCACCAAAAAGACATTACACTAATAAATATTTATGCATCCAACACAGGAGCACCAAAGTACATAAAGCAACTATTAACAAACCTAAAAGGAGATATTAACAACACCACAATAATAGTAGAGGACCTCAACACCCCACTTACACCAATGGATAGATCATCCAGACAGAAAGTCAACAAGGAAATTGTAGAATTAAATGAAAAACTAGACCAGATGAACTTAATAGATAGAACACTCCATCCAAAAACAGCGGGTTCCACATTCTTCTCAATTGCACATGGAACATTCTCAATAATAGACCATATGCTGGGAAATAAGGCAAGCCTCAGTAAATTTAAGAAGATTGAAATAATATCAAGCATCTTTTCTGACTATAATGCTATGAAACTAGAAATCAACTATAAGAAAAAAAGCTGGAAAAGGGGCAAAGATGTGGAGATTAAACAATATGCTACTGAACAACCAATGGATTATTAAAGAAATTAAAGGAGAAATCACAAGTTATCTGGAGACAAATGAAAGTGAAAACACAACATATCAACTCATTTGAGATGCAGCAAAAGCAATACTAAGAGGGAAATTCATTGCAATACAGGCTCACCTAACAAAGAAGAAAAATCTCAAATAAGCAATCTCAAACTACACCTAACACAATTAGAAAAAGAAGAACAAACAAAGCTGAAAGTTGGTAGCAGGAGGAAATAATAAAAATTAGAGCAGAAATAAATGAAATTGAAACAAAAAAGACAGTAGAAAGGATCACGGAAACAAAGAGCTGGTTCTTCAAGAAGATAAACAAAATTGACAAACCCTTAGCCAGGCTCACTAAGAAAAAAGGAGAGAAGGCTCAAATAAATCAAAGTAGAAATGAAAGAGGAGGAATTACAACAGATACCACAGAAATACAAAAGATTTAAGAGAATACTTTGAAAAACTACATTGGATAATCTAGAAGATGTTCAACATCACTAATCATTAGGGAAATGCAAATCAAAACTACACTTAGATATCATCTTACACCAGTTAGAATGGCTATAATCACCAAGACGAAAAATAACAAATGTTGGAGAGTTTGTGGAGAAAAGGGAGTACTCATACGCTGCTGGTGGGAATGCCAACTGATGGAGCCACTATGGAAAACACTATGGAGATTTCTCAAAAAATTAAAAATAGGAATATCATACAACCAGTTATCCCACTACTGGGTATTTATCCAAAGAACTTGAAATCAACAATTCAAGGAGACTTGTGCACCCCTGTGTTCATGGCAGCATTATTAACAATATCCAAGACATGGAAGCAACTCAAGTGCCCATTGACTTATGACTGGGTAAAGAAGGTATGGTGTATATATACAATGGGATGGTACTCAGCCATAAAAAATGACAAAATCGTCCCATTCACAACAACATGGATGGACCTAGAGGGTATTATGTTAAGTGAAATAAGCCAGATAGAGAAAGACAAACACTGTATGATTTCACTCATATGTGGAAGATAAATAAACACATGGACAAAGAGAACTATTTAGTGGTTACCAGGGGGAAGGGGTTGGGTGTGGGCACAAAGGGTGAAGGGGTGCATTTATATGGTGAATGACAAATAATAATGTACAACTGAAATTTCACAATGTTGTAAACTATCATAACCTCAATAAAAATAAATAAATAAATAAAAATTTTAAAGAAAGGAAGGGTTCTTATCTAAGACTATTGTCTTCACTCATGCTTTAGATCTCATCCCTTTGTACCATCTCCAGGACTTTACACTTGTAATCATCTTTATCTCCTACACCACCAGTTTTCCTATTTCTCACAGTGATAATGAGTGCTTGTGAAAAGGTCATAAAAAATCATCTATCGGAACCATCCTTTTACCTAGCTGCATCATTTCTCAGTTCCTCTTTCTCTGCAAAGCCCCTGATAGTTGTCTGTATTTGCTGTCTCATCTTCACCATCTCTCATTCTCTCTTCACTCACTCCAATAGGGCATTTGTCTGTATCACTCTACTGAGATCTCTATTGAAAGCCACCAGTTATTCTCACCGTACACCATCTTTTAGTATTTGACGATTGACTTATTTTTTGAAATACTTCATTCTCTGGCCTTCTGTGACACCACACTTGCTGGTTTTCCTTCTACTTCACTGGATGGTCTTTCTCAGGCTCCCTTACTGGTTCTTCCTCCTCTGCCACCTCTTAGTAATGGTGTGCTTCAGGGCTCTATCCTCTGCTGCTGCTGCTGTTTCTCTATCCTCTCTTCTGATTTCATCCTGTCCCGTGCTTTTAAAATCCATCTACAGTTGATATTCATTATTCATTGATTCTGTATTTGTGAATTTGCCTACTTGTTAAAATTTTTTTGTATCCCCCAAATCAATACTTATTCTACTTTTGTGGTCATTCACAGAGTGGTGAAAAATTTGAGTCACCCAACATGCAAGATCTCAGCTGAGGTTGGATAAGGCAATGCTCTGCCTTTTTATTTCAGCTCATGCTGTAAAAGAGTGTTCTTTTCACAGTATATTTAGTGGCATTTTTTTTTTTTTTGTATTTTTGTGCCTTTGTTGTTGAGTTCCCTGTTTACAGTGGCCCCCAAACATATTCTGAAGCGTTATCTCCTGTTCCTAAGCCCAAGAAGGCTGTACATGTGTTAAAAAAATACATGTATTAGATAAGTTTTGTTCAGGCATGAGTTAATGCTGTTGGCTGTGGATTCAATGCTAATGAGTCAACAATATATATTAAATAAGGTTTCTTTGAACAGAAATATACATAAAACAAAGTTATGTATTGATCGGTTGATGAAAATGTGACCAGACGCTCACAGGAACCTAACCTTATATTCCCCCTAGGAGCAGTTGTTTGGTATTTGCCAATTCAGTGTTTGCAGTAACTTTATAGAACATAGTTAGTGTAAAAAATGGAAATCAACTGTGTATGTTGATGTATCTCTTAAGTAATATGTATGAACGCCATACTCATATATTCAACTATATTCCATCTCCACCTAGATGTTTAATAGGCATTTTAAACTTAACATGTCCCAAACAGAATTCTTGTTTCCTTCTTAAATCTTCCCTATCTCAGTAAATGGTACCATCATTCACCTACCCAGTGCTCAGGAGTCATCAAGTCAAAAAGTCAAAAGCCTAGGAGTCATCCTTCATTCTTAGTATACTTGACATATCTATCAGCAAGTCCTATCAATTCTAGTTTCCACATATATCTTGAATTCAAGCATTGATTGCTCTCTTGTTGATAATCCTAGTCCAAATTATCATCTCTCACCTAGGCTACTGCAGTAGCTTCCTCACTGGTTTCCCTGCCTCCACTCCACCCGCCTACTCATGTTGATCCTCTGCAGAGAAGCCAGAGTGAGCTTTCTAAAGCATTAATCAGAGCATGTCTCTTCATTGCAACCAGAACAAAATCCAGACTCCAAACCATGATCCTCTGTGATCTGGCACCTGATCACTCCCTGACATCATCTGTTTCCACGTATTGTTTTCTGTGCTCCCTCCCCATCAGTCTTTGTCCTGTTCCTTAAGCATGTCAAGCTGGCATTATTCTCAGGGCTTTTCTGTTACTGCTGCTTCTATTTAGAATGCTTCTCCCCTGGTTTTCATGACTGCTTTCTTCTTATCATTCAGGTCTTTTCACCGTGGTCACCTTTGAACAACTTCCCCATTCATTCTCTTTAATATTACTCTTTTTTATTTGCATGTTCATTGCTTGTCTTCCCCAGGTAGAATGAAATTTTCTTAAACTCCAGAACCTTACCTTTTTCATTGTGGAATCTAAAATAGTGCTTGGTACACAAAAGGGTTTCAATAAATATTTATTGACTATTGATTAATTGAGGACTCAAACGAAGTATCTTTCATGGTTGACTGGTAGAAAACTAATTAGGTTCTGAGGATTCTTCTGTGGTTAGGCTCTTATTTTATGTCGATCAGAAGTCTGTGAGGTAGGTCGGCCAAGAAAGAATTGGAATAATTTGTTAAAAACAAACCTAGAACAAATAAGAAAACCTCAATATTATCTCTCCATGTATACCATTATTGTTTAGTTCTGAAGTAATTTTCCAATAAATAAATTCTAACTAGGTGGAGGAAAACATAAAAATTTAATAACTCTTTGACCTGTGCTTGGGATAATAATGTGTTATTTGAGTTGTAAAGGATGCTAATTTTATCTATTTAACAACTAATGTGTCTTGTTCAGGGGTAGTTAACTGACACCTCACAGCCTATTTTTATTTATTTTTAATGGCAAATTGATATTTATTGTGGCTTAATGTCTCTGTCAGAAAGAAGGAAGAAAGTGAGACATTATGAAGCACAAATCTAGTTGAGAGTCATTAAAATGGTTTTAGCATCATGGAGTTATATGACCACAGGATTATTAGCTCACATCTTTGTGGAGCATCATCATTCATAAAGCAAATTACTTCACATATTAGGCTTAAAAATGGAAGGGTAGGTAAGGTTCATTTCTAAGTATTAAGTTCATGATTCGTTTAGGACAGCCAAGTTGTCAGCAAGCAGAATGGAGAGAGTCCAGACTCATAGAATCTTGGAATTATAAGGAATGTTAGTGATACTCATGTGATTCATAGTACGATGAATAAATTAAGTGTAATTTGGATTCAAATTTAATACCAAGACAGACATTTGACTACATTTGTGATGTCCTGATCTCCTTTAATCATATATCTTATAATCTTATACTCTGTTCTTTTCAGGCTAGCTCTCACTGCCATGAATAAATTTGAAGAAGCAGTTACAAGTTATCAAAAGGCATTAGATCTTGACCCTGAAAATGACTCCTATAAGTCGAATCTGAAAATAGCAGAACAGAAGTTGAGAGAGGTATCTAGTCCCGTAAGTTATTAATGCCAAATGAGTGAAATATCTTCTGTCATTCACAATGGTAATCAAATTGTAGTGGTTAGAATAATTCTCAGATATAATTGTTTTACAGACAGGAACTGGATTGAGCTTTGACATGGCCAGCTTAATAAATAATCCAGCCTTCATTAGTATGGTGAGTATATTTCCTTTTCTGCTCTGCTGGTCCTGTTTTCCATAGAGCTATTTGGTTCCAAAACTTTTTGGAAACAAATAAGGGAGCTTTTGTGGTGGGGGTGGTAGTAGACTGGTGATAGAATGCTATGGCGGAGGTTTTTAACCTGCCTGTGTACGTCTTTGTGAGAAAGCCGTGGATAGACTTCAGGAAGCTCATGAATTCCCTAAGATTATATATAACAATTTGTGTACATGTGGTTATGTGTGTTTTTCTAAGGAGAGAACCATATTTTTCATCAGATTGGCAAAGGGGCCTACAAATCTACAAAAGGTGAAAAACCACTCTCTTACATGAAATTGGCCCTGGGAATTATCTAATAATTGAGGCCTGAGGACTTTGGCTATTGTGGTTCCCTGAGCTCTTCTCAGCATTGTCTGCTTCCTTTCTATCTTAAGAGTTTATATTAACTTTTAGAATAATTCTCATATATATGTACTCTATCCTTCAAACCAACAAGATCATTTATGGATCTTTTTGAAAACACACATGCGCTGGCTCAATATGTGGAAACTCTGACTTAGTGGGTCAGGAATGTTACCTGGGCATTTAAAGCTCCTTGAGTGAATGTATATTTCTGCCTGAGAACCATTCTACCATATGCTATGTCCTTGGAAGGCCATACCACTTCTTATTCATCTTTGTTTCCTTCAAAAAATGTGTCTTATCCACTAAATCTTCAGTTGAATTGAAATGCACAGATGGCTCATTCCCAGTGAGATAAAGAAGTTTTTTGAACAATTGGTAAATTTGTAGCAATTGGTAGTTTAAAAGTGGTAGTTGAAATCTTTGTAGATGGTAGTTAATTTTTGAATTACTAACCCAAAATGAGGTGTTGGGAAAGCCACCACTTGCTTTTATTACTAGAGGGATAATTGTTTGACTGACTTGCATATAATTCAGTCACTCTCCTCGAGTTTCAGTTAAGATTAAGCCAATCAAATTTAAGTTGGTCTTCCTACCTACGTGCCAGCAAGTATAGGTCTCTTTGTCGCTTTTGTGACATTTTTGAACATTGTTACCCATTTCCAGGCTTCAGGTTATGCTACTGTAGCAGGATGTGAAAATGGATTTTAGTTTCAAATTCAGCTTAGCCCTCAAGGTGCTATGTTCTGAAGTGAGGTGTGAGACTACCATGTAGGAGTTGCAAAAGGTGGGAGTTAAAAACATATTGTGTGATCTCATCAAGATGGTGGTGTAGGCAGACTCTGAACTCACCTCCTCCCACAAACACAACCAGGTTACAACTATTCTTGGAAAAATTACCCTGGAGAGAAAACTGAAAACTGGATAAAAAGAACCCCCACAATAAGGGACAGTCCTGACTGAGGGTGGAAGAGGCAGAAATTCCTTCTGGAGTGAAAAAAGCCACCTTTACAAGCCGCGGACCTTCACAGCCAGACAGGCGGGAGCCACCCTAAGGTACGCAGCCCTTCCTGGAGAAGTGGGGACCTGAATGGGGGCCTGTTACTACTATAAGCATCCTTCAGACTCAGCACAACTGAGACGAATGTCCTACTATTTGGCTTCACTGGCTATTAACTGCAATGGGGAATACTCCCAGAAAAGCTATCAGAGGAAAGCTGAAAAAACTCAGCTCTTAAAGGGCCCATGCACAAATTCACCCGTCTCAAAGAGCAACCTAAAATCATCAAAAAGACAGCTGCACAGTCCTTTGGTGAAAAGAGACTCACCTGGTAGGCTCTGGGTGCATCTTGGTAAGAGGTGACACCTCTCCAGAGACTGATACATTGGTGGTGGCCATTGGTGTGACCCAGTACAGGAATGCTGACACAGACCCTGGCAGACACCATTGAAATTCTTCCCCTGGCCTGATAGCCCAGGGGTCTGCCACACCCACTAGAGCACAGATTTAATCCAGTTCAATCAGGGCAGGCAGCCTGCCCTAGGGACTAGCCCCACCCAACAGCAGCCCTTGGGTTACTTGATGGCCTGCCTAGACCTGGTTCCTTGATTCTGTACAGGCAGGCTAGTGTGTGCACCTCTGTGGGGCAGGGCCTATGTGAGGACCAGGTGTACTGTGGGGGGGTTGGTGGAGAGATGGGGGCCTCTGCAGTGGGGTGACTAGGTATGCTCTGGGCAGTTGGGAAGTGTGCATGGACCAGGGCTGTGTTGATGGTGTGTCTGGACCTGTGAGGGGTGAGGGTTATTAGTGGCAGAAGACTTGTGCTTCACAAATAGCCACAAAGAGGATTGGCCCCACCTTCCAAAGCCTGAAACAATTGGGTGCTCCCATGCCTAGGGCCAGCCCCACTCAGCTGCAATCCTAAGAGAGCTGACAACAGCGTTGCAGGCCTGAGGACTACGACTGTAAGCCCCTAAGCCTAGCAACTAGCTACACTGGGTACTTACCCAATTATCAGGGAAACTGCAACAGGAGTGTGCTATTAGGCCTTGTAGTCAACGGCATGGGGCTCCCCAAAACAAATTTACAAACAGCCTGACAAGAAGGGAAAGACTAGACTCCATAGGTACCTGCAGTAGGAGTAACCCTGCCACAGCAGAAGGACACAAATAGCCCACACAAGGGTCACTCTTGGATCATTTGGACTGGTGATGAGAGGGAAGCACACTGCTGGGCCTCAAAAGGCATCTCTTACATACAGCCACTTTGCCAAGATCAGGAGACATAGCTGACTCACCTAACACATAGATATAAGCACAGAGAAAGAGGCAAAATGAGGAGGCAAACAAGGGAACAGGACAAAACCGCAGAAAAAGAACTAAATGAAACAGAAATAAGCAATCTTCCTGACAAAAGGTTCAAACAAAAACTCATAAGGATGCTCACTGATATTGGGAGAAGACTGGATGAACACAGAGAGACCAAGAAAGAACTGGAAAATATAAAAAAGAACTAATCAGAAATGAAGAATACAATACTGGAAATGAAAAATTCACTAGAGGGACTCAATAGCAAAGTAGATGATACAGAGAATAGATCAGCGAGCTGGAAGAAAGACTAGAGGAAATCACCCAAGCTGAACAGATAAAAGAAAAAAAAAATTAGAACAGTCTAAGGGAACTCTGGGACAATGTCATGCGCACTAACATTCATATTATAGGGGTCCCATAAGGAGAAGAGGGAGACAAAGGGGCAGAGAATCTATTTGAAGAAATAACACCTGAAACTTTCCTAACCTAAGGAAGGAAACAGACGTCCAAGTACAGGAAGCCCAGAGAGCAACCAACAAGATGAACACCAACAGGCCCACACCGAGACATGTTATAATTAAAATGTCCAAAATTAAAGCTAAAGAGAGAATCCTAAAAGTGGCAAGAGAAAGGCAACAAGTGACATACAAAGGAAAGCCCATAAGGCTATTGGCGGACTTCTCAGCTGAGACCCTACAGGCTAGAAGAGACTGGCATGACATATTTTAAAGTGCTGAAAGGAAAAAACCTACAGCCAAGAATACTTTATCCAGCATGATTGTCGTTCAGAATGGAAGGGGAGAGAGAAAGAGCCTCCTAGACAAGCAAAAATTAAAGGAGTTTATCACCAAGAAACCAGTTCTACAAGAAATGCTGAAGGGATTTATTGAAGTGGGAAAGAGAAAACCATAAACAGGGATAAGAAAATTATCAAGAAAAAAAAAACAACCAGGCAATAAAATCATTGGTAAAGGCAAAAATACAGTAAAGGTAGCAGATTAACCACTTATGAAGATATTATGAAGGTTAAAAGATAAAAGTACTAAAATTATCTATTTCACTGATAAAGAGGGTAATGGATAGACACACACAAACAAGAGATTAGATATGATTTCAAAAACATAAAATGTGGGAGGAGGGGAGTAAAAGAGTAGAGCTTTTAGAAAGAGGTCAAGCCTAAGAAACTATCAACTCACTATAGATTTCTATATACGTAGGACATTATATAGGAACCTCATGGTAATCACAAACCACAAACCTATAATAAGTAAACAAATAAGTAAGAGGAAAGAAATCAAACATATTACTGAAGAAAGCCATCAAAGCACAAGGGAAGAGGGCAAGAGAAGAAGAAAGGTATAGAGAGGAACTACTAAAACATCCAGAAAAAAAGGTAACAAAATGGCAATAAATTCATTTTTATCAATAGCTACTTTAAATGTCAATGGACAAAATGCTCCAATCAAAAGACATAGGGTGGCCAATTGGATAAAAAAAAACAGGACCCTTATATATGCTGCGTACAAGAGACACACTTCAGACCTAAAGACACTCACAAACTGAGAGTGAAGGGATGGAAAAAGATACTCCATGCAAATGGCAAAGAAAAGAAAGCAGGGGTAGTCATACTTATATCAGACAAAACAGACTTTAGGACAAAAACTGTAACAAGAGACAAAGAAGGGCACTACATAATGATAAAGGGAACACCCCATCAAGAGGATATAACACTTGTAAATATCTATGCACCCAACATAGGAACACCTAAATATATACAGCAATTATTAACAGACATAAAAGGAGAAATAGACAGTAATAGTAGGGGACTTTAACACTCCACTTACACCAATGGATAGGTCATCCAAACAGAAGATCAATAAGGAAACATTGGCCTTAAATGACACATTAGACCAGATGGACTTAGTAGATAGATATAGAACATTCCATCCAAAAACTGCAGAATACACATTCTATTCCAATGCACATGGAACATTCTCCAGGAGTGATCACATGTTACACCACAAAACAAGTCTCACTACATTTAAGAAGATCGAAATAATACCAAACATCTTTTCTGACCACAAAGGTATGAAACTAGAAGTCAACTATAAGAAGAAAGTCAGAAAAGCCACAGAAATGTGGAGATTAAGCAAAATGCTACTCAAGAACGAATGGGTCAATGAAGAAATAAAGGAGGAATCAAAAAATTCCTGGAGACAATGAAAATGAAAAGACGACATGCCAAAATCAGTGGGATATAGTGAAAGTGATTCTAAGAGGGAAGTTTATAGCAATTCAGGCCTACCTCAACAAACAAGAAAAACCCCAAATACACAATCTAACAGTGCACCTAAAGGAACTGGAAAAAGAAGAACAAACAAAGCCCAAAATCAGCAGAAGAAAAGAAATAATAAAAATCAGAGCAGAAATGAAATAGAGACTAAAAAACAATAGAAAGAATTAATGAAACCAAGAGCTGGTTTTTTGAAAAGATAAACAAAAAAGACAAACCTTTAGCTAGACTCACCAAGAAAAAAGAGAGAAGGCTCAAATAAATAAAATCAGAATTGAAAGAGGAGAAATTATAATGGACACCTCAGAAATACAAAAGATTATAGGAGAACACTATGAAAAGCTATACACCAACAAATTGGATAACCTAGAAGAAATGGATAAATTCTTAGAATCATACAACCTTCCAAAACTGGGTCAAGAAGAAGTAAGAAATTTCAATAGACTAATCACCAGTAAGGAGATCGAAACAGTAATCAAAGACCTCCCAAAAAATAAAAGTCCAGGACCAGATGGCTGCCTTGGTGAATTCTATCAAACATCAAAGAAGACTTAATACCTATCCTTCTCAAACTTTTCCAAATAATTGAAGAGGAGCGGAGGCTTCCTAACTCATTCTACAAAGCCAACATTATCCTGATGCCAAAACCAGACAAGGACAACACAAAAAAAGAAAGTTACAGGCCACTATCACTGATGAACATCGATGCAAAAATCCTCAACAAAATACTAGCAAATTGAATACAACAATATGTTACAAAGATCATACATCATGATCAAGTGGGATTTATTCCAGGGATGCAGGGATGGTTCAACATCCACAGATCAATGAACGTGATCCACCACATTAACAAAATGAAGAATAAAAATCACACGATCAACTCAACACATGCAGAGGAAGCATCTGACAAGATACAGCATCCAGTTATGATAAAAACTCTAAATAAAATGGGTATAGAAGGAAAACACCTCAACATAATAAAGGCCATATATGTCAAACTCACAGCTAATATCATTCTCAACAGAGAAAAGCTGAAAGCTATCCTCCTAAGAAAAGGAACCAGACAAGGAGGCTGACTTTCACCACTCTTTTTAACATAGTATTGGAAGTCCTACCCAGAGCAATCAGGCAAGAAAAAGAAATAAAAGGGATCCAAATAGGAAAAGAGGAAGTGAAACTAACTCTTTGCAGACAACATGATTTTATATATAGAAAACCCTAAAGAATCCATTAAAAAACTTTTAGAAATAGTAAATGAATATAGTCAAGTTGGAGGATAAAAAATCAACATACAAAAATCCATTATGTTTCTATAGACTAACAATAAAGTAGCAGAAAGAGAAATTAAGAATACAATCCCATTTACAATTGCAACAAAAAGAATAAAATACTTAGGAATAACCTTAACCAAAGAGGTGAAAGATCTGTACACTGAAAAATATAAAACATTGTTGAAAGAAATTGAAGAAGACATAAATAAATGGAAAGAGATTCCGTGCTCTTGGATTGGAAAAATTAACATAGTTAAAATGTCCAACTTCCTAAACCAATCTACAGATTCAATGCAATCCCTATCAAAGTTCCAACAACATTTTTCAAAGAAATAGCACAAAGAATTCTAAAACTTATATCAAACAACAAAAGGCCCCGAATAGCCAAAGGAATCCTGAGAAAAAAGAACAAAGCTGAAGGTATCACACTCCCTAATTTAAAAATATACTACAAAGCTACAGTAACCAGAACAGCATGGTACTGGCACAAACAGACACAGAGATCAATGGAACAGAATTGAGAGCACAGAAATAAACCCACACATATGTGGACAGCCAATTTCCGACAAGGCAGCCAAGAGCATATAATGGAGAAAGGAGAGTCTCTTTAATAAATGGTGTTGGTAAAACTGGACAGCCACATGTAAAAGAATGAAAGTAGACCATTATCTTAT
Organism: Equus quagga; assembly: GCF_021613505.1. Lineage (NCBI taxonomy): Eukaryota > Metazoa > Chordata > Mammalia > Perissodactyla > Equidae > Equus > Equus quagga. Next base: position 71,589,978 of record NC_060275.1, read on the forward strand.
ATCATGCACAAAAATCAACTCAACATGGATTAAAGACTTGAATGTAGGACCTGAAACCATGAAACTTCTAGAAGACAACATAGGCAGCATGCTCTTTGACATTGGTCTTAGCAGCATATTTTCAAGTACCATGTCTGACCGGGCAAGGGAAACAAAAGAAAAAATGAACAAATGGGACTAACTCAAACTAAAAGACTTCTGCACAGCAAAGGAAACCATCAACAAAACGAAAAGACAAGCTAACAATTGGGAGAAGATATTTGCAAACCCATATATCAGATAAGGGGTTAATATCTAAAATATACAAAGAACTTATACATCTCAATAACAAAAAGACCAACAACCCAATTAAAACATGGACAAAAGATCTGAACAGTCATTTCTCCAGTGAACATATATGGATGGCCAACAGGCACATGAAAAGATGTTCAACATCATTAACTAGCAGGGAAATGCAAATTAAAAGTACAATGAGATATCATCTCACTCTGGTCAGAATGGGTATAATTAACAAGACAGTAAACAACGTGTTGGTGAGGATGTGGAGAGAAAGGAACCCTTGTACACTGCTGATGGGAGTACAAACTGGTGCAGGCACTATTGAAAACAGTATGGAGAATCCTCAGAAAATTAAGAATAGATCTACCGTATGATCCAGCTATTCCACTGCTGAGTATTTATCCAAAGAACTTGAAAACGCAAATGCATCAAGATACATGCAACCCTATGTTCATCGCAGCATTATACACAATAGCCAAGACTTGGAAGCAACCTAGGTGCCCATCAAGGGACGAATGGATAAAGAAGATGTGGTATATATACACAATGGAATACTACTCAGCCATGAGAAATGATGAAATCTGGCCATTTGTGACAACATGGATGGACCTTGAGGGGATTATGCTGAGTGAAATAAATCAGAGGGAGAAAGTCAAACACCATATGATCTCACTCATAAGTAGAAGGTAAAAAGAATGACAAACACACACATAGCAACGGAGATTTGATTGGATGTTACCAGAGGGGAAGCGGGGAATGGGGAGGGTGAAAGAGGTGATTAGGTACACGTGTGTGGTGATGGCTTGTAATTAGACTTTGGGTGGTGATCATGATGTAATCTACACAGAACTTGGAATATATTACGTTGTATATCTGAAAGTTATATAATGTTATAATCTAATTTTACTGCAATTAAAAAAAAAACCCCATATTGTGTGACTCTTAAAAAGGGTCAGGTTGATAAAGATTGAAAGAGGATTTTTGGAGAGAACTATTGGAGTTACAGAGCCTTGTTCCATGTGTGAGGGAAGTAAGGGGGCCTGCCCTCCTCTCAAGCCCACTGAGAAAGGGCTTTACTGGCCTACTCGAGAGCTTTCTATATGACCCTCAGTTGGAAGACAGACTGGTGTCTGACTTGCCAGCTAAAGAAGCCACTGGCAGAATTAACTGTGTGGTTTAGGAATTAACTGTACTGATGACAGTGGAGTGGAGGTGTGTTTTCTGTGGACCAAGTTGAGCACACATGCTTGTAAGATACTTCCAGTCTGAATCTGCCCAAGAGGGCCTCTTGGAAGATGACAGGACCTCAACAGAGTGTCTCTAGAGGAGGAGTGCTAAGAACCTGGGACTAAAGGCAAAGTCCTAGCATCCATGCAGAGAGTAAATCACCCTTCTCAGAGAATGGATGAGAAATGCTCAAGGGGTTGGGGGTGGGAGAAGTATCTGAAGAACCTCAGGAAGTGCCCCATGAAAGAACCAGAGTAGTTTTAAACAACTTGCAAACCCAAAGACCACAAATGCAAAACCGCTAAGATAGTTCCAGTCATCAAATAACTTTCTTGCATGCCTTACTCTCTTCCCTCCACTTAACCCTGACCCTGGTGGGCCAGAACCCTTGGTCAACAAGCCAAGGGGAGGAGGAGTGGAAGCATTGTGGGGAAAAGAGCAGCCAACTATGGCCCTCTATTCTAGTGCAGCTGGCCCATCTGGAGTTCACCCATGCGGGGGAGGGTGGGGGGGAAGTTTTACATGTGAATGAAGTTTCGTGTATTTGGTTATCACAGTGAGGAAGACATTAATTACTGAACTAGAGGTCATTTTCTAACTAAAAGTGACTGGAGGCCTGCTTACTTACAAGTGCCCAGAAAAGCCATAAGATCTGCTCTGTATTTCTTCTAGGTCCTGGATTCTAAGGGAAGGAGAAGAACTGCTTTTGCAGAATAGATTAAAGGGATTGTGAAGCAAAATGTTTTATGGTTACACCTCCTAAATCCTGCTTTTTCTGTGTAATGCCCATAGTACTCACGTGTTGGTTCAGAGGCACCAATCCTAACTGAGACTCAAGGAGAGTTATTAAATTATTTGTAAGTCAGTTAAACAATTATCTTTATGGTAATAAAAGCAAGTGGTGGCTTTTTCCCACGCCTCATTTAGGGTCAGTGAATCAAAAATTAACTACTGTCTACAAAGGTTTAGACTAAATTAAAATTTTACATGAATATTGTTGACAGTGCCAATTTGGGGCAAAAATTTATGCTTTCAAAACAGGAAATTTTAAAAGTGTATGTGTGTATAAATAGAATTCCCCTCCCACTGTAGGTATGGGAAGGATTGACAGTACTCAGCCCCATGAGCGAGGTCATATCTCTTAGAGTACTCTTCTGAAGTGGACCCTCTCAAGTGTAGGAGATTCTTTGATTATATTTTTAAAGTTTCTATTTTCTGAAAACTTTTGGATTTATTGATCTGATCAGTGGCAGTAAGTAAACTGTTGTCAGTAGCCTTATAGTGTTTGTAATTTCTTTATCCTTGCAATGTATTTGTAATACCATTTTTTTCTAGTACCTTCTCTTTTTTACATTCCCATTCACTTTGTATAGCACACTAACACTCGACAAAATGTTAGTACCTACATGGTTTAGCTTTCATTCCTCTGCTTTAAAAAAATCATTGTTAAAGATCCCTAAGTATTAACTGCCTTTAATGGGAGATGCCATTTTTCAATTCCAGGCAGCAAGTTTAATGCAGAATCCTCAAGTTCAACAGCTGTAAGTATATCAAAAGAGCGTATTACATTTCCCCCTTCCACTGGCCAGTCTCCTAATATGAGCACATCAGCTCCAAAATAATAAAACTGGCCTGAATGCCAGTCAGTGGGAACTTAACGCCATGCACATTTGGCCTAAGACTGTATATAGTGTGGGTATATTTAACTGACTTTTCATTGGCCAGTATCCTGTTTGTTAAGGATACATGCCAATCCCAGTGCTATATCTCTTGCCTACTCTAGAATGTCAGGAATGATGACGAATGCCATTGGGGGACCTGCTGCTGGAGTTGGGGGCCTAACTGACCTGTCTAGCCTCATCCAAGCGTAAGTGTTACTTAAAATAGAAATAGTAAAAATGTTTATGTTTTATTTTGTCACTAAGGTGAGAGGACCAGGGCTTTCTTTTTAAGTTTTTATCTTTTACTGTTAGTATCAGCGGCCTTAATAGTTATTAAATCTAAAAGAAGTTCATAAATTGGAATCTTCAGACTGAAGAGCAGGAATCCAGAAGATCTGGATCCAAGAAAAAGTTTTTTGGAAGATTTCAATAATTACTCAAGGATGTAGATGAAAGTCTAATATCTACTTAAGGCATGTATTAATTTAGGTACACATATATATTTAAAAGTCATATATCACACATATTGATGTTCAGATAGTTTAGGGAACTGTTTTATTCACGCTTTTTCAGTGCATGTCATCACTAAAAGGACTCTGCATCTTCTCATTACTTGAGCACAGTACCCTCACTTCCATCCAAGTATCTTTTTTTTTTTTTGAGGAAGATCAGCCCTGAGCTAACATCTGCTGCCAATCCTCCTCTTTTTGCTGAGGAAGACTGGCCCTGAGCTAACATCTGTGCCCATCTTTCTCCACTTTATATGTGGGACACCTGCCACAGCATGGCTTGCCAAGCAGTGCCGTGTCCGCACCCGGGAGCCGAACCGGCAAACCCTGGGCCACTGAAGCAGAACGTGCGAACTTAACCGTTGTGCCACTGGCCTGGCCCTCATCCAAATATCTTAAGATGCTATGCTTTTTTGTTTGTTTGAAGAAGATTAGCTGTCAGCTAACATCCACTGCCAATCCTCCTCTTTTTGCTGAGGAATATTGGCCCTGAGCTAACATCCGTGCCCATCTTCCTCTGTTATACGTGGGACGCCTGCCATGGCATGGCTTGACAAGCAGTCCCTAAGTCCACTCCTGGGATCCGAACCTGTGAATCCCAGCCACCAAAGCTGAGTGTGCGAGGTTAACTGCTAGGCCACTGGGCCGGCCCCGATGCTCTGCTTTTTGAATCTGTGTATGATGCTGTCACTGGAAATTTTATACGAAGTCACAAGTGCTATTTGCGATCATGACTATGTAACCCTATTTCCAATATTGTGTTTTTACATCTTTAAATGACGTGATTATAGTGATGTCTAACACCTGCAATTGACAGTCACAAACAGGAATTTATATTAGTCTTTTTTTTAAAGATTGGCACCTGAGCTAACAACTGTTGCCAATCTTTCTTTTTTTCTATTCTTCTCCCCAAAGCCCCCCAGTACATAGTTGTATATTCTAGTTGTGAGTGCCTCTGGTTGTGCTGTGTGGGACACGGCCTCAGCGTGGCCTGATGAGCGGTGCCATGTCCGCACCCAGGATCCGAAGTGGCAAAACCCTGGGCCGCTGAAGCGGAGCGCATGAACTTAACCACTCGGCCCCAGGGCCGGCCCCTCTTTGTCTTTTTAAAAATCAATTCTGCTAGGTGATCTCTATAAGCACCCCAAAATGGGTTTGACACTTGTCATATGAGAAACTATTAAGACTTGACTATATGAGCAAATACTTCACATTATATTTGAGCACATACAATAAAAGCACATACTTTTTAGCCCTTTGCTTATTGTGGTTAAGCACTAGAGGGGGTAGATTTCACCCAATTCAGGAACTCATTTTTTAGCTTGAGTGTTTTGTTTCTTATAAAGAATACTGCACTGTAACAATGCTATATGGAGACACTGGTAAACTTGCAGTTAACAGTCATGTGCCACCTAAAGACCTTTCAGTCAACAATGGACTGCATATATGATGGTGGTCCCATGAGAAGAGTACCATATAGCCTAGGTATGTAGTAGGCTATACCATCCAGGTTTGTGTAAGTACACTCTATGATGTTCACACAAGGACAAAATCACCTAATGATGCATTTTTCAGAATGCGTCCCTGTCGTTAAGCGACGCCTGTCTGTACTAAAGTTATGATTCTAAAACCTTGTTTTTTTTTTTCCCCCTGCTGAGGAAGATTAGCCCTGAGCTAACATCTGTTGCCAATCTTTCTCTTTTTCTGCTGAAGGAAGATTAGCCCTGAGCTACATCTGTGCCAGTAGTCCTCTACTTTCTATGTGGGTTGCTGCCACAGCATGGCTTGACAAGTGGTGTAGGTCTGTGCCCAGGGTCCCAACCCACGAACCCAGGCCACTGAAGTGGAGCGCGTGGAACTTTTAACCACTCGGCCATGGGGCCAGCCCCATAAAACCTTGTTTTTAATAGAACAAATTCCCTTTGGGTAGTACCCACATCCTTTGCAGTTCTTTTTGCATGGGCACTGTGTGACTGGAAATTCCCTCCTTCATATTCACTTTGTCTCTTTACTATAGGGGTCAGCAGTTTGCTCAGCAGATACAGCAACAGAATCCTGAGCTTATAGAGCAACTTAGAAATCACATCCGGAGCAGATCGTTCAGCAGCAGCACTGAAGAACATTCCTGACTTGACCAGGGACCCTGGCCCAGAATGTAAATGGTGATGGCTCTGAAGTGCTTGCTGTAGATAGTGGCCAAGAATAAAAACAAAAACAAAAACAAAAAACCTAAAGAATAAATCTGTCTAGACAATAGGTTTATCACAAACAGACTTGAACATAACATGACTCCTTTGTAAACGAATGTTCAGTAGTCTTGTTAAGTGCCAATATAGCACTGCACAGGGGCTTCCATTTTCAAATCATCATCATATTTGTATATTAGACTTAATAGCAGAGTATGTTTATTGAACAGTAAGGCTGTTTATTGGTGAGTTCTCTGGCTCCAAATTCCCTTAAGCGAACTTTTTTGAAGGGGAGATGACCAAGAGGGAAGGTTTCTCATGCTAGTTTAGGAGATATAGACTTGCCACTGAGCAGTGTCTGGAGAGAAGAAATCTGCTATCTAGGCTCAGCTCTGACAGCGCATCAGTCATGAACATATGTCGTAGAGGCCAGTACTAAATTTAATGCTGCTTGTTCTGGTGGGTGACTGGGAATCTTAAGAGCTGGTGGAAAGCAGCATTTGGAGCAAGGGCTGTTGTTTTGAAAAGAAAAAATAGATGCTATGAATGTATAGAAAGTGAAGGTAGGATGCTCAGGTTTCCTGCATAGTTCTTAACTAATCTTGCCTGCAGTTTGGTATTGATAATATTAGCATGGCCAATTACGCTAAGTACATAATAAAATACATTTAGAAATCCTTAACAGTACTGGTTAGGTCAGTTGTATAACTATTGAATTTAACTAGCACAATTTCCCCAGTGGTGATGTTACCATGGAAACTCTCAAATATACCTATATTTAAATAAGCCAATGGCTTGGCCCTTAACTTAAGGATTTTCTAAGTGGCATTTAATTATGTGCCTATAAACTGTTTTTTTTAAACTTAGTAATTATTTGATGGATTACAAAAAGCATCTGTCACTAACATTGCTTATTCATGTAATCCTCTGCTATAATTTGGCTTGACATGTCAAAGCCTTTATGCTTAACTGTAATATGATGCAACTTAAACATAACAGGGACTTAAAATACTTTATTGAAATTAGAAGAATACATATTAGTGGAGGGAAGTGGCATTAGTTATTAATGGCATGGCTCTAACTATAGTGATGGATGAGACTGTTCTAATTCCAACTGGAATTTCTTTTGTTTGTTAATTATGAAATTGGTAAAGTTGGGCAGACGTAATGATTTCACAAGTGTGAGAGAAAACTGAAAAGAAAGTAATATAAAATTACATCAGTAATACTGATGATGATCAGGGTCTTAATATAACTGTTCTCCTCAAAAGACTAATTACGTAGTATCTTCAAGTTTAAAAACCACCTTTTCCTTTCTTTCCCTTTGTGAGATTAGAACAGTGGTTCTATACTTTCACTGTAAGAATCACCTGTAGAATTGGTTAAAAATGCAGATTCAGGGCCACACTTAATTTTTATTTAGTCGGTCCTGTAATCAGTCCCAGGAATCTCCATTTTAAACAGCACCCCAGGTGGTTCTGATGTAGGTCCAAGGACTCTAATTTAGAGCAACACTAGATTAGAGATGTCTTCTCATTTTGATCAGCAAATTCCTAACTGCCTGGGCTCAGGCCACAAAGAAGACCTGTATGAACCTATAGTTCTGGCCAGAGATGAGCAGGATTTAAATCTTAGACCCTTTGAATTAAATTTCCTATATTCTGTCAAAACCAACTTAATGTTTCATGAAGTTAAATTCAGCTCCTAGTGTTCAGGTGTTATACGAATGAAGTACAAACTAATCACATGAAACTGATGACCATGATGAAAAAAAAAGAAGCAATATTGATCCTTAATTAAAAATTAGTCAGTCTTATCCAGTGTTGAGTAAGAAAAAGATTCTGGCATAACTATCTTGCATGCATTAAAAACGCTTTCAGATTAGTAAACTTGGTAAGCCTCTAGGTGACTGACTAGGAAAAAGAGAAAATACAAATCAACAGGATCCAAAGTGAGAGAGGGGCTGTCACTGCAGCCCCTGTAAACAGGAAAAGGAGAGTCAGAAAATACTATAACCAGCTCTAGGATATACATTTAACAACTTAGATGAAACAAATTCCTTGTAAGATACAAACTACCAAGGCTCATTGAAGAAATAGATTATCCTCCAGAAAATGAAACCACGGGCCCACACAATTTCAATGATGAATTCTACCAAACACTTAAGGGAGAAACAATATCAATTCTACACCATCTCTTCCAGAAAACAGAAAAGGAGGAAACACTTCCCATCTCAATTTATTTACCCTTTACTCTGATACCAAAATAAGATAAAGATATTATAAGAAAAAACACTTTACAACAATGTCTTGATTTGTTAACATCTGTAGTTAAGATAGTCATTCTTTTTACATGAAGTAATGGGAACTGACGTATTTCTTCCATTTTACCTTTCTAATTTATTTCTTTGCTAATATACCACGCATAGCAAATTGAATTTAGATGATATCTGTCCATTTACCTGGATTTCCATTCTATTCAAGCCATTTTTGCTCTTTAAGTACTTTCATCACTTTGGAATCACTGCATTGCAAGCTATTTCAAAAAAGTTTTGTGTAGTTGGATTATGCTAGCTACTCTTAAAATTCTAAGGAATGCCCCAAATATTATTTTTGCTTGTTTGCAACAAGAAGACGTTAAAGTAAATCTTTATATACATTCTACTTAGGAATGACTGACTTCCATTAACCATATTTCACTGTAGTAGCTGTAGCTGTTATGATGCTATGTAAAACTTAAAATATCCTTTGTATGCAAATGACCTTTTCATTTAATGTACCAAATTGTTTATCTAATTTTTATAATATTGTTTAAACAGATCCTTTTTAAGATGACATTATCTAACCTTTACTTAAAGTATGAACAGTATGTGTCTAGGTTATTGCTTCTAAAAAGATACTTTGTAATTAAATCAAGTTAATATTAGCAGACTCCAAGTGACCATTATATGTTACTTTTTTAATTTGAAACGAAGTGAAACAGAAGGTTCAGTCAAGAGAAGATGCTTGGAAAACAATCACAAGACCCAGTGCAGTGGCTATAGTGTCTCATTTCATCATTTAGTCAATCTCACTCATTTTGGAAGAAAGACAGACTTCAATTTTACACTGCTTGCACTTTATTTTGCACAGACATTTCATTAATTACTACTCCACTTTAAGGGGGAGATCTCATTCTAAATACAGCTTTCATTTTGGACCAAACAATTTGTCATGGCAATAAATAATTATGCATTTAAGAAAAACCAGTTTTTGTATTTGACTTAATGCACTCTTACATTTAAGCAATTATATATACATCCTTGAATTTCAACTTACCAAAATAACTTTTTATTTAACAGCATAAGCTTTTATTTTCCTGACAAAATATTGAAACTTTTATTATATTCATATTGCAAAGTTGTTAACAATCTTAACTTTCTCACTGTTTTGTTCATGGCATAAGTAAATTAGTGTGACTACATGCAGATATAGAAAGTTTTATAATTTTAATACATGATTGAGAGTCCAAAATCAAATATCAGAAGCTGAAAATCCTTTAAATACTTATGAAAATAATTGGATTATTTTTCAATGGGAAAATAGCCCAGACTTTTTGGCTTAGAATTAGAAAATTATCAGCCTTCTTAATTAAGAGTTAACAAAATAATTAACAATCTAAGAAATAAAACCAATTCTAATCTGCTGTTAGTAACTGAAAACTTAGACGTGTGTGTTTGTGTCTATAAACAAACACAGATATATACCAATACAATAATTTTGAAAACAACTAGAAAAACTCATACTGTGTTAGCAAATACAAGGCTACACGAAGAATACCCCAGATGTTTTAAACAAACTTTTTCTGTTGACTGAGGTGCTAGGAAAAAAAGTGGGGTTAACTGAAATATTTCTAAATAATTAGAAGAATTCTAAGAAACAGCTGTATCTTCTAGATTGAGGGCAGCAAACTACGGCCTGCAAGCCCACTCTGGCCAGCTGCCTGTCTTTGTACATACCGCTGTGCTCTTTGAGCCTGCTGGCTGCTCTCACACTACAACAGCAGAGTTGAGTCATTTCAATAGAAACCATAGGGGCTGCAAAGCCTAAAATATTCAGTATCTGGCCCTTCACATAAAAAGTTTGCTGACCTCTGTTCTAGATATTTGCTAGGAACAAATGGCCTCAAATATAGAGCTTTTGGAGAATGAAGTCCAATGCTCATCTAAAATGAAACAAAATAGGATAATGTGTAGAAAATGTACAAATGTCCATTTAGCATAAAACTGAAGATAATATCAATAGATGGTTCTTTTCAAAAGAAATATTTAAACTGTTTTCCAGGAAAGAAATTTAAATAATAGAAACTTATCTTTGCTGTTGATCATTTTACAAAGGCGACAAAAATACAGAAAGTTCTGTGAAACTCAACGAAAAGCATAATATCGGAAATTTTCTTCAGCTTTCCACTTTAACGGCTGAAGATACCACACAGACTTGTGCGATGTCATCATATTCATATGTTCTCTTTAAGAATGTGTCTGTAAGTCTTAAGCCGGAGACGCTCTATTGAGAGAAAGATAGAGGCCTACGTTTTCATTCATCGGTAATTACCAGACAAAACAGAGATATAATAAATGACTATGGGTTCATATCCCCCCAATACTGAAATTAGTACAAAGAGAGCGAACCTGCAGTCCCTGGACTGAAGACAGCAGAGTAAGGGCAAGGCAGAGAGAGGAACTGGGATGCAGCTTTCCGAGCTGTCTTCCGGAAATACCACACCAGTGGATGGAACTGGTATTGCACATTTCCAAAACCAGATCCATAGTCCTTTCACTGCTGGAGGAATCAGAAAAACAGGAATAAACCTTGTTCTTTTCCCAGAGCTACTATTTCTTCCACTATTGCCAGTGAATTTGTTTTCTGGATGTCCAGGAGAATAAAAACCAGGAGAAATGAAATTTTTATTTCACTTAAGAGAGAATCAGGAAAATGGAAGGACACGGCATCTTTCAGGGTTTAAAGTGGCACTGAGACTAAGCTGCCTTTCTGGATGTAGCCTTCTGATTCTATTATTGAACACTGGCTGTGTTCTCATTGTATTGATCTGTTAACAGCCTTGCCATTTCTCTGGGACACTTCCAGATATCTGTGTCTAATCTTGTTGCTATGTATCCTTCCTATCTGTTAGGTAGTCTGCAGAAAGAAAAAGATAAACTGAGTCCGGTCCAGTGCTTTTGCCGTTTAATCTACGTTCTTTTACCGTGCAGATAAGACAGAAAATGACTGACAAGATTTTTAAGAAGTAAATACTATTCATGTTTGTTCACTATTAACATGAAAAGACTACTTCTGTTTATAATTGATATTACCAGTTCAGCTTAAACATGTTAAAAAAAAAACTGTTAATGAAAGCATGCACATTGTTTTTTTAAAAAAAATAACCAAAAGACTCATAATGAAAAATAGTCTCCTACTCTACCACCATTCATGACTACTTTCAACTCTTTCAGCTTTTTTTCTCGTAGTTGGCTCCATATTTTAAAATACTTAAATTTTAATTCGATTTTTAGATATATTGATTTGATAATTAGCTTTTCTATGTCTCTGTGTCCCCAAAAAACATTTGAAATTCTGATTTTTAGACATATTGATTTAATGATAATTAGCCTTTATATGTCTCTGTGTCCCCAACAAACATCTGAAAAACATAGCATGGTATGTGCCACAGACCAGGTTAGAAGCACTACATGAATTTTCTCATTAAATTTCACAAACATCCAGTAAGTGTATATTGAATGTATCTGTGTGTGTGTGTGGGGGGGGGGTGAATCCCATTTTTATAGATGAGGAAACAGAAGATCTAAGAAACAAGTGGTTTTTAGAAAACATATGAATCACCAAAAGTTAAAGTGAACACCAAAAGAAACTGAATTTATGTTTTACAGTACTCTGTTATTTGGTAATAACTGATTTGCTATACCTTGAAAAACGCAAAACAAACAAAAAATTCAAAAGCATACCCTATATGCACAGGGTCTTTACCCTGTGTGTGTTGTTTACTGAGCTCCTATGATGTGGTTGGCACTGCATTACAATGCTGGGTAAGAAACGTTCCCTTTCTCTTGAATAATTCACCATCTAGTTGAGGAAGAGACTAATAATTATAGCGATATACGAGTGTCACTAAAAACTGTACTCAAATTTGCTGTGACAGAGAAAAGGATGATTCTGCATGGGAGAGTGTAGATAACGTCATAGGGGAAAGTAAGTATTTTTGTAATTTTGAAGGATGAATATTTCCTATTTCCCTCATATCATAAAGCTGGAATGGGTATGGAATTAAAAAGGATTATACATTCACTTTAGAAGGACTGGGATTCATCACTGCCATATTATCAAAGTGCCCCAACTAATAATACATACCAAGTAATAATGCAAGTAGTAGGTGATAGGACTAGAATTTAATCCTAGGTTTTTCTGGCTTCAAAGCCCCAGGCTCTTTGCTTCCCAATAGCTAGATTATGCTCTCCTTTTTATCAAAGGCCTGTTTTCCAATCTGATTATCATTTATATTAAATTCACAACCAATTTTTACTTTTGTAATACTAAAGATACAGCACAGGTATAAGTATGGCTCAGAAAAATCTATCTTATTATGGCTCAGAAAAATCTATCTTATTACATTAAATGTATAATGTATTATTCTAGAAGAACCTACTAGGTCAAGCTTTCATAATCTAAAATATGAAGGATGTGTAAACAATGAAAAGAACATGGACTTTGAAGTCAAATATACCTGGTTTCAAATGCTGGTGCCATCTTTTCCAGCTCTCTGAGCATGAATAAAGTTACTTACACCTCTGAGTTGGCATTCTCTTGCACAGAAATACCTACCTCAGAGTATTATGCATGAATGAAATAAGATACAGAACATGCCTCATATAGCAGGACCTCAAAAATACATAACGTACAGCTACCAGATGAAGACCTTTACAGTATTCGGAGAAGGCTATATGGTAAGAGGAAACTTAAAAGGAGATAGCATATTTAAAAGATTTTAAAATTCTCTTTTAGGTAGGTGAAGGGGAAAGAACATCCATCCACAAACATTGGCATTACCTGCAGTTTGTTATTTTACAGGTAATATGAAAAGGTTCTTCTAGGTTTACGGTATCTGGGATTGCCTCCAAAGACAACCTAACATCTCCATAGCCTGGAGCCTAAAAGAAAAGCAACACAGTTAACATACATCTACCACAAAACCTTTCCATTTTAATGAAGGGATCACGCCAACACATCCACCCAATAGTTGGGTTTCCAAGCTGATGTTCTAAGGAAATACTTCTCAGTCATTGTACTCTTCTTTATTCTAACTTGTTTGGCTGCTACTACCTGTGGAACAGCACTAGAAACCCTAACTGTTTTTGCTATAATTACCCCATGTTTAGCAGAGTTAAAATGAATCTCATAGGTAAATAGCAAAGAAATTTCAGGGGCTCTGATCTTAAAGGAATGCTTTCCAAAGATACTATAGCTTATACTACATAACTCTAAATAGGTAAGGTTACTGCCTAGATAGAAAAAGGAAGAGCACTTCGATACGATCCAGGAAGAAAATCATGTCTGTTCACAAGACACACGGGCAGGGACAAAGCACAGAAACATCAAAGCTTGGAACATGCCATGGCAGGATGATAGCTAATTGCTATATTTTAAAATAGGCCCAGTGATAATCCTTTTTTTCCCGATTATTACCTCAAATAGTAGAAGAAAAGTAAATTTTAGAATATATCACAATAGGTAGTATTTAGCATAAAGGGAGGATTCTGTAGCATATCCCAACTAACACAAGGAAAAGAACACTGGTAACTATCTACTCTCAGAGCAGAAATTAGGTAAAGTATCCAACCAATGCTTACAAGATAATGTTAGTGGGACTCACTTTCTGAGTTTCAGATGACTCAGATTTTAAATATCTTAAAAAAAGGCATGAACCAAGTAGGTGAATGTAGTAAGTCCAAAAGTTTCAGGACATTTCAAAAAAAAAAAAAAAACTTCATGTAATAGAAGTCAGATGAACAGTAAGCATGAATTACCATAGGAGGGAACAACTGATAATCACATATTTTAATTACTGTTTGGTAAAGTAAAAAACCATGTATTACAGTGAAATTAACATTTGAGTATTTTTCATTCATCTCGAAACCAATTTTCTACCTAGAGATCAGTGAAATTATTAGTGTTTTATCTTGTTCTCTAGCAATATTAATGCCTTTTATAGTGCTCTGATTTTTAATGATAGATCTAGGGAAATTTGAGTTGTTCCCACTATCTGCCCCTTATGTACCAGAATCCCCACTGATGTTTTTTCCAGACTCACCATTCTTTGAAGTTGGCTGGTCTGTAATCTTCCCCTTTCACCTAGATTTGTTTTCCACACTATATCCAATTTTCCAATTACTGTTACTCCCTTAATGATGCCTGCTTTTTCTGCAAACTCCTTCTTGGGCTTTAGGCAGTACAAGTACTGGCGTGTATCCATTGGCTGCAAATATGCTCTTGACCCAAACGTAGTTACACTGAGGGATTGGAGATAGAGATGGAGAAAATTCTCTAGATTCTTTTAGAAGAAAAACCATGGCTGTGATTGTTACTTTGGACAGGAACTGAATTATTTACCATCCCAAAGATCTAGAACAGGTCAGTGGTTTCAATACAAATGAAAAGGACTTGTACTGAGAGGATTACTTTTCCTTAATTTTTTCCAGTTGATACGGAAAATCTAGAGGTTTTTTATAATAGAATGCAATGTATTACCTAAAACATTGGACATGCATCAAGTAACTGAAAAAATGCAATAGAAATCAGAACCTTAAGTGTCTTCTTTTCTCTAAAATTATCAAATAGTTTAGAATAAGAGGGAATATACCATTCTAAACCAAATAATCATTTTTAAAATGAACTAGAAGACCAGAAAAAGAATGGAAAATGATTGTTTTCATTAGTGGGGCTATGGGAGGCTACAAACATTTTTGTGTTTAACCACCATAATAAGATAAAAGTAAACTTTTCATTCTTGATTAAGAAAATTAGATATTTTCTCTAGCTATTACCTTCTTATCCATATTAATGTCAACCTTACATTTATTTATTATTCTTTTAAATTACCTATAGAAAGACATATGAACAGTCATGCACCAGATACAACATTTTGGTCAATAACGGATCACATATACCACAGTAGTCAAATAAGATTAATACCATCTAGCCAAGGGGTGCAGTAGGCTATACCATCTAGGTTTGTGTAAGAACACTCTGATGTTCACATGATGCCGAAATTGCCTAATGACACATTTCTCAGAATGTATCTCCATTGTTAAGTGATACATGACTGAAGTTCATTTTCACAGAAAATTAGATCATCTATTCCTATATCTACTCCTTTTGATGTTGAGAGAATATTTCTTTTTAAAACTCACCCTCACCCTTTGCCTTTCTAACTTCTCCATCATCCCGTCGTGTGTCTCAGTTTTATCATTTGCAGGATAAGGATGAAACTGAATTATCATGAAAATTAAAAGAACAAGTGCTTCAAACAGCGAAAGATAAAATGCAAGTAGCTAGGAGGGAGGGATGAACAGGCGGAGCACAGAAGATTTTCAGGGCAATGAAACTATGCTGGATAATGCAGTAATGGGGGCTACATAGCATTACGTTTGTCAAAGCTCATAGACCACACAACAGAAAGAGTGAACCCTAATGGAAACTAGGGACTTTAGTTAATAATAAGTATCAAGATTAGTTCATCAATTGTAACAAATGTGTCACATTAAATCAAGATGTAAACAATTAAGTGGGGAGGGGGGCATGTGGGAACTCTGCACTTTCTGATCAATTTTTCTGTGAGCATAAAACTTCTTTAAAAAAATAAGGTCTATTAATTTAAAAAAATTATAAACCATGCAAGAGTAATGGATGTTAGAAAAGTTCATATCTTTCAAAATAAGAACAAATGCTTCATAATTCATATTTACCATTCTCCAGCTTGGTTGACTGAATTTAATTCTGCTACATTATACATTATAGATGGCTCCAATGAAACTTTCTCCATAAACATGGGTGAGGTTGTAATATTCTGAATCTGGGCTTCCAGAAACACTTCATCAGTCTGAGGATATGAAAAAAATATCCACCAAAGTGTGATAATATTTAAAATCTTTACTTCAACAAAAACATCTGATCTATATGAAGAAAAAATATTAACCACAAATGTGATTAGTTCATGCCTGCAAATCAAAGTTATAATTAATCAAGAAAAGAAATCTTCATCCTAATGTAATTAACGGGGAAAGTCAAGTGTTAGTCAACTGATACCTTGTTAAACAATGGATGAGGGATAACTACAATATTTTTTGTATTAACATCCAAAAATATTTATTTAACTGGAATTTCATTCACAAATATCCTAAACTTTCTAGTAAGTCATTAACACGTTAAAATGTGATTTACTATGATGAAAATACCTGTCCACCTATCATTTCAGTGATCAAAGAATTAGGCATTCATTATATTCCAGCATAATATAACTTCAGTTGTCATATTACTTCAATTTAGCCAGTACAGGGACCACTAGTACAGTGAATAATCTTATAGGACTTAACTTTTTAATTAAAGCAATTTGTTAGTGGTCATTAGTGATTTCTTGGTTCATTTTAAATTTTATTTAGGGCTAAAAAAATGTGAATTATACCTGACAATCTTAGAGCTTTTAAATCAAACAAAAGATATTTGTAGCCTTAGTGACAGATTTGAAAACTAATGCTGTTTAGCGGTACTTTAATCAATGGGTAATTTAAATACATACTTTTATGTAAATTTTTAATTCCCTGATTATTTATGCTAAACATCCTTCTTTTGACACTATTTGGGTATTTTTTTGTGTAAGTGTAATTGAAAGATAACAGACAACTTGGTTCATTTTTGAAACAAACCTATATGAAAAATAACATGTGAAGGATATTCAAGAATTATTTTGTTCAAAAGTTTCATAGTAATATATATAGAAATAAAACAAAATAAACTATGACCAAAAAAATTTGGTACTTATGACCTTTTTTTAACACTAAATCCAGGAAAATGGAAATCAATTGCAAAAAATATAATGATGAAGTTATAATTTAATGTACTATTATCTAAAGTAAAACAGATTCTAGTCCTTGGCACATGTGCTCAAATGAAAATAGAAATACAATGACTTAACAATTTAAAAGAATGTCCAATTTAGAGGCATTATTCTGTTACTTTTTCTTTAAAAAAAAAAGTAAATATATCCCATCAATCCATTGCTTTAAAAAACATAACCACAGACCCACATTTCCAATTTAAAAATGCAATTTTCTGCATAAATTTAGGAAGAGCTTAGATAAAATGAAAGAAAAACAAGCAGCATAATGGAAAATTAAGTTAGTTTGAACAGTTACTATAATTTGACATTTGAAAAATTAAGATAAGAATTCGGTGCTAAGGCAACTGATGTATGTTGTGTGCTGCTTACATTAAATAAAATTTTGAAAATATGATTTTGGTCAACTTGGAAAGATTTGATTTTCTTCTGTTTACAGTTGTCAAAGGGCCATCTTTACGTGACCCAGACTTGAAACTAAAACCATTGTGCATTGAAGATGAATTTCAACCGGATACTTTATTCAGAGAATTGAAGTATAATAGGGTATTTTATATTAAGATGTTGAAAATCTCAAGGCTATTTTTAAAAAAGTTAACATGCCTCTTTTAAAAAATACCTAAAGGAAAAACCCTAAAAATAAGAATATAATTATTTCAATATGACAATTTAATCACTGATCTAATTATTCCCCAAAGAATAAGAATCAATTATAATATTAAAAGCACTAACAAATTATATAAATCTTTTTGAAGTCACAAGGGTAGTAGTCACAACTAACTTTGTTTTTCCACTATGTTTTGTAAAGAGAGATTAATTACGCAGAGTCAAAAAGTAGTGAGTAAGAAAAGCATATAAATTTATAATAAAAAATCAAATTACCACAGAATTGAGGTCACTCTAATGGAAAAAAAGAAAAATTAGAAAAATCAGAATTAAATGTTAAAGAAAAAGATTAACTAACTTTAAAATAAAATGCATTTCTGCATTTTTTTTTAATTTACTAAACAAGACAGCATTAGTAAAACAAGAAAGTAAACAGAAGGCAACATAAAGAAATATGACAAATCATTCTTCTAAAAAGGTGAAACTGCTAGGGTTAAATGAATAGCAAAGAACACTACAGGTGAATACTTAAACAGGAGCAAATACTCAAGGGCACATCCTGGAGGGAGAGGGGCATCCCACGCCTTTCTATTCTATGAATGCGTTACCTACGTTGTAATTCTTCATAGATTGCTTAGGATGGAAATTACTATCCTCCACATTCAGTATAGATTTATACTGTATAGCTTCTCTTAAATTTATCTAATAATGGCATGCTTTTCAAGGAGCATCTTGGATGATGAGAGTTCTACGGATCACACTTCAGGGGAATGCTGCATTAGACCACTTCAGACAATTGAGACTTTATTCTCCTTTTGTTAATGGATTTCATAGTCTTTTTTCCATATATATATTTCTAAAGCTACTTATTCATCAAAGGCCATTTCAAATGTCACCGCTTTTGTCAAACACACAGCTGGAAATGTTTTTGCCTCTTTATGTTCCCAGAGTATAAGCACCCTTCCTCCTCTGGACGGGAGAGCTGCTTACCCTGCAGCTGTGCCACGTCAGTCTCCACTAGATCTAAGTTCCTTGACGAGTGGGAAGATGTGCAGTTTACATTTATTTCTCTTCAGTACCTGGCATGGAGGGAGCTCTGTAATCAGCAGGTGACCAAGTGTTTGAATACTAGCTTCTACTGTAACCAAACTTCTTGCAAGGCTTTCCTATTCTAGAAGACTACAACAAAGTTTCTCATGAAACTTGTTTTACTTTAGGTGATTTGCATATTATTAGAATTGTTAGAAACAGCATAAAAAACATGTATCTGAGACAAATGTAGGGCCAATAATAATTGTTGTGTAAGGACTATGGTACAGAGTAATAAATATCATCTACCGATATTAGTGTGGTTTACTAATTCCGACAATCTACCTGAATTTCCTAGTTAGAAATTCGTGCTACAGGCCGAGGAGTATTTGCTTGCCTAATAGGTAAGACCAAATATCTTCAACAGATCCTAAATGCTATTTGTTCACTCTTGGTTTTTAAAGAGATGCCTATTTTCAAAAGTTCAGAATTTTACTAAAATTTTTTTTGCTTAAGTTTGTTGGCAAAGTTTAAATATTATGTCTATCTATAACGTTAACTAAAAAAGGCAACAAACAAAATTGTTGCTATGATTATAAAAACAGAACATTACATAGAAATGAGTAAAGACAAAGAGAATATGGATTAATGAAAAATCAACTACCTGTTGGTGTGGTGGAATTGTGGGGTTTTTTTTCTTTCTTTTTGGAAAGTACGTAAGTTCTATAATATTATTTATGGAATAGCTAGCAATTTAAAAAACTGTCGGCAAATCATTCTGAATATTAGTGTTATAAAACTACTTGACAATTATCTTAATGTACCACCACATTTTCAACAAAGAAAACCTAAAATAGCTTAATATGTGCCTTCCTAGGAGCCAATTATACCAAAAAAGAGCCACCTCCAGCCCTACTTGTTTTTAATTTTCCAACATAGCTATTCCAAGAGAATGGCTACCAATCTCCCCTGATACTATGAATGAATCTTTCTCAGCAAAATGATAAATTAAGACTATTTAAAATTTACCAAGCTGAATAGCTGTAATTTATCAACAGTACACAATTAATAACAAAAAAGGTGGAACAAATATGTAGCATCCAAACTCCTCTACCCTCTAAAAGACATGTCAACTCTTTAAACATCTAGTAATGCCCTTGATGAGACTGTACCCTTCCATCAAATATGCCTGCTCTTCATTATGTGCTCAATATTCCATGTGCATTTGTAACTCTGCTTGGAATGCCTTCACTCTTCTGACACTGATCTTTGCAACATCCATTCCTTCTAGACTCTGCTCCAGTTCCCCTCCTCTTCCATGAAGCTTCTTCAGACTACTCCACAATCTCATGCCCACAGTTCCTGTAGCACATCTTTTTATAGCATTCTCTTTAGATTCACTATATACTATACTGGGTAGTTTTTTAATTTTATGCACTTTTTTCTTTTCTCCTAGTAGGTCTGTACAGCAGGTCAGTTTCCTTATCTTAGACATCTTATGCCCAGCTGCAGTATAAACTTTATACTCAATAAAAACTCAGATGCTGATGGTAAAAATATATATCGACTTTGACATGTGACTGCAAATCTCTAATCATCTGGTTTTAGAGTAATAAAGATATAATTTTCATCTCAAATACTATATTTGAACATCTTTGAATTTATCACTGTGGTACAAAACACATGATTTTTGAGAGATCAGGGGCCCATTAGGAAATTTGCTTTTTCTGAAGCTCTAGAAGCCAGGATAAAATAGAATTTTGTAAAAGAAATCCAAGCAATAAAACCTTTCTCCTATGGCAAATTTTATTTTATCTCTTTTGTTAGGCTAGAATATAGATTACCCTCTATTGTAAAAGTTACTTCTTTCTATATTTTTCCAAACTTCGTTCTCCCAACGAACATTTCAAGCCATTCACCAAACTCAGCATCCTAACTCTGGCTGGCATATTGACTTCCCAGGATAAAGAATTTAATGTGCTGAGCTTTGCTTCTCCTTGTTTTTCCATGTGAACATTAACTCTTTTTTGTAGGGTTAGATCCACTACTTCAATTCTTTTTCTTTTTTTTTAGGAAGATTGGTCCTGAGCTAACATCTGTTGCCAATCTTCCTCTTTTTGCTTGAGGAAAACTGTCGCTGAGCTAACACCTGTGCCAATCTTCCTCTGTTTTATGTGGGATGCTGCTACAGCATTGCTTGATGAGCAGTGCTAGGTCCACGCCTGGGATCTGAACCTGTGAACCCTGGGCCACTGAAGTGGAGCACAAGAACTTAACCACTACCCCACCAGGCCTGCCCCTACTACTTCAATTTTTGTAATGTCAGAACCACATTGTAAATATTTAACAGGTTGCTAATGTTTTTAGACAGTAGCAACAACCATTAAATGGAATATATGGCAATCATTTAATTAAAGGGGGTGAAAGCCTCACAAAATTAACGAGAATAAAAATCAAGGCATAATGATTTCATGTA
Source organism: Equus quagga (assembly GCF_021613505.1). Taxonomy (NCBI): domain Eukaryota; kingdom Metazoa; phylum Chordata; class Mammalia; order Perissodactyla; family Equidae; genus Equus; species Equus quagga. The sequence goes on from NC_060275.1 coordinate 71,611,117, forward strand.
AGTAGAAAACAGTAGATTAAAAGAGATCTACAATAAAATTATTCACTTTGAACTTTATGCTCATTTTTCACAAGATATTTGCAGTCATATCAGCAATTTACTTCAATATGAAAAGAAATGTAATACATCAGAATTTTAGTCAAATAAGAACTTAAAACAATAATCTGAAATCACATTAAGTGCCCAACACTTACCTCTGCATTGTAAAATTTGGTTTTCACATCCAGTGGTTTGAGAACCTAGTTGAATAAAGCATATCAATCAGAGGAGATTCTTATCATTTGACCATTTATTTTTTCTCGTTTGTTTTAAATCGTAGTGTTTAAATTTGTCAAAGGCATTTTCCAATTTTAATTCTAAAAGACTTTTCTAACAAGTATGCAATACTCTTGCAAAAACAAAAAAAGAAACAACAATCCCCAGTCTATTTTTGAAAAGGCAGCCATCATTTCCTCACTGGGTGATAGATAGTTACATGAGTTACCTGGATGTTTACTTCAGAATATTTTGCTAAACTGAACACACATATTTTATGTATTTTTCTATTTATATATTTCACCAAAAATGCTTATCAAAATAAGCAATCGAACCTTCTATTTTCCTTAGCATGTGAAACTTGAAACAAATGAGTGATGCAGCCAAGCAACAGCAAAATCTTTTTTCCCATTGATAGCACTTTTTCTTCTACTAACAAACAGAGGAATGAAAAATCTATATAACATCATATACAGATCCATATTTATATAGATATCTATGGTCATCTCATCTCCCCACCCATACACATACATGTGTTAAACCAGTGGGTTTTGACTGTTTTTGATCATGGACTTTGAAAATTGTATATAAATATAAAATTCAACCTACAATTCCAGTGACTCATGGAATACCTGAAAGAAGCTTAGACCACTTAGCCCAAGTCAACAATCTCTCATTTAAATATTTCTTTAGAAATTTGATATTATTTACACTTATTTTATCTGGATTTTACACTCATTTTATCCCTCTTCTAGATTCTTGTGTGTTTTGTCAAGCATGAAAACAAAAATAATTACTTTTTTGGATAAAAATCTTCAAGAGAGGGGCTGGCCTGGTGGCACAGTGGTTAAGTTCATGTGATCTGCTTCGGTGGCCTGGGGTTCACGGGTTTGGATCCCAGGCATGGACCTACACCACACGCTCATCAAGCCATGCTGTGGTGGCATTCCACGTACAAAATAGAGGAAGATTGGCACAGATGTTCCTCAGAGACAATTTTCCTCAAGCAAAAAGAGGAAGATTGGCAATAGATGTTAGCTCAAGGCCAATCTTCGTCACCAAAAAAAAAACTTCGAGTGAAACATTACATTGGCAATGATAATTTCTCTGCTTTTATTTAAATTTAGTTTGACTTTAGATTGATAGTAAAGTGACAAATCCAAAAATATTAAGCTATTTGCTTTCTTTGGAGCCTGTTTTCAGAGCAAATAAATAAAAATAACTTCATAGGGAAGAAAAGGCATCTAAAAACTATTTACCATTGTCATGTTCAATACCTGAAATTTGAAGAATTTTCTAAAATACATTTTTTCTCCACCCTGAGTTGTATAACTCACTGCACACACCAAGCTGAAACAGAAAGATGTTTTAATGATTTTGAATCATTTTTAATTTTGTTTCTTAACAGCAATTCAATACACTTCAATTCTACCCATGAATTTGGAAAATATTTATGCCAATGACATGAAAGTGAAGTCAAATGAACCTAGAGAAGGAAAAAATGAGTTCCAGCAGATATAGATATAATTACATGAACAAGAAAGCTCTGATTAGTAAAATAAGATATGCCATCTTTGGAGCAGGAAGTCAGAATCTTTTCTTCTAAAAGGTGAAATATATTTCAAAATAAGTCTCAGAATAACCAAATAGTTGAAGGTAAATAATAAGTTCATATAAACTAGAAGAAAATACAAATATAAAAAAATTCTAGGATGGGCAAAGACTTCTTAACATAAATGCCATGGAAAGGAAAAGATTCTTAAAAATTTATAAATTGAATAAATCAAAAGCAGTAAAACAAAATAAAAAAGCAGATAACAAACTGGGATAAAATACTGCTAACAATATAAAGAGAAATTTCTGTAAACAAAACATTAATATCTTGCTCAAAATAGGAGGGAAGGATACGCAGACAAATCGTACTACCATAATTGGCAAATAAAAAATGTGAAAATGTTCAGTCTCACAAGTGGTCAAAGAAACAAATTAAAACTGCGATAAGATTTTTCCATCTCAAGATTTGGCAAAAATTCTTTATAAGTAAAATCAGAGTTGGTGAGGGTTTAGAGAAACTGACTCTTTTTACACTGCTAGTGGTTATAAGAGATTTAGAAAACAATCCTTCAATAAAAGAGTCTTAAAAGTGCTCATACGCTCCTATAGTAAACACACTTCAAGCAATCTAGCATAAGGAAATATTAAGGTGCTAATCACTGTGTTATTTATAATAGTGAAAAACTGGAAATAATCTAAAGTTCAACATTAGGGTAGACAAAGTAAAGTACACGGTCCAAGTGTGTAAGATAAAGCCATTTAAAAAATAATGTTTTCAAAGAATACTGACTCAAATGGGAAAATGTTCACAGTGAGTTGAAGAAGGTAAAACCACGGGTAATATTATGATGAAAATTTTGTAAAATATTATTTATTTATACATATGTATAGAAAAAGGAATGAAAAGAAATATGCTGATATTTTAATAATGAGTATACTAGCTGGTGATAATATAAGTAATTTAATGTCTCCTTTTACTTGTGCCCAGTACTCAGCCCGGTGCTTAGGATATGGGGTTGATCAGAACACAATACCTGCTCTCAAAGCGCTCACAGCAGGAAGCAGTGTAACCAATTTCAGGTTTTGAAGCGAGATTTAGATTTGACTTCTATGCCATTATTTTCTAACTATTTAATTCTACAAGAGTCTCATTTTCTGTAAAAGGGGGCTTTTAAACATTTAATATCATTTCAATAAACACAAATTCAACAAATATTGACCACTATTCTCTGCGAGATCCTGGGGATAGAGTAGACTTTGCGGAACTCATACTTTAATGGGGATGGCAGGCACTCAGTAAGCAACCGTAAGTATAAAAGGCATAAAAAAAAAAAGACAAGTTATGTATGCTATAGAATATACAAAAGGGGGGATTTAATCTAGTCTCGGAGGCCGGGAAAGCCTCTTTGAGGAAGTCATGCTGAGTCCGAAATATGAAGAAGTAGATGTAAACTCAAAATGACTCAGGCATTCCTTTGTAAGGGAAGAACACATTTCAGGTCATGGAGGAGTTCAAAGGTAAGAGAAGTCCCGTATAACCTCTGTGAAGAGAGGAGAAGAGTGACAAAAAGTGAGAAGTAGAATGGCTGGTAAGGACTAGGTTGCGGTGAGGTTTGCAAAACCTATACGAAGCCAGAACTTCGTAAGGGTAGGGGGAGGTCACTGAAGAGTGAAGTGACTTATCCAAGATGGCACAGTTAATAAATGATGGAGCTAAAATTTGACCCCAAAGCTCATACCAATCACACAATATATATTAAAAAGTGTCTACAACAGAGCTTGTCACCAAAATAAGCTGATTAAATAACAGCTAATATTATATACTTTAATATTACATACTTCTTTAAGACAAAGAAGAGAAGCAAAAATGATGATGTAAGTGGACATGAAGAAAAGAGAATAATGAGAGATATTTAATAAGAACGAATAGGCCTTTGTGAATTGATAGGATGTGGGGGTGGTAAAGTAGATGGAGAAGTCTAAAATTACTTTAGATGGCTGCAATTTTCATATTTGCCTCTCAGACAAAGAAAAATGGAACATTCACATTCAAATACTTCCACAGGCCAGAAATACAGGATTTGAATTTTTTTTCCTCATAGCTTGTCTTTGGTTCTGTATTTCTGAGTTCTCAGGAGAGTGCATGTACACAGTTAAGTACAGAATACAGAACTGAAAAATTGTAAATTTTAAGATAAATGCCATTAATACCAGTTGCTAGCATTTTAAAAAATAAGAAACATACTTTTAGACAGAGTGTTACCTGGGTTTTAAACATTTGCATGTTTTTTTATGTTTTAGATAAGACTGTCTGTAGACGCAAAAATGAAACTAGAGAAAAAAGAGGACAAATTAAGATTCCTTCCCCTACAAAACAAACATTTTGTTTGAAGTTTGCTCTGGTAAGCATGCAAACGTGGCATGTAAAATTCCTTCTGAAGTAGGTTCTTAGGCTTAATAATATGTGGAAATAAAGCAAAAACTTCAAATTAAAGCATATATAAGTAAAAGCCTTTGAGAACTATTAAAATTAATCCTTACATGTGTGTTCCAATTTCCTTTACTTCATGGTGTATGACATCATCAATACAACAATCAGGTTTAAGTTCAGCCACTGCAGCATTGGAGGCTGAAAGATTTAAACGTTGAGAACTTGTCTGAAGATCAGCCTTGAATGAAAGAGGTAAAAAAAGTCCAAATGAGACTGGTTCCCTACAGGGTGTATGGGTATGTGTGGAAAGAACAGGGGAATAGGAACAAGGAAGTAGGGATGACAGGGGAGCAACACTTCTCTGTGTAAGTCTTTCTGTATAGCGCTGACGCTTAGAACCAGGACAATGGTTCACACACACACCAACAATAAATAAATAAAATCGGCCAGGAAGTTGGAGGAATCCAAAATGAAATAAAAACGGTACCAGGGGCCGGCCCAGTGGCCAAGTGGTTAAGTTCGCGTGCTCCTGCTGCAGCGGTCCAGGGTTTCGCCGGTTTGGATCCTGGGCGCGGACATGGTACGGCTTGTCAGGCCACGTTGAGGTGGCGTCCCACATGCCACAACTAGAAGGACCCACAACTAAAAGATACACAACTATGTACTGGGGGGCTTTGGGAGAAAAAGGAAAAAAAGAAAAAAACTCAAAAAAAAAAAAAAAAAAACGGTACCAAATGAACCTGCCTGCATTACAAACGAACACAACCATGGCCCGGGGCTGGGGAGAACTAACCTAAAGTTTGGCAAACAAAAGCTAAAGACAAAAAGAATGGCATGCAAATGTACTCTAGCTAGCCCATTTGCTTTGTCACTGGGGTATGGATTAGTAATTCCGAAACCTTTACATATATACTAGGACTAAACAAAAAAAACCGAATATATTATGGATAACAAGAGACAAATTTATCACCTTCAGAGAAAAAGAAGCACAAATAAGGAAGGGGAAAAGGCTGCAATGAAACCTTTGCTGTTGGACTGGAATTTGAGGCAACAGTATGAACATAGCTTTTTTTAGGAAGATCAGCCCTGAGCTAACATCTGCTGCCAATCCTCCTCTTTTTGCTGAGGAAGACTGGCCTTAAGCTAACATCCGTGCCCATCTTCCTTTATACGTGGGATGCCTGCCACAGCATAGCTTGCCAAGCGGTGGCAAGTCTGCAACCGGGATTGGAATCGGTGAACCCTGGGCTGCCGAAGTGGAACTTTCATGCTTAACCGCCGCGCCCCTGGGCCGGCCCTGAACATACAGTTTTTAAATATATATACAGATGGATATTACAGAAACAAATATACATAGATGTGTATGCATGTGTTAGTATATAACATCAAAGGTAAATAACCATTCAAAACAACATTAGATGTTAGAGACCAAGTGATTCGTAGACCTAGAGATCGGCATTGAAGTCATCAACTAAGAAAGGACTACCTTCTCTAAAGTAGTACCCCCCTCCCACCTAGTTACTCTCTATCCTATTCACCTTTTCATTTCCTTTTGATCATTTATCACTCTCTCTAATCGTCTTAAATGACATTGTCTCTTAATGTCCGCCACTTTCTATCACATTCAACTTTAACTTCCTTTGTAACAGTTATCACATTCTATAATTACTTTATTTATGATTTTGTTCACCTGTTTCTTTCTGTCTCCCCTACCAGAAATGTCAGAGTTATGGAGGCAGGAACCTCTTGTCCTCTCTTGTTCACCACTATAACACAGTGCCTGGCACATTGCAGGCAATTAAGAAATATTTGTTGAATACTGAATGAATGAAGTTATGATAAAACTTCAAGGCAAATGTCAAGAAATATTCAGAGAAAGCAAAGATCACATTAACTCATGGTGATTAGGAGAAGTTTTTACATAAGAGCTAGGATTCTTTTAAGTTTTTGTTTCTTTTAAAAACCAGTTAACAGGTTTTCTGCAGTTAATTCTAACCTAACATTCTTACTGCTAGGCATTTTGAAGTGGGATATTTATTAGGGCGATCTCTTTTGTTATTGTATTCAGTTATCAAACAGGAGTAGCTCACACTTATTCGGTACCTACTACGTGCAAGACCCTGTTCCAAGCACACTGCTAACTTAATGCTCACCATCCTGAAGCAGCTAGTTGTACTATCCCTGTTTTATAGACAATAAAACCAAGGCAAAGGGAAGAAACGACTTCCTCAAGGTTATACAACTAATAAGTAATGGAGTGGAGATTGAAAATTCTTTAACAAACATTTTAGGAATTAGAGAAGTGGGGGAAGGAAACAGTTAAATCCATGGGCTTTCTGTCTAATGTTTTCCTACGTGTCATTTTCTAAACATTAATCATAACTACAGTGTATTTTACATATGGCTGAACACTTTTATCTTTCTCCTTTTCCACTATTATAAACAATGCTGCCTGAAGATTTATTTCCTAATTACCTACTAGAGTATGCCAGGGCTTTTCCAGAAGCTGGAGATAGATCCAGTGAACAAAAAAGACAAAATTTCTGCCCTTGTGGGGTTTAAATGTTTGGAGAAAATAATAGCAGAGAAAAGGAGGAATGGAGGGCTGGCTTAGGGTAGGGAAATGCAATTTAAATTGCAGGGCAGGCTTCATGCTGCAAACTGATTTTTGGATGAGCAGAATCTGAACAGGCCGATGGGGAAGGGGAGAGAGGGATCCCTCCAAGTAAGTTAAACAAAGCTGGCAAAACCCTAAGTGGGAAAGCTCAAGACGTCTTCAGAGGCCATCAAGAGTCTGGTATAATTAAGGGATTCATGTTCAGGAAGAGAGAGAAAATATTTAAACACATTTAGAATAAGCTTCAGGAGAATAGAGGCTAAGGTTTTCAGACTTACTAGTGAAGTTTTTTTTTTTCAATTACAAAACAAAAAAACTAGTGGTTTCCAGTTAAATGTGGTAGATTACACAAGCATTCTTATTCTCAAAAAGAACACAAAAATGACAGCAAAGGAATAAAAAAAGCACAGATCCACAATCTGTTCCACAATTCTAAAATCCCACGAACTGGAAAAAATTAAGCTTTGAGGGCAGAACGTCGGGCGGCTCTTGTTAAGTCTTCTATGCCTTGACTTTCTTTTTTTGTCAACTTGAGGTGTCTTGTGCTGAATGTGGCAATATGTCAATCTCATATTATTAGTACGTTTCTATTTAGATCTTTGTATCTCTCTTACACTTTTTGCTTTATAAAGCCTGTGCTGTTTGGTGCACAGATGTATGTATACTTGTGAACTGTAGCTACAAGCAGTTGTTCTTGAACTAGGAATATCAAAGCACTCCAAACTGTACTTCACAGAAGGCAAAGGCACCAAGTCTTCATCTATACAAAAACACTGCAACAATCTTCTAAGTGGTCTACTTCCTGCAAACCACCCCATACAATGCTTTCATAACAGTCTTCTAACAGTGTGAATACCTCTGCTCAAAAGTCTTCACTGGGGCCGGCCCCGTGGCCAAGTGGTTAAGTTCGCACGCTCTGCTGCGGCGGCCCAGGGTTTGGCTGGTTCAGATCCTGGGCGCGGACATGGCACCGCTCATCAAGCCATGCTGAGGTGGCATCCCACATGCCACAACTAGAAGGACCCACAACTAAAAATACACAACTATGTACTGGGGGACTTTGGGGAGAAAAATGAAAAATAAAATCTTTAAAAAGAAAAAAAAAAGTCCTCACTGACTGCCCACTGCATTAAAAAAAAGGCTAAAACCTTAGCCTAGCTTTCAAGATGCTCCACTGTATGGCTACTACACATCTCTACAACCTTACCTTTACCAAGTGAATTCTGTTCACTCCTACAAGAACCCATTACGTGTTCCTATGTCTCCACCTCCAATTACCATGTCCCTTTTGCCTTTTTCTCTAAATCCTACCATTCTTTCAAGATCCTCTCGTGTTCCCTCTCCTCCAATAAACCTTCCTGATTGATACAGTCCCCTATGATCTTTCCTCCTCTTTCAAATTTTGTCAATCACAAATTATTAATAAAAACAAACAATTACTTTTGACTATACATTTTCTCACTCAAACTATCACAAACTTTGAGGATAAGGAAAAATGATTCTGTGCTTAGCATATCTTATACCTTTAGATGTTCAATTAATGCTTGTTGTTAATGACAATTAAAAAGTCCAGTATCAAACATACATTTTAACGAAGTTTCAAAAAGATAACAGATGAAATTAAAAAGTTTTCTGTAAAAAACTACATCCCAAACAAGAATACCACTTACTTTTACCAATATGTCTTTTACAACTTGATTGCTATCATTATGAACGCTGATATAACTGGAAAAGGTCTCTCCCAAAAATATATTCCTGTGAAATAAAATCAATTTTTAGGCAGAAATCCACTCAAGTTTTATTACAAATATGCTATTTGAGCACCACCGAGAACTACAAATGGAGAAAAATTTACTGATGGACAGATCTCAGGTGAAATACTGCTTTAATATCCCTTTGTTTACACGAGGCTGTTCATTCATTACCTAGTGCAATGCAAAATACTGATTTAATTTATAAAACAGGATCCATATCTTGGCCCTCAACTACTGCACAAACCTCCAGCCTCCCTAGAAACAAGTTATTGAAGTCAGATCCATGCTAAGACTCTTATGATTTGTATCTGAAGAGGCTAGAAAAAGGCAATTTTCCATTTTTGAAATAACTTATGTCCTGAATCTAGAAGAGACCCGAGTTATTAATCTCAGAGTATTTTCTACCAATTTATTTTATTTTTCTAAGTTATTCTAATAATGACTAGTGCCTTTACTTTACATATTTATAATAAATAAATATTAACAAAGATTATAAATATAAATATATTTATATATTATACAAAAATATAAAAATCTAATTGCATATATTTTATAAATATATTCATTTATATTTTCTACATTAATATATTTCTAGGTTTTCAGACACTAGTCAATGACCACATTCTGTAAACCTTTTTTTTTTTTGAGGAAGATTGGCCCTGAGCTAACATCTGCTGCCAATTCTCCTCTTTTTGCTGAGGAAGACTGGCCCTGAGCTAACATCCATGCCCATTGTCCCCTACTTTATACGTGGGACGCCTACCACAGCATGGCTTGCTAAGCAGTGTCATGTCCGCACCTGGGATCCGAACCGGCGAACCCCAGGCCGCCAAAGCAGAATGTGCGTACTTAACCGCTGTGCCACTGGGCTGGCCCCTGTAAACCTTTTAAAAAAACCTGAAAAATTTCTTTTGGTCTCAAATTCTCTCAGTTGCAAAAAGTGTGGAACCAGGGGCTTCTACCTCATTAATAATCTAGAATAAGAAAACAGCTAAGAGCAAGACAAGGAATAATGAATTTAGAGTTCCTAATTAGCTGACAAGTCAAATAACTTATGTCGGGAGAGGGCTGTGAAGGTGAATAAAAGCTGCTTCTTAAAGACATTTAGATTAGTTAAAATAAAAGGAATACATGGGCATTCAATAATATAATAAGATCTAGAGAAGAAAGTTAAAATTTTATCACCCTAGGAACCACTATTAATATTTTGATATGTATCTTATTTTTTTTAATTAAAAATATCCAGAATCACATAGTATAATTTTGGTAAATCTTATTTTTACCACTTAAATATATGGTGACCACTTTTCCACCCCATAGTTATTTTTTGAAAACATGATTTGTAACAGCTTTAAAGTATTGTTGCATTTCTTATGTGAATGTATCATTCTTACCCGAAATTCTGTGGTAAAGTCAACATTTCTCCCAACATCAATATTTCTGCACCATTTACAGTTGAAGGATCATCTCTCATGAGTTGGTTAAAGAGATCTCCTGTAGAAAGAGAAAAACATAAAATTCTAACACCTACCCTGTAAGTAAGTTTTACTTACATAAAGAAATAGCTGGGAAAGATATTTTTTAAAAAAATCTCTTGACAAAAATTGTATTAAAAAATTAATTTCTAATCTTCAATACAACAAATGCATGCCAAAAAAATTCTGGTTTCACAGAGAATGAACACTTCAGAAACAAAGAATAATATAGGTCATGAGATATAAAATATATTATAGAAAGCTCCAATAATTTTAAATAAAGGGAATGCTAATACATACACTGATGAAACATTTGGGGATAGATGCAATTTCAATAGTATCATGACTATAAATGTATCTTTAAACTAAAAGTCTCTTGTTGCCATGGGATATCAATAGTGTCTTGACTTATAGATTGTGAGTGAGACCTATTAGATGGCGACCACCTACATGGTTCAAAAACAGGCAACAAAGGATTTGCATAAGATTGGCAACGTTAGGCTTATTCCAAGGAATTATAGGCAATCCAGGTTTCAACTTTTCCCTAGGTGCAAGTAAAGTATGTGCCATACCAGGTAAGTCTTTCTCTTCACATGTTACTGGAATATTGGTGAATAAAGTAGGCTTAGTCAACCGCATCACTGTAAATTAAGAAAATAAAAAAAAGAATAAAATATTAATTATTCTTTGGACTAAGTCCAAAGTGTATGGTATTCATCAATTTTATACTACTATAAAATATAATGTAAATGATTCTTAAATATTAAAATACTTCCTAAGATTATTACACGGCAGTGATTTACTAAAACTGTTAATATATAACAAAAAGAATTCTATATATAAGGAAAAAGAACAACTTTGTTTTTATTTACAACCTAAAGAATTATACAGGTTAAATGGAAATGTAATATACCTCATTATAGAAAAACTGTAAAATAAAGGAATTTTAAAGCTTAAGGTATATTATGAGAATAAGGTTTGAAAAAAGATCCGGAGTGACTTCATTATAAATGATATCAACAAAATATTAACTAATATTGGCCTGACATGGAAACAAGTTTAGATGCACCATTTTGAATATGAAACGAATTTTATGAGGAAAGGATCTTTATGAGCTTTATCCCTCTGTTATAATCACTGGCCACTGGAACTTCAGTAAGTGGTCTTTCAAGTAATATTAATTCTGTGTAGAAATTATGACAATATCAGTCAATGCACACGTTTATAAATTCCAACCAAAACTAAGATTCTTCTTGGAACATGTCAGAATGTGTCTAAAGTTTATCTAGAAAAACAAATAAATGAAAATAAGTTAAGGAAATTAATGGGAAAAAATGAGGAAGAACTGGACTTATACTAAAACAATTAAGTCCATAATCAACAAATCGGCTTATTAAGACCATACAGACATATTAAAAAGAAGGATTACTAGAATGCAGCAAAAAAAAAAAATCAACTTATAAGGTGCTAAGACAACTGGTTAGCTATCTGGGAAAAATAAAATTTAACTGACAAATTCATTTCAAATACCAAATAAACTGCATATGTATCAAATAGTTAAATAAGACAAAAATTAAGCCACAGAAAACTAGAAAAAGTGAAAATTTATTAAATCTAGTCTAGAGAGGATAGGACGTTCTAATCAAAAAAAATTTTTTTCAATTATTTCTAAGGATTGACATTTGACCACATCAAAATAAAGACAAAACATAAAATTTATAAATCATACAGACTTGTAAAATATTTCAGAAAATGAGTCACAGAAGACTATTTATTTACACTCTATTAAAAATGTTCATTCAAATCAAAGCCAAAAACCTTCAAAGGCAATAGACCTAAATGGTCAATTCACAACATAAGTAGTATTCATTAGAACATGTAAAAATGTACCAGTTAACTACTAACTATCTAGCCCTATCATTCATATCAAATTTAGTGCCTTTCTCATGCTGGTCTGAGCTTAAATGTCATCTTTTTCAGAAAAGAAGTAACAAGTCACCCTGTTTCATAACACTTTGTATTTATCATAAACTGTATTTATTTACATATTTGTTTATAGCACTCCTATCCAAATTCCATGAGGTTTGGGCTCTTACGAATTATGCTCAGTTTGTGGCCTTAGTGCTTGACACAAGTTTTGGCATATAGTATGTTTTACAGATTTTTGCTGAATCAGAGAGTTAGCATCTCACCAAAGCCCTTAAGAAATTGGCATTATTTTGAAGATGTACGTTTCATGAGCTGAGGCCATTAAATAATGTTATATTAAATAGGTGGCTGTTGAAATAGTCCACAAATGATAACCTTAACTTTCTGAAGTCACTTGTATACATGGTATTTACTGAGCATTTACTAGTGCCAGACATTATGCTAAATTCTTTACAAGTATTAACACTTTAATTCTCCCGACTATTCTGCAAGGTTGGTGCTATTATTATTGCCCGTTTACAGATAAGGACGATGCCTGGAGGGGGTAATTGGCATATAAATGATTATACAGCAGATAGATGGCAGAACTAGATCTGAACCCAGGTGATTTCACTCTGTTCAAAAATAATTCTCTACATTATTAATTATAAGCCCAGAGTCAAAAACCTGGAATGTCGTGTGTTATCAGAAACATCCCCTGGGAATTCAAAGTAGGACTCTATCTCAAACAGGGCAGTAACCAGCTAAAGATCAATGTCTTTCATTTTCAACTAGGAAAATAGATAAAAATTAACTACAGTCTGAAGGGGATAGAAAGGTGCTCTGCAAATGATATAGAGACAGTTTTTCTCACAATCTAAATATTTAAGACACTAACCTCACTTTTAACACCAATTAGTGTTCTCTATTTCTTCCTTATTTTTTTCATTTCGGAAGAAACCAAACCTTAACAAATGAGGAAGTACACTCTCAAGGGAATCCCGAAACTCTTTTTTTAAAGTGTCCTCAAGTTCACCCAAATGTGTAGCCAACTTATTTGCTTATAATACACTCAAACTTCCATTATGTACAAAAGTCCTATAAAGCTTTGTTTCTGCTGATTCTGTTTTTAGTTCTGTGGGTAAAGAACAACCCTCCATTAACAATAAATAGATCTCAAACTGGTATTAAAAATACTTGTTTCCTTCATATTTTCAAAAAATGGTAAAAATCAGCAGGGGGTAGCAGTTGGTAAGAAAAACTATCACCTTGTAGACACGAGGAAAATGACTATATAGCACAGTTTGTCACATTGCAGATTCTTAAACTGACAAAGCCGAGTTAGTGACATATAACTGTCTCATTCCTTGAAGGACAAAGTATGCCCATATCAAATACAGATTTAAAACTCAGTATTTCCTGCTTTATAATGAATAACTGGACCTCAAAAATTAAACATAATGTTAGCTGGAAAACAGCAAATACCAACAAAAAGGTTAAAAAAAAAAACTGGCAGAGGAATTAGAATAAAGCACTGGTAATTAAACAGTAATTTTGTATCCAGCCTTGAATATTAAAGCAGGGTCTTAGTCAAAAATTAAAAGAGGCAAAAAGAATATGTGATTTTTTAGTCAGGTCAATTATTCACTACCCAGTTAGCGCTATGTGTAGAGACACTCTCAGTGGAACTTGCAAAACAGAGACATTTCATTTACTTATGAAATTCAGGTTTCATCTAAAATCTAATAAAAAGGACTTTTATAAGTCTTCCGTAAATTAAGAAAAAGATAGCCCTGAGGTTACAAACTAACGAATTGGGTCAAGATCATCTTGCATATACATTTTTCTTGTCTAGAAGATTAAAAAAAAAAATTACAGAGAATCTTCTTCAGGTTTAAGAGTCCCTACCACATTCTACAATTTTACCTGAAAGCATTCAAGTTTGTGAGTCTTGGATTAATTTTGGGCATTTTGAGCAGATTAAGTCAAAGTGAATCATTATGCACTTTTGGAAATTTTAAAAAATAGGTCTTTAGGTTATTTAATAAGTTGGTAAATGAAGTTCAACTCACGTGATGCCCTCCACATCTTTTTTCTTTGAAGTCGACAACATTTATTTGAAGGTAGATAGCTTGTCAGGAAAAATAAAATTATGGTACTGCTGCCACTTTCAGAGAGAACAAATGCTGTTGGTATTTTACCAAATGCCCTCAGATTCCACTTTTGCATACACATCTTTGTTTCCCCAATTTCCATGTCTATGACTTAACAGTGGAACCCAGAAATACTGCTGAGCTCTACTACTAGCTAACACTAGAGCAATCAGTCCTAAGGTTCTAAATACTCTAAAAAGGCTTCAAAGAAGAAGCAGTGGACTCTGAATTCCTAGGCCTTGATTACTTCTTAAGTTCTGTCTAGGCAGATGATAAATGAAGCTCTCCTTTATTTTTTATTTTTAATCTTTTTTTTTGAGGAAGATTAGCCCTGAGCTAACATCCACCACCAATCCTCCTCTTTCTGCTGAGGAATATTGGCCCTGAGCTAACGCCTGTGCCCATCTTCTTCTATTTTAGATGTGGGATGCCTGCCACCAGCATGGCCTGATAAGCAGTGTGTAGGTCCACACCCAGGATATGAACCAATGAACCCCAGGCCGCAGAAGCAGAACCTGTGAACTTAACTGCTGCACCACTGCGCTGGCCCCGAAACTCTCCTTCTTTTAAGGTCACTGCATTACCTGCAATAAAACTCAATCTTCAATTTCCCAGTTCTGAATTATCTATTCATTGTTCCTCAAAGGGATAGAAAGCAATTTATTTAGAGCAAATCAGGAAAATTTAAATCTGCCACATACAGATAAAAAGCAGCTCTTTTTAATGCGTGCTTTTTGGACTAAAAAACTACTTGTAAGAATCCTATGGCCCCTGACCGTACCTTATATTTCAGTTCTATGTACAATTATTTCAAATGAATAAAAATGTATCATAAAAAAACCCACTGTATTCTTTGTAAGTGACCCTGTCTTATGATTATCAAACTTCTAATGCTTGATTAGCAGCCTTATGGTAAATAAGACCTGAACAATAAAAATCAAATCCACCATTTATGATTGCCTAATAATATCAACCACTGCAAGCCTGCTGGCAATACTGAATAACTTCTTGAAGTTTCTCCAGCAGTCTTGATTGAAAATTAAGAAGATTAATGAATAAAAGAGGAAATAATTATTGAAAAAGTTACCTTGGAAACTCCCTCTACACCCAGTGATTTTTCATTTAAAGACTTTTGGAAGCATTCATGCACATGATGATTATTTTCTAGACAGGATTCTCACTGAGATAACAAAAGGGTACTAAAAGTAGTTAAAAACAAAACAATGTCTGGATAGAGTGAAACCTAATTGGAAAAGATTATCTCTTTAGTTAAAATTAGGAGACTCCTTGTATTTTAAGCAACCTCAGCCAGCCCAGGCTACCAAGAGTCCTTCCAAAGGGCACATTTACCATGTATTATCAAGCCCTATCACGCCAGGCAGTGCCACAGGGGAATCATGTCTCTGCTTTCCTAATGAGCACAGTCTTACTGGTTTTTTTCATGGACTTGGTTTGACTACTTAACAGTAGTAACGCCATGTAAGTTCCATAAGGGCAGAGCCTATGTTTGTTTCCTTCCCTACTATATTCTAGCACTTAGCTCATCATAGGCATTTAAATTTGTTAAATGAATACATGTTTTTATAAAACCTTTATTTTATCATCACTTTGGGTATTTTTATGAGGTGACATGTAAATCCAATTTATAACATTTTGCTTATGAGAAACTCACAATGATTCCAAGAACTAGCCAACTAGTAATCAGCATTAATGGTCATTAAGACTGAATTACCTGTATTAGAATAAATAAAGAATAACTTGATCTCTTATCTGAATTTGATACCTCCCTTCAAAACAGGTTATAGCCTTAAAGATACATTATGGACTTGGGCAAATTATACATTTTGTACCTTTGTTTTAAAACGACACATCAACTATTATCTATTACTTAAAACAACACATCAACTACTGTCTATTACATATCTTTGGAAATATCAGCAGAATCTGGACTGATCTCCCAATTTGAACTACATTCATGCCACTTGAATAGTATTCCTAGTATTCCCAATAGAACTGGTTTTAGTTTTATTTTTTAAAAAAAGTCATTACACTTTAGGTGAGTAAAGAAAAAAACTATAAAGTTAGATTTGAGGGCTTCACCAAAATCCTATTTCCTATGATTCATAGGAATATCTCAGTCAACCACTGAAAAAGTAACACAACAAAAGGAATACATTTACCTGTAAATTCATTGTAAATAATAATTTATTCCAATTTATTTAAAAGAAGGCTGACACAAGTATAACCCAGAAAGTTCTTAACTGACAAGACTAGGAATTCACTTGATAGTAATTTACTTCTGGGATACAAACCGTATACCTATTACCACACGTTATTTTTCACAATGTTAAGAATAAAACTGGCTATATTAGCAAAGCGTCAAATAAAAAGTCACTAAAAATTTAAAACTGGTAAAAAATTTATTCATTTCAGTATTGCAGTTCATACTCAGTTCATTGAGAATATTCTTTTGACAATCAGTGGAATTCATTACATACTAAAAATAACACCATATTTATGCACAAATAAATCAATTTTCCCAGTAAGAGCCAATCTTCCTTTTAGAAGATTTCCCACATATTCACAGTACATAACATCACAGAACACCCATATTTGGCCTAAATGTCTCTGAATCGTAGCATTACAAGACGGAAGTTCATTGTGCCTGATAATTCGATTGAGTTTTGCCCAAATGTCTTCCAGACTCTGGCTCTTACAAACAGTGTGTTCTATTGTCCATCTTGCTCTATAAAGTGAGTGCAAATTTAGTGCCTTTAAACTCTCTTGCAATTTTTTGGACAAAGGAAAAATATTTTCAGTACTATTACTGCTAGGAAGTGAAACACTCCAAGACCTCTTCCTGAACCATTTTCCTTTTTCTGATTGCTCATCCAGACTTCCAGAATTAGTCTGTTCATCCAGTGTGTGTGACCGGATTAAGTGCTTCTTTTTTTTCAGATCAGGTTGAAACTCCAATAGATCTACTGTGCAATCATAACTCTGTGATTTAACATCACGTTCTGAAATGGTCAAGTACTGTTTCACATCTTCAGCTGCCTCCTTAGAAATCACAGGTGGTGATTTTTTAGGTTTGAGTGGAAGTTTGGACCCATCATGCAGAAACCAAGGAATAAATCTCGATAATGGACGTGTAGGAAAGTCTTGAATTGCTTTCTCTGCAATTTTTGGCAGTTGTGTGGGATCACTCTCATATGGTCGATAATGAAATATTACTTCTGTAGTCATTCTGCAGTAATCCAGTTACTCAATGAAGATAAAATTTCTTAGCTGAGCTCCTCAGAGCTAGAATGTAATTTACAATGACAAGACTGTCTCTCTTTCCAAATCAGAGGGAAACAGGACCTGAAGTGGAAGTATTGCAAAGAATAAGATATGGTAGGGACAGCCTACATACAAATAGGCAGGAAGAAAAAGAAAATCAAAAACCAATCGCAACATGATATTTTATCAAAGTGCTATTGGTAATTGTAATCCACAAAATTGGAAATTTTCTCTCTCACCAAAATAAGGGATCTGAATTAAATGCCCTATAAGATCACTTCCAGCCTAAAAATGGTAGTAGTCAACATGTTTAACTCAACAGATATAAAAGTTTTGGAAGTATTGATATTAATATATTAAGTAATAATCTTAAGACTACAGCAGAAACAAAGAGCAAATCAGTGATTCTTAAAATACTAGATCCATATGAAGATAACAAAAATGTAATAATAGTTAAAAATTTGAGCTATCTGAATTGAGGACAATGAAAATCACTGTAATTTTTAACCTATCTTGAAGAAAATGGATCATCTTATACTTTAAATATTTTATTTTTTTTTATTTTTCCTTTTTCTCCCCAAATCCCCCCAGTACATAGTTGCATATTTTTAGTTGTGGGTCCTTCCAGCTGCGGCACGTGGGACGCTGCCACAGCATGGCCTGACAAGCGGTGCCATGTCCTCGCCCAGGATCCGAACTGGCGAAACCCTGGGCCGCCAAAGCGGAGTGCGCAAACCCAACCACTCGGACACAGGGCTGGCCCCCGTTTTATACTTTAAATGAATTTTACCAAATAAATGTATAGACAGAATACATAATGATTTTATTTCATTCTCAGTAGTAAACACTAAAAACTTGAAAATGGTTTAACTGCGTTTTGGTCAGGCTAGGAACTGGTTTTGTGACAAAGTCTGCTCTGCATAATTGGGGCACTTAAGCAGTATCAAGACCTTAGTACCATGGTTCCTGAATTCCAATCTGGAGAAGGAATAAGAAGGCTAGACCCTTATTTTTTTTTCTCTTAGAAAACAAAAGTCCTCAAGTTGCCCCAATTAAGTCACTGATAATAAGTTCCAGCATATAGTACCTAGGCTCAAGAACGGTGGGGCTGGCCCTGTGGCCTAGTGGTTAAGTTCCGTGTGCTCCACTTTGTCAGCCTGGGTTCGGTTCCCTACACCACTCACTGGTGACCATACTGTGGCAGCGACCCACATACAAAATAGAGGAAGACTGGAACAGATGTTAGCTGAGTGAGAATGTTCCTCAGTAAAAAAAAAAAGAGAAAGAAAAAGAATGGAGCCTTTCAGGTTCTGCAAGTTAGGCTTCCTAACCAGGCCCAAAGCTGCAAGAGCCATAATGCAGGCTCTTCTATATCCTAACTACTGTAGAAAAAAAATAAGAAGTTGAATTCTTTCTTCCCCAAATCATTAGAGAACTACTTGATGAAGGTTCTTCCATTGCTAGGATGACCATGAGTGTGGACTCCTGTCATGATGTCACAGTACTCACTTGACCACTGATTCTGAAGAGTCAGACGTAACTAATCTCATAATGATTCTTTCACCTACTGTTAATATCCAGTGACTATCAAATTTGACAATTCTGAAATTCACACATGACTGTGATCCTTAACATCCATATTTTTAATATAGATCTACATATAAATAGCATATTCTTTCAAGAACTAACCAAGCTTTTAATTTTTTCTTCCCTCTTCCTTACACTCTCACCTTGTAAGATAGGGGTCTGAGAATTCTTTCATCGTCTGAGCTTATTCAGTGTTGTACTCCAGGGACACTGAAGTTGTGAGCTCCTTAATATTTACATACATAAGAAAGTAAACTTAAATGACATATAAATTGATATATTTGGCATCCAACATCAGTAAAATTAAAACTTGTGAAATTCTAGATTAACTAGGAAATGGGGAAGAACGGTCCCAAAGAGCTTTAATAAAGTTTAAACTATCTCTGAATTTCAAAGCACTTGTCTTTTTAGGCTGCTAAAATACTCTTTCCCAAGTGTCTTCTGTTTTGGAAAATAAAGAATAATAGAAAACTAGAAATTCCCAGCCAGCCCTTGTGGTATAGTGGTTAGGATTTGGTGCTCTCACCACAGTGGCCCAGGTTCATTTCCCGGTCAGGGAACCACACTATCCGTCTGTCAGTCGTCATACTGTTGGGGCTGTGTATTAGGGTGATGCTGAAAGCTACGCCACTTGTATTTCAAATTCTGGCAAGGTCACTCAGGATGAAGAGGTTTCAGTGGAACTTCCAGACTAAGGTAGACTAGAAAGAAGGACCTGGCCACCCACTTCTGAAAAAACTGGCCAGGAAAACCCTACGAATAGCAGCAGAGCATTGTCTGATAGAGCACCAGAAAATGAGAGGATGATGCAAAAAACACCAGGCAGGGTTCTGCTCTGCTGTACACAGGTTCACTAGGAGTCAGAATCGACTTGATGGCACTAAGGACAACAACAAAATTCCTAATGACGGTTAGCCTCCATATCACTGGAATTGAGAATTAAAGAACATGACAGTTCCTTTTTTTTCTTTTTCTTTAGGAATAACCCATTTCAGTTCAGTTCATTTGCTCAGGCTAAATTTCCAGGTCCTATTGCTATATAACTTAATATTGCAATTTCTTAGTTCTACAGTCAGAGACAGTCTTGTTAACCCTAGCTACCAGTATACGAATTTATGTTACAAGTGGGACTGGTGAGCTTCTGGAATGTTTGATGCCTACATCATAACTGGTGAGGATAATGGTCCCTTAAAACGGATGCCACAAGGAAGGTAAGTGCCATTCAACTGAATTCAAATGTCTACTGAGTATTTTCTCAGCTCAGTCCAAGAAGGTATTAGTAACCACAAAGTACAGCATCCAAGAAATAAAAAGTGCATATGTGGTAGTAGAAAACAGATGAAATAAAGCTGAAAGTATTTCAAATAAAAGGTTCTCAGAAAACAAAAGGAATTCTAAAAAAAACTCTGCCCTGCTGGTTTTCACTAAATAATGACCTAATTAAACCATCAAACTTACTCAAAATTGTTTGCTATGTACAGAAAATGAAACTTGACACGAATTTTCCCATGCACACAATACTTTGAAGCGTAGCAAGTTTTAACAAACCTAAATTATATGTTGTAGTACTACGTATTCCTAAATCCTTGGCACTGCTGACGCCGCGATACTAGGCCAATTTTACAGATGAAGCTGAAGCCTGGTCATTTCCTCAGTGCCACATGAAGAGACAAGAGACAGAAAGGAAAACCACTTTAGATGTCCGCCGTAAATCATCTTGGTTCACAGAGCTCTCCCCGGTTCGGGTGGGGACGTCAGCTTCTGCAGCTAAAATCTGCCTGGTCATCGCAGCAGCATATAACAGAGTGAGTGATTTACCAGGTATCTATTCCATTCTGGTGGGAGGCTCTCAAACCTAAAAGGCAAAGAGGTGAAATTGCTTCCTCCCGCTTGGCGCCACAGGACAGAGCAGGAGGACGAGCACTGACAGTGTTTAAGAAGGACGAGGCCTACATCCCAGAGGCCAGGTCTTTGCGGCAAAGGCTTCGAGAATTAGTGAGAGAAGAGGAGAAAACAGATTAAGGGGAGTCAGGTTCGCAAAAGTTTACCTTTCAGAGCCAGCAGGTGCTCCTGCTTGGGGGGATTCACTTCCATTTTGACCTGCACTTCCGACCCACTGCCTACGGAAGCTGAAGAGGTTCAACCCAGCCCGGAAGAAAACAGAAAAGCGCACATTCGGGTTTGACAGGCTGTCAAACAGGCAACCGACGGCTTCTCTTTGCCGGTGGGGCCTCAGATTTTCTTCTTCCCACGTCCTTTGCGGATCCAACGGCTTCTTTCTACCACAGCCATCTCTTGCCGCTTAGAGCCCTACACATAAAACACCTCTCTATCTTCCAGCCACAATCACACATCGCGACTTCAAGAAACCATTTCTTGGTAACAATACCCGGCCTCGTAAATACCTACACTGTAGAGTAAAAGATACCGATGTGGCATGCTGGGATTTGTAGTTTATACAAAACCGCATTGCATGCAGGGAGATGTAGTCTCTCCTCGCCCCTTCCGTTTTAAAATCGGGAGAAGAGATCGTAACTGGAGCGGGAGTTTCACCGTGAAACTTTACTTCTGTTTTGTGCCATCTTTTTTCTCCTGCCTGAACTTTATTCTTTCCATCAGTTGCAGACTTCTTAATAACAATAAAAATACAGCGCCATGTGTAACGCTGCGCAAACAGCTAGCGACAGGCAGGAGGAGGAGCAAAGAGGTCGGCCGACCGGCGCCCCGCGTCGTACTGCGCCTGTGTGCCAGTGGCGAGCGCCGAGGCCTCTGGGTAGGTGGCTCAACCCCGCCCCTCGGTGGAACCCCGGGTCGGCCGCTTCTGCGGCGCGGCTCCTCCTGGGATGGCTGCCCTGGTTGTAAACAAGGCTGGAGCGGGACTAGACAGTGGTCGTCAGGGCAGCCGAGGGACGGCCGTGGTGAAGGTGAGGGACCTTGCGTGCTCTGTTCTCCACCATCGGCCTCCCTTCTCTTCATCCCCGAGGTCTGGCGGCAGCACCGCGGCCCTGGCTGCTTTGGGCGGTATGCGCCGGCTTCTGGGCCCCTGTCGGCTTTATAAGCTTTGCCATCCCCTCCGCGACCTTCATCCCTGCTGGCGTGAAGTTGCCTGGTCTTTTGCCCATGCCAGTCCTCTGCTTGGCATCGCCAACGGGGACGCTTGTGCAATGTCGCTTATGGGCCTGTGAGAGTGACCTGGGCTGATCTTTCCCCAGGTCTTCCGCTTTTAGTTAAGCTCAACAGGCATTAATTAGTTCATTTTTATTAAATTGAGCCGTTATTATCGCCAGGTACTGTGTTAGGTATTTTACCTTGTTAATACTTACTTATGAAGTAGATGTTACTTCCCATTTTACAGGTGAGGAAACTCAGGTTTAGGTTAACGGATTGTGTGGCAGAGCCAGAATTGACTGGCTCTGAAGTCTGCTTTTACTGTAGTTCTACTTCTAATAATCAGGCATCTAGTACTGGCTGATCTGCCCCCTCCTCTCTTGGTAGTACAGTCTGTTAACGCTTGAGAAATGTCCAACAGCAGCATAGCTGGGCATTAACGCCAGGGTATATGAATTGCCCTTTGCTTGAACTTTGGAATTCTACCATGTGTAAACGCTCCAAAATGCATTCATTAAAAAACAAATCAATTGAAATAGGTGAATTCATTTTCCCCTTCCGCTGTCCGTATGTGGAAAGATCTGAAAGGGAGAACTGATCTCAGTGGTTTGTAGAGTAAAGAACTTCCAGGATCATCTGTAATTTGAGCGATTGGTAATTCTCATTCCTGGCTTCATATTAGGATCACTGCAGACTTTAAAAAAAAACTGGGTGCACTCCTCCTCTCTCAGTTCTGATTAACTTGACATCAGCATATTTGTTACATTCCTAGAAGTGATTTTAATGTGCAACCAGGGTTGAGAATCGCTGGAACAGATAGTATCTGAAGTTTTTTTAAGATCTTGACCAACTATGTTATCCATTAGTATTGGTGGTGGTTGATTTATCTGACCTTTATATATTAATGAGGTTATTCTGAAGGTACAAAGCATATCTGAGATGCAGAAGAGCCCTCTTGTTATTAGGTGTGTTGTATGGTTGAGATTTTATTTATTGAATTGTGCTTTTCCCAAGAGAATACCTGAAGATTATTTTGTGAATTAACTTGAATTAAGTTGTCATTGGGGCCGGCCGAGTGTTTTAAGTTCCCATGCTCTGCTTCAGCGGCCTGGGGTTTCGCTGGTTCAGATCCTGGGCGAGGACCTGGCACCGCTCATCAAGCCATGCTGAGGTGGAGTCCCACATAGCACAACCAGAAGGACCTATAACCAGAATATCCAACTATGTACTGCGGGGCTTTGGGGAAAAGAAGAAGAGGAAAAAAAGATTGACAACAGATGTTAGCTCAGGTGCTAATTTGTAAAAAAAAAAAAAAAAGTTGTAATTGGAATGGACATTATTGCTGTATCTACTTTTGTTACTGTTTGCCTCAAAAATATACCAAAGCCTGATATATCTCCATTTTGTCACAGCACAGAGTTTGATACATTAGAGGCTCACTTTGTTCATTTTCATCTTTACATGTAAAATATGCCTGAGCTATGCAATAAGATAGTCCTTTTTGGCAAAATCTCATTGTCATTTTCAGAGATGAAAGCAAGAAGTATTCATTGGAAGGTAAAAGTTGAAGTATATAATGCTAATAATATGTAAAATGGCCTCTTGCTTAATGAACAAGTTGATAATAACAGGGTTTTTATCATTAGGGAAAACAAAGACAAAAATCTGATGTTATGAGTTTATTTACATTCAAAAAAGAATCAGGGGGCCGCCCTCTGGCGGAGTGGTTAAGTTCGCACGCTCCGCTTCAGTGGCCCAGGGTTTTGCGGCTTTGGATCCTGGGCATGGACATGGCACTGTTCATCAGGCCATGCTGAGGTGGCATCCCACATGCCACAACTAGAAGGACCCACAACTAGAAATACACAACCATGTACCAGGGGACTTTGGGGAGAAAAAGAAAAAATTAAAAAAATCTTTTTTAAAAAAAGAAGGAAGTTTCTTTTGAATAGTGAGCCTCCTAAGTCTTTTTAAAATATGAGCTGGTTTATTAAAATTTGATTTGCATGTAATAGGTTTGAAGGCTTTTTTGGCATATGTGTGAAGTTTGTAGAATTAAGAGCCTTTTTCCTATCTAGGACTTAATTTCTTATGCTGTTAGCCACAATTCCTATTCATAAATGCTGAAGGAAGAATTTCTTACTCTGTTATTTACTGAATTGATGCAAAACAGTCTAGTAACTTTAGTTTTGGACGGGTGTTTTAATTTGGACCGGTTTATTTATCAGTGGAATTTTACTAGTGCTTTTTGAAAAAATCCATGGTAGCAGCATAAGTTCTTTCATCTTGTACAATGATGGAATCAGAGAGATATAAGACGTGAATGAACTAAGTAAAATTTTAATTTGGTTCTTTGGAATTTCTTGTTATACTCAAGTTTAATATATTATGGTGTCATAATAGAACATTTATAGAAAATGCATTTATTTTATAATATCGAATTCTGTTGTGAATATTTTCTATATTTTATAATATCGAATTCTGTTGTGAATATCTTCTGTATTTGAAGTATTTGAATTTGAGATTTAAAAATAATTTTTTTTAAAGATCATTTTTATAATGTTTTGTGTGTGTGTGTGTGTAAGATTAGCCCTGAGCTAACATCCACTACCAATTCTCCTGTTTTTGCTGAGGAAGACTGGCCCTGAGCTAACACTGGTGCCCATCTTCCTCTGCTTTATATGTGGGACGCCTACCACAGTGTGGCTTGCCAAGCAGTGCCATGTCCGTACCTGGGATCAGAACCAGTGAACCCAGGGCTGCTGAAGTGGAACGTGCGCGCTTAACTGCTGCGCCACCGGGCTGGCCCCTAAGTGAGGATATTTAAGTGAAAGTTTTTTCCTGCCTGTTTAAAAAATGTAAGATAAATTGAAATGTATAATATATATAATTTGTGTGTAACTGTTCTCCAACTGTTTCCTTTCCTCGTAGAGAAACACTATTCCAATGTAATCAGTTTCCTGTGTATCCTGTCAGAAAGATAGTATGCCTATATGCTATGTATATATAAATAAATAGATGCTCTCTTTCTCTTCCCACCTTTATGCAAAAGTTAATATATTCTGTATATCATTTTCACTTTGCATTGTTCCTGTGAAATAATTTTGTGTGTACATAAAAAACTTCCTAACTCTTCCTCACTAGACTGCATAGTTTGTGGTATATGAATGTACCACAATTTATTTTCCAGTCTTGTATTGATGTATATTTACTTTATTTCCAACCTTTTGCTAATGCAAATGGTGCTTTAAGGAATGACATACAGATCTTGTCATACATGTGTGATATATTTGTAGGGTAAAGTCCTGAAGTAGAATTACTGAGCTATTCAGACTTTTGATGGGTTTTGCTGAATTGCCTTCCATAGAGGCTACATCAGTCAGTAAACATTTCACAGCAACCAGCAATGAGAGTATCTGCTCTCCCACACTTGCACCAGCGCAAAGTGTTATCAACCTTTTTGATCTAATCTGAGAAAAAGTATATTAATGTAGCTTTAATTGCATTTCAGTGTTTTGAGTGAGGTTGAATATCTTTTCATATATTTAAAGAGCTGTTTTCATTACCTTTTCTGTGAATTGTGTTTTGCATTTATGCTTTTTTTGAACCGTACTGGGATGCAAGCCAATAATAAATTATCAGTTTATTTATAGTAAAAGATGTTTGCATTTCAAGCACTAAATCCAAATTAATTGCAGAGTTAAGATTAAAATTTAAATAGATTAAGTCTGGAGTGGCGAGCAGTTAAATTCACACATTCCGATTCGGCAGCCCGGGGTTCCCTGGTTCTGATCCAGGGTGTGGACCTACGCACAGCTTGTCAAGCCATGCTGTGGCAGGCATCCCACATATAAAGTAGAGGAAGATGGGCGCGGATGTTAGCTCAGAGCCAGCCTTCCTCAGCAAAAAAAGGAGGTTGGGCAGTGGATGTTAGCTCAGGGCTGATCTTCCTCAAAAAAAAAAAAAAAAAAACAATTGTAAATAGAGTGAGTCTGGTTTCCACCCTCGGTTTTCTTTTCTTTTTTCTTTTTTTACCTTGTATTGTGTATTTGTTGTGGGATGGTGGTTGGCTGAGCTGTTTTTAAATTTTTATTTTGTTGGACTTTATATAAGCACATAGGTGCTTGGGATTTGGAATACCCTGTTCCTTAGGGTTTTTTGGTCTAGTAGAGAAAGACAAGATGGAAAGCCAATACGGTATTAAAGTGTTTTGTGTGTTAAGATAGACACATTTCCATGGTACATGGGGCCCAAGGGATAGTGTGGTCATTTCGGTTGGAGTGAGCTGTAGATAGACGCAAGAGAGACAGTTGTTTAGGAGTTGGTTTATTAATGTAAAAAAAGGATCCACTAGGAAAATGTCTATTTACTATTTCCTCAGTGTTAGCATAAAGAAAGAGGCAAAAACAGTTTGTCCTGTTCTGGGAACTAGAAGCTGTTTGATATAGTTGGAGAACAGAGTCTGAAATGGGTGGCAGTGAAGCAACAGAGGCCAGGATTGGAGCAGGTCATGGATGGCAGGCACAGGAGTTAGTGGGACAGTTGAACAGTTCAGTGTGGGTGTTTTTTATCGATTAATTAAAATTGTGAAACACTTCAGATATGTTAAGAAATGGAAGTACCGAAAATGCTTCATTGATATAAATATAGTTTGTTGAATAATTATAAAACAAACTTGTGGGCCTGGGAATCAGAATATGCCGATTCTTGTCTCCTTTCTTTTAACTGACTATCTAGCCTTTGGCAAGTGAAGTACCTGTAATTAGAACAAGATAGACAAAATATTTTCTAACCCAAGGGCATATTTATTAATTGAGAACAAGGAATTGAAATTTAAGGTGATTGCTTTCTTACCTTTCCATTATATGAGGTAAATGGGTACTAGAAGATACTTGAAAATTAGTTACAGTCTTTTCTTAGCAAGTTCTTTATCATTTACAAGGGTAAATTGTCATCCTAGCACATATTTCAAATTATTTTTGTCTACATTAATGATGGTTTCGGGGAGATTAGGTAATTGCAGAGAAATTAAGAACCCAACTTCAGTAGAATTATGTATTGTTACAGATTCAGATGTAATGAAAGAGTCATAATTTCAAAACGTAAATATGATGTTAATTTGCAACATTATCTTGGTCCCTAACACTTAACATTTCAAGGAGATTTCACCATGAAAATTCTGGTAGTGCCTGTCAGATGAAATGATAAAGGGTGATTTACAGTTTTACAACCTAGACAGTTTGTTTCATGGAGGAATAAAGTAATTTAACAAAATTGATCAATATATTAGATCAGGGTTTTTTTTTTAAGCTAAAATATGTATATTTTTAAAATCATTTAAAGAGCACATGTTCCCTTTCCAAATATTAGGTGCTGGAGTGTGGAGTTTGTGAAGATGTCTTTTCTTTGCAAGGAGATAAAGTTCCTCGCCTTCTGCTGTGTGGCCACACAGTCTGTCATGACTGTCTCACCCGCCTGCCTCTTCATGGAAGAGCAATCCGTTGCCCTTTTGATCGACAAGTAACAGACCTAGGTAGGAAAATATATACGTATGTATTTAAGATTTAAAATTGTTCACCTAATACAAATGTCATAGGACATAATTTCTTTCTACTTGATTTTTAAAATTATAAAATTCCAAGGTGGTTTCAGTTTCTATTAAGGCTGGTAGTCTCATAACTATAAACCAGCCCACTTTTAGGTACTAATTTTATTTAATCTTTTTAGATGTTTATATTCAGTACTTATATATGAAGAGCTTTAAGACAGCTGAGAAAAACATGCTAACGTTATTCAAAGAAATAAGAAAATTCGTTTACCTGAAGCCATTAATCCAATAAAACAGTGTTTCCTTTATAGATGAATAAGCCAGTAATGAAAATACACATAAGTAATTTGAGTCTCAGCATGTTTTTATTTACTGATATCAGAGACAGAAGTGTTTGTAGCTTGAGATAACTGCCCCTTGTTTTCTGTTACAATTACAGAAAGTCTTACGGATTTCTTTTTCAGTTTCCTGCATACTTTTAAAACTTTGCTTTATATATTTCAAGATGAGTTATTACCTTGGAATACCTGAATTGGAAATAATAATGTTTATTAATATTTAAACAGTTATTTTAGAGACATAACGTAAGTTCTCTA
This sequence comes from Equus quagga, assembly GCF_021613505.1. Classification (NCBI taxonomy): domain Eukaryota; kingdom Metazoa; phylum Chordata; class Mammalia; order Perissodactyla; family Equidae; genus Equus; species Equus quagga. The sequence continues at coordinate 71,639,385 of NC_060275.1, forward strand.
AGTTTACTCTTTTTGATAACAGAATTTTCTCCAAAGTAAATAGTTTAAGGTTGTCATTTTTTTCAGGTTAGTAGCACTATTTTTTTTAAGGCTGTTCTAATGTATTCATAGTGTATGTCAAGTGGAACACATTCAAAATAATTCATCCATCAAAAAAAGAAAGCAGGCTTTCTTTTTAGAGTGGAAAGCTTTAAAAATCTAAAAAGTATGGTCTTAAAGTGTTTTCTTATAGGGAAAGAATAGATTTCTTAAAGTTTTGGTAGTCTTTGATTTACGTAAGTAGTATGCCCATTTGCCAGAAAATTGATATAGGACAGTGTTAGCATTAACATAGATAATGTTACTTTGCTATTAGCCAAGAAATAATAAGGGTGGAGGGGGAAGATGTCTCTATTTTGACATTCTCTTATTTGGTCTTTTATTCTGTAAGATATATATATGTATGTATCATACCATCTTCTTCATATAAATCTGTATAGAAATAATATTTTACAAATGGAAGATAGACCCTTCCTTCCATCTTTTTGAAGGGCACTCTACCTTCTCTACATAAATACCACAGTGTGGGTTGTTACCACCCTAATGTGTAACTAAACTAGAAATTTGTGACAGGGAGTGGTTAGTCATGTCTTAGGTTGAAATCAAACATGATTGTTATCATATGAACATTAGAAAAAATAAACCAACAACTCTGCCATGGATATAGATTCTAATTACTATAGCTTGTAGGTTAGACTTTTACTGTGATTCCAGCCTTATGCAATTTCTGTTAGTGACCCTTATATAGTATGATGTCATTATTTTTTTTTAGAAAATCTGTTTTTAATTGTATTATAGAAATAATGTATATATACTTTGCAGAAAATATGAAAATTTATAAAAGTATAAAGAAGAAAAAAATAATTTCCAATTCCTCCTTCTAGAGAAGAAGACTGTTGAGAGAATTAGGAACAAAATTCTTCTCTAGTCCAAGAAGAATATCAGTAGTCATATGTGGTGGTTATTGGTACTGTTCAGTGATATTTGTGGTTCTTCTCTTCTGTCCGCAGGGTACAATTACACTTCTCTGCCCTCTTATAGTTAGGTATGGCTGTGTGATTTCTTTTTAACTAGTGAAATGGGAGTAGATGTGAAGTGTTAACTTCCAGGTACAAGCTGTTAAGAGGGGATTTATGAGGCTTTGCAGTAAATCCTTCTCTTTGCTACAGTGAGATGGTCGAGGTGGTTGGAGGTTCAGTGGCCTGTGTCACTCATCTTGGATAGACAGTAGGGGACAGAATCTCTCTTGTTGCAAGAGCAAAAAGTAAATCATGTTTTTTTAAGCCATTGAGATTTTAGAGGTATTTTGACACTTACAGAAGTACGAAGGGATATACTAGGCAGTAGATAGATAACTGCGTACATGCTGCTAGGAGTTTATGTGTATGTGTTCGTTATATAATGACAGTATTTGGAAAATTGTCAAGACAATATTTTTAAATAAAGGACTCAGTATACTTCTTAATCTTTATATAAAGGGAGTAGATAGAACTCAGCTTGTGGTAGAATATGTATGAAAATTTAAAACAATTAAGGAGAAAGGCTTGTGGCGGTGGCAAGGCTGAGGGCGAAATACTGGGTGGCTGCATGAAGGTACGTGGGAAAGGAGGTCGCAGAGGTCAGAGAGGAGGCTAAAGATATTTAGCCTAGTCTAAAATGTTTTGGAGAACCACAATGAGAGATGGTTTCTTTTTTTTTCTTTTTCTTTTTTTAAAGAAAAGAAGGACCAAGAGCAAGGAGAGCCCTGCAGCCAATGACCCCATCATCCTTTTGTTTATTTATTCATTCAGTAAATATGTATTAGGCAGCAGCTATGTGTCAGATGATATTTGTTGCATAGAAGCTTAACGTAACAGACAGATATTTCTTCTAACTGCTGAAGCATCTGGCTTTTATTTATAGGCCCAGGAAGAGTTTGTGTGTTTTTGTGTGCATGTGCACATGCACACATGCGCATATGCATGCTCATTTGACCTTTTGTGGTCAGTTCTCCGGGAAAGAAGCATTGGTCCTTATTCACTTGTGCCTAGAGTCTTATCTGCCTCCAAGGGATTGTTGTCTTGCTTTGATGTGAGGCTCTGTCTATTTGCGTGGGGAGTTTTTATAGTCATTGACTGCTATAGGGTTCAAAGTTAGATGAGGGGTGGGGAAAAATATTCCCTTTAGCTGTTCTGGTTCCAGTTTACTTAGAGATGGAGTTATTTTAGGTTAAGTGTACCTTTCATACCGTGGTTTTCAAACATGAGTCATAGCTTATTTGTGGTTATGAAATCAGTTTAATTAGTTGTGAACAGAACTTTTTAAAAAGAAAGAAAATAGAATAAAAAATATCAGAGTGTATTACATACTGTAAAGGTGAATATTGGTGTGTGAAACTTGTTTCAATTATATGTATATATACTATATATGTTATTCTGGGTTGCAATGTAAAATGTATTTCTTACTATAGGTTGCTGTAAAAAAATATTTCAAAGCACTTATTTTAGTATGTATAGTAAAAGTCAGTGACAAAATAGAATTTATAAAGTTAAATGATAGGAAAATAATGGAACTTTAAAATATATTCTACTTAGAATGCTGAGGAGCTCGCTTTATAAAGAGAATATTAACAAGACAATTGTTTTAGCATAAAAAGAAAATGGGGAATATTTGAATTTTTAAAGTTTAGACATTAGTGACTAAACTATATGACTTAGAAATTGCTGTTGAGATATGAGGTAAAATGATTAATATTCCATTTTGTTAGATTTATTTTTATTTTTATATTTTAGGAGATTCAGGTGTCTGGGGATTGAAAAAAAATTTTGCTTTATTGGAGCTTTTGGAGCGACTGCAGAATGGACATATTGGTCAGTATGGAGCTGCAGAAGAAGCCATCGGGATATCTGGAGAGGTACTGATTGAACTTGGTGAAATATTTGTTACAAGCATGAGCTTTTTCTTTTAATTTAAAATATTTGCCATTAAAAGCACAATATTAACTCACCTACTCAAGCAGGTAGGATTCCAGAAACACATCTTTTCATTACATTACAATTTTGAAGACAACAGTATTCCCAATGGAAGTAAAACTGAAACTTGAATTCTCTGAAAATACTATACCCAAACTATGTTTGTGTGCAAAAACTTGTCTCCTTATCATAATTCAGTTCTGTCAAGGGATAAAGTGAAAGAGTAAAAGATTATGGAAGAGTTAGAAGGATGTGTAAGCTACATTAAAGCAGAGGATGGGAAAGTGAATCAGTCAACAGTAAAGCACAAAGAAAGGAACTCCATGAAGAGGCCATTTAGTCTAGATAGCAGCAGCTCCTGAGGGTCTTACTATTATTAAATATCTTCATGGAAAGGTTAAATTATGTGTAGATGTACTCTCTTTATCCAGACAGGCAGATATCTAGTGAATGTTAGAAAGAAGTCCATTAACCTAGGTTAAAATACACTTTTTTTTTTTTTTTTGAGAAAGATTGGCCCTGAGCTAACATCTGTGCCCATCTTCCTCTACTTTATATGCGGGACGCCTGCCACAGCATGGCTTTAAAGTGGTGTGCAGGTCCACACCTGGGATCCAAACTGGTGAACCCTGGGGCGCCAAAGCAGAGTGCATGAACTTAACTGCTACTCCACTGGGCCGGCCCTGAAAATACATTTTTAACGCTTAAAGCATTGTCTGCATAGCTCATAGGTTCTGGATATAAGAATAGTTGTAGTAAATAACAGTTAGTGATTTTTGCGATCAACTTAAAACCACATGTTTAGTATCAAGGGAAAAAAATGTCAGGTTGATTTCTACTTCTCTTTTATCAGATCATGATTTCTTTATATAAAGTGAATCAGTGAAGTGAATTTCAGACTGAAGCACTGTTTTCTTGATTTTTTGCAGTTCTTTCACTTGCTATATCTTTCATCCTTATTTCAAAAGACACTAAAATATTAACTAATGTTGACCTTGTAAATTATTGGTCAGTTCTAGAAAACAGAAGACTTGAATTTTTATTTTACAGGTACACATTTCTCATAATTGCAAACAAAACTGTTTACCTTTAGATTCTTTTTTTTTAGTGTGATATTGAATGATACCATTGATGTATTTTCTAATTTTTTTTTCTGGAAAAATTTATACCAAATCTAATTATTGCCTTTGAATATTGAGCAAAAGTTTTCAAAGCATTCTTGATTACCTGACATGTAAAATTTTCCAACTTGAAATGCTTTTTGGTGATTCGTGAAAATTAGAAACAATATTTAAAAGCTTGCATATCACAGAGGTTTTTTTTCATTTGCCTGAATCAGTGGTTTTCAACTAGGATTATGCAAATGACTCACCTGTGGAGCCTTAGGAATAAATACACAAGCTCAGGCTTCATTTACAACCTATTGAAATAAGTATTTCCCAGGTTGGAGTCTGGGCATCTGTGTTTTTAAAAGCTTCACAATGATGCACACCCCTGGTTATCTAAATAGCATTTGTGCTTCTTCTCTTCCTAGACATCATCGTGACAAGTAATATTTTAAGCAGTGGGGATGTATTTAATATCAGTGTTTTTAGTCTTAAAAAAAGACTTCTGTTGTTCAGTTCCTTGTGTGTAAAGTGAGGGAATTTTGTGGAAGATATCTTTACACTGACTGTAAACTATGAGAATAGTTTTATTTTTGGCCTCAAATTCAAAGCATGTATTGATAGTTTTGGAAATAGCTTCTCACTTATCCATAGAAATGAATACTGTCTTCAGATGAGTAATGGATGACCTTTGTACTTACTTACCAGTATATTTTCATATATAAAGACTGATCAGTTAAAAAAAAGATTATGGGCTTTTATATTTCAAAATTTGTCATGTTATACTGATTGGATTCATTGTAATGATTCCTTATAATGATTCAGTTTTAAGACATTAATTTTTTATTTATCAGAGCATCATTCGTTGTGATGAAGATGAAGCTCACGTTGCATCTGTATATTGCACTGTATGTGCAACTCACCTGTGCTCAGAGTGTTCCCAAGTTACTCATTCTACAAAGACATTAGCAAAGCACAGGCGAGTGCCTCTAGCTGATAAACCTCATGAGAAAACCATGTGCTCTCAGCATCAGGTGCATGCCATTGAGTTTGTTTGCTTGGAAGAAGGCTGTCAAACTAGCCCACTTATGTGCTGTGTCTGCAAAGAATATGGAAAGCACCAAGGTCACAAGGTATGAGTATAATTAACCTGGATGACACTACTTAGTTTACCAGCCCACCATTTGTTTTCACTGACTTGGGTCTTTATGTTAAAAGTAGGGATTGAAGAAAAGTTAAGTGATGAATGACTTGAGCTTGGTAGCCTGTTCAGAAACATGAGATTTAATTTCTGAATGTTGTAACAAAAATTTCAGAGCTGCATCCTGATTCTTTACTGAACAATGGCTTTCTAGCAGAAAACAGAAGTTCTCTTCTTTGTGTGCATGTTTTCATAATGCACTGGATTGTTTTGACAATATTTATATCTACTGATAAACTACTGTTTATAATAAAATTTTCAAGTCGCATGAATTCTTGTTTATTAATAAATGGATTTTCAAATTTTAAATTACTTCTTTGCAGGATAAATAGTTTTGGGGTGAAGGCAAATTAGTATTATCCTGTGCTTTTTGTAAATGTTTATAAAGCCACTTGTGACTGATTTTTTTTTATTAGTGGCGATTTAAATAGCTTTTTATATCATTAGTCAATATTGAGTTCTTTTCTATAATTATGTTGCATTTTATAGCATTCAGTATTGGAACCAGAAGCTAACCAGATCCGAGCATCAATTTTAGATATGGCTCACTGCATACGGACCTTCACTGAGGAAATCTCAGATTATTCCAGAAAATTAGTTGGGATTGTTCAGCACATTGAAGGAGGAGAACAAATAGTGGAAGATGGAATTGCAATGGCCCACACGGAACATGTATGGATTTTTTTTTTTCCTTCTTTACCTTCTTACCTTTTTCCGTCTAATCTTTTTACCTTCTAGTGTTTATTGAGCAATTACAATGTGCCAGTACTGCTAGTCACTGGAAATAAATTTTTTAAAAAAAATCTCTGTCTTCATGGAATTTATGATCTATCCTGGAAGAGAGATTTTCAAGTGTGGTAATGCTTTATTTTGTGGGGGAAGTACAGGATGCCTTGGCAGTCTATAAAAGGGGCAATAATTTAGGTGAATCAGGGAAGCCTTCTTAGAAGATGTGACAACTAAACTGAGATTTGAAGCAATTTAGTCAGGGGGAAGAGTAGGGTAAGGAGTGAGTTATTCCAGAGAGGGAAGTGTCTGTTAAAATGTCTGCAAGCGAGAATTGGATGTAGGGTGGAAACTTAAGTAAGTTTACTACGGTTGAAGCTTTGGGTATTGGGTGGGGCATGGTAAGAAAGGAGGTTGGAGAGTTAAGGGCCACATCATGCAGGATTTTGTTAGCCATGTTAAAGGGTTTGGACATTCTCTTACGGGCAGTGATGAGACATTGAAGAATTGATAACATAATCATATTTGCGTTAAGAAAGGTTGCCCTTCAGTGTAGAAAATGAATTGCAGGAGCAACAAGACTGGAAGCAGGGAGACCTATTAGGAGGTTGCTGAAATTCTCCAGTTGAGAGATGTATATGGCCTGTAATACTAGAGTAGTGAGAATCGAGAGAAGTAGATGGATTTAAGATATTAAAGTAGAATAGGTAGGTCTTAGTGATTGATTGATAATATTGATTGGATAGGTAACTTAGAGGGCCAGGCATTAGGCCTAGGTATGTGCTTTGCCTAACTGGGTGGATGGTGGTATCAAGTACTAATAGGGGAGGAAGAAGAATTTTGGGAGGGGATAATGGCACCAAGGTTATAATTTTAATTTGGATGTTGAATTTATTATTTCTATGAAATTATCAAGGGGAGATAGGCTCTAGTGAATTGAAGAGTAAGTGGGTGTTGGGAAGTGAGTGTGTCTAACTTTTAGGAAGTTGGGCTGTGAAGAGAAGGGAGGAACTAAGGTGATAGTTGTAGTTGCTTTTTAAAATTGAACTATAGAGGAGAAAGGAATCTTTTCAGATGAGAATATAAGTGCAATGACAAAATGCAGACAAAATGTGATATTTTTCTTTGGTAATCACACAAATTTAAAACTAAGTCATTGGGGAATAATGTTAGAACTGCTCTGTCAAATATAGTAGCCATTAGCCACATGTGACTATTGAAGTTTAACTTAGTTAAAAATTAAATAAAATACAAAATTTAGTTCCTCAGTCCCACTAGCCACATTTCAAGTACATGTAGCTAGTGGCTACCATATTGGACAGCGCACATATAGAACATGTCCATTTTCATAGAAAGTTCCCTTGGACATTGTTGTGCTAGAGTGGAAATATTTTATTCATTCCCTAAGCAAATATTTATTGAACACATACCAAGTGCTAGACACTGTTCTAGCTGAGGAGACACCACTGTACAAGTCAAAAAGCTCTGCCTTTGCAGGGTTTACTTTCTACTGTGAAGAGAGAATAAGCAAGGAAAACACTTATGGGAGAAGTACGTTAGGTGCTTTGGAGAAAAACAAGGGAAAGGAGGAGTGCACTTTTATATGGGGTGTTCAGGGGCAGACTTCCTGAGAAGGGGACACTGAGCAAAGACCTAAAGGAGATGAGAAAGGGAGCCATACTATTTTTGGGGTGAAGAGTGTTCCATCAGAGAGAAGGGCAAGTACAGAGGTTCTGCAGTAGGAGTGTGCCTGGTGTGCTTAAGAAACTGTGAGGAGGCTGAGTGGCTAGAGTAGAGTGATCGAGGGGGAGCAGGCAGGAGTTGAGGTCAGAGAGGGCCTTAGAGGCACTTGCTCTTCTTTTTTCCAGGAATGCTCTTGAAGATATTTGCGTGGTTCCCTCTCTTACCTCCTTCAGGTCCTCCCTCAGATGTCCCTTTCTCAGGGAGTCTGTTCTTGAACTCCCCATATAAAGGACTTTGGCATTTACTCTGTGTGGAATGAGAAACTGCTGAAGAGTTTTGAGCAAAAGAATACTTATCTTCCTGACTTAACCTTTAAAAAGGATCAGTCTGGCTGCTGGGTGGAGAGTACATTGTTGGGGCAGCAGTAGATCTAGTGAGACGAATTAGAAGACTATTATAATAATTGGATGAGAGATGATAATGGCTTGGATCAGGTTGGTAGAGGTGGAGGTGGTGAGGCATGATCAGATTCTGGATCTATTTTGAAGTCAGCAGAATTTTCTGAGCAACTAGTTGTGGGATAAGAAAGAGAAGTGTTAAGGGTGACTCCAATTATTTTGTCTTTAACAACCTGGAGGAGGGAGTTGCCATTTACTGAGATGGAGGAAACTAGGTTTGGGGGTGGGAGAGACTGGAGGTAAGGTATTCCATTTGCTTGAGATGTCATTTAAACAGTTGGAGTATCTAAAGGCTGTGGTTAAAGGGAAAGATCCAGTGTCGAGATACAAATTTTCGAATTTTTAAGGATATAGGTGGTATTTAAATTTTTATTATTTCACATATAAAGTCTTTGTTAACGTTACCGTTGTTTAAAACTTCTTCTCGTAGGTACCAGGTACTGCAGAGAATGCCCGGTCATGTGTCCGAGCTTATTTTTCTGATCTGCATGAAACTCTGTGTCGCCAAGAAGAAATGGCCCTAAGTGTTGTGGATGCTCATGTTCGAGAAAAACTGATTTGGCTCAGGCAGCAACAAGAAGATATGACTATTTTGTTGTCCCAGGTTTCAACAGCCTGTCTCCATTGTGAAAAGACTTTGCAACAGGTTGGTAGTTTAAACATGGTTGAGACATAGTTTAAGAAGGAGAATTCATAAGGTTAAGTAGATAATTACCAGAGGTACACACTAGTCTATTTTCTTAATTTAATCAATAAGTTTCTATTGCTACCATTGTTACTGCGTGCATTAATATTGTGCTTAGGACATGAGGGCTCTAACCTCAAATTGTGCTACCAACCATATCAGCGTCCTTCCCTTCATATGCCCTCCTCACCATAAAGCCATGGGTTCTAGAACCTCTCTAACTTCTTGTCATTCTTCAGTCATGCCAAAGCCTTTAACTCTCCTTTGCCAAGCATGTACTATTCTGTTTGCTTGGTGGGCTCATCTCCCTTTTCTGATAGTGGAAATCCTTCTTCAAAGTCTAGCTCAAATGTTTGCTGTTCTTTGAAGCTCTCTCTTTCTTGCTTTTCTTTTGGGTGCCTCTCTAGCATGTACTACCTATCTCTGCCCTAATTCAGTGGTTCTTACCTTCCATGTTACAGCAAACCTATGTTTTTTAATGGCTGAGGTATCATAAGCAATTTGTTACCCAGTTTGCAGGAATGTACTTTTAAAATAAAGTAGATTTAAGGTTATTCTAACAAAAATGACAATCTCACTCATTTCTGTTTTGGATCTGTTTTCATGAGTGAACGATGTAAGGCTAATTATTGCCCTAAGAATTCCCAATAAACTGCAGTCTAGCATATCTTTACTGATAAATTGCTAATAATTGTGTTGATTTCGAAGCATTGTAGAGCTAAGCTAAACTCTTTACCATTGTAGAGCTTTTTCCCCTGAATCACATATCTGATTAGACTTAGATGAATGAGGCCAGGCTGTAACCACAGCAATCTTGAGCTCTTGTTTAGTCCTTATCCCCTTGAATTGTAATAATTGATGTGTATGCCATTTATTAAGTTATCTTTGAGCTCCAATCCTATTCTTCTGTCCTCTGCTTTGTGATGCTGGGACTGGAACTCTACAAATCACGTCTGCTTTGCCAGCCGGCTCCATGTTAGTTTAGGCTCTGCCAATAGAGGGGACATCAGAGGGAGGCTGGAAAGCTGAAGTGGTTTCCTGTGGGTTCCCATTTGCTTGGGGTTCCTGTGACTGTCGCCCCTCACATGAGGAGACTGCTTTCTTCCGAATCTGAGTTTCAGCTCTGTGGGGTCCCTCCTGTAAGTTTCTAAGTTTTTGTAATTCCAGCATCTCCCTTTTATTCCTCTGGCCCTGGGGGTGGTAGCTGTTTCCTACAGTTGCTTCCTCCATGTTACCTCAGAGGTTTTTTTTTTTACCTTTTTAGTTACCTAGTTAATAACTACACCTAGTTAACAGGTCTTCCTATTAAGTTCTCTCTATTCTGATAACTGGTATGGTTTTTGTCTCCTGATTGCAATCTGATTCAGTATGCATATTTGTCCTTCTAGATGTTGACTGGATACATCTTGTTCATCTTTGTATCTCTAAATTCTTTGTATCTGGCTAGAAAGAGCTTAATAAATACTTGTTCAGTTCATGATGGGTAATCAAGCTACAGAGCAAAGTCAGAAATGGATTCATGTCCTAAAAAAGTTCAAAGTATTTTTACATTAATTTTATTAAAAAGTATGTTTGTGGGGCTGGCCCTGTGGTGTAGTGGTTAAGTTTGGCATGCTCTGTTTGGTGGCTCAGGTTTGGATCCCCAGCATGGACCTACACCACTCATCACCCATGTTGTGGCAGGGACCCACATACAAAACAGAGGAAGATTGGCATAGATGTTAGCTCACAGCTAATCTTCCTCAGACAAGAAAGAGGAAGATTGGCAACAGATGTTAGCTCAGGGCTAAGCTTCCTCACCAAAAAAAAAAAGGTATGTCTGTAGTTACTGAGATATTTAGAAGTATTTTAGAGTTTCTGAAGTGTTATGTCAAAGTGATGATAATTGTTAATGATATGGTATTGTCTCAGTATGGTAATGCAATTGAAATTGGGGTCTTAGATTCATTTTTCATATGGACCTATTAGTTTTGTTCTGATTTATGGCCATAGAACCCTCACTCCAACCAATATTCTTAAAAGTTCTTGCCATAGAGGTAATTGAACAAAGGAATGGATGAAACATCCATACATTTATTACCAATTTTGAGAACAAAACTTAATCATCTCTCCCCTCCAAAAAAATGATGCATCATCTAAGTTGAAGGCATGCTGCTGAATGGTGAGGACTTGTTTATTCCTTTAGCAAATGTGTACTGAATGCCTATGTGCTGTATACATTCTAGGTACATGGGATATATCAGTAAACAAAACAAAGCCATAATCTTTGGAATTAGCATTCTTGTTTTGTTTTGTTTTAAAGATCGGCACCTGAGCTAACCTCTGTTGCCAGTCTTCTTTTTCTTCTTCTTCTCCCCAAAGCCCCCCCAGTACATAGTTGTTTATTCTAGTTATAGGTCCTTCTGGTTGTGCTATGTGGGATGCCACCTCAGCATGGCTTGATGAGTGGTGCCATGTCTGTGCCCAGGATCTGAACTGGCGAAACCCTGGCCAGCCAAAGTGGAGTGCATGAACTTAACCACTTGGCCATGGGGCTGGCCCCTGGAATTAGCATTCTAGCAAGGAGAAGACAGATAGTAAACTATAACCATATCTGAATAAGTAAATTTTATACTATGTTTAAGTGATAAGAGCTAAGGAGAAAAGAAAACGTGTGTGGGTATAGCAGATTGCATTATTAGTCAGGGTGAGCATCATTGAGAAAAGGTGAGATCTGAGCAAAGACTCAAAGGAGAAGAAGGTGAAGGAATTAGTTCAAGCCCTAATGGGGGAAAGAACATTCCAGCTGAGGAAACGGTTAGGGCAAAAACCTTAGGGCAGCATCCTGGTGTATTTGAGGAACAGTAAAAGAGGGCACTGTGGCTGGAATAGATAAAGCAAAGGAGAGAGTAAAAGGAGCTAAAATCAGAGCTAATAAGGAATTATATGTGAGGAAGCCCTTGTGGGTCATTGGAAGGACTTCAGCTTTTACTGATTGAAATGAGGAAGCCATTGTGGGGGTTGGAGCACAAGAATGACTTGATCCTACCTGTTAAAAGGATTACTCTGGCTGATGTGTAAAAAATAGGAAAAGGAAATCAAAGATGAAAGGAAGGAGTTCAATTGTTAGGAGGCTGTTGTAGAATTCCAAATGAGAGAGAATAGTGCTTGGATAGTGGGGGTTAGAAGTGTCCAGATTCTGGGTATCCAATAGGATTTGTTGATAGATTGCATGTGGGGCATGAGGGAGGAGAAGGCAAGAATGACTTCAAGGTTTTTGTTCTGAGCAACTGCAACAATGGAATTTCTATCAACTAATAATGTGCAACAGTGAGCAAAATCCAACACCACCACTGCTCTCATGGAGCTTACATATTGTTGGGAGATCTCTCTTAGGAAGAATATATTGGTATACGTATAGAATATCTCTGAAATAATATTTGAGAAACTGTAAAGTGCTTGGCTTGGAGGAGAGGGCCTGGGGATCTCGAGTGAGGGAGGCTTTTCACAGTTTGACCTTTAGTCCCTTTTTTTTTAAACCAATGCGTGTATATCTTAAATTATTTTAAAAACTTCTCTTAGAAGTATAACATACATACAGAAATGAGTGTGTAAGTGTTCAGCTGGCTGCATTTGCAGACTAGACATTGCTGTGTGACTGGCACCCAGATCAAGTAACAGAACTTTACCAGCACCCCAGAAACCCCTCAGACTCCTTTTAATAACTACTTGCCTTCCCCTCTAAGGATAAATTACTATTCTGGCTTCTAATGCATACCTTATTTTTGCCTGTTTTGGTAATTAATATAAATGGAATCATACAGTATGAATTTTTCATGTCATTTCTTCTTTTCCTCTACATTATGTTTGTGAAGTTCATATTATCACATGTAATTGTGGTTCATTTTCCTTGTGGTATACTGTTGCATTTGTGAATATACCATAATTTACTTATTTATTCTTCTGTTGATGGGCTCTTAAATTGTCTATTAATGCCCAGTTATTATTATCCTAGTCAAATTATATTTAAGTTAACTTTGAATATTACAAGGCTCAACGAGCTTTTCTTGAGTTTTGGTGATATCTCTTTTTTCCCTTATTTCTCTACTGAGTTCACAAGACATACTGTCTTCTCTTTTCTAGGATGATTGTAGAGTTGTCTTGGCAAAACAAGAAATTACAAGGTTACTGGAAACATTGCAAAAACAGCAGCAGCAGTTTACAGAAGTTGCAGATCACATTCAATTGGATGCCAGCATCCCTGTCACTTTTACAAAGGTAATGTACTGTACTTCATTTTTAGGTATGTTTTCCGACAAATCATAATTGTTTTACATTCCATGATAATCAGCTTGAAGAGACAACTAAGAAATTCATGAATCATAGGATTTAAAATAAAAATTTTTATCAGTGGAAAATAGAAAGTAGTAATGAATCTCCCTATACCCATCACCTGCTTTAATATTTAAAAACTTTTTATTTCATATACCCTTTTCCCTACTCCCCTTTCTACCTACAGTCTCCCCGGTTATTTTGAAACAAATCCCAACGTATCATTTCATTCCAAGTTCATATCATTTGATCTATGAGATATTTTTGGGCGTATCTCTAAAAAATAACTCTTTTTAAAAAATAGGTAAAATACTGTTATCACACCCAAAAAATTTAATAGTAAATCTCTAAAATTACCTGTTATTCAGTTAATATTCAAATTTCAAAGATTTAAAACAAATTTTTTTTTTGACAGAATCCAAACAAGGCCTGTATGGGCACTTGATTGATATATTTTGGTTTCTTTTAAAGTGATTCCCCCTAATTTAAAAATGTTCGTGTGTTCCATGTTGCTTTCTATTTTTAGGGACTGTTTTTCTTCACATTTAATTTTGTTTTATAATTATGTGAAACATTTACATGGTCCAGAGTCAAATCTACCAAGCAAGGTTTATTCAGAGAAGTCTAGCTTCTGTCCCTAACCCCTCCACCCATTTCCTCCCTTCCCCATAGAAAACCATTAAGAATTTTTCTCAGTTTTGTTCATCTTTTAAAAAAATATAGGGAAACATGTTTACATATTTGTATGCACATCCCCCACATTTGAAGGTAGAATACCTTACACACTTCTTCACTTTGCTCTTCTCACTTAAGTGTACATCCTGGAGATCACTCGATAGCATTATACAGCAACATTTTCTGTTCCCATTTTACAGCTGCAAGGTACTTTATTGTGAGGATGTACCACATTTTTTTTTACTGTTGTAAAAAACACGTAGTATGAAATTTACCATCTTACCCATTTTTAAGTGTACAGTTCAGTATTATTAAGTATATTTACATTGTGTGAAACAGATTTCCAGAAATTTTTCATCTTACAAATCTGAAACTCTGTATCTTAATAAACAATAACCCCCTTTTTCCCTCCTTTTACCAGCTCCTGGTAACCACCATTCTACTTTCTGTTTCTTTGAATTTGACTACTCTAAATACCTCATATAAGTAGAATCATACAGTATTTGTCTTTTTATAACTGGCTTATTTCATTTAGCATAATGTGCTCAAAGTTCATTCATGTAGCATGTGACAGAACTTCCTTCTCTTTTAAGGCTAAATGATATTCCATTGTCTGTGTATACTACATTTTGTTTATCTGTTCATCCATTGATGGACATTTGGGTTACTTCCACCTCTTGGCTATTGTGAATAGTGCTGCTATGAACATGGGTGTGCAAATATCTCTTTGAGACCTTGCTTTCAGTTCTTTTGTATATATGTCCAGAAGTGGGAATACTGGATCCTATGGTAGTTCTATTTTTAGTTATTTGAGGAAATGCTATACTGTTTTCTGTAGTGGCTGCACCATATTATAATCCCATCAACAGTGCACAAGTGTTCCAGTTGCTCCATATTTTCACCAACACTTATTTTTTGTTTCTGTTTTTGATAGTAGCCATCCTGATGGATATGAGGTGATCTCTCATTGTGGCTTTGATTTTCATTTCTCTGATGACTAGTGATGTTGAGCATGCTTGTTAGCCATTTTATATCTTCTTTGGAGAAATTTTGCATGAGTCCTTTGTCCATTTTTAAATCAAGTTACTTGATTTTTTGTTGTTGAGTTGTAGGAGTTCTTTCTTTTTATATTCTGGATACGAATCCATGATCAGATATATGATTTGCAAATATTTTCTCCCATTCCATAGGTTGCTTCTTCGCTCTGTTCAGAGTATCCTTTGATTCACAAAAGTTTTTAAGATTGATACAGTCCCATTTGTCTAATTTTTCCTTTTGTTGACTGTGCTTTTGGTGCCATATCCAGGAAATCATTGCCAAATCCAGTGTCATGAACCTTTTCCCATTTTCTTCTAGGAGTTTTAGTTTTGGGTCTTATGTTTAGGGCTTTAATCCATATATTTATAATCCAAATATTTATAATTGTTATACATTCTTCATAAATTTACCCTTTAATGATATAATGACCTTTGTTTCTTATAACAGTTTCTGATTTAAAGTCTATTTTGTCTCATATTAGGATAGTCACCCCTGCTCTCTTTTCAGT
The DNA here is from genome assembly GCF_021613505.1 of Equus quagga. Lineage (NCBI taxonomy): Eukaryota > Metazoa > Chordata > Mammalia > Perissodactyla > Equidae > Equus > Equus quagga. Next base: position 71,654,766 of record NC_060275.1, read on the forward strand.
TTGATTTGCCTGGAATATCTTTTTCTATTCTTTCACTTTCAGCCTGTGTGTGTCCTTAGATATAAAGTGAGTCTCCTGTGGACAGCATATTGTTGGATTTTGTTTTTTTACCCATTTAGTCAAACTGTGTCTTTTAATTGGGGGACTAAATCCATTTCTATTTAAAGTTATTATTGATAGGTAAGGACTTACTATTTCCATTTTGTTAATTGTTTTCTGTTATCTTAAAGCTTTTTTGTCTCTGTTTTCCTCTTACTGCCTTCTTTTGTGTTTTATTGATTTTTTTGTAGTGACATGGTTTGATTCCCTTTTGTGATGCATTTCCTTTTGTGTATATTCTGTGGGTTTTTTTGTGTGTTTACCATTGCAGTTACAGGCATACCTCGCTTTATTGCACTTTGCTTTATTGTGCTTTGCAGATATTGCATTTTTTACAAGGCCCTCCACCAGCAAAAAGATTATAATTCACAGAAGGCTCAGATGATGGTTAGCATTTTTTAGCAATAAAGTATTTTTTAATTAAGGTATGTACATTTTTTTAGACATAATGCTATTGCACACTTAATAGGTTACAGTATAGTGTAAACATAACTTTTATATGCAGTGGGAAACCAGAAAATTGGTGTGACTTGCTTTGAGATACTCACTTTATTGCAGTGGTCTGGAACTGAACCCACAATATTTCTGAGGAATGTCTGTACATGAAACATCTTAGTTATAACATTCTATTTTATTTTATTTTTTGTTTTTCTCAAGAAGGCTATTTCACTTTGGTCATTTTAAAATACAGACCTGAGGCCAGGAAGAGATGCCTCTGGGGAAGGGAAGAACTAAAATAGGTTGGTGGACCCAGAGGGAGGTGAGGTCGGGGGACAGCGACAGCCACTGCAGCTCTTGGCTGCAGAGGATGCCAGGGAGATGTGTATAGGGTAGGCCTGGCAGAAAACATTGTATTTTAAACTGATAACAATTTAACTTCAATTGCATACAAAAACTCTCCTCTTTTACAGCTCCACCACCCCATATGTTATTGATGTCACAAATTACATCATTATGTATTGTATACCTATTAACACAGGCTTATAGTACTTTTTATGTTTTTATTATTTTAGTTCTATAAATAAATTTATGCACCAAAATTACAATAATACAGGTTTATTATTTGTCTGTGTATTTACCTTTACCATTTTATATTTTCATATGGTTTCCTATTGTTGTCCAGCATCCTTTTGTTTCAACTTGAAGGACCCCTTTAGCAGGTCTAGTAGAGCAGGTCTAGTGGTAATGACTCCCTCAGCTTTTGCTGTGAAGGAGAGTTTTGCCTTATATAACATTCTTGGTTGACAGCTTTTTTCTTTTTAGCACTTTGAATATATCATCCTACTCCCTTCTGGCCTGCACACTTTCTGCTGAGATATCCACTGATAATCTCCTGGAAGCTCCCTTGTGTGTGATGAGTCACTTTCTCTTGATGTTTTCAAGATTCTCTCTTTGTTTTTTTTTTTTTTTTTTTGAGGAAGATTAGCTCTGAGCTAACTACTGCCAATCTTCTTCTTTTTGCTGAGGAAGACTGGCCCTGAGCTAACATCCATGCCCATCTTCCTCCATTTTATATGTGGGATGCCTACCACAGCATGGCTTTTGCCAAGCGGTGCCATGTCCACACCCGGGATCCAAACTGGCGAACCCTGGGCCACTGAGAAGCGGAACGTGCACACTTAACTGCTGCGCCACCAGGCTGGACCCTCTCTCTTTGTTTTTGAGTTTTGAGTTTGATTGTAATGTGTCTTAGTGTTGGTCTCTTTGGGTTTATCCTGATGGAATACATTGAGCTTCTAGAATTTTTATGTCCATTTTTCTCTTCAGACTTGGAAGTTTTCAGCCATTATTGCTTCAAATAAGCTCTCTCTGCTCCTTTTCTTCTCTCTCCTCCTTTTGGGGCTCTCATAATGTCTATGTTGGTTGGCTTACTAGTGTCCCATAAGTCCCTTAGGCTCTCTTCACTTCTCTTCATCGTTTTTTCTTTTTGTTCCTCTAACTTGATGATTTCAGATGACTTGTCTTTGAGTTTGCTGATTATTTCTTCTGCCTGATGAAGTTTACTGTTGAAACTCTCTAGTGAACTTTCCAGTGCAGTTAGTATATTTTCAGCTCTGGAATTTCTGTTTAGTTCTTTTTTTGATATTCTTTTGTCTGTTCATCATTTTCCTGATTTTGTTTACTTGTCTGTGTTTCTTTTTGCTCAGTGAGCATCTCTTTGACAGTTAATTTAAATTCTTTGTCCGGCAACTCATAGATCTGAATTTCTTCAGTGTCACTTTTTCAAAGTTTATTTCTTCCTTTGAATGGGCCATATTTCCCTGTTTCTTGATATGCCTTGTAATCTTTCGTTGAGATTCGGGCATTTGAAAAAACAACCACCTCTCCCAATCTTTTTTTTTTTTTGAGGAAGATTAGCCCTCAGCTAACTACTGCCAGTCCTCCTCTTTTTGCTGAGGAAGCCTGGCCCTGAGCTAACATCCGTGCCCATCTTCCTCTACTTTGTATGTGGGACGCCTACCACAGCATGGTGTGCCAAGCGGTGCCATGTCCGCACCCGGGATCCGAACCAGTGAACCCCGGGCCGCCGAGAAGCGGAACGTGCGAACTTAACCACTGCGCCACCAGGCCGGCCCCCTCCCAATCTTTATGGACTAGCTTTGAAGACTTCACCCATCAGCCAACTAGAGATTCTAGGACTTCTAAAAGCTCTTCTGGGGATGTGTCTTCTCTGGGCTTGTGCGTGTGCTTTTACCTGTCTCAAATTCCCTAAGCAGCTTTCCCCTATGTTTTCTTGAAGGCCAGTAATCTCTTGCTCCCATGGGCTCTCTGCAGAACTCTAACATGCCATATCCTTGCCTCTCTTTCCACTGGCTTCCAAACCGTACTGCCAGTCCCTAGGAGGTCCAAGTTGGATGAAACAGAAACCAGTCTCTAGGGGAGCCCCCAGATAAGCCAGAACATTGCTCAGTCCACTCGTTTGTTTCTGTCCCAAGGAAGGAGCCTCATATGGGACTTTTCCTCCTGATTGCACCATGCTATGCCCCCCCCCCCCCAGGTAGGGGGATGGGCACAGATGGTACACAGAATTCTGTGAATTCTCCTATCCCTTTTGCTGGAATCCTTTCCTGGTTTTATGTTGGTCTGGATGCTGTAGCTTCTCAGTTGGTCTCTAGAGTTCTCACAAAGGTATTCTGATCCATATATTGTTTTATTTCTGAGGTTTAGGACTGGACTGAAGTGTAGATTTGGGAGCCATTGTTATATAGACGGTAATTGACGTGTATGGAGTAAATGAGAAAGTGTAGAATGAGAAACAGGCCTCATAATGACTCTTAAGAATACCAGCATTGAAGAAGTGGATAAAAGGAAAATGAGAGTGAGCATCCAAAAAGGTGGGATGAAACCTAAAAAATTTGTATCATAAAAGCCAAGAAAAGAATGCTCAAATGAGAAAGCAAAATAATAATTGCTGACACTCATGTAGCACTCATCATATGCCAGTGCCAGGAGCTGTTATAATTACTTTTACATGTATTTTTGAAAATGAATCCTTGCAAAAATCCTATGTAAGTTTGGTACTATTTTTATCCTCATTTTATAGATGAAAGAAGTGAGGCAGAGAGCTCATGCAGCTAGTAATATATACAAGTATGTTCATTGCAGCATTATTTATAATGTCGAAAATTAGGGATGACCTAATATCTATCAGTTGGGGATTGGTTAAATTGTGGTTCATGGAATATAATGAAACAATTGAAAGAAAAAGGTAGGTCTGTATGTTTTGAAATGAAAGGATTCCATAATATACTGTTGAGTGTAAAAAGTTATTTTGCAGTGTGTATGTTCTTTTAAATTTATTAGTTTTAAAAAATATATATATATTTTTGTGTGTATATATAAACCAATGTGTGCTTAGGAAAATGGGTGGTTATATATGAAATTGTTAACAGTGGATATTTGTGGGAAATGATCAGTTTTCATTTTTAATTAATATATTGATGATTCACTTGAGCTAGAAAATCTGGAAAAATTAAGGGTGTGTGTATGCAATTTTTTTTTTCTGAGGAGGATTCACCCTGAGCTAACATCTGTGCCAGACTTCTTCTGTTTTGTATGTGGGTTGCCACCACAGCATGGCCGCTGACAGGTGGTGTAGGTCTGTGCCTGGGAACCGAACCTGGGCTGCCAAAGTGGAGCACGCCGAACTTAACCACTAGGCATGGGGCTGGCCCCTGCATTTATTAATTTATATAAAAACAAAGTAGTCGGTTATATTTCTTTTTTTTTTTAAAGATTGGCACCTGAGCTAACATCTGTTGCCAGTCCCTTTTTTTCTTCTTCTTCTCCCCAAAGCTCCCCAGTATGTAGTTGTGTATTCTAGTTGTAGGCACTTCTAGTTCTGCTATGTGGCATGCTGCCTCAGCATGGCTTGATGAGTGGTGCTAGGTCTGTGCCCAGATCTGAACCAGTGAAACCCTGGGCTGCCAAAGGGGAGTGTGCAAACTTAACCACTTGGCCACGGGGCTGGCCTCTAGCCAGTTTTCGTAAGGAGAGATGTAGCAATGAGGAGTGATTCATCTCTCTGAGAAGATGTTATTCATGGTATCTTGGGAATACAACTCAGATTTCAACTCCAGGTTGAGCAATGAGTAAGAGATGAGGAAATAATTAACAGAGGTATTTTATATTAAAGCATAAATACTAATACTTTCTAATTCTATATCAAAATAAAAATATTTAAAAAATTTTTAATTATAGGACAATAGAGTTCACATTGGACCAAAAATGGAAATTCGAGTTGTTACGTTAGGATTAGATGGTGCTGGGAAAACTACTATTTTGTTTAAGTTAAAACAGGATGAGTTCATGCAGCCTATTCCAACAATTGGTAAGTATGAGTATTGCTTTTTACTTTAATGGACATTTTATAGACAACCCTAGCTTAAGCTGAGTTTTCAGGGTCTTATTTTATGCCAATCTGGTATGGTGGTGGGCTCTTTTTTGGCTGTAAGACACCAGCATTTCAGAGAAAAAACGCAAGATTCAGTGGCTGCAGGATTGAAATGTGGATGGTGGGACAGTGGGAAGGAGCAGAATATTGGTGGGAGAGTTGGAAGGAATAAAGGATTGGTGACTCTGGCTGAGGGGTAGGGGTGAGGGGGTGCTAGTCGTGCAGAGCTGGCAGGCACTTGGGTTTCAAGGTCCTAAGGACCTTGGTGGAGGTTTAGAGGGCTAATGGCTGTTAAAGGTATGCATTCTGCATGTAGTTTTATTAGGAGTGGAGCTGGTTGGACAGCAGTAGATATTGCTGTATGTAGATAATTTGTAAGTCACAGTTATAAACGGGGTAGCCTGTGTTTGGTGTGTCACTCGTAAATATAAGTTCAGTATTAAAGTAACTTTTTTTAAAAACAGGTTTTAATGTGGAAACTGTAGAATATAAAAATCTTAAGTTCACTATTTGGGATGTAGGTGGAAAACACAAATTAAGACCATTGTGGAAACATTATTACCTCAATACCCAAGGTAAGAGTAAAAAATGACATCTTATGATTGCTGGCAATATTGTGACATGGAATAAGTAGAATTTGTGGCATATGGTTCTGCTGCTCTATTCAATTGAAATGAACATTTATCCTACTATAATCTCTCAATAGCTCCATTCCTCATTTCCATTCATAATTAGCTATTATCTGCAGAAGAACCTACAGCGGCTTGCTTTTGACCAAACTGTGTCACGTCATCCATTCCACCTAGCACATTATTCACAGTTGAGTCCCATTCTATGCTTTGGCCTCCTAGACTCAACATGCGGCTTATGGTTATGCTGCCTGTTCCACATGTCATTCTACTTTCTACCTAGAAGAGAGACTAGATAATTATTTTTACTTTGGGATTTTAGTATAAGCCAGTGATTAATGGGGAAAAAATCGAATTTGAAACATGAGGAATGGCTGAAAGTCTGGGGATATGTAGCTACTCTAAGGTAGCTGGAAAGAGTTCAAAAGAGAATCCACACAATAGATATTTATGAAGTTTCTGCTGTGTATTTTGAGTGCAGTCTATGTGGAAAGTGCTTGCTAGACACCTGGAGAGAATACTTTGGAGAGAGAAAGATGGTGACTTACTTATTTTTAAAAGACTGTCTTTTGGTAAAGGAAGTAGTTACCAAAGAACAAGTAGTAGCAGCAGGTAGATCATAAGAGGTACATTTTCATTCATTCAGAGAAAAATATTAATTGATATACATAGCAGTTGTGTTTGGTAGAGCAAGTGTTGCAAATCCTGTTATAGGTGGGGAAATGAAAGCTGAAAAGTTATGTGAACTACTTGAGATCCTACTGTTGATTATTGCTAGGTACTTCTATAATAATAGGCAGCTTTTCTGTAAAAATAGTGATGGTAGGTTAACTACTCATGTATAATAATGAGAGCATTAAAATATTTGGTCCGTTTACTAAAACTTAACAAGTGACTAATTGAATATTTTTGTCATCTTTTTTGGTAGCTGTTGTATTTGTTGTTGATAGCAGTCACAGAGACAGAGTTAGCGAAGCACACAGTGAACTTGCAAAGTTGTTAACAGAAAAAGAACTCCGAGATGCTTTGCTCCTGATTTTTGCTAACAAACAGGTAACACGTTTGTATTTCAGAATATTTATTTTAGCAGTTTTGTGCATTCCACGTCATGAGGTAGCTGGAAATATTTCAAAAGAGAGATAACTCAATAGATATTTAAGAAATTTCTGCTTTGTATTTTGAGTACAATTTGTGTGGAAAGTGCTTTGCTCAGTACCTAGGAGAATACAAAAGTAATAAGCTAGCTGATGGAGTCCACAAAAAGAAATAAGGTAGTTGATGGTCACCAGAAACTTCTGTGTATGTAAGTAAACATGTAAGTAAATATATATGAGATTCTAATACAAAAAAAACCCTGGTAATTAACTTCAATAATGTTAACAAAGTGTTATGGGAAATTAGAGAGTAATTCTAAAGGTCGCATTTTGTAAGATTTCTTAAAAAATAGGATTTGAATTGAAATTATGATTTGAAATTATGGATAAGACTGAGTCAATATGTGAGGGAAAGAACATTGCAGGCAGAGAATAGAAAAGCATGAGTATTTTTAGGGAGCATCAAGGAGATCTATATGTGAGGGACAGGCAGAGGATGAAGAAAATCTAGAACAATAGATGAGACTATACTTTGAAGGCCTGACAAGGCCAGACTGAGAAATTTAGGTTTTATTCTGTGAGCAAAGGAGAACCATTGAAAGGTTTTTGGATTAGTTGGTGATAAGCTCATATCAGTGTTTTAAGACTAATCCTGGGAGTAGAATGTAGAATGAATCAGGGGCAGGGACTAGAGATGGGGAGATGCAGGAAATTGCTGCAGTAATTCAAGTGAGAGAGTTAACAAGATCCTGAATCAGAGGAGAGAAGGCTGGAAGCAGACTTCATGGAGGTAGAATTGTTAGAATTTGGTGACCGAATGGGGAGGATGAAGGACCGGGAGTTAGCTGAAGATTCCTAGATCTTGAGCCTAAGCTTCTATGAGGATGAGAATGCTTTTAAGTGCAATAGGGGGGCTTAGATGTAATAAGAAGGAGGAGTTGGATGAAGAATAAAGGATTTTCCCTGAAAAGAAAAAAAAAGGGCAAACTATTACGAGCTGATACCTTTCTTATGATTAAAGACATGCAAATAAGACAAAATGAAATAGCGTTTTCCACCTATCATATCATTAAAGACAAAAGTGTTTGATAATCCTCAGATGCACACTGTGGGTATGGTTATTAAACAGAGACGTTTTTCTTGGAGGGCAATTTGGCAGTACCTGTCAAAGTTTTAGATGCATATACCCTTTTACCCTGCAATTCTGCCTCTAGTAATGTATGCTGCAGACAAATGTCTTAAGGTTATCCTACAGATAATTTTGCAAATGTATGTATGTAAAAATATGGATGTCTATGTATGTATTTGTGCACATGAGCACACAACTTCAATCTAAATATTTAGTATAGGACTGGTTAAGAAAATTGTTGCACCTACACAGTGGAATGCAATTCAGACATTAAAAATAATGCAGAAAATAAGCTTGTCCTGATAATAGAAAGATATCTATCTTCAAGATGTGTGTTAAGTGAGAAACAAAAAACTAGAATATGTTCCATTTTGTGTTTATTTCCATGAATGTGCATGGAAATTTTCTGGAAAAATATTAAAGAAATTGTTAGTGGTGGTTGCTTTCTGGGAAGTAGGGGTGTGAGAGTTTAATAAACTCTTCATTATATAAATCCTGCATATAAGCCATTTTTATGATATACCCATGTTAATTTTTAAGTTGATGCCTTATAAATGACTCAGGCAGTATCTTTTATTCAAGCTGCATGGCTTTTACTGATTTCATTGTGAGGCTATTCCTACAAACTATATATATTATGAATAAATAAATGATTTTAACCCAAACTCTATTTTGTTCTATTCTTATTAATCTCAGAATAATTAACTGAAAGATGATTCTAGGTTTTAGCTTTAGGCTTGTTAGAGTGGTACAAACCGAATTCTATATAAATAGTAATAATTAGAAAAATTATAATTTTGATGGACTGATTAAAAAAAATTGATGTGTCTATATCTTTCAGGATGTTGCTGGAGCTCTGTCAGTAGAAGAAATCACTGAACTTCTCAGTCTCCATAAGCTGTGCTGTGGTCGTAGCTGGTATATTCAGGGCTGTGATGCTCGAAGTGGTATGGGACTGTACGAAGGGTTGGACTGGCTCTCACGGCAACTCGTGGCTGCTGGAGTACTGGATGTTGCTTGATTTTAAATGCAGCAATTGTCTAAAGTTTTGTGGTTAAAAGTTATTTTGCACATATGTTGTAAGAAATTCTACATCTCAAAGATAGTTTAATTTAGGATGTGTACATAAAAGGAGTCTTGGATTGGTAATTCAGTACAATACCGCTTTTAAAAAAATGATCCTGTAGCGAAATTTAAGTATCTGAGCAGATTAGATTGGATTAAATAGGGATTTCTTGAGTATAAATTTTTTTAAATGTACATTTGCTATTTAAGTTTTTGAGATTATATGTGATCCACTTATTGGGAAACAAGTAGTCACAGAGAAAGGGTACGTGAAGGTTTATTCTCAGTGAAAAACGAGTAGTCAGCTGAATGCCTAATGGACGCAGGTGAAGCGCAGCTGCTGCGTTAACTTGCCTTCTCACTGAATTGTGGCAGTTCTTAATAGAAAACACGGCAGTGACTTAAGGAAATAGAATCCAAACTGCATCTTTGGGTAATAGGATTAGTTTACTTTTATGTTCAGTATAACAGAACACCTTTTATGCTAAGAACTATAAACTATAGAAAATTAATATTTTATACATTGTTTTATTAAAACTTTCTCCTCAAGCATTTTGTATAAAACCCAGTGAGTCAAAATGAAGTGTTAACTAGGCCTGATTGTCAGATTAGTACTAAACTGAAGAACAATTAATGAAACTGTGAAAGTCGGTTATGTTCTAGTTGATCTTCACTTACGAAAGACCCATTTGCAGGGCTGAACCTGGATGTATTATTTGTTAGGTCAGAGCTCTGAGTTGGTCCTTCTGTTTTTCAACATATTTAAAGTACTTAGTAGTGTTTCTTTTAAAAATAATATCGCATCCTTAGTGGGAATGACCGTAGGTAAAATGTAGTAAGTTACACATAGAACCACAGTTGGCACTTCAGTAAAGATGGAGATTTAGGTAGAAAACTACCTTTACCTTAAGAGAAATCATTTAATCAGTGAGAATGCTTATTACATCAATTACTTTAAAATGATTTCCCAAAATAAGTGCATTTATCTTGACAATAAAACGTGAACAAGGCTCTCTGTGACAAGGCCTTGAAAAGTTGAGAGTAAGAATGTGTCTGAGGAAGAAACGTTCAAAAAGTTTACATCACGTTTATTATGCAGTGTTGTAAAAGTTTAAAGATTTTGTGCTCTTTACTGTTTTTCACTTTTTAAGGACACTCTGTTATGGCAGTACGATTTATTGTATTTAAATATAGCTAGATTGAATTTTGGTGTTTTTTTTAATGCTCTTTATACTTTAGGATGAAGTTCAATCCTAAACTTTACTAGTTGAACTTCTATGAGAACACTGATGTCTGATGATAAGATGTGACTTTTAGCTGGCACTGTTTTGGTTCAGTCTCTTCAAATGTACTTTTGTTAAAAACAACAAAAGTTTTAGAAAACAAAGCATTAAAAAAAAAGCCCATCAGTGTTATGGGCAATGTGTAAATAAGTAAATATAATATTTCGTCCTTTATTTTTCAAGTAAAAGTTCATGCTGTTACAAGTGTAGTTTGTGGGTATAAGTAATACTTCTGAATTAAATTATTTAATATTTGATTGCAATAACTGTGAAAGATAAAAAGGTGTTATATTTGCCTGTGAGCCCTTGAACTGTTTTCTCTACTAGGTATACAAAAGAAAAAGTCTAACACTAACATGTAAACTTAATTTCTTTGTAAATTATCAAGTTTATTTGACCAATTTGGCTAACCTTTGTAATTCCCATTCTCAGCATATTACTAAACACAATTTAAAAATTGTGCTTAGATTTGATTATAATGTATTTAATAGTAGTGTTTGTGTGTGATTTTTTTTTTAAGAAATATTTTTCTGAGGCTCTTATTACTATTTGTGGTTGTATTCCTTCACTAATTATTAGTCAAGACTGTGCTAGTTCCCTCTGGGAAATATCAGTTTTAAGAATGAGAGACATTTTAAATACACTCTATTAGGATTTGCCCCCAGCTCTGAATTTCTGTATTAAGCCTAAATATTATTGTATGGTTTATGTAAAGCAGGTTTTTCAAGTGTATAGCCCTGGTCTGTAATTCTGGAATGCTTTACAATCACCAGAAGCCATTATTTGCATTACATATATGATCACTGTAGACAGCAATAAAATGTTAAAATCATGTTAAAGAAGTCTTATCATCATTCTAAAAATTCTGTTTCTTGAACTGTCTATGTAGTAGTATTGCTAGTAACCAATTTAAAAAGTCATATTTGTGCTGTGGTTGAGAGAGACAATAAAACAAAGTAGGTGAGGACTGACTTAAATGTCAAATTTGAGAGGTAGTTTTTTAAGATTTAGAAATAACTTATTCTGTATTTGCAATGTCACATTTAAATGAATATTGTAACTGTAGTGTTTTGAAAGGAGAGCTAAAATTCTGCGTTTAACAAAGTGAAACTACGGCTTTAAAAATTTGAAATATAACCTTGTTTCATTTGAAAATATATCATTTTAAATGACTGTTTTAGAAAATGTCTTGGAAAACTTAGGTGTAACGTATAAACTAGTGTTGCTAAGAAAAAGACTTTTCATATAACATTGAGATATCTCGCAGTTTGCAGAGTGGTAATAGGGAAGACAGCTGTACTTTTCCCTAAAAGAATAATGAATCAAAAGGACTAATGACTAAGTATCAGACGGTTATCTTGCTAGTAAATTATTTTTATTTATTTTTTGCTAAGGAAGATTAGCCCTGAGCTAACATCTGTGCCAGTCTTCCTCTATTTTATATGTGGGTCACTGCCACAGCATGGCTGACAAGTTGTGTAGGTCCGCACCTGGGATCTGAACCTATGAACCTGTGCCAGGGAAGCAGAGCATGCTGAGCTTAACCACTAGGCCATGGGCTGGCCCCTGCTAGTAATTTAAAACATGCTTTAAAAAAAAATCTGGCAATGTATGTTTTTAGGTCTACCAATTGTCAAATTTGTGACATCGAATGGAAAAATCCATTAATACGATTTTCGCTCACAGCAAAATAATTGTATTTTGGGAGGGAATGAGGCATCACCACCACTTGGTGGCAGTATTACCAAAACTTTAGGATTAAGCTTTTAGGAATGAATAAGTAGCTAGGCAGATAAATCTAAACACCTAAAATTAGGGAGAAAAGGTAAATGTCACAGTGAAAAGGCATTTTATCCAACTCTAAGTTCGACTTAAAGGAGGACACAATATTAGTTTAAAGTAGCACAATTTGGCATATTCTTCCATCACACAAGAGTTTGTGGTACAAAATGAATAAAGGAAATAATCTTGCTGATCAACAGAAGGAAAAGTGTAAGCTGTGATTTAAAGCTTAAGTATGTGAATTCCCTAAACAGGTCTGTTGAACATGTTCTTCCTATAAGTTCCTGGAGAGTCTGTCTGGAAACTAGAAGCAGTTGTTCTTCATAGTTATGGAGTAAGTTATGAGGCAAATGAAGAAATGGAATCAATACAAGACTCTGGACTCATATTGTTTTATTACTCCAATTTCTACTAATCTCTCCATTATTAGATTTTAAAAATTCTACTAAATATATACTTTCCTGATGATAGTATTTCTAAAAATTTTTTTTCAAGATTGGCACCTGAGCTAACATCTGTTGCCAATCTTGCTTTTTCTTCTTCTCCCCAAAGCCCCCCCAGTACATAGTTGTATATTCTAGTTGTAGGTCCTTCTGGCTCTGCTATGTGGGATGCCGCGTCAGCAGGCCTATAAGTGGTGCCATGTCCATGCCCAGGATCTGAACCAGTGAAACCCTGGGCCGCCAAAGCGGAGTGCATGAACTTAAACACTCGGCCATGGGGCTGGCCCCTCCTGATAGTATATTTAGTAAGGTAAGGAAAGATGTATTATAACTTAAGGACAGAAAATCTGTTTAGCTGCCTTAGAAAAAGAATGTGAAAATAGTTAATGAATCTGTATATAGAACCAAGGACTCAGGTGTTCATTTATTCTGATTCTTATATTTGAATGAATCTTTCCTACTTATTAAGGAATTTAACACTTTATTTATTGAAGTTTTATTTACCACTACTTAACAATGATCAAAATACGAAACCATTTGGCATGAAACATAAACCGTGTAAAAGAAAGGAAATGGTACATGCTGTCAGAGCCTGGTACTCCTTCTTAGTAGATCTTAAAAAACATATAAGGGCATGTTTTTCAAAAGCTAAGGAACGAATGCATACAACTCTCATTTTTTAATATGGTTTTGAGTCTCATGAGAAATTACATATAAGGATTGCTATTTGCCCAAGTTTAGTCCGTTTCAATTTATCACCTCCTAGGATGAGAAATATTGCAAGAAAAGTCAAAAGCAGAGTTTTAAAAAGTGGTCTTTAATGAAAAATATAAAAATATAATACTACATCCTTGAAACATGATTTGTATGTTCAGCAAGTCTTAAGAGATTCCTAATATAAAATAATCCTGTGTTTAATATGTATGTATTTTTATTTACATAGACAATGAAACCTTCTTTTACTTGACAGTAATATTTATGATGCTGACATCCTCATAGGGCTTATCTGTTTTGGGATTGACTTTGACGTTGGAGATCCTTTGTACAACTTCCATTCCTTTAGTCACTCGTCCAAATACTGTGTGCTTATTATCAAGCCAAGGCTGTGTTGGAGGACAAATGGAAAATCTTGGTAAACCCAGATTTTTTAAATCACACCCTCTGGGTGAGCAAATCAGAGAATTTAAATTTATGGCCAAAGTAGTCTTGAGAAAGAATAAGAAAGCTGGAAGCATCATGCTCCCTGATTTCAAACTATATTACAAAGCTACAGTAATTAAAACAGTACTGTAGTGGCATAAAAACAGACACATAAATCAATGGAACAAAAAAGAGAGCTCAGAAATAAACCCACACATATATGGTCAATTAATTCACAACAAAGGAGCCAAGAATACACACTGGGGAAAGGACAGTCTCTTCAATATGCGATGTTGGGAAAATTGGACAGCCACATGAAAAGAATGAAACTGGGTCATTATGTTACACCATACACAAAAATGAACTCAAAACGGATTAAAGACTTGAACATAAGACTTGGAACCATAAGACTCACAGGAGAAAACATAGGCAATAACCTCTTTGACATAGGTCTTGGCAATGATATTTTTAATCTGACACCAAAAGCAAAAGCAAAAATAAACAAGTGGAACTACATCAAACTAAAAAGCTTCTGCACAGCCAAGGAAACCACCAACAAAAGGAAAAGAACCTACTGAATGGGAGAAAATATGTGTAAATCATGTATCTGTTAAGGGGCTAATATCCAAAATATATAAAAAACTCATACAACTCAATAGCAAAAAACCCAATCCAATTAAAAAATGCACAGAAGATCTGAATAGACATTTTTCCAAAGAAGACATACAGATAGCCAACAGGTACATGAAAAGATGCTCAACATCATCAGTTATTAGGAAGTACAAATCAAAACCACAATGAATTATCACCTCATACCTGTTAGTATGGCTATTACCAAAACAACTAGAATTAAGTGTTGGCAAGGATGTGGAGGAAATGGAACCCTTGTGTACTGTTGTTGGGAATGTAAATTGGTACACTATGGAAAACAGTACGGAGGTTCCTCAAAAATTTAAAAATAGAGAACTACCATAGAATCCAGCAATTCCACTTCTGGGTGTTTATCCAAAGAAAATGAAAACACTAACTTGAAAAGATAGTTATGTACTCCCATGTTCACTGCAGCATTATTTACAATAACCCAGACATGGAAACAACCTGTGTCCATCCATGGATAAACGGATAAAGAAAGGAATATTATTCAGCCATAAAAAAGAATGAGGCCAGCCCTGGTGGCCTAGTGATTAAGTTTGGCGCACTCCACTTCAGTGGCCTGGGTTCGGTTCCTGGGTGTGGACCTACACCACTCATCTGTGAGTGGCCATGCTGTGGTAGCGGCTTACATACAAAAAGAGGAAGATTGGCAGTGGATGTTAGCTCAGGGTAAATCTTCCTCAGCAAAAAGAATGACATTTTGCCATTTGTGACAACATGGATGGACCTTGAGGGCATTATGCTAAGTAAAATAAGTCAGACAGAGAAAAACAAATACTGTATAATCTCTCTTACATGTGGAATCTAATAAATAAAACCAAGCTCATAGATACTGAGAACAGATTGGTAGTTGCCAGAAATGGGGGTGTGGAGGGAGGGAGAGAAATGGGTGAATTGGTTTTTTGTTTGTTTGTTTTCAGTTTAAATAAAAAAACAATTATGCTTTTTTTATATATTAAAGAGATGTACAATAATTTCACTTAGCAGTTTTTAAGAGTGATTTCCATGTTTATATGAAAAAATATAAAAGCACAGTATAATGTTTAAATATCTGCATCTTTTGGACTAAAGGGAGCTAGAAGATGTTTGCTAAAGGTAAGTTTCTTTCCATGGCTTAAAGAATTATGGCTAAGCCTTTCAAAGTTCTCTGCAGGAATCCTATCTGCACAATTAAGAGGCAATTTGGAATAGTTTGGGCAGCACGTGCTTTGACATTAGAGAGATGGGAGTTCAAATGCTAGTTCTGCTACTTACTTGACCTTTGGCAATTTAATCACGTCTCACTGTCTGTTTCTTCATCTATTATTTAAAACTGGGTACAGTGATACTAGAAATATTGTGAATATAACATGAGATTATCTGCCTGGCAGATAGTAGTTATAAATATTTTTCCTTCATTGCTTGGTGCTTACTTCCAAAAAATAGTGTTTAACTTTTATAATTTTGTGGAACTGCATAGCAATAGAGCTAGATATTCTTATACTGTATTTCATCAAATCTATAATGCTATTGATCATGGATTGCAGTCTCACTTTATATAAAAATGTGGAGAAAAAAAGTCTTAAAGTCAGGAATTCATACACTCTAATCACCCCATTCTAAAGATGAGGAAACAGGCCCAGAGGTGAAATAATTTGTTTTGGATAGTACAATTAAGAGTGGCAAAATTGGCTGAAACTCAAGTGTCCTGCATTACAGAAGTATTGTTTTACAAAGTAAAATCTGATTTGTTAGGTAATTTTACATTTTCTTCTTTAAATTGTTTTCCTTTTTATATCCTGGCAGTTGTAAATAATGTTAAAGAATAATGCAGCTCTCTCTTCCATTGAATTTAGTCTCTTAATTCATAACCTATGAATCTTTGGCTTATAGACAATGTTGTTCTACTTACCGTTGGTACTACTGTTATGAAAAACTGGGATCCATTAGTATTTGATCCAGCATTGGCCATGCTCAGTGTATAGGGTCTGTCATGTCGTAATGTTGAATGAAATTCATCTTCAAATTCTCCTCCCCATATGCTTTCTCCTCCCATACCAGTACCTGTTGGATCTCCTGTCTGAATCATGAAGCCCTTAAAAGGAAGTATACAAAAAATTTATTACACTGTCCTTTTCTATATGTATGCTTTGGAGTCTTATAAGTTTGTCAAGAGTGCTTTGTATTCAGTAAGATCTTCACTTTCTTGACAGTCACTCTATAAAGTGATTTTATTAAACCTTTAGTTATACTTTAATTTGGGTGATGTATTTTTATTGCTCAACCACTACCTTACTTTAATGATGGAAACAAAAATGCAAAGGTCATCTCATTTATAGACATGTACTATCTTTTCCAACAATCCAATTAAAACCAATTAATAGTGGAAATAAGTTTTAGGATCCGTGAGGTATGTTAGGTCTTATACAATTGCCCCATTCTCCTCTCCTCCCTTTCCCTATCACTCTGGATTTCCAAGTGAGTCATTTCACTCATTCCTTCAAAACCCTGAAATCTGATTTTTCCTCCAGCCATTTCTCCTGTCGTTTCTGGCCTGCCAATAACCAAGAACTATATCACTGCCCCACCTATTTAATGGAATGCTGCTCAACAAAATCCTGGTTTGAGTTCATTCCGCTCTTCAGGTATTAATGATGGTTCTCATAGATTAAGTGGCAACTTGGCTCTTCTATTATTTAAAATCTTATGTTCTAGATCTAGATCTTATCTAGCCACTAGGAACAGATTACCTTGGCTATCGGTTTTATCTACGCATGACCCTTTACCCTTTACTTATTATCTGACCCTTTGCTTTAGCTGCTGACCAAATATTGCTGCAGTGTTTCTAAAAAGGTGACCATGTTACTATTCCTATCCTTGATTCTAGATCTGATATTCATGACCATCTATTCTGGCTTCCATAGTCCATTTTTCCTATTTCTTTCTAAAAAACTGGTAAGTGTGACAGAATAAGATTCCTTAGGTTTAAATTTCTTGTTATGTAATAACATACTCTTCCTTAAATCACATAAAATGTGTGTAACTTACCTTAATGATACGGTGAAATGTATGTCCATTATAATAACCATTTCTGCTGTGCACACAGAAGTTTTCCACTGTCTTAGGGCACCTAGTAAGATATACATTAAAAATATGAAATCTATTCAGAGCAACTTAAGACAGTTTTCTTTGCAGTGCTGCTTCCTAATGGTGTTTTCAATATCTTCTGAATGTTTCAGAGGGCTAGTGTTTTTTCATAACCTCTTCTAATTTCAGGAAAAGGAAGAGTTGAAAGGGCATATAAGCAGTAGTATATTCTTACTGTTTAATGTAGTATCTTTAGATCATGATTGCTATTATATTTGAGTTTGACAGTGTTTAGATTTGGAGGTCGTTTAGCAGTTTAAAAAACAACCATAAGGGGCAAGCCTGGTGGCATAGTCGTTAAGTTCGTGTGCTCCGCTTTGGTGGCCCAGGGTTTGCCAGTTCTGATCCTGGGTACAGACCTACACGCTGCTCATCAGGCCATGCTGTGGCAGCATCCCACATACAAGGACTAGAAAGACTTACAACTAGGATATACAACTATGTACTGGGGCTTTGGGGAGAAAGAAAGAAAAAAGAGGCAGATTGTCAACAGATGTTAGCTCAGGGCCAATATTCCTCACCAAAAAAAAGGGAAAGACAACATTCTAAAAAAAGAAAACAAACAACCATACAATCTTAAAATATATATATAGTTCACTGCATATAGTGGGTTAAGTTCCTGGGGAACGTAATTTCCTTATAAAAACAATGTTATGTTACAGTGACACATTCCTGACCAAGACTTACTCACTGAAATATCTCTTAAATTTAGTCAACTTTAAAAGACAGTCATACACTCAGAGTAGTCTTCTAAATAATATTAACTAATCTCATGAGATGATTTAATATGATACATTGTCATGTAATAGCTCTTAGAGCTGGAAATGGGAGGAAGTATCAAGAAAATCTTGCACCAAGTACATCAGGTAACAGGCTCAATATGTGTATGCCTTCTGAGCACTTGAAATGATCTGATCCAGAAGTTTAGAACTGCCTAGTTCTTTGTTCCGTACTAAGGTATGGTATGATAAAACATTCATATCCAAAATAAAAAAGTGCTTTTAGTTAAGGTGTTATAAAAGATGTCACCTTTTGGATCAAGAATAGCCAGAGATATTCTATTGTATTTGGTATTGCATGTTCATTTTGCAAGTTTTCAAACTGTCTAAAATACTTTTCTGCTTTTTTCAATGGAAACTTTTGTTTTTTTGTTGGAATTCATTTTTAAAACATATAGCTACTGGGATTAAAGAAGAGGTAGTAGATGTCTAGCAAATGTGAGGAAGGAAAAATAATTATCCTCCCCTTAAGGATTTACTTTGAGAGGAAAGCCAGTTATAACAAGCAAGCCACAATACCTACAGTTGGGAAGTACAGTTAATGGTAATGGTAATATTCATTTGTATGTCACCTTATAGTTGATATTCAGCACTTTCATAGCCAATATATTTTGTTCTCATAATAATAAACCTGTAAAGTATGTGTATATATATGTATAAAATTTTTCCATTTTCTAGTGGAACAGTTATCAGAAAGCTTAGGATAGACGCTCTATCAAACATTTCAATTTTTCAAAATTCCTTAAGTCAAAATAACAAGAATTTTAAGTTGCATAGTTTCTTCAAATATACACATTTACATTGGTGTTTATTTAAGACAACAAAAACAGTACGTACTCAACAGGAAAAAGTTTGATGTGAATGTCTCCCATGCTTGTGTGGATAATGGCACTATCTGAAACTCGTTTAGGTCCTTCAGCTTGAGTAGCTGCCATGACTTCTTCTTTAGAAGGTTTCTCATTAAATACATCTCGGTCAGAGTCTGCACTTTTTGTATCTTCTGGTTCTCGTTTGGTAAACTCAAAGAGGAAAGTAAAAAGTGAGTGAATGAATTAAATTCTTCATCTGTTCAAATTTATGAACAAGAAAATTTCATTTCTAAGAAAGTATTTGAGGAAGGAAGAATGCACATCAGAAATAAATCCTTTTTCAGGAGACATAAGGCAGTTAAATAATTTTTATGCTTACCTAATATGAAAATAATCCATATAATGAAGATGTATCATTTCAAATGGGATTTAATTTCCTTTTGGGTGGAAATTTTTTTGGGTACACACTTAACAAGACACAGTTTTATCTGAAGTAGCTCTCTACTTTGCCTTCCAGCCTGTCCTTAACCTGCCAGCTGTTGCTTACTTTTCACTATTTAGATTGCTTAGGTTTGAATTCCAGCTCTGCTACTCACTAATTATGTGATTTTGGGGAAGCAAATTCATTTCTTCCATTTCCTCATTCATAAACGGGGAGAAAAATAACTACCTCAAAATGGTACCTGTTGTGAAGGTTAAATGAAGGGATATAAAGTGCTTAGAGAACAGTGCCTAACATATAGAGGGCACCATATACACATTATTAATTACTATGAGCAGAACCTGGTGCTCGGTAGGATGAGGATTCAAAGAAGAATCAATAATGGATCTAGATTTTTTTTTTTTCCTGCAGAGTCCCATCTGATCTATCTAAACCCTGAAGTTTGGGAGAAAGAACACAAAGTTTGAGTGAAGGTGTAGAAATCTCAGGATCCTCAGTGTATAGGGAGAATTGAGAAACACTTTTCAGTTGTTAAAACTCTGGACTTCTTAAGGCCTGGTTCTTTTATTTGATTTTCAGTAAGCAGAAATCTTTGCTCCCAACAAAGCTCTACCTGATGCCAACTGAGTTCCAGGAAGGTAAAGCTCATGCCCCATGTCCTGTCTTGCCTAATGTCATTCCTTGATCCACTTGGATAGATTCAAATAAACAACCAACCAAGCTAGTATGTTATTGCCTTAATATCTTATTCTCCAGTTTTCAAAGGAATGGCATGTCTGTTGTGCTATTTATTTATACGTATTTTTAAATAGTTATCTTGATTTAGCTCACATATGGAACTACTAAAGTTCAAATTTTGTAAAATTTTACTTTTATTTCATGATATTGGATTTGAAAAAAGGCATAAAAAATTTATATATATATGTACACCATCTTAGTTTTGCTTAAGAATATGTACATCTAATACAACTGAAAAATAATTTGTGAAATTTTAGCTGTATAAAGATGCACTGTGAGTGGTTTATTTTTTGTTTTTCTATTTCCTTAAAGTTTACAAGGAACATGTATGGTGTAGTCAACATAAAAGCAAACTCTGGGGAAAGAAAAAGAAAACTTGTTACATAAAGTTTTTTAATAAAGTAGATGGAAAATGAGTATATGTGTTTTTAGTATATATCAAGAATTCTCTTTTATGATTAATTTTTATGTTCAAAACAGTTAAAAGCAAGAAAAATTATTTTCCTTTAACATATTAATAAATTTTTGGCAATGACTTTATAAGCAAAATTCTCATCTTAAAAGAATGAACCCATTTTAGGTTAAAAGCTTGGATGTGGTAGGGAAACTGCTATGTCCTATGTTTATCAAATGCTAGTAATCTTAATAGCATCACAGCTGCTTACAATTTATCAGATGAATGAATGAGCATACTAAAATGGCTCAGACACTTTACTAAGCTTTGTGGATTTTATAGTGAAGAAAACATAGTGCTTGGCTGAACAATTAGGATGGTCCTACTCCTAGAAAGCTTAGTAGTTTGATTTTGAGCCCAATCTCAGTTAACATGCAAAGGACTTTGAGTTCTCCAGAAAAAAACAAAACCTCAGGAAATACAATTACAAGGTAGCACCATTACACTGGAATCAAAAGGTAAAAAAAAGAAATGTGTTTAAAGAAGGAAGCATGGAAGTTCAGGGAGATAAATTATGTTCAAGAGTAAGAGCTGAAAAATAATAAAAACAGAAGAATTTTTAAAACCCCATTGTGAAAATTATTTTGGATGCAAGTATTACTATAACCACGTACTTCTTATTATTTTAGACAACACAAATAGCTATAAAAGCCAGGCTGAAAAATTTTCAAAACAAGATGGAAAACAGTACAGAAATACTTCAAATCAAGTCCTAGTCAAAAAGTCTACAATATTTATGTTGTAAGATGGCATTCTGGTTGTTTAGAAAGTCTGCTATTATGCCAACATTCTCGTCAGCTGAAAGCACAGCTAAGAAAATAAAACCCCAACTGGAGTTGGAAGAACTGGAAGAAACATTAAGGTCCATCTCTTCGTACTTCCACATACCATATAAAATCTATTCTTTTTGAAAGATGTACAGACTATTGTTGGATCAGCTTGAATATTCTGCAGAACGGGATTTTCAGAAGCTTTCATTTCTATAGTAGTTGCAGCACGATGTTTTTTGGCTATTCCTTGGAACAAAGCCAATTGCATCACTCTAATATTTTCTTGCTTGCCTAAGATCCGCACACACCTGGAAAATACAATATTTTATGCAGTAAAATTATCAGAACTAACTCCAATTATAACAACTTTACAGATAAAAGCTAAGAATCAACTATCCTTTAGCTTTGTAAAAAATAACTAGTGAAAGGTTTTTAAAAAGTGTTTCGCTATACCTCCCACAAAGTTATTTTAAATTGACAGGCAGCTATAATTTTCAGGTTAAAAAAAATACAATCATTCAGTCATACAGTTTTAACCTATCCCAATTATTTTAATCATTCTGTAAGCCTTCAAAGACTTTGTATTGCCAAGAACTACAATATAAGTTTGTTTATATGTGAGAATGTACAGCATCAGATTCTTTTCTCCTTAAAATATATTTTAAGTTCTTTTCATTTACATTCAGTGATAGGATCTGATTATAGCTATTTTGTACTAAGACCAAATGGAGTGTTTGCACAAAAGGCTTATTGTGGTTTCATGCATTTTAACTTCTGATTTTATGTCTAGCAGGATGTAATGCTGAATTCTGTGGTTAAAATATTTGGCAACATTTAACGTGAACCAGGCTAATTTAAATCAATAAGCAAAAGACAGACTGAAACTTGTTAAAAAAAAAAAACAACTTGAAACTATGCATATCTTCTTTCCATTTTTTTCACAAACATGAGTGGAAACTTTTTACATAAGATTATAAACAACCAAAAGACCACAGAAAAATCCAGTCAAAACATTTGGTTAAGTTTAGACATTTGGGACCATTCCACTTGTCTTGGAACAAACAAAACTCCCATTGTTTCTCTGAAGGAGAAATGGTTGCCCCCAAAATGCATTTTTTAGAAACATACATCATATTAAAGCTTACCGGTTTGTTTCTACATTTATAACTTTAATACCCAGCATTGTTCCATAGAGCACGAAGTGTCCAGTTTCATCAAAAACTATATTAATTAATCTTACTGCATCCACCTTCTCCAACTCACGTTCTACAGCCATTCGCCGGCCAAATTCCATGTCTGGTAGCTGTTGCCTCATCTGCTGCAGTTCAGTAAACATCTAGGAAACAAACTATTTATTAACAAAAATCTACATAATAAAGACAATGGGAATTTAAATAGAAGCAGAGTATACACTAAGAGCCACTGACAGTTTGTGTACTTATGTATCGTCTTAAGGAGGATTCTGAACACTATAAGCAGGAAATAAAAAGACATTAGTAAGTTCAGTCATGGAACTTAGGTTTTCTTGTCTCCAGTCTCTGACACTGATATATTATTGCTTACTCATGTGCCAGAAATAGCCTAGATACTGGGCTACATTTTTGTAGTGAAGGACCCTTGATTACTTTTGCTAGAGAGAGGATTCAGTTTCAAGACTTAAGGTTTGTAGATGGCCATCTGCCCACATATAAGTATTTCATAAACATTAATCCAACTTGATAAGCACATCAGAATCTTTTTACATATTCTAGTCTTAATAGCAGGGCCTCTGTAATACATAACTGTATGGCCATATGCAGTGATCCTGGTTAATAAATACTAAAAGATATAACTTCACACCATCCAATTAAATATCTTGTCTGTTAAACTAGGACTCCAACTGGTTACAAGATCTCCTTTCTCCCTTAGTATCGAACTGTGAGAGTCCAGTCATTTATTAGTCACTAGCATTGTAACTAATTTCCTTGGCATTTGGCTTTTATTTTTGCAAAATCTCTCATTCTGAATCTCAACTTCTGTCATAAGTTTTACTACTGACCTTCTCTTATCACCTCGGCCCTTTCACTTCAACAAATGTTGACAACAATGAAGAAACAGAGTGGATTAAACAGCTCAGAGTGTGTGTTAAGTGACTGATATCTAGATACCAGGTTCTGAATATTTCTGTTCCTAAGGAATCTTGGAAGAGCTGCAAGTTGGTAAAGAGTTTTTAAGTTAAATTATATTTAAGTTGAAACTAATATCTAGTTACTAGCCAGCATTAAAGAAAACATCACAAAGAAAGGTTTCTCCTTTTCTTAAAAGCATAGAGGAAAACTATCTTCTTCCAACAAAAAAATGAGTCATGAGGATGATGTGACTAGCAGATCTTCATATTTGTCTGGATTCATATTACTTCAGGCAGCTAATTCGCCAAACTTATTACCACTTGCCACCAAACAAGAGTGTCACTAATAACAGTGATAGAGTTTTTAAAGAGCTTAATGCAGGGAACTGTAATGAAAATTGGTCACTACCAAGATAGTAGAATTGACAGTCATACAATATACCTTATTGCTACAAAGGTTCAACTCACAGACTCTCAGAGGATTCAACACACCATTAGCGTTTAGAGAACCACCTGATGGAAACAGTTGATGAGGCCCAAGTTTCCACAAAAACTAGTTAACTACGCATGGACAAAAACTCTTATTCTACAACTACCTGCTCTAACAAACTCTTGTGAGCAGTAATTATGAGTCAGGTACTGTTCTTAGTGCTGGAGATAAAATCATGAGCCACAACAGATACAGGACCACAGATCTTATAGAGTTTAGTCTACTGGGGGTTGATACACATTAATCAAATAATAAGACCACGTCAAATGCTCTAAAAGAACATAAACAGAGTGATATACAGTCACATAAAAAAAACTTCTCCTAGACTGGATGAATAGTAAAAACTTCCCAAAGGAAGTAATCCTTTGAGATTTGAAGGATGAATTCAAAAGGTAATGGAAGGAATGGGGTGAGGGGTCACTTCAGGCAGAAGGCACAGCATACACAAAGGCCTCGTGGTGAGAAGCACGTTCAGGGACTTTAAAGAAGGCCTAACTGGCTAGAGTAAGAGGCAAGGAGAAAGGTGATTTATAGTAGGTTACAGCAGTAGGCAGGGGCAACAACATGGGAGGCCATGATTTTGGTCTTGATCCTAAGAACAACAGGAAGTCACTGAAAGGTTCAAAGGATGACATGATCAGATATGTGTTTTTAAGAGATTGCTCTGTGTGCAGTGTGGATAACAGATTAGGAGGAAGCCAGAAGAGATATAGGCCAGGTAGGCCATCTAATAGGCCAGGCAAAAGATCGTGAACGTAGGGTAGTGAGAGCTGTGCTAAAAGGAAATGGATGGATTTAAAGTATATTTAGAAAGTAAAACGAACAGGACTCACAATGAATTAAATAAAGGGGTAAGGAAAAAGTTAAGGATGACTCAGGTTTCTGGCTTGTGCAAGCAG
This sequence comes from Equus quagga, assembly GCF_021613505.1. Lineage (NCBI taxonomy): Eukaryota > Metazoa > Chordata > Mammalia > Perissodactyla > Equidae > Equus > Equus quagga. The sequence goes on from NC_060275.1 coordinate 71,679,592, forward strand.
ATAGATACTCATGCCATTCATGAACACAGCAAAAAAAAAAAAAAAAAAGGAATAGGACCAGGTTGGTTCATAATAAAAAGCTGGAGAAGTAAATTTGGGAGTAGTCATATTCAGACAGGAGTGAATAGAGTGAGAAGAAAAGTGGGCTTAGAATGAGTTTTGATGATCTTAGGAGGAGGAGCTTGCAAACAAAACAAAACTGAAAAAGCCACATAAGCTGAAGGATAACGGTCTCAGAAGACGTCACATCACAAACCTAGGGGAGAGAGTTTGAGGAGGAACAATGCAAGACAGCAGACAGTTGAATATTATCTTTGACGTGCTAAAATAACCACCAATCTAAATGTCTATATCCAGAAAAAAAATCTTTTAAGAAATAGCACAAAATAAAGCCATTTTCAGAAAAGTAAAATCTGATTAAGTTTAAACTGCACTTACACTTAGTGATTCATCGAAGACTCTCATGAGTTTTCCAGTTAAAAACCTGAAAATTCTAACTTTTCTATCAGAACCAATAGTAGCTATTTTCTTCCCATCAGGTGAAAAACATATGCTGGTTGGATAAGCCTTGCACTTGGCAAATTCATACAAATCTGTGTCAGTTTTATATTCCCAGTTCACATTTTTGGGGAATTTATACTCATTAGGAGGCCCAGTCCAGTATTCAATCATTCCAGATTTGTCAGAAGACAGTATTGCTTTGTAAACTGGGTTTAGTCGTATCTGAGTAAGAGGTGATGTATGCAGTTTGTCAAAAATATGAAGTGGCTGATTATCTCCTCGACCATCATAAATGAAAATTTTTCCTGTACTCTTCTCAGAAGCAGCAACTGAAGATATGGCATCCCCTGGGCAATAGATCCACTCACATTGTCCAGGAAAATAGCTAAAATAGTAAAGAATTGAGAGAAAAAACAGGTCAATACAACAAGTAAGTATCCCTCACAACCATTACCACCAAATAATGTCCTGGCCAGTGATTTAGCTAGTTCTGGATCCCTTGCTCAAAAGTAACAGATAGAGATACAGAATTGGGAGGAACAACTAAGAAGGTTACTAATTTTTCTCTTTCTGACCTTGTCAATGCAGTGATAATAACTTCTGATGATCTATCAAATCACAAGAAGAGAACAGCATATGGCAGACCATTTACGTCTCTTGGGTAGATAAGAAAACCTAATCAGACCTGGGCCTTAAAATATTCTCGAGTATTGCTTTTTGGATCTCTATCTATGTCTCAGTCTATTCATAACTTACTTCTAAATAGGTTAGCATGTTACAGTATACTTTGTAAGTCATTCTTAAAATATTTAAGATCAAAATATTTTAGTTATGACTATGTTCAAAAGAAAAACATTCTTATACCACACTCCCATTATTAGTAACTTGATCTTAAAACTATAAACTTTGAACACGCCACCTGATAAAGTGTAAAAGAACTGGGACAGATTTAATTAATATACCAAACTTATACACTCAAGTGAGTGTTGTCTCTTTCAAAGAAGTCAGTCTGAAAAATCACACAGTCATTCTAATGATGGTGCTGATGCTCAAAACCTTTTTGGGGACTCTTCTTTTACAATTTCTGTCAAAGTCTAAAAATAATACTCCTTCAAAATCCTCAAAGGTGGTAAATGTTCAACATTTACAAATAGATTTCATTTTTATAAATGCCTAAATTCGGGGGAAACAAAGCTGAAGAATACGACAGATGATCAATAGGTATTCCTATTTGTAGTCAAAAAGTAAAGTTATGACCATAAATAATGAGACTGATTTCCTTTAGTGGCTCATAAATTGATTTTCAAGGAAAATTCGAAAAGAAGTCCTGCTGTGAAGTGAACTGTGGCCCCCTCCCCACCAACTTATATGAGGCCCTAACCCCCAATGTGATTATATCTGGAGATAGGGTCTTTAGGAGGGAATTAGGGTGAAATGAGGTCATAAGGGTGGGGCCCTAATCCTATAGGCCTGTAGCCTTCTAAGAAGAGGAAGAGAGAGAAATCATTTCCCCCTCCATCCCTTGCCCACAATGAGGGCACAGCGTGAAACTTGGATAAGAGTCCTTGCCAGAAACCAACCCCTTCTGGAACCTTGATCTTGGACTTTCCAGCCTCTGGAACTGTGAGAAAATAAACTTCTGTTGTTTAAGCCACCCAGTCTATGGTCTTTTCTTGTGGCAGACTGGGAAAACTAAGACATGTCCCCAAACAGTTTCTGAAAATACCAGGAGTTTCAAGCTAACATTCATTTAGATGCATATAAATTCAGTATGTTATCTTAAAAAATACATCTTAAAACAAAGTATTCATCTCATTACTGTACAATCTAACCATATAGTTTGGGTATCAATATACCTCACAATTAAAAATCACCAACAAATAACATCAATTCCAAAAATGAGCATACACCTTATAAGAACACAATACCATATTACTGAAATAAGCACAGAAGGAAGTTAATTCTAAGCACCAGTAAATTAGATATGACAAATCCTCATTAATCTATTAAATAGTGTTAGATGGTTATAATGAATCCTTGTTATGATGCTATTTGGAAATTTCTGCTGTGATTATGAGAAAAACCACAGCAGAAACCTCCAAACAGCATCATTACAAGGATTCTTCATATCTAATTTCCTAAGCAAAATCTAAAGGCACATTTTTTAATGGAATGGTAATATACTCTTTTTAGAAATACCTATGAAACTGTGAAGTTTAGTTTAAAAATTATTTCACTAAGTTAAAAAATACATACTTTAAAAAAGACTCACCCAAGCTTCAGCATATTGATCATGTCAAAGTTCACTACATCAAATACCTTCATTGCTTTATCGTCACCCACAGAACAGAACAAGGCTCCCTCAGAGCTAACTGCAATACTTTCAATAACTCCTGTTTAAATAAGCCAAATTAAAACATTCTAGTAAATAGCAATGAAATAAATGTGCACGATTCAAAGAAAAAACATTTTAAAATAAACTTTAACCAGTACAGTTTAAAAGAAAGCCACAAAAAGAAAAAGGTGAAATTCTTACCCAGGTGACTACGAAAATGTTTAACAAATTCAATTCCCTCTTCTATCTTTTTCCAGAACTTAACATGTCCATCATGACTGGCAGTAATAATAAAGTCTGTCCTGCATATATAAAATTGTAAAAGTTAATCACTAGACTGTAGGATCCTTTAACAAAAATTATACTATAAGTAGTCTTTTCATGGGGAAAATGCACTATTTTTCAGAAGCTCATAAATAATTAAATCCCAACATACTACTTTCATATGCAGCAAAATTCAATGCAAGTTTGTTTTGTATCCTATCCAAGATATTTTGGTTGTTTAAGTATCACAAAGATTTTGTACAGAATAGTCTGCCCTGTAAGGTATATAAAAATAAAAGCCATTTACTGAAATCTACCATAGGTTGGGTACTTTACCCACATTACCTTAGCTAATCTTTACAGCAACTCTACTAGGGTGGTATCATCATTTTACAAATTAGGAAATAGTTAAAAAATTTTAAATGTATTTGCCCCAGGTCCACAGTTGGAGAGTGGCATTCAAGATCAGATCTGCCTAACTTCAAAACCTATAATCTATCACATAATGCTGCCTTGGGTTAAAAAAAAACAACAAAAACAAATGAGAGAGTGATAGCAATGCTAGTCCTATATGCTGCTTTATATGTACTGACAACTTTGGGCCAAAAAAAGTCAGAATTACGCTATAAATGGAATATAAAGATATTTTAATTATATTTTGTATCTTAAACTGGCTCCAAGAGATTAAGAATAGACTGATCCAAAGAGCTAAGCAATTAATCTACTTCTTTCCATACCCACTGCCAATACCATCAAAACCACCATCATCTCTCTTTCAGATTTCTATCCTAGCCTCCTAATTGCTCTCTGTATCCAATTTTTCCCTATTTGAATCCAATCATCTCACCAAAGGCACAGTGGTCTTTAAAAAAAAAATAAATCTGATGTTACTCTCTTGATTATAGGTTCAAAATCCATATAACAAATGGAAAACCCTTAGGGATTTAGCCCTTGCCACTTTTCTCCAGCCTCATCTGCCTTTTAACCTCTAAACCTGTTCCCTTATCTATAAAATGCTGATTATATACTACCTCTTAAGATTGTTCTCTTTTTTTTCATGTTTCTTTCTTTCTTTTTTTTATGAGGAAGATTAGTCCTGAGCTAACGTCTGCCACAGATCCTCCTCTTTTTGATGAGGAAGATTGGCCCTGAGCTAAGATCCATGCCCGTCTTCCTCTACTTTCTATGTGGAATGCCTGCCACAGCATGGCTTGACAAGTGGTGCATAGGTCCACAGCCAGGATCTGAACTGGCAAACCCTGGGCTGCCGAAGTGGAACATGCAAACTTAACTACCACACCACCAGGCTGGCCCCTGAAGACCGTTCTTAAGATAAATGAGATAATTTATGAAAAAGCCTTAACACAGTCCCTGGACAGAATTTGAGCTCAACAAATAGTAGCATGTTACTACTATTATTATCCTTCTCTAAATCCCCATTCATCTATTTTGAAGGTCTTGTGACATTTTTAGGATGTCTTAGGTCTCATCATTTTCCCCATTAGTACTGAAGAGGCCAGGTACCAATTACTTCCATCTCAACTAGTACACTCTTCTTCTTGGAAGCTCAGACACTACTTGGTTCATCTCCTTTTGACATTTATTTCCAAAAGACATAGACACAAACTAGGGAGTTCTGTCTTAGAGAACACATTCCTTGTATGATATAAGAAAGAACATGTAGGCCTGTATTTAACTTAAACTATTACAGAACCTATGGAATTAAATAGAAATCCATACTATCCTCAAGTTAATTCTACAGATCCACCTTCAAATTAAAGCATTTTTTAAAAGAATAAACAAACTTTTCAGAAAAAGATAAAAAAGATGTGCTGGACTTACTTGGTGCACACCACATGGGTGATAACATCTCTGTGCATGTAACTACGCTCATACATGGACGCACTGGGGAGATTACCAAGATAAACTCTTTCAAACTCTAGAACTGAAAAAAAGATAAAGAAAAAAATTTATTTTTAACAACTGGAACTAAATACTATTTTGCAATTCCTTTATTTAAAATTTTCTAAATTATATTTTGTATTTTCTTCTAGATTTTCTTTAATTTCTCTGAACTCACATGTAATGAAAAAAAAATCCAGTGTCTCAAGTATTACACATACACTTAACTGTTCCTAGAACTTAAGAACTGAGTGGTTCTGGCTTAACATGCAGGTTCCATTAAAAAACAAAAACATAACCAAAAACCTTAAAAAGTTTCATGAAAATATCACAACCATCTTTCTAACCATGTAGATCCAATCATTAGTACTAATTTAAATAAGTACAGACCTTCCTCAACCTATGATGGGGTTATGTCCCAAATAAACCCACTGCAAGTTGAAAATATCATAAATTGAAATGCATTTAGTACACCTAACCTACCGAACATGATAGCTTAGCCTAGCCTACCTTAAACATGCTCAGAACACTTACATTAGCCCACAGCTGGGTGAAATCATCTAACACAAAGCATATTTTATAATAAAGTTTTGAATATCTCATGTAATTTATTGAATACTGTACTGAAAATGAAAAAAAGGTGGTATGTGGATACAGAATGGTTGTTAAGTGTACTGGTTGTTTTCTCTGGTGATTGTGTACTTGACTGGGAGCTGCAGCTCACTGTTGCTGCCCAGCATCATGAGATACTGCATATTGCTAGCCAGAGAAAAGATTAAAATTCAAAGTTCGAAGTAGTTTCTACTGAATACACATAGCTTTCGCACCATGCTAAAGTAAAAAATCATAAGTCGAACCATTGTTAAGTCGGGGACCATCTGTAATAAGAGGCCAGTGGCCATCTATAAAACATCAGTTTTTTTTTTTTTTTGGAGGAAGATTAGCCCTGAGCTAACATCTGCTGCCAATCTTCCTCTTTTTGCTGAGGAAGACTGGCCTTGAGCTAACATCCGTGCCCATCTTCCTCTACTTTATATGTGGGATGCCTGCCACAGCACAGCTTGACAAGCAGTGCATAGGTCTGCACCCAGGATCCAAACTGGTGAACCCCAGGCCACTGAAGCAGAATGTGCGAACTTAACTGGTGTGCCACCAGGTGGGCCCCTACATCAGTTTATCTTTAAGGCACTGATCTGCTTTGAAATCACTGATACTGGGTTTTGTCTTTGTTTTTGTTTTTTTGAGGAAGATTAGCCTGAGCTAACATCTGCCACAAATCCTCCTCTTTTTGCTGAGGAAGACTGGCCCTGAGCTAACATTCATGCCCATCTTCCTCTACTTTATTTGTGGGGCACCTGCGTGGCACGGCTTGACCAGTGGCGCACATGTCTGCACTGGGGATCTGAACTGGTGAATCCTGGGCCGCTGAAGTGGAACATGCAAACTTAACCACTGTGCCACCAGGCTGGGCCCTGATATGGGGTTTGAAATAGGTAAACGTTAATAAAACACCTAGATTTTTAGAGTTGAGAAAATCCTAGAGAGTATCCTGTTGAATGCTTCTCAAACTTTTTCCAGTGGCAAAACATTTGTAAGAGTGGTAATCTGAGGAAACATTGATTTTATTATATGAGCTATGAACAATTTTACTAGTAAAAAATATTATATGTGTACCTAATAAAATAATTGAGTGATGGCCAAAGGTGTACTAAAAGTTGCTAAATTAAACACAGTGAGATGTTTCAGTTTTTCATAACCATTGTATAGCAGACTCAAAGTTGTATTCAATGAACTACTTTTCCTTTCAGTTTTAGTAACAGAACCCCCATTTTTTATGTGCACATTGACATTCAGATGTAAGATGACCTTTCTCATCTTCTGCAGTTAGGAGTTATCTCATGTGCCAACGAGATAAAAGTGGAAGTGTTGTGTGACAGTCAAGAAGTCTCCTTGAAAAGGTGTGCCCTTCTTCCCTTCCTCAATCCTACAGCTTGGAACTGAGATGAGCACTGTAATTCTAATAACCACTCAGGACAAAGATGAGGGTTATACCCTAGCAATGTTTGGGCAGAAAGCTGGAAAAAGCTTAGGTCCCTTTGGAGCCTCCATACAAATCCTAGACAGTCTACTTTGGGACTTCTTTTACACAGGAGGGGAGTATACCTCTATCTTTTTAATATTATAGCAATTTTGGGTTTTTCTGTAATAGGTAGCTAAATTTAATCCCATCTGATATATACTCCTTTTTGCTGTTTGTTAGTTCACTTGTTGACGAGATATTTATTGAAAACAAAATAGGTTCCAAGGCACATGGACATAAAGAAGAGTAATATCTAATTCTTGTCCTTGTGAAACCATCAGTTTAATTAAAGGTAGGGCTGCATAATCTCATTTATAATGTCTTTCTGAAAATGTATACAAAGTCCCATGTCCAAAGAACATGTAAAAGGGGATGGTTCTACTTCTAGAAAGCTATATATATTAAACCCCTGCCCTTTTAGATAAAATTCTCAACAATATTTCTTTAACATTTGATACAAGTTTTTCAATTTTTTTCTTCAAACTGAATACATTATTGACTGGCTTAAATACAACAAATATCTAATTGAGGGTAAAGATTTTCAGCCCTAATAATTTCCATCTCTGTCTCAACTGTCCTAAGTTTATAAGATCTTTGTCTCCTAAAGCTAATATCAGCACTTTGATATTTTTTTATTTTCCCATTCCCCTTATTCATTTCTATTAAAAAAGGACATGCAAAAATATTCTAATGCAATAAAATAAACGAGAGCATAAATATCGTAATATTCATTCATTCATTCAATAAATACTTATTGAGCACCTGCTATAAGCAAAGCACTGTGCCAAGCACTGGAGCAAAACAGGCATGGTCCTTACTCTTGCATGCTTATAGTCTGAGCAGTGGAGAGAAACATTAATCAATCATATGAGTAAATATACAATTACAAAGTGTAGCAAGTGCAATGAGGAAAAAGCTGCTATGGAAGCATTTAACAGGAAGATCTGGCAATAAAAAAGTAACACACTTTAACGGTGTCAAGTACAATGTTCAAAAAAGTAGCTTCTTCGAAATTCAGATACATAAAATATGAAGATTACCTGTAAATTCTATGTGATAAACATGACTTCAGAGTTATGATCTTACGTGCTTTAGAAACCTAGCCCAGACTGGAGAAATCACAGGTTTCCCGGAGGAGGTGATAGCTGAGTTGAGTGCTAAAGGTTGAACAAAATTAGCCAAGTGAAAGGGGTGAGGGAAATTATTCTAGGTGGAGACATCAAGATACACCTTGGAAGGCATCCAGAGGAGGAAAAAAGCATGGCCCAAGTGTTTTAGTATGGCTAGAGCACAGAGCAAAGGGGAAGACAGAGTTAGGAAAGAGAAGTAATGGAAATGTGCTGGGAGGGTAAGGAGAGATCATAACATGAAGGGCCTTGTATGCCATGTTAGGGAGTTTGGACTTTGTTTTGAAAATAATGAGAAACCGCTGAAGAGTTAAGTAGAGGAGAGTGATAAAGTAAGATTTGAGCTTTCGGAAAGATCATATTTTAATCGTCTCACATGTTTAAGGAACACATTTCATAGAAAAACCTGAAAAATAAGAAAATTTAATCTATTCCTTCCTCTACCCCTTTTATTCGATAAAATTTTGTCACTATTCCACCTTAGCTGCAAAATGCTTCAGGCCACGGTATCTCATGAGTATGGATTGAAAACCACACACCTCAGGTTTCAGATGAAAAATCTGTGACCCAGGAAACTTATGTAACTTGTTCTAGGTAAGAAAACTCACTAGTAGAACAGTCAGGATTGAAATTATCTTTACCTATTCTTTAGGATGCTACATGGGCACTATCTCCCTCCTCCGCCAATTTTAAATAGGTACGGCCGTCCCCCCACATCCCAACATACTAATACCACTCCTGAATGAAAAGCCTTGTAAAGCACCCAGTACCCTTTTCCACATCTGCTAACAGAGTTAGAAGTTCCAACCTCCTACGGCTGCTGTAGGGACTAAATGAGAGGCGCCAAGCCCATAGTAAGTATCGGTATATGTTACCCTTAGTATCTATTACTACATATCAGTGATTAATAGTGTTAGATATTATCCAAAAGACGCTGTACTTAACCCAATCACTATCTCTGGAGGACGTGAAAGTACAGAGTGGCCAGAAGTGAGAAGATGACCCTCTGTTCTGAGAGCACAAAATGCCACAATCACACGCTAGCCGTTTTCGGGTCTGGAGGACGCAGCCTCCTCGCCCTGTGCCTATCTATCTCTGAATCTACCTTTCCTCTTCTTGGCCAGTGTTGCCTCTACAGGTAAAGGCCCAACCCAGCGCTCTTCATTTTCCTCTTCATTCTCTTGGGCGACCGCCACTGACACTGCCAGCTCTCTCTCTCGGCGTTCCGTTTTTTCCGGTTCCTCCGGATCCCGGCGCCTTCGCCGTCTCAGCTGTGAATCGCTACCACCTTCCGCCGCCATATTGCACGAGTCGTCAGAAACGACGCGACCGCCACAGCTCGGCTACCAATCCCAAAGCAGCGGCGCAGCCCTCTCGTCACGGCCGAGCGAGTTTGGGGATTGGCTGGGCTGGGTCGGAGCAGATCCAATCAGTAAGCAGCGCGCGCACAGGGCCTGGGCGGGGAAGTCCGGTCTGCGGCCGGCTAAGGCGACCTGAAGGCTCCGGCTCTGCGCTGGTAAGCGGTGGGCAGGGGCCGGCGCCGCGACGGTTGAAAGTTGCCGTCGCGGCTGGCGGCTCCACGGTGTGGGGCTGCAGCCGCGATGGTGGGAGCCTTCCCCCGGGGGAGCTGGATACCCGACGGGCAGCCAGGCCTTGAGTCGCGCTCTTCTCCGGCTCTGGCAGCCCGCGCGTCAGAAGAGACGGAGGGGTGGGGAGATGAAGGAACTGCCGCCGGTCCCCTGCCCTTCTCGATTCGCTCACACCCTCGGAGGAAGGTGGCGAGCGCTCCGTCCCGTTTTCCGGGGAGAGGACCTGCGGCAGGACCGTTCACCCTCTGCCTCCTTCACCCTGCTCTAAGCTTCCTATCCGTCAGCGGCCTTCTGGCCTTCAGCTCTCTTTAAAAAAAAAAAAATTATTGTGATAAGAAAACACACAACATAAAATTTACCGTCTTAATTTCTTTTTTAATCCGTTAAATACAGTTTATCGAAATGACCTCCTTAAAACTGCTTTCAAAACCCCACTCAAAATCATCCTGGTTGCTTGTTCCAAACCAGATAAATCTCTTCTTTCCTTTTGCTGTGAGGCGGACACCGGGTACAGGGAAGGAACCGCCCATAGTAAGCCCTTTTTAGAGGGCTTTCTTGTCTTTGTTTTTTCGAATTTTAAAGGCTCCCATTGTTGGACCCGTCCTACCTGGGAAGTCTCCTCGCTTGTCTGCCTTCTGCTGTCATCAGACCGCTTCGTTTTGTGTCTCAGGTTTGCCGTGCTCACCCTTGCCTCCCAGGCTTGTGTTTTTATGCCTTGACAGCCTCTCCGCGGCAAGCCTAGCCTTCACCTTTCCGACTTCTCACCTGATGGAGCCCAAGGCAGCAGTAAGGAGGAGGAGGGGAGGGAGCTAGTACTGTGTACAAGCACTCTCCTGGCCCCTTGTTCTTGCAGGCAGATTCCTCTAGTCTTCTCTGTCCTGAAGGCTGGAGGCACTTGCAGCCTGTGTTGTCTACCTTACCACATCATGGCACCTCTGACTACCTGAAATCCCAGCAGGTGTTTAGTTGTCCGTTTGTTCATTTTCTCTCTCCTCAGTGAAGATGTAAGCGCCACGAGGACGGAGACCTTGTCACCTACTCAGCTGTAGCCACAGTGTCTGACAAATGGCACACATTAAGAACGTGTTTGTTGGACAAATGACTACAGCTCAGAATTGTATAGGCACTTTCTATTGCTTTATTTCAGGAATATTAGGTTTTTTCCAGTCATAGTAGGGGTTTCTTCAATCTAGTGTTAGATCTGTTAAGTTTGTATGGAATAGTATCCCTAAATATAGCAATATTTTTCTTCAGTAAATGGGAATTGGAGTAGTGACTGAGGACCTCAACAAATTGACTTTTTCTCTTTCCAGAAGGGTAGATTTAAGGATACAAAATATGGGAAAGGGATAAAGTTAAAGTCTTAACTGTTTTTATTTGTATGCTAGTGCTACATTGAGCTGCCAGTCCAGCTAATTTGTTGAATATCTGTCCACACACGTGCATGCACGCACACAGTTTCACATTACTTTTGTGTGCTGATAATGTATATTGTTCGTTAGTATACTACAAAGTGGGGAAAGATTAATTTGCACTTCATTTCTAAGTTAAGGTGTATTTAAAACAAATATTTGTATAATGTTTGACTGTTTTGCTTAAAAATATTCTAAAATTGTTAATGAATTTATGGCTTTGCAAACTTAACTATATCTTTTATACATGGCAAGGAAGATGTTTAGTGTAAACATTTTTGGATGTGGCATAAATTATTTAACCAGTCTTCTACTAGTTGACATTGAGATTGTTAACAGTAATATTAGCAGCTAATACTGATAGAACTCTTTATATGTGAGGCACAAGTCTAAGAGCTTTACATATATTAACTCATTTAATTGTTATCACAACCCTGTGGGGTAAGTTCTGTTATTATCTTCATTTTACAGATCACTGGAAACTGAGGCACAGACGGTTTAAGTGACTTGCTCAAGGTTACACAGCTTGTAAGTGTTGAAGCCAAGATTTAAACCTAGACAGTCTGACTGCAGAGTTCACACTTAAAAGTTTTTTATAGATAATGCTACAGTAAGCATACCTAAGTAGACTTATGCAAATATATATATTACTAGGAGTAGAATTTCTGGGTCAAAGATAAATGCATTTAAAAATTTGATGGATATTGCTTATTATCCTACAAAGTGACTGGTCTGCCAACCATGCATCCCTCTTGTTCTACACTCTTGCCAATGTTGTTTCTTATAAAATTTTTCATTATTGCTAGTCTGAATGAAAAGTAACTCCAATTTGCATTTTTTTAAGTTTGACTGAGGTTAAGAAGGCATTTTTTCTATATTTAAAGATGTTTCTTATTTTTTCTTTTTTCTTTAAATTCCCACTTGTGTCCTTTGCCCTTTTCTATTGCAATGTTTTTGTTGTTTACCTTTAGTCTCTCCATTTGGTCTATTTCAGTCAGAAGCCTCTCTCTTCTAATACCTCCTTCTCTCCCTCCCTCCAAAAGTAATCGATAGCCTGACTTTTATAGTGATAGTTTTTTTGAGGGTTTTTTTTTATGATTGGTTGTTAGTTTTTTCTTCTAAATTTGTAGGCATTCATTATACATCAAGGAAATTAGGTCTTGGGTGCCATACATATTAGAGATATTTTTCTTAGGTTTTTGGGTTTTAAATTTTAACTTTTTAATGATATTATTATCCATGCAGAATTTTAAAAAATTTTATATAGAGATTTTACTTAGTTTTCCTTAGAAAGGCCTTTCCTAATCCAAGATCAAAAAAAAAAATTCTCCATGTTTTCTTCCTGTTTGTTTTTATGATTTCTGTTTGGATTTTTTGAGAGATGGAGGAGTGGTGTAAACATCAAGGTATATGTCTAGGCTTATGTTTTCTCCCCAAATACTATGCAGTTTGTTTAAAAAAAACCAAAAAAGGAGGGGGTCTATATGTGCCAAAATATACATGGAAAAAAACCCAGAGTAGTGTATAAAATATGCTCCTATTTGGATTGTTCTTTCCCTTTAATTTGCATTGCTTCTTTTGTCATATATCACTCACCATAAATGTGTGAATCTAGAAAGGCTTTATATTGTGTTCCATTGTTTAATTTGCCTATCCATGTGCTAATTCCAAACTATCATAATTAGTATAGTTTTATAATATGTTTAACATCTGGTAAGGCAAATTTTCCAATCTTATTCTTCATGATGGTCTTGGCTGTTTTTGGCCCTTTGTATTTCCATATAAAGTTTAGAATTAGCTTGTCAAGTGCCAGACACACAGAAAAATTTAGAATTTTGATTAAGATTCAATAGATCAACTTTGGGGAAATTAACATGTTTATAATATTGAGTCCTCCAATCTATGAACATGATGTATCTATTCAAGTCATCTTTAAAACCTCTTTGTTGGTAAGTAATTGATTAAGCTATATAAAACTTAAGTTCCATATGAATAAAAGTATTTTCAGGGGGTGGGTTATTCTGATTTGCATTTGGTGTTGTGGAGTAGACACCCTCATTGTTCTTTATGGCTCCGCCCACCTCCATGAAATTGCCCAACTTTGGATCTCATCCATCAGTCTGCCACCTGCCATTCCTCTTTGCAGCAGTCATCTAGCACGATTATGTCACGCTCCTCATTCCTTGAAGACTTTCAGCTCTTGGCTCACTGTCACCCTCTGCAGCACTACTACCATAATTCTTGGTGATTTTAATATCCACATAGATGATACTTCCAATAACCTGGCCTCTGTTTTTCTTGACCTTTCCTCCAGTGATTATATTCTCTATCTTAGCTGTGTACTCCTATGGTCATATCTGAGAGACTTTGTCATTCTTTCACTCTGTCTCTCTCTGCATCTATGCTACTACACTGTAGAGAAAAATGTACAACTGTGTATTAGTTTCACTTTAGATTCATGACTGCTAATCTCAAATGGGCCTTTAGTGCTACCCAGTAATCCTACTATTTTACCCTCTTCCGTCTCTTCCATATCTGTTTTATACATTTCTTCTGCTTTTAAACCTCCAATGCTTTGTTTCCATCCTCATTCACAGCTGATGACCTTAGTTACCATTTCACTGAGAAAAGAGAAACAACCCAAACAGAACTGCCGTAAGCTCCTAGCAACACATCTACTCACCTACCTACATTTGTGTCCCTAATATTCTGCCTACCATCACATTAAAATAGATGAACCGTGTGTACATTCAAAGCCAACCCCTCTACTTGTGCACTAGATCCCATTCTTCTTGTTCTCTCCTTTCTCTCCTGCATCAACAATATTTCCTCTTACTGTATCATATAAAGACGCTGTACTTTCTCTCATCTTACAAAAAAAGAAATCTCTCTCTTGACCCCAATCTCCCTCTAGGTGGTACCTTATTTTTCTTTTCCTTTAGAGAAAAAATTCTTTAGAACGTTTTATACACTGGGTATGTTTAGTTACTTGCCTTCTATTCTCTCTTAAATCCACTCCAATCAGGCTTTCACTGCTACCATTCTACTGAAACTGCTCTTATAAAGATTAACAGTGGCCTCCATTTTTATGATTTACTCCAGTGAAATTGTTGTGACAAATTACCCCAAAACTTAGAGGTGTAAAACAACCGTTTATTATGCTCAGCCATTCTGTGCATCAAGAGTTCAGACAAGGCACAGCAGGGACACCTTGTCTCTGTTCCACAATGTCTGGACCCCGTCTAAAAGATTCAAAGCATGGGGACTGAGTCATCAGAAAACTTGATCATGTGCATGTCTGGTGATTGAGTCTGACTTTTGGTTGCGAACCTCAGTTCCTTTCTATGTGCACTTCTCCGTGTGGTCTCTTCATTTTGTGTTAGTTTGGGCTTCCTCACAGCATGGTGGCTGGGTTGCAAGGGTGAGTGTTCCAAGAGAGAGGCAGACGTAAGCTATATTACCCTTTGTGACTTAGTTTTGGAAGTCATGTGGTGTCTCTTCCACTTTATTCTATTCATAAAGGCAATCAGAAAGTCACACTGAAGTTCAAGGGGAGGGTAAATAGGCTCTGCCTCTGGATGAGGGGGTGACAACCTGAAATAATTGCTGTGACTATTTTTGGAAAATACAGTCCCATATCTATATTGCTAAGTTAATTGTCAGTTCTCTGTTTCTATCTTACTTGACCTATCTCTAGTATTTGACAGTTCACCACTCCTTCCTTGAACGCTTTCTTATCTTGGGTTTCAGGATATCAAACTCTAGATTTTCCTCTTACCTTACCTGGTGCTCCTTCTAAGACTATTTAGATGGTTCTTCCTCATCTTCTCAAACTCTCCAGGTCTGAAACTCTTCTTATTTCTGTACATTCTTGCTTTTCTGAACTCAGCCAGCCTCATGGCTTTAAATATCTGTATGGTGATGACTGAAATTCTAACTTGAAACTTTCCCTGAACTCCAGGCATGTATATCCAACTGCCTAATCAGCAGCTCTACTAATAGACACCTTAAATTTCATGTGTCCTAAACTGAATTCTTAATCATCACTCCCCTGCATCTTGCTGAATCTATTTCTTCCCCCACCTTTCCCGTCTCAGTAACTGGCAACTCCATCTCTCCATTGCTTAGGCACAAACTTTTTTAGTAATAATTAACTCCTCTCTTTCTTTGACACTCTATACACAGGATGTTAGGAAATCCTGTTGGCTCTATCTTGAAAATATATTCAGAATTGCACATTTTGTTCTGCCTCAATATTATCCTGGTCCACATCTTGCTTGGATCATTGCAATAGCTTTCTAACAGGCTTTCTTGCTTATGTTCTTCCTGGCTGTAGTAACCAGAATTATACTGTTAAAACGTAATTCAAGTCATGTCATTTCTCTGTTCAAAATCCTCTAACTGCTTATCATCTCAGCCTAAGTCCTTAAAATGGCCTACAAAGCCCACATGATCTCAACCCTATTTTCTCTCTGACCTCATCTTCTGTTCTCTACCTTACTTACTCTGCTCTGGTCACACGGGCTGCTTTGCTGCTCTAGGAACATGGCAGTCATATTTCTGCACCAAGGCTTTTGCACTTGCAGTTCCCTCTGCTTGGAGCCTCTTCCCCTGAATGTCCCCATGTCTCACTTCCTTATCTCTTTCAGGTTTTTGCTTAACTGTCAACTTCTCAGTGACCTTATATGACGAGGTTATGTAAAATTACATTGCCTCTGCCCTAGCACTCCCTGTGTTTCTTCCCTGCCTTACTTTTCTCCATAGCACTTATAAATCATTGGATATACTCAGTATATATATTTTTAATTTTTTTGGTTTATTTTCTGTTTTCCTTAACTAGAACGTAAGCTCCATAGTAGGAGGATTTTTGCCTATTTTATTCACCATTTCATCTTTAGCTCCTAGCTGAGAATCTGGCAGGTAATAGATGGTCAACAAATATTGTTAAACGAATAAAAATTTTTTACTTTAGATTTTCTTATAAGGCTAAGAAAATTATAAGGCACATGTCAGTGAATCAGCAAGATCTAGATCCAGATAGTACTACAGAAGTGGAAGATGTTACAGATGCTGAAGAAGAACTTATTAAAGAATGTGAAGAACTGTGGAAAGATGTGGAAGAAGTAAGTATCAAGAGATAAAAGTGATATATCAACTAATTACTATAAGATTTAAATTTAATTTCAATAATAGATTTAGGAAACAAATAATTATGCTGGTTCCTGAAAGCCATTGTATTATATGATAAATATTTATATAGTTTTTAGACTTATAATCATTCATTCAAGAAACTTTATACTAGGTGAGCTGTAGAAAGAGAAAAAATTATAGCAATCCTGGCCCTCAATGAGATTATTATCTAATGGAGGCAAAAGCCATTATATTAGAAGTATTGTGGCAGAAGTGCAAAGACTATACTTAAGAGAAGTACTAAACATAGACTAAAGAGGTCAAGGATACTTTCTAAAAGAAGTAATAACTGAATTAATTTCTAAAGGGTAAATAGGAATTAGCCTATGAAAGTGGGAGCAGTATACAAAGCAGAAAGAACAAAATATATAAAAGTTGGGAGAGTTTAGAAAAATCTAAGTAGAATATTATGGTTTATGTAAATTAGGAGAAGAAGGACTTGTGGAGTGAAACTGGAGAGGTAATTAGGGGCAAGAACATGAAGGATTTTCTTGAGTGTATACTATGAGGAGCCATTAAAGGATTATAAACATGAAGTGACATGATGGGTTTTGTAGTTTGGGAAAATCACTCTGGTGGTTTTGAAGAAAATGGAATGCAAAAGAGTGAGAAAACAGATAGAGGGCCGGCCCGGTGGCTCAGTGGTTAAGTTCGCACGTTCCGCTTCGCGGCGGCCCGGGGTTCGCCGGTTCAGATCCCGGGTGTGGACGTGGCGCTGCTTGGCAAAAGCCATGCTGTGGTAGGTGTCCCACATATAAAGTGGAGGAAGATGGGCACGGATGTTAGCTCAGGGCCAGTCTTCCTCAGCAAAAAGAGGAGGATTTGCAGTAGTTAGCTCAAGGCTAATTTTCCTCAAAAAAAAAAAAATTAAAAAAAAAATAGAAAACAGTTAGAAAGAGCATTTAGGAGGCTCTAGTAGTCTTGTTAAGTACTGAAGGCCTAGATTCTGTCATTGCAAAGAGAGAAGAATGGATTCAAGAGATATGAAGGAGGTAGAATCAAAAGGACTTGGAAGTCACTTGTGAAATGGGGAGGAATTATGGGTAGTTTCAGGTTCATGGTTTGAGCTATTGGGTGGTTGGTGGGGTTATTTCCTAAGATAGAGAATATAGAAGTGAGGAGAACACATAATTATGGAGTTTGAGTGAAAATATGGACTAAGTTAGAAAATGTGTTTGAAATGTATGTACATTTTCTGGGGTAGTGCAACAGAACCACTTCTGGTACACTACAGGATGTTGGTAAAAATTTGTTCTACTTATAGTAGTGTAATGGATGATATATAGGCCACAGACATTTTTCATATCCTGTTCTGTCCAGTAAAGTTTCAGATTAGGACAGGTTAGTGGCTCTTTTGCTTTAAAAAGATTTTTTTTAACGTAAATCTTTGGTACTCCATCATTAAGTGTATTTTCAAGGTAATTTATATAATCCTTTTTTTTGCTTTTGTTATTTTTTCACTATAGAAATTTGAATTTAAAAATATAATTTTTTTGGTAGAAGAATATTGTAACTATAAATAAGTACAATTAAAATTTAAATTATTCATATTTTTACCTCAGATATAATCACTCTTAATGGTTGTAGATTTTTTTTTGATGGCATAGAAACACTGTCTCCTGAAGACTATTTTCTTATGATCTTAACTATCTTCTTACCTCTTTTATTATTTTTCTATAATGCTTTCCCTCTTATTCTCTTATTTTCCATTTTTCCAGTATCTGGCTTTTAATTCACTCTAGCTATTTTTGTTTTGTTTTTCCTTATGCTCATTTTCTCATTCTGTATAAAAGGCTAGTATCCCCTTTTGCTTTTCATGTATTCACCTTGGGACCTGTTTGGCTTCCTTCCCGATCCTCTTGCTTAGAAAGGGGGGAATTAAACAAACTCTTCTCTTTCATCAGATATTTGTATATTTAGAGGAATATTACATTGAGTGGTCTAAAAGGGGAGAAGAAGAGAATTGTCTGTGGGTTATAGTATGTGACTTGATTTTCTTTACTTTTTACATCAAGTGTCAGAATAAACTATCACTTGTTGGAACTGAGACACTCACTGAATCAAATGCTCAGGTATGAATCCTTTTTATCTTCCTAAAATAGCTAAGTGGAATTCATTGTATTTTGGATAAGAAGTATATTTGTCTATATTTATCCCAAGTGTAATAGCTGTGTTAACAGCTGTGTGCCTAATCATTTGGAAAATACTCTTTCTGACTTAAGAAAGTATTCTAAAAAATTTTTGACTAAGCTGTTATAAATAAATAAGAGAATATTTTCTTTGTTATATATCTTTTAACAGCTACATATACATTTAACTGTTGAGTGACTTGCTCTTTGGCTGCTATTATGATACCTGTTAAAAGAACAAAGACTGTCTTACTTTGTGTTAGGTACAGCAGCCACAGTTATTTTAATATCTGTATGGAATCTTAACTGATTTTACCCTAAGCTTAACAAAGGATTATTATCCATTTTAGTAATCAAAGACCTATGGAATTGGTTTACGAATAAACCAATGGATAAAGTTGAACAGAGTAACAGTTTAAAATGTGAGTAAGATGGTAGTTTCAATCTGTGGGAAAGTGATGAATTAATTAATAAATGGTAGTGGTACAACTAGATATCCATCTGGGAGAAAATAAAATTGGACTTCTATGTCTCATTATATAGACATAAATTCTAGATAGATATGCCGTACGTATCTTATAAGAAAAGCTCAGAGACTATTAGTGCAATCTAGGGACAGGGGAAAACTCTTGGCTAATAATAGAAATCTAGACATTATAAAAGAAAATTTAGATGTATTTGACCATATAAAAAGTCAAAAATATTTTATTGATAAAAATTCTAAGAACAAAGTCAATGATACAAATGATTTCAATGAAAGTTCTCCAGAACTTTTGGGAGCATATCAAAAGACATAGGAACCAATTGAAGGCACTCTTGTTGCCCAAATTTGGTATCATGTGAGCATCAAAAGGAATAATGGCTTTGATTTATTATAGCTATGAAAAAATAAAAGTCTATGAGCATAATAATACTCAATAAAAAATGAGAATGAGAGAGATAAGGAAAGAAGGGGAAAAAACTAATTTGTCACTTTTGAAACTGCCTATTGCACTAGATCTTTAATCTAAAAATGGATGATAAAGAATTAAGCTGTCTTTTGGAAAAATTTTTTTATCCATCAAATATAGAGTTCTATGGTACAGTGTAAAACTGATTTTTTATTTGGAAAAGCTTTATACAGTAAATAAGCTATCATCTGGTTTTCTTGGGAAGTGTGGTTCTTATGTTGTAGAAATTGAGACCTCCTGACTGAGAATCATTTGGGATGGGGCCTATAAGTGTCCTGAATGATTTTCATGCAATAAGCCAAACGCTGGCTTTGAGGGAAGTGCTTATGTAATTGTAAATGTGCAATGTCCTGAGATATTCAATAATAACGTTATCTAAAGAATTCACAAAATGCCTTTTCCTATTGTATTGAGGGTCCCCAAGAATACTCCCAGGTTGATGATTCTCTAAGGGGACTCATAGGACTCAGTATATGGTCATACTCCTGGCTGAGATTTATTACATTGAAAGGATACAGAATAAAACCAGTAAAGAGAAAAAGAGATGGGTGAAGTCCAGAGGAAACCAGGTGTGAACTTTCAGAAGTCCTCTCCCAGTGGAGTCACTTAAGACGTGCTTAATTTCCCCAGAGAGTTCTGATAAGTGTGAAATGTTGTCTACCAGGGAACCTCCTTAGAGACTCAGTGCCCAAGGTTTTTTGTAGGGGCTAGTTACATAGCCACCCTCTGCCTAGCAGTTATCAAAATACCAGACTCCCAGAAGGAAAGCAGGTATTCAGCAGAAATCATAATCTTTGCACATTTTAGGCACAGAGAGCCAGTCTTATCAGTTAGGTTAGTGGGAACCATTTCAAAATTCAAATTCCCAGATGCCAGACAAGAGCCTTTAAGGATAGTCTCAGACTTGCTTTGTTAACTCTTTTCTGCACACCTAATAACTTCAAAACTTCAATATTAAAACTCAGTTCATTTTCTGAAGCAAGAAGTTGGATATTTTAAATGAGAAAATGGCAAGATTTCTCAAGTTTTTGTGTTTAAATCACTTTAGAAATACTACTGTTACTTTCTTTTCTTAGAAAATGTTGTTTAATTTTATAGCGAGATCAGAAATAATTTGGGTATTTGCCTTACCTGGGCTTTGGCAAGGTAAGAGCTGTGCTTCGTCAATACAGTGTGAAGTTGAACTGTATGAAATTACTGGTTTTTAATAGGTTGAAAAATGAATATCGGTAACTATATGTTTCAACTTGATATGTACAGAAAAAGTGATATGGATTCCTTATCATTATGATGGTTTTGTCTATTTTAGATACTACTTTCTAAGAATTTGTTATCCTTTCCTAGTGATAATAATAATTAACATTTATAAATCGCTTTATAGTTCACAAAAAACTTTTTCACATTCTTATTTAATTATTTATAAGAAAATAATGTTAAACCCTCCTTTGGTAAAAATTTTAAATAACTGTAAATGCATTTTTATATAATTATATAAAGCATTCAAAGAGACCAGTTTCTTTTTCCTTTGACTGTTTAACAGGCAATGTTATGATACAGAGCAGAGTCTTTGAGCTACCTGCTCTGTATCGTAGAATTGGGTTAGAAAAGACAGTACTTGGTGTCCTTTTAGTGTAAATATTACAGTAATACCGATTGCATTTTTGAAATGTGAATTTTTGATCTGTCTGGCTATTAATAAGGATTATATAGAGGAGATAAAAAATGTTCTGAAATTTAACTTTAAGCGTACATAGACTTTAATTTTATGGTCTGATCAAGCGACAGATTTATCACATAGATTTGTAATTATCAGAATTATAATGATTGGAGCCGCCTAATATCAGAGACATATCCATCCTAATTTATCTTTGGCTAAAGGGGTGCACAATTTAAAATTTGTGTAAAAAATGTTGGCAAGAAATAGCCTATTTTTTAAAGAAATATTGGTTTAGAGAATAAACTTAATGTATGTATGTTCTTTTATTTTAGGTTGAGTGGTGAAGTAGAATTGATCTTTTTTTAATACTATATCATTAGTATAACAGTCAATTTATGAGCTATGATTAGTATGTTTTAAAGCAGAATTCTGTTTGGAGTGATAATCTTTTATAGTTTAGCTAGGTAATTATGTTAGCTATTTATGTTAGAAACTTGTATTAAAGTATAAGAATGTCTATACTTTCGTCTATGAATGGCTATGAATGGCATTCAACAAGAAATGATTTTGTCTTATTCTCTTGTTCTTTTTTAATAGCTATCATTATTAATTATGCAAATGAAATGTTTGACTGCTGAACTCAGTCAATGGCAGAAAGAAACTCCTAAAAGTAAGATTCTTATTTTTAGGTTTATATTTTTGTAAACAAATTACTGTAATGGCAAGTTAATTTAGTGATCACAAGAAGAGTTACAAGATCCAGTTAGCCTTCTTGAAATTGCCTAAATTCCATTGATATTAGAAAGCCACCTCAGTTTTCTTTCTGTTTGCACATTGTTTTCTGCTTATTTTATTATATAGATAATAAGAAACATATCTGTCTCACGTTAGAGTGTAATAATTTTGATTATGGAGACCTTATTATAGCCATCATTTTATCCTCATAGATACTATCTTATATGCTCAGTAGAAACTATAAGTTGTTTCTTAATGAATGAAACTTATCTAGTATAAGAGAAAAGTTATTTTAGATACTTATTTATGTAAGGGCCGCATAGATTGTTATGTTGCCTCTTGATTTGTCCAGCAGAGGCCGACTGTATTTTTGCCTTTAGTTGAGATATAGAAGATGGCTTAAAAATCTGTAGTTATAATACCCAGCTGACCATGTGTGTACCTGTATTTGTGGTCTATATAAATTGTACCCTCTTTTTCCATGTACATCTTCCTTCCCCTTTCTCCTACCCCTCTGTCTCCTTTCCTTTAACTCCCTCCACTTCCCTTCTTAGTCTCCTTTGTTGGCTTATCATTCTCTATTCCAGTTATGGGGATTCTTTTCTCCTCATTCTCTTCCTAGATAATTTCATCCATTCTTGGTTTTAATTACTATATTTACGCTAATGTCCTCCATTGTTCCACGTCTTCGCTACCACTTAGTAGTCTTTTTAATTTTAGCACTTCTGGTAAGTATATGTATATACAATTGTGATTTTAATTTGCATTAAACTTTATATCCTATTGCCTCCTCAGCACTATATTGAGCATCTCAAAGGCTGCTCATAATCTGCTGTTAAAATCTTGGTGTTCTCCCGAGGACTGTGCTCAGCTGTTTTTGCTTCTTACTCTGTATGTTATTCCAGCATTATATTTTCTGCTTCTGTTTTTGTTTATTATATCTGTATTAATGACTTGTGTAGTAGTTTGCTAGGGCTGCCCTAACAAAGTACCATGGACTGGGTGGCTTAAACAACAGAAATTTATTTTCTCACAATTTTGGAGGCTAAAAGTCCAAGATCAAGGTATTGACAGGGTTGGTTCCTTCTGAGGCCTTTTTTCTTGGCTTATAGATAGCTGTCTTCTCCTAGTGTCTTCACATGGTCTCCCTCTGTGCCCATCTGTGTCCTAATCTCTTTGTATAGGGATGCCAGTCACGTTTAAGTAAGGCCCATCTGAATGACCTCATTTAACATAATTGCCTCTTTAAAGACCCTATTGTAAGTACAGTCACATTCTCAGGTACTGGGAGGTTAGGACTTCAACGTGAATTGGTCTAGGGGAGAGGCACGATTTTCATAACAACTTGCAAATCTATATATCCAAATCATACTTATATAGCTTTCTACCTTAGAGAGATCATTTCCAAAATATTCTATAGATTCAGATTCATGTCTCAGATTCATGAACTGATCTCTGTTCCCAAAATATTCTACAGATGCCTCAGATTCATGGTCTGATCTCTGTTGAATGGAATCTATTTGATTAGACATAAATTTAATAGTCCTTCTAGATTCTTCCTTTTTCATATTTCACATACAGCCAGTTATTAACTATTGAGCCCTACTGCCACAGATTTAGTTTAGGCCTTCATCACCAATCCATTAGATTATTATAATAGACTTTTTACTTCTTGATCAAGATATTTTTAATTAATTGTAGAAACTTTCAAACTTAAAGAAAAGTTAAAGGTCCAACTTCATTCTTTTGCATGTGTATCGAGTTTTTCCAATACCGTTTGTTGAGATAACTGTCTTTTCCCCCATTGAATTGTCTTGGCACCCTTGTCAAAAAAATGTGAGGATTTATTTCTGGGCTCTGTTCTATCCTGTCGGTCTATATGTCTGTCTCTATGTCAGTAGCATACTGTTTTGATTACTGTAGCTTGTAGTAACTTTTGAAATTAGAAAATATGAAACCTCCAACTTTGTTCTTTTTTCCCCAAGATTGTTTTGGCCATGTGGGTTCCCTTGAGATTCTGTGTGAATTTTAGGATGGATTTTTCTGTTTCTGCAAAAAACATTGGGATTTTGATAGGGATTGCATTGAATCTGTAGCTCACTTTGAGGTAGTATTGACATCTTAACAATGTTAAGTCTTATAATCATGGAACACATATGTCTTTCTATTTATTGGTGTCTTTAATTTCTTTCAGCAATATTTTGTAGTTTTTAGGATACAGATCTTTTGCCTCCTGGGCTATATTTTATTTCTAAGTATTCTTTTTGAGGCTATATATCGGAGTTTATAATTTTTATTTTTCTTATTATCATCATCCCTTACATACACACCTTGTCCTGGTAACCCCAAACACACAGGCTGCCATATTGGTCAAGTACCCTTCTTAAGGTTGCCAGTTTCATAGGCTGCCACACTGTAAGGATTTTAAAAATCTTTATATTCTTAGAACCTGCCGTATTGTATTGGTTGAAATGACTGAATGAATATTGAAATGCTTCTCTTGGCCAAACTGGCCAAGAGGAAGATTTTTAGACTTTGTGTTCTTAAAATCCTTCTCACTGCATTTTTGATATGAATAGTAGCCCTCCTGAGACTTCTAATCAGTTCTAATATAGAACCTATGAAGCACATCTAGGAAGCTCTTTCCTATTAGAAGACCCTATAGAATAGCAGATAGCTTAGAAAGTTTTTGGTAGCATGTCATTTGAGAAATTTTAAATAGCACTTTGTTAGGAAAGGTAAACTTTCCTAAGTATATGGGTTGAACTTTTCTAAGCATAAGGATTTAATTTTGCTATACAAAATTAAAATGAAATATTAGTTTGTGCTCATCAGATTGGCACAAATTTTAGAAGAGTTTATATCTTTTGCTGTTTCTTATTCATTGTTCATAGAAATTCTTTAGAAAAGAATCTGGCATCCTGTATTAAAATTCAAAATACACATTTCCTTCTGTGAAATTCCATGTCTGGGAATCTGTCCCACAGAAATTAAAGCACAAATACATAAAGACACAAATAAAAGAATGTTACTGTATCATTGCTTTTTGTGGCCAAAGCTAGACATAAATTTAATGCTATCATTAGCAAAACCACTGAATACATGGTATATTCACCCTGTGGAATATTATGCAGCGACTTAAAGTTATTAATTAGAGTTATACTAGATCAATAGAAAGGATTCTCATGGGGCTTTTTTTGAGCAAAAACAAGATACGAATAATATGTGTGCTATGATCCCATTCTTGTAAAACCAGCAATGAAATAATTAATAACCCTTGGATGTATATGTATATATATGTATATGTATGCATGCATAGGATCATATGAGTACAGAAAGAAATATTAAGGAACACATTATAGATTATTAATTTTGCTTCTGAGGGATTGAGAAAACAAAACAAGAAAGGAAAAAGGTACTAAAAACAAAATGCATAAATATCACATTTGTCTAAAATTATATATGTTGGTTATATATGTAAAGATGTTAAAAAACGATTTCATAAAAACTGCACACATTTCATAAAAACTTCTGTAATATGTACATAGAAAGGGAAGAGAGTTTCCTAGAAAGCACAAAATCAAATTTTTGATTTTTGAGGGTTAACTAAGCATTTGTATAATTTTGTTTCATTTTGTTTCTGTAGTAATTCCACTGAATGAAGAAGTTCTGCTAACATTAGGAAAAGAAGAGGTAAGTCACTTAATGAATTTCTATAACCCCAAAAATTTATTACTAGAAGTGTTTTGGATAAGTTCATGACATAAGAAGTAGGGTGAAACCACTTTAAAACCATATTAATTTTTCTATTTTTATCTTAATTATGTTTTATTAAACAGAATATTTTGAGTTTTAAAATTTTTGAATTCAATCCAAAAATTTGAATTTTGAACTCAATTTGTATATCAGAACTATCACTAAAGTTTAATATGTAAACTTTTACTCTTGTATTTAATTTTTAGTTTATTAAACTCTCTTCATAATAAAGAAGAAAGGTTAAGCTAAATTGTCATACATATCCATCTTTCCTTCTCAAAACTTAAGATAAATGTCAATACAGACATGTTTTTAAAGTTTAATTCCATTTGGTCAAAGTATAGGAGAGAAGATAGACTCAAACAGGAATTTTAAACAAGGTTGTAGAACATGCAAAGAGATAAGTATCTGTGTGCCCTTAGAGACAGAAATAGTGATTAAAAGAGAGATTATCTGCCTTATAGAATTGAAGAAAGGCTTGGAATTTGAAGGAACCTGGTACTGCAAAATTCAGGGTTCAAGCGTGTGCTAAAAACAAGGTTTCTTTAAAGTCAGAACACGGACTATTAGAATTTTTCTCTCTTATAGTCAAACAGCTAACTTTTTATTCACATACCTGAAAACTGGAGGTATATGGCATAGAGGCATTAAATTATTGAGGCTCTGGACTCAGGGACACCAGGTTGGGTGTTTAGTAGGGGTGGTGTGCAGGTCAAAAGTCAGAAAGCTCAAGTTAACATTTTCATACAGTTTGGTGGAAGTACCAGCTCTTCTCCCTGCTCTGTCTCTAGAGGTTCTGTAGCCTGGTATAAAAATAGCCTCCAACAGGAGATAAAATAATCTCTGGAAAATCTAAATGGCCCAAGAAAAAAGATCTATAAGTATTAATAAATGGAAGTCCCTGGTAAAAAAGCAGGGTGGCTGTACTAACAAAGCCCCATTCATAAACAGAGTTTTTAGTAAGTTTTTGATTTTTAAATATGAACGTCCAGCCAATGATCATCAGTATTTGTGAAATGCCTCCAAATGGAAAGGCAGAAACCCAAAACAGTTGAAAAATATGAACCTTAAGGAAATAGAAAAATTCAAGGAACAAGGAGAGTTTAATAAAATAATATCTTCAGAGTGATAAAACAATTTGTTGAGTCCACAAAATAACAATGCCAGTTTTTAAAAAAGACAACTTTATATCCCCTATGATGGCTATGATCAAAAGATAGACAATAACAAGTATTGGTGAAGATGTGGAGAAATTAGAACACATATACACTGCTGATAGGAATGTGAGATGCTGTAGCCATTTTGCAAAACAGGCTGGTAGTTCCTCAAAAGGTAAACGAGTTACTGTCTGAACCAGCAGTTTCACACCTAGGTATATACCCAAGAGAAATGAAAATATGTGTGTGAAAAACTTACACATAAATGTTCATAACAACATTTTTCTTAATAGCCAAAAGGGGCAAGCAACCCAAATGTTAATCAACTGATGGATGGATAAATAAAATGTGATGTATTTATACAATGGCATATTATTGAAATGAAGTACTGATATATGCTATAATATGGATGTACCTTGAAAACCTTATGCTAAATGAAAGAAGCCAGTCACAAAGGATCACATATTATACGATTCCATTTATATCAAATATTCATAATAGGAAAATGTATAGGGATGGAAAGTAGATTGTTGCTTGTTGATTCAGGCTGGGTGATTGGAAAGGACATAGTGAGTGACTGCTAAAGGATACTGCTAACAGGTTTCCTTTTGGGGTGTGAAAATGTTCAAAAATTGGTTGTGGTGATGTTTGTACAACTCTGTGAATATACTAAAAATCATTGAATTATATACTTTAGATGAGTAAATTGTATGATATGTGAATTATACCTCAATAATGCTGTTAATTTTAAAAGGGAGCATTCAGAGAACAAGAGGGTGCCCTTCTAAATGAAAATATGATAGCTGAAATAATCACAAAGGAGATTGGTAATTATAGTCATGGAAATCTCCTAGAGAGTAGGTTAGGAATGGAGAAAAAAAGGAAAATTAGAATAATAGAAGATAAGAAAACTAGAGTATCAACTCAAAAGGACAAAATATGGCCAGTAGAAGTTCCACAATAGAAAAAAGTAGAAAGGAAGATATTATAAAATAAATACATGAACATTTTTCCCAGAATGAAAGATAATGATTTTTCTCCACATTGAAAAGGTCCACCAAATTTCCAACATCATTAATTAAAAATAATATATGACATAATGATCCAGCATAATTTTCCCATTGGTGGCAGCCCTTAGGCTAGCAGCTGTAGTTTGGACTGGCCGAAATCCAAACCTGATGCAGTGCCAGTATCTGCCTCAACAGTCTACTTTCGTTTTAACTGTTACAGATAAAAATAACAAAAGGATTGAATATTTGGCTTGTTTCTCATTATTTTGCACTTCCTTATGCATTCAGTGAGCCAACTCTGAGAATTATTTCTATCATGTCTGAATTTCATTGATAAAGTCTACCTACAGTAACTGATCACAGTAACTGATCACAGTGCAGCTCTTGTCGTATACCTTTGTTGACCTGATAACCATCAGGCATCAAAGATTCATCATCCCCTGGCCCGTCATCCTTCCTTTTCCCAAACAGTGCTTTCACCAGGTTTCAGTAAGACAGGGTCATTATAGTAAATTCCACTTCTGATGCCAGCTGTGTCAGGGTTTTCCCCAAGATCAGTCTGAGGTCCAGTGATTCACTACATGGGCTCACAGGACTCAGATGAACTATTATACTCATGGTTACAGTTTATTATAGTGAGAGGACACAGGTCACAATGAGCAAAGGGAAAAAAGGCACATGGACCAAGCTTACAGGAGTCCTTCCCCAGTGGAGTTGCATGGATGCATTTAATTCTCCCTGCAACTGTGTGTGGCAATATGTGCCAAGTGTTGATACAGGGAAATTCACCCAAGCCTTGTTGTCCAGTGTTTTTATCAGGAAGCAGTCACCGTGTGCGTAGGGCCTCTGTGACTGACTACCCAGAGTCACCTCTGTGAGCTACCCAGACTCCAGCCCCCCCAGAGCAAAATCCATTCACCATAAATCACATAGTTAGAATAAACTCTCTTATCAAATTGATACTAAGCCGCCCAAGGCCCCAGGCATATGAAAAGCACTCTTATCAGGCAGAATATTCCAAGGCATCAGAGCTCATCTTCCAGGAGTCCACCAGGGACCAGTCCTAAAGACGGACCTTTCTTGGTAATGTGCAGAGTTTGTGCAACCTTGGCCTGCTGAGTTAACCCTTTCCTGTATACTTGTCTTTTTATTCTCTAAACAGTGTCTTTTGAAGAACTTAAGTTCCTAATTTGATTAACTCCATTTTCTCAGGTTTTCTCTTAAGGTTTGTGCTCACATATAAGAAATATTTGCCCAACTTAACGTTACAAAGATTTCTTGCATATTTTCTTTTAGAAATTTTAAAGTTTTAGGTTTCAAATTTAGATCTGTGATACATTTTGAAACAATGTTTGTATATGGAATGAGTTATTGATAAAGGTTTTTTTTCATATGGATACTAATTGTTCCAGCACAAGTTGTTGAAAAAATGATCCTTTCTCTTGAATTTCCTTTGCACATTTATTGAAAATTAATTGGATCTATTTCTAGACTCTCCCTTTGTTCTCCATTTCTGCACTGTGGATAGTTCTCTTCCTTTGTTCTATGTTTTTGTCTTTAGGCCCAGTAGGACAGTGTTTAATCTACTGCAGCTTTATAAGTCTTGAAATTAAATGGTATGAGTTCTCTGACATTGTTGTTCTTTACCAAAATTGTTTCATATTTTCATATAAATTAGAGTTGGCTTGTCACTCTATCCCGTAAAAAGGTTTACTGGAATCTTGATTGAGATTACCCTGAATCTATAGTTTAATTTGAGGAGAACTGGTATCTTTAACATATTGAGTCTCAGTTCAGATCCGTGAGCACTCTATGATCTCTGCAATTATTTAGGTTTCCATTTGTTTGGTATTTAGAAAATTTATCTCACCCATGTTTTGTAATTTACTATATCAACAGACTAAAAGAAGAAAAAAATCGTTTGATCACCTCAGTGAATTCAGAAAAGAATAATTGACAAAATTGAATGTTAATTCATGAATTAAAAAAAAGACTTCATAAATTATAATAAAAGTGTACAGGTCCTGTACATGTTTTGTCAAATTCATCTCTTTAGTATTGCTTTCTCTTTTTTTTTCTTTTGCTGAGGAAGATTTGCCCTGAGCTAACATCTATTGCCAATCTTCCTCTTTTTGCTGAGGAAGATCCACCCTGAGCTAACATCTGTTGCCAATCTTCCTTTTTTTATGTGAGCCACAGTGACAACATGGCCACTGACAAAAGAGTGGTGTAGGTCCATGCCCAGCAACCGAACCTGGGCCACCGAAGCAGAGCACACCAAACTTAACCACTAGGCCACTGGGGCTGGCCCAACTATATCATATTTTTGATGCTTTTAAAATGGTATTCTTTTTTTAAATTTCGGTTTCCAATTATTTATTGCTGATACATACAAATACAGTTAATATTTTTATATTAATCCTGTATCTAGTGAGCATGATAAACCCCTTTATTCTAGTAGCTTTTTTGTAGATTATGTAGGATTTTCTACACAGGTAGTCATGTCATCTGACATCAAAGGCAGTTTTTCTTATTCCTTTCCATCTGGATGCTTTTTTTTATCTTTTTCTTGATTTATTGTACTGTCCTAGAACATTTAGTAATATATGGAATAAAAGTGGTGAGAGTGGACACTTTTGCCTTGTTCCTGATCTTAGTAGATAGCACTTGCTCTTTCACCGTTAAGTGTCATGTTAGCAGTAGGTTTTTCATATATGCCCTTGGTTAAGTTGAGGAAATTACCTTTTGTTACAATTTATGAAGTCTTCTTTTTTTTTTAAATCATGAATTAACTTTGAATTTTGTCACTCATTCTTTCTGAGTTCAGTGAGATCAAATTTTTTTTTAGTCTGTTGATGTAGTAAATTCATTGATCTTTTAATATTGATTTTAACTGTTTACTATGCATTCCTAGAATAAGTCCCACTTTGCCATAATGTATTAATCTTTTTTATTTATTGATGGATTTTTATTAAGATTTTTGCATCTGTGTTTATGAGATATATTGGTCTGTGGTTTTCTTTTCTTGTGACATTTTTGTCTGGCTTTGATATCATGGTGATATCAGCCTCAAAGAATGAGTTGAGAAGTATTCTGTCCTCTTCAGAAGAGTTTGTATAGATTCAGTATTAATAATTTTTTAAACATTTGTTAGAATTCACAAGTGAAATCATCAGGGCCTAGAGTTTTCTTTGTGGGAAAATTTTTTACTACAAATTCAATTTCTTTATGGTTAGTCAGGTTTTCTATTTTTCTCTGAATGAGATTTGGTAGGTTGTATCTTTCAAAGAGTTTGTTCATCTCATCTAATTTGTCAAATTTATTGACATAAAATTGTTCAAAGCGTTCCCCCATTATTGTATTAATGTTTTTAGTAATGTCACCTCTCTCGTTCCTCATGTTGGTGATTTGTGTCCTTTTTTCTCCTGTAATTAGTCTGGGTAATTTTGTCGAAATTCTCAAAGAATGAGCTTTGTGTTTCATTGATTCTCCCGTTTTCTTTTTGTTTTTCTATTATACTGATTTAAGTTTTTAATCATTTTTTCCTTCAGTTTATGTTTGGTTTTATTTGCTCTTTTTCTAGTTTCTTAGGGTGGAAGCTGAGGACATTAATTTGAGAGCTTTCTTTTTTCTAAAATAGGCGTTTAGTGCTATAAATTCTCATCTGAGTGCTTTTGCTTCATCCCAGAAATTTTGATTATATTTTATTTTCAGACAGTTCATAATAATTTCTTATTTCCCTTTTGATTGCTTCTTTGACCCAATGATTATTTAGAAGTGTGTTTTTAGTGAGGGGGTGGAGCAAAATGGTGGGGTGAGCTGACCCGGGATTCTCTCCCCTCCAAAATACAACAAAGGATTGGAAAAACTGAATTTCACAGAATAAACATAATGCCAACATGTTAGAGACCTACAATACCAAGAAGGCGGAGATCATAAACCCTACTTACAGCCTCAGAGGCGCTGGAATGGTGGGAGAGAACATCGCTTCCTCCCCTAGAGTCTGCGATGGCTGCTGCGTGGGTCAGGAGGGAGCGGGGGAGGGGCCGTGCGACCGGGGATCATCCAGGACTCCTGCTCTGGTTCAGTGGAGACCCGCTGACGGGGGGAAAGCTTCTGTCGGCGGGGACCCCATAACCAAGGGCCTCGGGAGACCGGAGAGAACAGAACTGATCTGAACACAGACCGGCGCGTGTGAGTAACAGCCCCTCCCTCCTGGCAAAGCCAGTGGGCGCAGCCATCTTGCCCGAAGGCGGAGAGCTCACAACGCGTGGCTCTCGACCCCCATCTAGTGGCGACAGGCTGTAACTGCAACCGAATGCTACCACCATGCGAAAAAACCGCTCCTCTACCATCCAGCAATTTATAAAAGCCCCAGACCAGAAGGAAAACAATAAAAACATAGAAATAAGTCCTGAGGACTTGGAATTAGGTAAACTAAGTGATAATGAGTTCAGAGCAGCTATAATCAAAAAACTCAATGAGGTAGAGAGAAAGATAGAGAAACAAGCCGAGTTCTGGAGTTCCTTCACAAAAGAGATTGAAATCATAAAGAAGAATCAAACAGAATTACTTGAGATGAAAAACACAATGGACTAGATAAAACAGAATACGGATTCCCTGAATGCCCGTGTAGACACCATAGAAGAGCAAATTAACATAATTGAAGATAGACAGGCTGAATGGCTCCAGACAGAGGAAGAAAGAGAACTAAGAATTAAAAAAAAATGAGGAAAATCTCCAAGAGATAATGGATTCAGTGAGGAGTAAGAACATAAGGATCATAGGAATTCCTGAGAATGTGGAAAAGGAAAATGGAGCAGACAGTGTGCTTAACAAAATTATTGAAGAGAACTTCCCAAATCTAGGGATCGACGGAGAAATGTGTGTGGAGGAGGGTTTTAGATCTCCTAGATTTGTCAGTGTAAGAAGACATACTGCAAGGCACATAGTAGTAAAATTGGCAAAAAGGAAGGATAAGGAAAGAATACTCAGGGAAATAAGAAAAACAAAGAGAATAACCTATAAAGGAGCCCCTATCAGACTGTCAGCGGATTTCTCTACAGAAACCTTACAAGCTAGGAGAGAATGGAGTGACATATTCAAAGCTTTAAAGGATAAAAATCTTCAGCCAAGAATACTCTATCCAGCAAGAATTTCCTTCAGATATGAGGGAGAAATTAAATCTTTTCCAGACAAACAAAAGTTAAGGGAATTTGTAACTAGAAGCCCTCCATTACAAGAAATCCTCAAGAAGGCTCTCATACTTGAAAAAAGAAAAGAGGGAGAAAGGGGACACAATCCACAGACTAGGGAGACCGATGGATAGAACCAGAACAGAATAGCAAATATTCAACTATAGCATTAGGGTAAAGGTAAGGAAACTACCAAAGCAAGGACGATCTTATCACTCTAACTACAAATTCATAAGACGAGTTGGAATAAAAAATGAAAATAATTATTTAGGAGGGGAAGAGCAAAGGGTCTAAATCAGTATTGGTCGAGTAAGTAAGAGACCACCAGAGAATAGACTATATTATACACGAGATTCTAAATACAAACTTCAAGGTAGACACTAAAATAAAATACAGAACAGAGTCACAAATCATAAATAAGGAAAAATCTAAGAAACCCAGCATACGAAATTGCAGTATTAAATGGGTAGTCTAAAGCAAACAGGAAAAGAAACGCAGGAAAACAAGATAATGTGCGACAGATTGACGGTATTAAGTCCACATGCATCAATAATCACTCTCAATGTGAATGGATTGAACTCTCCAATAAAAAGACACAGAGTGGCAAAATGGATTAAAGAACAAGATCCAACAATTTCCTCCAGGAAACTCACCTCAGCCCCAAGGACAAACACAGACTCAGGGTGAAGGGGTGGAGGACAATACTTCAAGCTAATAGCAAGGAATAAAAGCTGGTGTTGCAATTCTTATATCAGACCAAGTGGATTTCAAAATAAGACAGGTAAAGAGAGACACAGAGGGACAATATATAATGATCAAAGGGACACTTCATCAAGAAGAAATAATGCTTATAAATATCTATGCACCCAAGACAGGAGCACCAAGATTCATAAAGCAACTATTAACAGACCTAAAGGAAGATGTTAAAAACAACACAATAATAGTAGGGGACCTCAACACCCCACTCACATCAATTGACAGATCATCCAGACAGAAAATCAACAGGGAAATAGTGGAGCTAAATGAAAAACTAAAACAATTGGACTTACTAGACATATATAGATCACTTCACCCTGAAAGAGGTGAATACAAATTCTTCTCAAGTGCACATGGAACATTCTCAAGGATAGACCGTATGTTGGGAAACAAGGCAAGCCTCTACAAATTTAAAAAAATTGAAGTAATAACAAGCATCTTCTCCGATCATAGTGCTGTAAGGCTAGAAATTAATTACAAGAAAAAAGCTGAGAAAGGCACAAAGATGTGGAGACTAAACAACACACTACTGAACAAGCAATGGATCATTGAAGAAATTAAAGAAGAAATAAAAAAATACCTGGAAACAAATGAAAATGATAGCATGCCATACCAACTCATTTGGGATACAGCAAAAGCTGTATTAAGAGGAAAATTCATCGCAATACAGGCACATCTTAACAAACAAGAAAAAGCCCAAATAAGCAACCTTTAAGTACACCTAACTGAACTAGAGAAAAAAGAACAAATGAAGCCCAAACTCAGCAGAAGGAGAGAAATAATAAAAATCAGAGCAGAAATAAATACTATTGAAACGAAAAAGGCAGTAGAAAGGATCAATGAAACAAAGAGCTGGTTTTTTTAGAAGATAAATAAAATTGACAAACCACTAGCCAGACTTACAAAGAAAAAAAGTGAGAAAGCTCAAATAAACAAAATCAGAAATGAGCGAGGAGAAACAACAACAGACTCTGCAGAAATACAACAGATTATAAGAGAATACTACAAAAAACTATATGCCAGCAGAATGGATAACCTAGAGGAAATGGATAAATTCTTGTACTCCTACAACCTCCCACAGCTCACTCAAGAAGAGGCAGACAATTTGAACAGACCAGTCACAAGGAAAGAGATTGAAACAGCAATCAAAAACATCCCAAAGAATAAAACCCCAGGACCAGATGGCTTTCCTGGGGAATTCTACCAAACTTTCAGAGAGGATTTAATACCTATCCTTTTCAAGCTATTCGAAAAAATTAGGGAAGATGGAACGCTTCCTAACACATTCTATGAGGCCAACATCACGCTGATAGCAAAACCTGGCAAGGACACCACGAAAAAAGAGAACTACAGGCCAGTATCACTGATGAACATAGATGCAAAAATTCTAAACAAAATTTTGGCAACCAGAATTCAGCAATTCATCAAAAGAATCATACATCAGGATCAGGTGAGATTCATACCAGGGACACAGGGATGGTTCAACATCCGCAAATCAAACAACGTGATACACCACATCAAGAAACTGAGGAATAAAAACCACATGATCATCTCAATAGATGCAGAGAATGCATTTGACAAGATCCAACAGCCATTTATGATAAAAACTCTGAACAAAATGGGCATAGAAGGAAACTACCTCAACATAATAAAGGCCATATATGACAAACCCATAGCCAACGTCATACTCAATGGGCAAAAACTGAACCCCATCCTCCTGAAAACAGGAACGAGACAAGGATGCCCTGTATCACCACTCTTATTTAACATAGTACTGGAGGTCCTGGCCAGAGCAATCAGGCAAGAAAAAGGAATAAAAGGAATCCAAATAGGGACGGAAGAAGTGAAACTCTCGCTGTTTGCAGACGACATGATCTTATATATAGAAAACCCCAAAGAATCCATTGGAAAACTGTTAGAAGTAATCAACAACTACAGCAAAGTTGCAGGGTATAAAATCAATTTGCATAAATCAGTAGCATTTCTATACTCCAGTAATGAACCAACAGAAAAAGAACTCAAGTATACAATACCATTCACAATCGCAACAAAAAGAATAAAATACCTTGGGGTAAATTTAACTAAGGAAGTGAAGGACCTATATAATGAAAATTACAAGGCCTTTCTGAGAGAATTGGATGATGACATAAGGTGATGGAAAGACATTCCATGTACATGGATTGGAAGAATAAACATAGTTAAAATGTCCGTTCTACCTAAAGCAATCTACAGATTCAATGCCATCCCAATCAGAATCCCAATGACATTCTTTACCAGAATTAGAACAAAGAATCCTAAAATTCATATGGGGCAACAAAAGACCCCGAATTTCTAAAGCAATCCTGAGAAAGAAGAACAAAACGGGAGGAATCACAATCCCTGACTTCAAAACATACTACAAAGCTACAGTAATCAGAACAGCATGGTACTGGTACAAAAACAGGTGCACAGATCAATGGAACAGAATTGAAAGCCCAGAAATAAAACCACACATCTATGGACAGCTTATCTTTGACAAAGGAGCTGAGGGCATACAATGGAGAAAAGAAAGTCTTTTCAACAAATGGTGCTGGGAAAACTGGAAAGCCACATGTGAAAGAATGAAAATTGACCATTCTTTTTCACCATTCACCAAAATAAACTCAAAATGGATTAAAGACCTAAAGGTGAGACCTGAAACCATAAGGCTTCTGGAAGAAAACATAGGCAGTACACTCTTTGACATCAGTATTAAAAGGATTTTTTCGGACACCATGCCTTCTCAGAGAAGGGAAACAATAGAAAGAATAAACAAATGGGACTTCATCAGATTAAGGAGCTTCTTCAAGGCAAATGAAAACAGGATTGAAACAAAAAAACAACCCACTAACTGGAAAAAAATATTTGCAAGTCATATATCTGACAAAGGCTTAATATCCATAATATATAAAGAACTCTCGCAACTCAACCACAAAACATCAAACAACCCAATCAAAAAATGGGCTGGAGACATGAACAGACATTTCTGCAAAGAAGATGTACGGATGGCCAACAGGCACATGAAAAGATGCTCATCATCGCTGATCATCAGGGAAATGCAAATCAAAACTACACTAAGATATAACCTTACACCCGTTAGAATGACAAAAGTATCTAAAAATAAGAGCAACAAATGTTGGAAAGGTTGCGGAGAAAAAAGAACCCTCTTACACTGTTGGTGGGAATGCAAACTGGTTCAGCCATGATGGAAAACAGTACGGAGATTTCTCAAAAAATTAAAAATAGAACTAGCATACGATCCAGCCATCCCACTACTGGGTATTTATCCAAAGAGCTTGAAGTCAGCAATCCCAAAAGTCCTATGCACCCCAATGTTTATTGCAGCACTGTTTACAATAGCCAAGACGTGGAAGCAACCTAAGTGTCCATCAACAGACGAATGGATAAAGAAGATGTGGTACATATATACAATGGAATACTACTCAGCTGTAAAACAGAACAAAAACATTCCATTTGCAATCTCATGGATGGACCTTGAGGGAATTATGTTAAGTGAAATAAGCCAGCGAGAGAAGGTTAATCTGTGTATGACTCCACTCATATGAGGAATTTGAAATTATGGACCAAGAACAGTTTAGTGGATACCAGGGGAAGGGTGGGGTGGGGGGGGTGGGCACAAAGGGTGAAGTGGTGCACCTACAACATGACTGACAAACATTAATGTACAACTGAAATTTCACAAGATTGTAACCTATCATTAACTCAATAAAAAAAAAAGAAGTGTGTTTTTAGTATCCAAATATTTGGAAAATTTTCCAAAAATCTTTCTATTATGAATTTTTAGTTTAATTTCATTGTTAGATCATATCTAGTGTAATATCAGTATGGTCACATTGAAATCTACATTCTTGATTTTTCTTTCCTGTTTGTCCTACCTTTTCCCTGTTCCAGTTTTCCTCTTTTCCCACTTTCTTGAATTAATTGCATATTTAAAAAAATAAACCCATTTTATTTACACTATTGGCTTATTAGTTACATCTTTTCATTTTTTCATGGTTGCTCTAGGATTTATAATATACATCCTTAACTTATTACTGATTCAGATTTAGAAAAAGCTAATGGAAACTCTTGACATCAGGAGAATGGAACACTAGCTAATGTGTTCTAGAAACAAAAGGACACTAGACAAAGTCCAGAGTTTATTGTAATTTCCTATAACCACAGTCTTCTTTGATCCTCAAATACCTCAACCACACTCCTGCCTCAGGGCCTTTGTACTTATGAGGCCCTCTGCCTGGAACATTCTTTTGCTAGATAATGACATGGCTTATCTCTTGCCTTCTTACTTTGTTGCTAAGCTGTTAACTAGATCAGAGAGATCTTTCCATAGTATAATACGTAAAAGAACCATCCCTGCTCTTCGTTCTGTACTCTTATTTTGATGTATTTTTTTCTTCTTGGTACTTATCACTTATCACTCACTTAAGTTATATATTTGTTGCTCTGGATTGCCCTCTTT
Source organism: Equus quagga (assembly GCF_021613505.1). NCBI lineage: Eukaryota > Metazoa > Chordata > Mammalia > Perissodactyla > Equidae > Equus > Equus quagga. Next base: position 71,717,835 of record NC_060275.1, read on the forward strand.
GTTCTGTTCACCTTTACGTGCCTGACTCCTTCAACAATGCCTGGTAATCAATAACTGATCAATAAATATTTGTTTAATGAGTGATATTCATTTGTGTCTGTGTTTGTATAGTCTCCTTAGAAAAGAGACCTAATCCACTTGATTAATGAAAACTTACCAAATTGCCTTTAAATATGAAATTGAAATACATTTCTCAAAACACTTTCTTATATTTTTGAATTTAACAATGAAATGTTACAAAGAACTTAGTACCTGTTGTATATTTCCCTTTCAAAGACTTTCTGCTAGGCTTTTTTGCTGTTGACTTCTGAATATCTATCCTAGACCAATATGTAAATTTCACTATCATTTAGAAATACAACTATTTATTTGATGAAAGACTAAGGAATTAACTTGAATTATTTTGTTCTAGTTCCAAAAATTGAGACATGATCTTGAATTGGTACTCTCCACTATTCAGTCCAAGAATGAAAAGTTAAAGGAAGACCTGGAAAGGTATATTTATGTTATAATTACCATTAATCATTGATATATGTTGAATTGGCATTAATGTTTTATTTGGCTATTGTTTGTTTTGTTGTCCATATTTAAAGGGAGCAACAATGGTTGAAAGAACAGCAACAGCTCCTGGAATCTCTTAATGTAATACACAAGGAATTGAAACAGCAGGTTGTGACAGTTTCTGAATCAAGGTATTAATTTTGTATTCTAGCTATTTAAAATAGGAGAAAATATTTTCTTTTTTATGTTACATGTAATATGTAGATGAAAAGAAGGTAAATTACACCAGAAATCGTGAGTCTTACTCTACCTTTTGCCAACTATCAGTTACATGATCTTTTATGAATAACTTGACCTGGTTGTACCTTTAGTTTCCCTACATGTTAAGTAGAGTGTGTTACTTTCATAAAGCTAGTTATTTGGTTTGAACAAATGAAGTTTGAACAAAGTTTTTGATCAACTTTATGTGTAATCAGTTATATATTCTTATGTATTTTATCACTGAAATATTTCTCTTATTGTTTTTGAAATCTATTAGAATCTTTAATGAACTAAAAACTAAAATGCATGATATAAAAGAATATAAGGAAAAACTCTTGATTACCTTGGGTGAGTTTCTAGAAGACCATTTTCCTCTGCCTGATAGAAATGTTAAAAAGAAAAAGGTAAGTTTTAGAGAAGACATTCATGTAGATATTCATATCTGAAATTGTTTCAGATAGGTGCAAATGTAAATTTTCTGATAAACTTTTTTATGTTTTATTATGCATTTCAAAGATACACACAGAGATACATGTACAGAAATATTCCATCACATTATAATATTTATTGAAAAATTAGAAGCAACCTAGTTGTTCAATAAAATAGGATTAAATACATTTTTTATATTTTATCCATATGATTGGGAAAAACATGCAGATTTTAAAAATAATGTATTGAATATTATTGAAGGAGTTAATGAAATGCTCACAATTTATTGTTAAGTGGATAAAACACAGATGATTTAATTGTATGAGTCTAATTTGTACCAAAAAATGTAACAGTTCTTATGTGTGGAGGCAAAGATTATATGTCAGATTTGCTTTTGTTTTCACTATTTTCCAAATTTTCCATGATGAACATATGTAACTTTTAAAATTGGAAGAATGTTGTTTAAAATCTGTTAGTTCATGTAAGTTATTGGCTATTTTAATAGTAGTTATGATGGAATAAACCTTTTCCACAAAAGCAATAAATATTTCATTGGATGACAGAAGATTGGGAGCAACTACTTTGATTCCTGTTTTTAAAAAAGTATATAGTTTAAATATAGAGAACTTGTGGAAATGGAATAGGCATTGAAACTGGCACCGGAATGATCTTTCTAAAAAAATATAGTTTAATCATTTTTAAACAAAACTTTTGATAGCTCCCTGTAGGATGAAGTTTATATTCTGGACTTTGTTTCTTTAGCCTCCTTTTCAACCTTCTTTACCCACTGCTTGCATGAATTCATTCAGTCTTGCTATTGTAGTTCCAGCAAATACGCAATGACATGTCACTTTTTTGTGCCTTATACTTTCTATTCCCTTACAAGACACTTCCTATCTGTGAGGATAACAAATTCCTACTTAAGGCAACTGAAACGTCATCTGTTTTTTAAAAAAATTATTTATTTATTTTTTTGAGGAAGATTAGCTGTGAGCTAATTGCTGCCAATCCTCCTCTTTTTGCTGAGGAAGACTGGCCCTGAGCTAACATCCAGGCCCATCTTCCTCTACGTTATATGTGGGATGCCTACCACAGCATGGCTTGCCAAGCAGTGCCATGTCTGCACCCGGGATCCACACCAGTGAATCCTGGGCTGCCGAAGCGAAACGTGTGCACTTAATGGCTGCGCAACTGGGCCAGCCCATCAAACATCGTCTTTTGTGTGAAGCATGGAATGAAGTTTACGTGTTATTTTATTAGCATTTGTCATCTCATTTTGTGATGATCATTATGTCTGACTCCCTGTTTGCCCACCATGCACTGTGAACTCTTTGATGTGTTTAACTCATCTCTGTATCTCTACTATCTTGCATATCTATTATAGTACCTTTCTGAGTTCATGTTTATTGAATGACTGTGAATATATTAGGAAAAGGAGAAAAAGTTTTCTTAGAATGTGTGGTTTTTTTTATTCTTCCCTTTCTTCTTTGTAACTTTCAGTAGGCTTTACATTTATTATGGACTACGTCAGCCATTCTCTCTGTTATTTATACCCCTTATTCATTTCTGAAATTGTTGACAGCCTGCCGTTAATCATTTCATTAAGTTCATGATTGCTTGATGCTTAATGATCATATTCCTACAGTAACTCACTGACTGACTTTTTGATCCTAATCTCTCTTTTTTTCAAAAATTTTTTTAACCTATTAAGTTTCTCCACAATAGAACCAGAAGTTTGAGGCATTCTGAAAAGGAAGCATTGATCACTGGAAGCCATTAAGCTAGCTCTTTTTTTAATGAAGTATACGAACTATTAATACATGTTACAAAATAATCGATTGCTTTCTCTCTCACGCACTAATACTGGATGTATACTCGGCTGAAGCTGCCATAACAAAATATCATAGACTCTCAGTGGCTTAAACAAAAGAAATTTATTTTTTCACAGTTCTGGAGGCTAGAAGTCCAAGATCAAGGTGCCATTAGGGGTTGGTTTCTGCTGAGGCCTTTCTTCCTTTCTGTGGCTGCTGCCTTCTCGCTGTGTCCTCACATGGCTTTTACTCTGTGTGAGTGTAGAGTCCTTATCATAAGTCCTTATTATAAGGACACCAGTTCAATTGCATTAGGGTCCCACCCTCATGACTGTATTTAACCTTAATTACCTCTTTGAAGGCTCTATCTCTAAATATTGTCACATTATGGATTAGGACTTCAACATATGAATTTTGTGAGGCACAGTTCAGTTCATAACACTGGACTTTATTATTCAAAGATGTGTACAAAGGAGAAAGAAACAACCAAAATCCCTCTACCGGATCATTATTATTAGATGAATGTCATATGAAACACCTTCCTGAATACATATATGTATAGAAACATGAATGGATGGGTGGATCAATGTAGTTTTGTACAAGCTAATATAAAATAAGTATTATATGTAATTTTACTTAAATTTGATAGAAGAAAAATAAGTGAGGATGAATTGTTGAACTGAGATAAATATTTCTTTGCTTCAAGTGATTTTAGTTCTGGAGAGATCCCTAATGTAAAGAAAACAAATTATGAAAAACATTATTAAAGATTATAATAGTTTGCTTAATTTCATCTTTTAATTTTGAGTAGTATTAATAGACTTCCTGCTATGAAAGGTGAGGAAATTAACATTCTCCCTCCTATACCCTTATTTATATTCTATCCTGATACCATCATTCGTGTATATGTTTAGTCTTTATTCTACATTGTATTGGATTCAATGCTTGTCATCTTGTACTATTCATTTTTGAGTTCTCAAGTTTAATCCATCATTTGATTTGATGGGTTTCTTTGACAAGTAATTTATTGAAGAAGAATTCCTGGGTGTCTTATTTTTTGAATTCTTGAATTCAAAATACTTGAATTCTTGAATACTGAAAATACTTTATTTGCCTTTATACTCAAAGGATATCTTTGGCACATTTTTTTAAAATCTCAAGGCTTGGTAGGGATTGCTCCATTCTTCTGAGATGGATTGTGCTGTGGAGAAGTCTGACCCAGCCCGTAGATGTCTGGCTGCCTCTGACTGTAGGCCTGAGGAGTTCTTTATCTTTGAACTTCAGAAATGTAACAGGGATATATCATGATGTTGATCATTCAGTATCAGTTTTGCTTTGAAGATATATTATTTCCAGGGGCAGATTTAGGTCGCATTTCATTTTACGGACATTTTATTTTATGTATCTTACATTGTTTATCATATCCTTATGTTGAAACTTTTTTTCTTTACTTGCTTTCATTATATTTTTCTTCTGCATTTTCTTTGATTGTCTCAAACCTTTAATTTTAATCTGTGCCTTGCTGCTGCTTATTTGTCAATTTTATAATTGAGTTTTCTTTCATCACTGGTAAATCATATGCTGCATTTTACTACTCTTCCACTTAGTAAGATAGTAGAGGTCAGGATATTTTGAGATCCAGCTGTACTATCTTTACTCAGGAATCACATTTTTTTTGTGTGTTTATGAGGAAGATTGGCCCTGAGCTAACATCTGTTGCCAATTGTCCTCTTTTTGCTTGAGGAAGATTGTCTCTGAGCTAACATCTGTGGCAGTCTTCTTCTATTTTGTATGTGGGTTGCTACCACGGCATGGCTTGATGAGTGGTGGAGGTCCATGCCTGGGATCCAAACCCACAAACCCCAGGCAGCTGAAGCAGAGTGCACAAACCCAACCACTACGCTGCCAGGCCAGCCCAGAAATCACGTTTATTTTTGTCAGGGTTATTTTACTATTTCTCTAATATATTTGTATTTCTTTAAGACTTTATAAGAACTTCATGGTAATCTTTGACCAGTTTCAGCAAAGTTCTGTGACTATAACAGGTGACTTTGCAATTAGTAGAATGTCTGAACTCAAAAGCTGCTGATTAGGATTAGTATTATTTTGGAAGGAGATTTCTACCAGTTATCGTTAGAGCCTTGTCCTATTGAACACGTTTTCTTTTTTTTTTAAGATTGGCACCTGAGCGAACATCTGTTGCTAATCTTCTTTTTTTCTTCTTCTCCCCAAAGATCCCCCAGTATATAGTTGTATATTCTAGTTGTAGGTCCTTCTAGCTCTGCTATATGGGAGACTGCCTCAGCATGGCTTGATGAGTGGTGCTAGGTTTGTGCCCAGGATCTGAACCAGCGAAACCCTGGGCTGCTGAAGTGGAGTGTGCAAACTCAACCCCTTGGCCACAGGGTGGCCACCTATTGAACATTTTTAACAGTAATTTGGATAAAGAGGTATAAGATATGATTGTCAAAATTTGCAAATGATATGAAATTAAGAAGGCTAGATAGTAAATATATTGGATGACAGAATTAGGACTATATTTTTTAGCAGGCTAGGAACTAGGCCAAATGAAATAGGATGATATTTAGTGAAGGTACATAGAATATCTTTCTTGGATTTAAAACATTAAAGAATGAAGGTGACAGGGTTGTCCTGGTGGCCTAGTGGTTTAGTTTGCTTGTTCTGCTTCCATGGCCCAGGGTTTGTGGGTTCAGAACCCCGGGTGCAGACCTACACACTGCTCATCAAGCTATGCTGTGGCATCATCCCACATACAAAATAGAGGAGTATTGGCACAGATGTTAGCTCAGTGACAATCTTCCTCAAACACAAAGAGGAAGATTGGCAACAGATGTTAGCCCAAGGCCAATCTTCCTCACCAAAAAAAAAAAAAAAAAGATGGAGGAGACATAACTTAGCTAGATGTATGAAAGAGACTTTGGCATTTTAGACGATAGTATGCTCAGATAGATGTCAGTAAGATGAAATAGATGTCCAAGAGCTAATGCAATCTTAAACTTAATAAATAGAATTCTGTCATCTACAAGTATGGAAGTGAGTCTTCCTTTTCATCTTTGGTGTTCGAATCACACCGAGATCATTGTGGAGACTGCATTATAAAAAAAAAAATAGACAAATTAGAGCACATTCAGAGATCAACCATCATATTGAGGGGCCACAAGTCTATGGCTTATGAAGAATAATTGAAGGAACTGATCATGATTAACATGGAGAAGACTTGAGGCTCATAATAGCTGTCTTCAAATATTGGAGGAACTCTTGGATGGAATTGGAATAAGATTTATTCTTTGTCATTCCAAGGAAAAAAGAACCAGTGAGGTGAGTTAACATGAACCATCAAGAACTATTCAAAGATAAACAGGGCTCCCTGGGAAGCAAGTTTTCCTGTCCTGAAGCTGTATAAATACAGTTTGGAATGTCATTTGTTTGGGATATTTTGGTTGAGGAGTTCAAACATTAGGTTTTTTAAATATGAGTATATATAATATATTTAATATAATTTATCTATTTTATATTTACAGGTAGTTTGAATTGTATCTTCTAGTAATTACAAAAGATTTCACTGTCTTAAAGGTTGTTTCAACTGCATTTTTATGAACCTGACTGTTTAGTACAAGCAGGTTGTTTACTTTCAGAATTCTTTTAAAACCATCTAATTATCAATGTTTGGTTTTAGTGTACCTTGTACCATAACAATTAAATATTTTTTAAATTTTGTAAATAATGCATCCTACTGTTCTGCCACTTGCAGAACTGAAATGTTAATTGTTTGTTATTCACATTTCTCTCAAAGAAAAACGTTCAAGAATCCACTGCACAGCTGATAACACTGCATGAAATGTTAGAGGTAAGTGTTTTGTGTAGTTGTTTTGTCTTGAAGCTGTCTCTTAGTGATTTGTGAACAATTATACACAGTCTTAAAAAGGAACTGCTTTAGTTCTTAAAGTATACACCAATCTTTGTTAAATATATTTATATTAATTTATCTTTAGTATAAAATTAGATTCTGTTTTCTATACAGTACTAGAAAGAATATTGTAATTTTTTAAAAGAACATGAAATTAGAGTCTTAACCCTTACTCATGTTCCCAAGATTATTACTTTAAGGAAATTTTTGTGATGTTATTTAGAATTTACACAGTGAAATCCTATGCTTTTACATTGATAGAATCTTTAGTTGGTAACTCTCTATTCTATCTAAAATACATAAGTGAGGTTAGCGATTCTTTTCATAAAGTTGCAGAAATTTGTGCAAAGTTTTCCTTGAAATGCATCAGCCTCTTTTTCACAATGTAAAGACTGGGTAATTTCAACTTTTTTCTGCTTGATATTTACTTTTTTAAAAAAATATCTTTGACCTTTTTAAAAAAATGTTTTTGAACTTCAGTTATCAAATATATTAAATATTTTAGAAGATCTTGATAGACACTGCATTGCTAATTAAGTGAAGAAGAAGGTAAAATAGTCTATGAAGAGCAGGATGTTTAACAATATGTGCCTTTTAAAAATCATTGATGAATTGAAAGAGTGATTTCAGAAAACTTGTGGCATTGTAATTTTATGAATTAGATGCTAAATTGTCTATTTTTATTCAGCTAAGTAGTTTTGTTGTCTCAGGATATCTTAATATAGAATATTATTGCTTTGAAAAGCAAAATACAAATATTTATTAGATTAGTAATTAGAACAGATGAGTGATTAGATTAGATTAGATTAGTGATTAGAATCTTTTAACATATTTCTAGTTACTCCAAGTTATGCTGAAACTAAGAAACTACTACTTCTTAAGGATGACTTAACTTTTCTTAAATAAAAGTTGTCATATATGTGGCAAATATTGACAAGTTTTAACTGGGAAATACATGTGTAACTTTTGAATAGTATACTGTGAGGTACCATATGAAACTTAGAATTAGAAATCGTTTTTGTCTCCAAGGCTAGTATTATCAATGATAAAAGTAACCAATATTAAACTCCAATTCAGTGAAAAATAAAACAATATATGTGTTTATTTTGAAGTTGAACTTTTAGCATTTTATTATTTCTAGATCTACTAGAATTTTGATTAATATAATTGAAATTAGAAATGGAAGGTAAGAAAGATCTGAAATTGTATTAAAATAAGCAGTTGCTTTAAAGTAGGAATAATATTTAATTTTTTAATTATCATACCTAAAATAAATGAGAGCAAAAACTTTTTTACCCAGGATGTGGTACTTGAAATAGCTAAGTTAATGGTAGGTAAAAATTTCATTTCAAGTATTGAGATATTGATATTATTATGAAACGTGATTGAAATGAGAGCTTCATAGTTTAATTTTATTTCTATGATACTTTATTTTGTATAAATTATGCTTTTTCTTTTCTTCATTCCTTAAAATTATATCTTTTAATTGAAGCTTTGGCCTGGCAATTCAGAGATATGGAGTGTAATCCATGATCTGCCGCTTATTACGTGCCCCTTGGGGAAATTCTTAACCCTTCTGAGTTCTGATTTTTAATTTGTGAAGGTGCTGTGTGGTAGCGGAGGAGGCAGAGTAATAGATATTTAGCATTTTTGAGTATGTTTGATAGGACGTAAGTGTTCAAAGAATTGTAAATATGTGTTTCTTGACAAAACTTTCCCAATGCCAATGGATTTGGGAAAGACAGGATTCTCAGTGCACGTTAGCATTCTTTCCCCCAGCTTATTTGACCATAGAAACTCTGTTTTTCAAAACTAAGAACATCCTTAGGGAGACCAATTCCATTGAAAGCAGTTTAGGAAATGTTAGATTATATAATTTACTACAAATGCTCAAAACTTTATAATTTGTGATTGTAACTCCTCAACATCCTTAGTGAAGAAATCAGAGATATTCCAGATGAAGTTGAAGGAAATGATGATGATAGAAATATTGTTTTGAAGATTTATCAGAAGACTAGGTGTCTTTTTTGGGGGATTGGGTTGGTGATTCCTTTTTCCCTCAAATATTAATACACGCATACTAACTGTTTTTTGAACTTTGTGCATATTTTGTTGAGTATTAAATTTGTTTGTTTCTTATTTTTATTTTTAAGAAATAATTATAACCAAACATCTAATCTAAGGAAATTATTAATCCTGAGAAGTGGGAGAACTGTAAATGCCTTTTAAAAAGTTTTTAGAAAATGTTTTCCATTATTAAAAGAGGGAACGTTCCTTCTTTGGTGAAAAACATTATTAATGTCTTATTATAGTTGTATCAATTTTTTCCCAAGTAAGGTATATTTTGAATGCTATTTTTTCCTAGATTCTTTTAAATAGATTATTTGATGTTCCACATGATCCATATGTCAAAATTAGTGATTCTTTTTGGCCACCATATATTGAGCTGCTCCTGCGTAATGGAATTGCCTTGAGACATCCAGAAGATCCAACCCGAATAAGATTAGAAGCCTACCATCAGTAAAAGGATGGTCTCTTTTTCACACAGTACTCGAAAGAATTTTGTCATTCAAGGATAATGGAAACATTGAGGATTACTTGGATAAAGAATATTATTTGCAAATCAAAGCACATAGTCCATCTTTCTTTTATCCTTAAAATGACACATGCTGTCATCTCCTATTCATTTAAAAATGGTCCTTTCACATTCAGGAAGTGCTTTGGTGTTTTAAACTAGATGGACAAGAATGCAAGTAAAAAATATTCTAGACTTAATCATTATAAAACATTTAATGTATCTTACTTTTGCAATATTCTTTGGAAAATTCTTTGCTAATTTATGATATTACTAATGTAATATTTTCCTTTTAAAATTTATGACAGTTTCCATTTTGCATTTTGAGTTGTAGTTGATGCTTCACCTCCTTTAAATTTAGGAATTATAATGGAAAGCCCTTTAATTTGCAGATGGCTTTAAAATTGACTTAGTATCTGATGTAGAAGGAAGTGTAATTTAAAAGTGTTTAGTAAATTTGTTCCATGTATACTGTCTTATTTCTAGATTTGCTAAAAATTGGAATATAAAAAACTAATGGATAAAGATAGCATGAAAACTATATTTTAATGTATATTATATAACAAGTGATATTATATATTAACCCACTCTTGACTTTGTTAATCATTACTAACAAAATTGTGTTCATAAAATTTTGTTTATCCACTGTGACTTTTCTGTAAATAAAATTCTGTCATCTAAAAATCTCTAGCTGTTTTGGTGATGTGGCATGATATTTTAATAAGTTAAATAGGCTTTTTGTAGGTAGATAAATGAAAATATTATAGGACTTATTCAGGCTTACATACAAGCTACAGTAGAGAATTCCAAACCAATTTAGTATCATTAGTTTTTTAAGAGGACTTAGTGTGTACTTTTACATTTGAAAATGCTTTTTAGTATATATCATTCAAGTTTCTTGCTTAAATACTTCATCTTTTTTAAAGTAAGCAAATAATATTCCAAGTATACTTTGTCCCTTCTATAGGAAATACAAATACTGTTATATTTTAGTGAATGTAAGTTCTTTTATGGGAAGATGACATATAAAGTACCTTCCTAGAATACTCTAGTTGGGAGTCAAAGAATGAGCAACTTTTATTCCTTGAAGTTACTGGAGAAGGGAGAAATGGTTCTGGCAGTATAAGTCTGATGGTAATTCTACAGATCAGGCAGAGCTGTTGTCGGGGACTTCCCTGTGTTGCGAATTACAGAAAGAAATAAATAAAAGCAAAAAACAACTTGATGATTTATTTGGCAAGTATTCATTTTGCATTTTACTGAAGAATCTGCTGGTTAGGATCATTTTACTACAGTGTCTTGTATAAGGCTCTAAAGAAAACTATGATGATTGCATCCTACTTTAATTCATTAACCCAGGCTTCTTACATAACAAGATTATTTGCCTACTTTTGATCTAAATCATAAACAAAGTAAATTATAGTGGAATTAGTCTTGATTTGTACTCCATCTAAGCTTACAGCCCTTAAAGCTTTTTGTGGTTTTGAGCATGTTGGAGAAAATGTTTCAGGTTCTGAAGACCTGTATGTATTTTCACTCTTCATTGATTTAAGAAAATCGCTGAAATCTATTAAAACTTAGAATTTGTTTTTATTTCACCAGGTCTTAAATATGATAATGCAAAATATCTGAAAGTAATACCACATTCTAGCTTTCCCACACCAGATGGTGATGTTAGCCTAACTTAGAAACAAAAATTTGTTTTGGTCTACCACAAAATATATTTAACTTTGTGATTGGTTGATATGTATGCATGGATCGATTTGGGAGAAATTAAATCTCTATTTGGTTCAAAATTCAACCCAGTTGAATATGACCTTCTTGAGTCTTATTCTGTATTTTATATGGTTGTACATCTATATTAACATTTTTGACTCCCTTATTTTCCATAGTTTACTTTGTTGTTCATTTAGCTAACTTTTAGTTTAATTCTTTTTGCTTTTACCAAGAATTATATTTTTCAATTCTATACAATATCTTACCTCACTTTATTTTCTGATATTTACTAGTAAGTGATTAATAATAATAACTGAAATAAGAATGGTGAATGAGATGTCCTGTTGCCCTTTTGGTATTTTCTAATCAAAACATTAAAAATATGTAATCTTTATGCTTATGATGCCTCCTGATAGACTGTATTTTTTCTAAAGTTTTTGTGGGTCTGTCAATATGCTACCACTTGCTAAATGCAGCATCCCAATACTTTATTGTTAACCTTTTATGACATGTGGACTCAGAAGCATCAATTAGTAAAGTGAAAAATTGCATACTATTACCTTATTTTTAATATTTTTCTTCATTTGTTCTTTGTCTTCTACCTTGTGTGGATTGAATATCCCTTTTTATGGCATTCAGAGATTTTAACTTTTATCTGATTTTCAATTATACAAAAAAATGAATGCATTTGTTTTTGAAAAATTATTACAGATATTACAGATAAATCTACGTTTCCTTTGACCACATTTGGAATTTGGGTTCCCCATACCAATGAGGTAGCCACTGTTTGATACATGCTATTAATTTTCAGCTTACATTATCATCTTTTCCTACCATTTAACTGTGTCAAGAATATAATAAAATCCATGTTAATGAATCTTCTTTTGTAGTAATCACAGAGCCAATTCATATCACAGTGGGTTGTTACATATCTGTTCACTATCCCCATATAAAATTTCTGCATTACAGTGTTTAATGTTAATACAAGTCTTTAGTATAAAAATATAATTTGATTTGTTCAACTGTATTAATTTTGTTGAAAGATAATTATGGTTAATATAATTTTAAAATAGTTTTTTAACTTTTCTGAGTAATAAATGATTCTTTTGAACCCCAGAAGTGCTCTATTCTTTTAAACAATATAAGAAGCAATATTTGCCAGCCATTTTGATAGATACATGAGGCATGTAGGAATCTGGGCAAGGGAAGTAGCAGGAATATGTGATGTAATTATGGATAATTCAAATGGGCTAGACTTACTAACATAATCTGATGGGAGGAAAATGCTTACATTCTCTTGAATGCTTTGGTTAGTCTGCTGTAATATATTTGTCTGTTTGGTCATTATAACTTGCTAAAAGTACTGAATTTGCTTCTAGTTGGTAGCTAATTTAGGGTACCTGTTACAAAGAAGGAGAGAGTAGAATCTTGAGTCTCAGTAATTTCATTTTTTGTATTTTGCCATTCCTATTATTTGTTAAAAGATATACCTAAAAAGTTAGGTCTCTGTACCCTCTTTTAAGTGTACTGTGAGAGTAAAATAAAATCTTTTATTTTTCTTATTTGTAATCTATCATAACAGTTTATTCCATAATATCAACAGTGTATTCTGTGATTATATGTTATGGATAAGTAAAGTGATTGACAACCCTGTTAATTTACCTTCATTTATTCCTTCTCTAACACTCTTCCTTTCTTTATGTAGATCCAAGTTTCTAACCCACATCATTTTCTTCACTCTGAAGAATTTTTTTTAACATTTCTTGCAAGGCAAGGCAACTGACAACAAAATCCCTCAATTTTTGTTTGTCTGTGAAAGTCTTTTTTTCCCCTTCCCTCTTGAAGGATAATTTCACTGGTTACAGAATTCTAAGTTGGTGGTTTTTAATCTTTAAAACACTAAATATTTCACTCCACTCTTTTCTTGTTTTCATGATTTCTAAAGAGAAGTCTAATGTAATTCTTATCCTTATTCCTCCATTTCAAGATTTTTATTCCTCTGGCTTCTTTCAATACTTTGTTTTTGTTTTTCTGGAATTTGAATATGATATGCTTCTGTGTAGATTTTTTTGACATTTATCCTGCTTGGTGTTTTCTGAGCTTCCTGGATTTGTGACTTGGTATCTGTCATTATCATTATTACTTCAAATATTTCGTGTCCCTTTCTTCTCCTTCTGATAGTCCCATGACGTGTATGTTAAACATTTTGTAATCATCTAATAGTTCTTAGCTATTCTGTCTGGTCTTTGTCACTCTTTTTTTCTGTCTGCATTTCAGTTTTGGAAGTTTCTATTGACACATTTTCAAGCACACTGATTCTTTCCTCAGCTGTGCCCACTCTCTTGCTGAGCCAATCAAAAGCATTCTTCATTTCTGTTACATTGTTTTTAATTTTTAGCATTTCCTTTTGATTCTTTCTTAGAGTCTTTATCTCTGCTTATATTACTATTTATTTTTTCACCTTATTTACTTTTTCCATCAGAGCCTATAGCATATTAATTGTAGTTGTTTTAAATTCCTGGTCTGATCATTCCAAAATCTCTGTCATATCTGAGTATGGTTCTTATGCTTTTTCTCTTCAAGGTGCCTTTTTTTGTCTTTTACTATGGCTTTTAAGTTTTGTTAATCCAGACATGATGTACTGGATAAAAAGGAACCTGGTACTGGCTCCACTGGCTATTTCTGCTCCTGGGCTTCTGCTCTAGTAACTGTGATGTTATGTATTTGTCTGTCTGTGATTGACAGCAAATGTAAGAGATTAGTGGGAGGAATTTGAAATACTGGTATAAAGTATTTGCATTACTCGTTATGTGGTATAATATTATTTGAAAGTAAAGTTGGATTAGTTCTAAGGTCTATATTGCAAACTCTAGCGCAATAACTAAAAAAAAAGGTTTTTAAGGAAAAGCATCATATAAAATGCTTGTTTAAACTAGAGAAGGCAAAAAAGTGGAAAACAAAAAAGAACAAGGGCAATAAATAGAAAACAGTAACAAACACGGTAGATCTAAATCCAACTATGTCAATAATCACTAAATGTGACTAGACTGAATATACAAATTAATACAGGACTGTCAGAGTAGTTGATAAAACAAGACTCAACTATGTTTATTACAAGAATGCATTTGAAATATAAAGACTCAGATTAAAAGTAAAGGGATGGAGAAAGATATACCATGCTAACATTAATGAAAAGAAACCTAGACTTAGCTATATTAATTTCAGACAAAGCAGACTTCAGAGCAAGGAAAATGACCAGGAATTATGAATGGCACTTTGTATTGATAAAGTGGTCAATTCTCTAAGAAGACATAATAATCCTTAATGTGTTTGCACCTAACAACATTATCATAATACATGAGGCAAAAACTGATAGAACTCCAAGAAGATATAGCTGAGTTCGCTATTGTAGTTGGAACCTTCAGCATTCCTGTATCAGTAATTGATGGGTCCAGCAGGCAGAAAGTTAGTAAGGGTTTAGTTAAACTGAACAGCACCATCAATCAACTGGTTCTAATTGACATTTGTAGAATACTTATCCAGTAACAGCAGAATACATGTTCTTTTCAAGTTCACATGGAACATTTACTAAGACCTCATTCTGGGTCATGAATAAATTTTTAAAAATAGACTGCAAAGTATGCTCTCAGACTACAATAGAATTAAACTAGAAATCCCAATAACAGAAAGATACCTGGAAAATCCCACAATATTTGGAGATTAAACAACACACTCCAAAATAATACACAAATCAAAGAAGTCTCAAGAGAAACTTTTAAATATTTTGAACTAAATGAAAATGCTACTCATCAAAATTTGTGAGATGCAGCAAAAACAGTTTAGAGAGAAATTTATAGCATTGAATGTATTTCTTAGAAAAGATGAAAGAGCTAAAAGCAATAATCTAAGATTCCACCTTAGGAAACTGGAAAAAGAAGAGCAAATTAAATCCAAAGTAAACAGAAGAAAAGAAATAATAAAAATCAGACTTGAAATCAGTGAAAATGAAAACAGGAGAAATCAGTGGAGCAAATCAATGAAACCAAAAGCTGCTTGTTTGAAAATATCAATAGAATTGATAAATCTGTAGCCAGGCTAACTAAGAAAGAAAGAAAACAAAAATTACGATATCAGAAATTGAGGGACCATCATTACTGATCCCAGGAAGATTAAAAAGATAAAAAATAAGTTAAAAACAAAACAGGGAAGATAAAGGCATATTATGAACAACTTTATGCCCACAAATTTTATAATTTAGATGAAATGGAACAATTTTATGAAAGACAATCTACTAAAATTCACACAAAGGAAAATAGCTACTTTGCTTAAGCCTATATCTATTAAAGGAATTGAATCAATAAATAATGTTTCCAAAACAGAAAGCATCAGGCTCAGATGGTTCCAGTGGTGAATTCTACCAAATATTCAAGAAGGAAATGATGCCAATTCTTTACAATCTGTTCTATAAAGTAGAAGCAAAGAGAATGGTTTCTGACTCGTTCTATGAGGCCAGCATTACCCCAGTACCAAAACCAGACAAAGACGTTACAAGAAAGGAAAGCTACAAATATCTCTCATGAATATAGGTGCAAGAATCCTCAAGAAAAGTAATGAGATTCAGGGCTGGCCCCGTGGCCAAGTGCTTAAGTTCACATGCTCCACTTCGGTGGCCCAGGGTTTCACCAGTTGGGATCCTGGGCATGGACATGGCACTGCTTGTCAGGCCATGCTGAGGCAGCGTCCCACATGCCACAACTAGAAGGACCCACAACTGAAAAACATACAAGTATATACTAAGGGGGTTTGGGGAGAAAAAACAGGGAAAAAAAAGTAATGAAATTCAACAATGTATCACAAAAGAGTATATACCATAGCCAGTCACATTTATTACAGGTATGCAAGAATGGTTCAATATTCAAAAATCAATTAATGTAATCTATCACACCATCAGACTAAAGCAGAAAAATCATATGATCATACCAATAGATTACAGAAAAGCCGTTTGACAAAATCCAACAGCCATTCATGATAAAAACTCTCAGCAAGCTAGGAATAGAAAGGAATTTCCTTAACTTGATAAAGAACATCTGCAAAAAACTTACAGCTAACGTACCTTCTTAATGATGGGAAACTAAATGCTTTTTCTCTAAGCTTGAGAGCAAGTCAAGAATGTCTCACCACTCCTAGTCAACATTGTATTAGAAGTTCTACCTAATGCAGTAAGACAAAAAACATCCCAAGAATCAACAAAAAATCTCTTGGAACTAAAGTCCGGTTATAGCAAGGTTGCAGGATATAAGGTTAACATACAAAAGTTACCTGTATACACTTGAAAGTCAAAACGTCATTTACATTAACGCCAAAAAAAGAGAGAGAGAAATACTTATTATAAATCTAACAGAATATGTACAAGATTTATACGAGGAAACCTACAAAAGTTATAAAAGAAATCAAAGAAGATCTAAATAAATGGAAAGATACTCCATGTTTATGGATAGAAAAACTTAAAGTCTCAATTCTTCCCGAATTGATTTATAGATTTAAAGCAATCCCAATCAAAATCCCAGCAAGTTACTTTGTGGAAATTAACAAATTGATTCTAAAGTTTATATGGAAAGGCAGAAGACTCAGTATAGCTGCCACAATGTTGAAGAAGAACAAAGTTGGAAGACACCAACTTTAAGACTTACTATAAAGCTATAGTAACCAAGACAGTGTGATATTGGTGAAAGAATAGACAAATAGATCAATGGAATAGAACAGAGAGCTCAGAAATAGACCCATGCAAATATGGCCAGCTGATCTTTGACAAAGGAACAAAGGCAGTCCAATGGAGAAAGCTTAGTCTTTTTCAACAAATGATCTTAGAACAGTACATGCACATGCAAAAAGAAAAACAAATGAAAACAACAAGCAAACAAAAACTAGACACTGACATTACACCTTTAACAAAAATTAAAATGGATCATAGGCCTAAATGTAAAATGCACAGCTGTAAAACTTCTAGAAAATAACATGAGAAAATCTAGTTTGACTTTGGGTTTGGTGAAGACTTTTTAGATACAACAGCAAAAGTACATTTCATGAAAAAAAAATGATAAGTTGGACTTTATTCAAATTAACAACTTCTGCTCTGTTAAAGACTGTATGGAAAAGACATAGAATGAAAAAGTAAGCCACAGACTGGGAGAAAATATTTGCAAAACACATATCTGATAAAGATAACACAAAACTAATCAAAATATGCAAACAACTCTTAAAATTCAACAATAAGACAACAAACATCTCAATTAAAAAGAAGGTAAAAGATCTGAACACGGGACCGGCCCCATAGCTGAGCGGTTAAATTTGTGCACTCCACTTTGGCAGCCCAGGGTTTCACTGGTTGGGATTCTGGGCGCAGACCAAGCACCGCTCATCAAGCCATGCTGATGTGGCATCCCGCATAGCTCAACTAGAAGAACTTACAATTGGAACATACAACTGTGTACTGGGGAGATTAGGGAGAAGAAAAAAAGAAAAAGATCTGAACAGACAGCTCACAAAAGAAGATATACAGTAGGCCATGCTGTGGTGGCATCCCACATAGAAGAACTAGAATGACTTACAACTATGTACTGGGGCTTTGGGGAGGGAAAAAAAACCGAAAAAAAAGAGAGGAAGATTGGCAACGTGTTAGTTCAGGGCCAATCTTCCTCACCAAAAAGCATACCTTAAAAAAAAAACAAAGGATGGCTCAAATCAAAAACGTTGGCAACAACAAATGCTGGTGAAAATGTGGAGCAACAGGGACTCTCATTCACTGCTGGTGGGAATGCAAAATGATACAGCCAC
This sequence comes from Equus quagga, assembly GCF_021613505.1. Lineage (NCBI taxonomy): Eukaryota > Metazoa > Chordata > Mammalia > Perissodactyla > Equidae > Equus > Equus quagga. The sequence goes on from NC_060275.1 coordinate 71,735,890, forward strand.
CCTGGAAAGCAGTTGGGCAGTTTCTTATAATATTAAGCATACTCTTACCATGCGACCCACTGATTACACTCCTTGATATTTACCCAAATGAGTTGAAAATGTAGGTCCATACAAAATCCTGCACACAAATGTTTATAGCAGCGTTTTTCATAACTGCCAAAAATTGGAAGCAATCCAGATGTTCTTCAATAAGTGAATGGACAAACTGTGGTACATCCATACAGTGGAATATTATTCAGCCATGAAAACAAATGAACTATCAAGCCATGAAAAAATATGGAGGAACCTTAAATGCATATTGCTAAGTGAAAGAAGCCAATCTGAAAAGGCTACATACTATATAATTCCAGCTATATGACATTCTGGAAAAGGCAAAACTATGGAGACAATTAAATAATCTATGGTTACCAGGGACTGTTAACTGGGGTGGGATGGACAGGGTAGGGAGGGGTGGGATAAGTAGGTGGAGTACAGGGAATTTTTAGGGCAGTGAAACTATTTTTTGTGATACTGTAATGGTAAATATATAACATGCATTGTCAAAACCTATAGAACTGTACAATACAGAATGAATCCTAATGTAAACTATGGACTTTACTTAATAACAATGTATCAACATCAACAAATACAATGTATCAATAATGTATCAATATGAGTTCATCAATTGTAACAAGTGTAACACAAATACAAGATGTTAATGACAGGGGAACCTATGGGTGGGGGAAAGGTAGTATATGGGAAATCTGTACTTCTCAATTTCTCTGTAAACCTAAAACTGCTCTAAAAATAAAGTCCCACAAGGATGGGAGAAGGGAGAGAGAAAAAACAAAATATAAAATGCTTATTTTCATATAGATGTTAGGTAGATGTTAAGGGATACCAAACAAACAAAAACTAATCAGATAGTAAAAGGTTAAATAAGAGAAAAGTTATAATTAACAAGTTAACCACTAGAACAAAAATGCAAACCTTCCTAAATACGAGAAAAGTTTAAATCAGAGCAAAGAATACATATAGAGAATGAAACATAACATATAACAAAATTCACATAATTAAAAAACATCATGATAATGTCTGGGGAGAACCCCAACTTCATATAAGATGACAAGGAGTAAATTTCTTACACTTCCATAAGTGCTGAAAGTATATGCAATTTAATGGATCAGAGCCAAACAGTTTATTACAGCATTGCAAACAAGAGGAGTTATCAGCATTGTTGTGCTAGCTTTCGTTGTCCCCAAGTCCCGTGGAGCAATATAATGAGGCTAGATGGAGGCTACATATGCAGTGGGTTTTGCCACAGCTTAGGAAGCCAGGATCAAAGAATGCTTAGCACCTTTTGTAGCAAGCAGCAAATAAGTCAGTACTCCTCACTGGGGAGCAAGCACTTAAATCGTGGTCATGCTTTGGTTACCTTGACATACTTATTTGCCTATGTGACTAGTTCCAGAAAGTGCTCAATATCAGAAGTGGGTAACCCTTGTAGTTTTGCACTCAGCAAGAGCGTGAAGAAATGCTCATAGCCTAAAGAGGCCTGCCTCTCCTAAAATAGATATGAGACCAAACATATTGGTCATAACAATGAGAATCTCCTTAGCTCACAAAGCAAAACCCAAGTGCAGTATATGTGAGGCATACCTAAAACAAAATAATTTAAAGAGCCTAAACATAAAGGGATAGAAAGAAGTCTATAAGGCAAATGGAAATTTTTTGCCCATTTTGAAATTGGGTTGTCTGTCATCTTATTGAGTTTTGAGAGTGTTTGTGTATTCTGAATACAAATCTTTTATCACATATATGATTTACAAATATTAGGTAGGCTCCTGGATGAGAAAAACAGCAATAGCGGAAAAACTGGTGAAATTTGAGTATGGTCTAGTTAATAGTATTGTACCAATGTTAGTTTACTGAGTTTGATAATTATAATACAGGTTTATAAGCTTTTAACATTACAGAAACCAGGTGAAGGACACATAGGAACTCTGTACTACCTTTGCAAGTTTAAAATTAAGTTAAAGTAAAAAGCTAAAAAAAAAGTATGACTTCAAAGTGATACAGTGAGTTCTCACATTAGTGTACTCTTTATTCTAACATGTGGCTTTGATATGTAAAGTTTAAAAGAGAAAACATAAGGAAAAATGTATAGAAAGACTTAAAAACTAGATAAGCATATTAGTGGATCAGAAATCAGAAGAGAAATAGAAAGCTGTGAGTGGAAATGATGCCACAGTTGTATTTGACTCTAAGTTTAGAAGTACTTGATGATTAGGAGAATTTAGTTCTTTCCTGATAATGAATATTAAAAGTTCTCCATATGAGAAAGACTAGAATCAGGGTCACTGATTGAAGCTAAGGGCTTGAGCGGGTCTCTTCACACTCAAAACCTTATGAAAGGAGATCTAAAATAAAAACAAAACCTCTATGTCTTATAACAAGCTGTGGCCTAGGAAAGTGAAAGTCTCACAGATATGGCTGTATCATCAGAAATTAAGTGGGGATGTGTTAAATATCTAATCTCACTTAGATGGATGCAATAGCCAGTCTCCAAGTTCAATGATCCTCCCCTGCTGGTATTCATGTCCTTGGTTAGCACTGCCTCTGCGATATTGTGTCCTTGTTGGTCTCTGTGACTGATAGAACATAGTGAAAGTGACAGTGTGCAGCTTAGAGGGCAAGATCATAAAAGCTAGCAATCCAACTGAGATCAAGATGGAAGAGGCAATGTCTTTTATGACAAACAACCTGTGTTGAGGCCTGCATGAGCAGGAACTGAGGTCTGTCAACAACCAGCACCACCCTATCAGCTGTGTCACTGAGCCACCTTCAGCCTTCAGATAACTGTAGCCCTGGCCAAAATCTTGACTGCAACCTCATGAGAAACTCCAAGCCACAACTGTTCAGCTAAGCTGTTTCTGAATTTCTGACACACTGAAACTGTGAAAAAATGTTTGTTGTTTAATTTTGGATTATCTTATTATATAGTAATAGACAATTTTATCATTGGAATGATAAAACACCGTAATAACTGGTTATACAGTTGGAGGTGGGACAGACAAAAGCAATTTAAAAACTCCTAGGTGAGGAGGGGTCAAAACAGGGATAGGAAGGGAGTAAGAATGACATACCATAAACATAACACTTTTCCCAGTAAAATGACCATGCAAACCAAAATGTTGAATAAGTGAAGGAATTTAAAGATAGCCAAGGCAGCAAATTTTGTTGCTTGCCTCTACTCTTACTGCTAACAGAACTAAATTTTGTTTGGGTAATCCATTCTTGTCTACACAGCCATGCATTTAGCTAAACCGAACATGGTTGTCTGGATCCCCTTCTTAGTGATTTATTTCGGAATGCATTTGATGCAATATTGGCTTAATATATATGTCTACTGAAGAACTTTTGGGAAAGTTTTTTTACTGATTAAAAAATGTATGGGAAGAGATGGGTTCTTTTGTTTGGTGGATGTTATTGGGTATGCATCAAACATCTGGAACTATTTAGCCACTTTGTAACCATAAGGAGAGCTGCCGTGGACAAATCTGGCATATTTAGTATGGCAGAGTCACAAAAGATAACAAATTCTGATAATGTTATTGAGCCAGTGAATTAATTGGCCCTAGAGCTGCTCTACTATGGAACATGATATATAAAATAATAAATTTTCCTTCTGGTTTAAGTCAATTGAGATAGGTTTTTATGTTGCTTGTAACTGAATGCACTCTAGCTGGTAGCAACATACAACAGAATTATCAAATGGAACATTCATCTCAATGAAACTAATTTTATAGGACAATCTGACAAAGACTTTAAAACGTGTATTTTGAGGTTATTTGAAGAAATAAATTTCTTCCATTTCAAAAAGGCTGGAATTGTAACACAAAACGAGGACCAATTGAAACAACATTTGGTTATGAAAAGGAATTAATTACAAATCTCATATATGATTAAATATAATAATTTAAATACAAATTCTACAAGGGGGATAAACTTAACTGGATAGAGTCAAAGATTGAATTAATGAATTGAAAGATAATTTGATAAATTCATCCAGAAAGATAAAGAGATAAAAATTATGAAGAGCAGATAAGAGATATAGAGGGCAAATTGAAGTACTTCCCCAAGACAGAAGTTCCTGGTGAAAAGAATAGAGAGAATGATGGATAAGTACTATTTGGATACATAACAGCTGAAAAAGTTCCAGCATGCAGAACAACAGAAATCCTCAGAAAAACATGTACATTGAGAATGATGGATAAGTACTATTTGGATACATAACAGCTGAGAAAGTTCCAGCATGCAGAACAACAGAAATCCTCAGAAAAACATGTACATTGAATACCATGCAGGATAAATCAAGCTAAAACCACACCATGAAGTAGTTTAGTGAAACTGCAAAACATCAAGGAGAAAATTTTCAAAGATACCAAAGAGAAAAGATAGTTTAGCAACACAGAAGTAGCAATTAAGGTTATCTGCAACAATAGATGTTGGTGCTGAGGGGAAAAAAAAGACCGTCAGCCTAGAATTCCATAATCAGCTAAACTATTATTCAAGAATGAGAACAAAATAAATTTTCTGACATATGAAAACTAGAAATCCTTCTCATCACACACCTCCCTAAAAGAACTGTTAGTAGACATACTTCAACAAGCAGAAAAGTTAATTTAGCAGAAGGATGAGGGATAAAAGAAACAAACATAAACACACAAATTTATTTAATAACAGTTATGAAAGGAAGATATTTAGAAAGAAAAAGTATTTTTGGAAAAGATGTTGCAAGGATATCATACTTAAGAACATCTGGCTATTCAAATAGGAAAATACAACCTATGTTTAAAGGAAAAATCCCTACAACGTTACCAAGTTTGTGTTAACCTGTTCATAGTGACAGGGAAAAAGCAATTTTGTCACATTGTTATCATATGCATATAAGTTGTGACCTATTTTTAGGAATCGATATTGCAGAAGTAAAGAATAAATGTTTGGTAGGAAGTTAATTTATGGGAAATACTCAAGAGTTTTTGAAGACAAAATAGGAATTCCCTCTTATTTTTGGCTTATCCTAGGGCATAAAATGTTTGTTTGGCCTGTGGAGCATGATATGCATTCTTACTGTGTAATGGCAGCAGGGCAAAGGGTTGCTATTGCTTCATGGCAATTGCATATTATAAAGAAACCAATGGTTTTTGCTTTTTTGTAAGAAAAAAAAATATAGTAAGTAGGCAAAAATCTCTTTAAGAATACAAAGAGCCCTAAACATAAAAGAAAAAAGTTAAAATGGACTATATTAAAATTAGGAATTTTTGTCTATAAAAAAGGAAAACACCTTTAGAGAGTTAGAAGGAAACCTATAGAATGGGAGAAAGTATTTACAGTATCTATATCCAACGAAGAACTCAAATGTGTCATATATAAAGAATGCTGAAAAATCAATAAATAGAAGACATTCATCCCAGTTAGAAATTTTATTGGTAAAAAGACTTGAGACACTTTATAATAGAGAACAATTACCTTGAAAATCTTTTAAAAATAATGGAGAGAGAGAGTCTTAGTATGTTTGGGCCGTTATAACCAAATACTACAAACTGAGTAACTTATAAGCAACAGAAATTTATTTCTCACAGTACTGCAGGCTAAAAGTCTGAGATCAGGGTGCCAGCATGGTCGGGTGAGGGCCTTCTTCCTGTTTCATAGCTGGTGACTTCTCTGCATGTCCTCACGTGGTGAAAGGGGTGAGAGATTTCTATAGGGTCTCTTTTATAAGAACACTAATCCCATTTATGAAGGTTCCACTCTAATGACCTAAGCACCTCCCCAAAGCCCCAGCTCCTAATACCATCACATTGGACATTAGGATTTCAACATATGAATTTTGGGGAGGTAGGGGTTCACAAACACTCAGACCATAGTCGAGAGGAATTCTAGTTTCTGACTAAGATGGAATAGACACACTTCTCCCTATTCCTCCCACTAAGTACAGCTAAAAACTGCACTTTATGTATAAACCACATGTTAAGAAAACTGAACAGTAGACTAAAGAAGGCCTACTGGCTAGGGAGTTGGTGAATTGTGGTTCCATTTACAGATGGAAAAGACAGAGAAACAGGTTGAATTCTGTTTACGTCACATGAAGTTTGTGTTGCCTATGAGACACACTCAAGCAGACATTTAGATACAGGAATCATTGGCATACAGATGGTCTTTAAAGACATGGAAAAGGATACATTAATCAGTCAATAGAGAATAGAATGGGTATGAGGACTGACCCCTGGGCATTTTAATATTTAGTGATTGAGCAGGGGAGGAGAAGGGACCATTGGGGAAGGAGAAAATCTAGGAGAGTGTAGTGTTACAGAACCTGAGGGAAGAAAATACAGCATTTCCAGAAGTTGGGAGTGATCAACTGCATTCTATGTCGCTGGGAGTTCAAGTAAGAATCACTAAATTGACCACCAGATTTGGCAACATGGATGTCAGAAAAATGATTATTTAGACTTCACTGAATTTTCTATTATTTGAAGCCCATAGCATTTACAATATATGTCATTAAATTATATAACTTGCTGCATTTTCCCTTATCATACTTTAATCCTATTTTCCAATTTGTCTGTAGATTTATTGAGGAAAGGAACCTTGCCTTATAGTTTTATACTTGTTAACCCTTCCCACAATGCAAAGGAGCAGGCAATTGTTACTAGCATATCAGGGTCTTTGCTGTTGTTAACTCAGTGATACCTTTTGACTTCATCTTCTTCTTCTTTTTGAATATTAGATATTATTTGTATAATATAGTTATAAACCGTTGGTAATACCCTTTTTTTCTCAAGTTTTTTTTTCTTCTTGCTATTGGTCTCATACTCTAATAAGAAAATAAATAAGAGAGGTTAAAATGAAACTATTGTTTGTCACTATCTGTGGTAAAAACTTTGGGTAGAAAGACTGAAATTATAAGCTAAATCTAATACATGTATTTCAGTTAGCTCTGCTCACCTGTAATATATCATTATATTGCTAATTGGCAATTTAAAGTATTTAAAGTATTTCTGAAATTGCCATATAAGTTGTAGTAACAAATAGTAATCTTCTCTTTTTTTTTCCTTTTTTTAAGATTGTAAATTATTCCAACTATATAGAGATTAAAATAATAGATAACCATGTATGCTGAATATATTGAACTAGCACATGTTAACATTTTATGATAATTTAGATTGTTTTGTTTTTTAGACACAATTTTACAGATTTAGTTGATGCCCACTTTGTGCTCCTCCTTAATTCTGTTCTCTTCTCTTTCTCCCCCAGGTAACTATGATCGTCAAGATAGTATATATTCTTCGTGTGAATACTTTTGTAAGTTTAAAAAATATATTTGGTGTGCTATTAAAAATTTATATAAATGGTATCATATTATATACATTTTATCCCAATTTGAATTATAATAAATCCTATTGCAGCATTTCAATTCAATGTTATATAGTTTATCCATGTTGACACATATATATTTTGTCCATCATTTAACTATCACATAATATTCCATTGTAGGTATAAATTACAATTTATTTAGTTCCCTACTGATAATCATTTAGGTCGTTTCCAATTATTCACTGCTACAAATAGTGTTGCCATAATTATTAATGAGGATTCTCATATGCAAGAATTTCTTAACATGATATATTTAAAAGTGGAGTGGCTGGGTCAAAGACTATGCACATCTTTCTGTTTATTAGATATTTCCAAGTTGCTCTCTGTGGTGTTTGCACTTAAATTATACTTCCATCAACAGTATATCAGATGACCAATATGGCCAATGACCAGTATATCAAATCCTCCCCAACACTAGATCTTATCAAATTTTAATATTTTTGCCACTCTCATGAAAGAGAAACATTTCCATTTCCATGATTGCTTCCAAGATTGAACACTTTATTATTCATTTATTGGTCGTTAGCTTCTTTTCTCCTGCAACTTTTCTATTTATGCCATTTTCCTATTCTTAATTTTTTCTTGCCTATCTTTTCAGATTTGTGAGAGTTCTGTAAATATTGTAGATATTTATTGTGTTTCAGTTACATGTGTTGCAAATTCTTCTCCCAATCTCTACCTACATTTTCACTTTTTAATAGTTTTAAAAATTTCATTTAATGAAGTTGTCCGTCTTCTCCTCTATGCTCTGAGCCTTTACACCTTATTTAAGAAATCCCACAACCATCCTTCAATAGTTTAGAAAATATTTGTTTTTACTATATCAAATTCGAATTCAATCTCATTGAAAGAATAAAATGTATTGTGTAGAAAGTATATGGAATTTGGTTTTAATGTGTTGAATCTGGTTTTAATGTCTGGGAGGTAGAATTCAAAATTCATTATCTTTAGAGATAGTCATCTGCTCCAATTTAATAATTCCAAGCAAGCATAAAATCAGAATTTTTAATCTCATTTTTCTGAAAATACAAGCAAAAAGTCCAATTTTAAGAAATGCCTTGGTTTTTAACTGAAAAAATTAAGTTTAATTTACAGGCTAATGTATTAAAAATTCTAAGTTAGCAGTCTATTCTTACCTCTAAAATTCCTCGGTCCCTATTCTTTGCCTCTCAAACTTTTATGCCTTTCCTTCTGTTTTTCAGTCTCTGAAATACACACATACATACATGCATGTATACGTACATACAAATTCTTTCCTTTCCTAAATTTCCATTTATTCCATCTTTAATTTCTTGAAAAGGCCCTGTTTGCTTAGGTTTATTAGGCTTCTAAAGACTGCTAGTAAAGCTTTTTTTTAGGTATAAGTAGGAGGTTTGCTATCAACTTTACTCTGCCTATAACCTTCATTTCTTAAACAGAGAAAAAAAGGACAGCTGGAGGGAAAAATTTTCAGAATAAAGGGATGGTCACTATAAAAATTTAAAAAAATTTCTACTGCAACTGAAAGTCATGCAGGGGTTAATTTAAATTTGTTTCATATCATTCAAATAACAAAAAACACAGGTATTGTACTAAAACATTTGCATGCTAATGGAAGTGCTATATATAGTATTAAGGTGGCAGGATATTAATATGGCATTTATATTGCAAGATAAAGAAGAAATGAGGAGGAACTGATAGATTAAAAGAGTTACATGGTTACATGAGTAGGTTCACTTTGTAAGGATTTATTAGACTGAACATTTTTTATCAGACTATATATTTATGTACTTTTCTGTATGAATATTCTACTTCAATAAAAAGTTTTTTAAAAAGAGACGTAAGAGATAGATCATCTAATGCAATATATGGATCCTGATTCCAATAAAGAGAGTTTTTTTAAGCCTTTATTTGAAACTGAAGAAATCTGATATTTGAGAAAATTAAGGAATCATTAATATTTTAAGAGTAATAGTGGTATAGAAGTGGTTATTTATTTTTGGGGCCTTATAGTTTATAAATACAGGGAAATACTTAATCGATGCAATGAAATGTTATCTGGGATTGGTTTCAAGATAATCCAGTGGGGTAGAGTAGTAATGGGAAAAAATTGGCCGTGTGATGACACATGATAGATACATTGGTGTTGATGATACTATTTTCTACTTTAGTATTTGTTTGAATTTTCTGTAATGCAATTAAAATGTACACTCACACACACACACATATATAAAGTTAAATTGACACTTCATCATTTCTCATGCTAATAAGTTTCACCCTTACTCATACTGTTTTCCTTAACTCAGTCATTTGGAGCAGAAAAGGAATCTGTTGGAAAATTTTCATTACTCTGTTTAGACGCAGGATGGCACTCTTTGAATAAGTAATTAGCCAAAGTCCACTTCTCACTGAGTAAGTGCCTTTCCTTCACAATGCTGCCACTGCCTAGGGCAGTTTGTCTTGGTTGAGAGTAAAAAGTTTTCAGATAGCTCACTACTCAGATAGATTACTACTCACACCTTAACTTTAGTTTTCTCTGCTGGCTGTATCTATCTACTTATTGGTTCTTGCAAAATTAAGGATAAAGTTCACAACTGTTTAAAGGGTGGTTTGATACAAAAACAGCTCTGTGCCCACCTGTCTTATTTTTGGTGCTTACAATTATTGCTATGAGATTAGCTATCTTATTTATTTTAATACAAATATATATATGTACATATAATCTCCATATGAATCATCTTTGTTGAAAACTGTGAATGCTAACCACCAGAGGTATCCTATGTATTTCTACGTTTTAAATGGCATTGAGCCAAATACTACCGATTAAGGTCAAGATGAGGACTATTGACTGTGGACAGATGCTTTCCTCTTTCAATCCTCAAAAAAGAATGGAAATAACTGTATTCTTGGACGTACTCGGTCTGATTCATACCTTCTTTTAGCCAAGTATTCATGTATTCACCAGAAGAATTACACCTACTACCTCCGGTGTAGGAAGAAAAAAAATCAAATGAGCAATAATGTTAGCAGAAGCTTGAAACTTAAGAGCCAGTATTCAAAAAGGTCCTGCTCTCCACCCCCTTCCCTCCGGTCCAATTCCCTTTTCTGGTTCTGGCCGTCGGAAATTGACTTGGCGTTAACTACCAACTGGAATTTCAAGGCGTCAGTTCCCGTCCCCCTTACCCCCCAACCTCTGAAACTCTTAAACCTCTCCCTACCCTACCCTCAACGATAGGGACAGATAAATGATGCAGCTCATTACACTGCTGAAAGGCAACATTTGTCCTAAGCTATTTTCACATTTTTTTCTGTTTCCGATTTGTGTGCCAGACTTTGTTTGCTTGCTTAGGACATGGAAAACATATTTGGGCATTTCCCTCACCGTTTAATGTCAGTGGCTTTCTCCCAGCAAATGAAAGTGAAAGTGCTACGTTGTAGCGGTATTTTAGCCTTAAAATATGGACCGGCAGCTGGTGTGTATGGAGGTGTGTGGGGGGGGGGAGGGGGGGATTGGGAAGCTCGAAGAACCAGTTTTGAGGTTTTGTTTGTTTATCTTGAGATCACAGCAGGGTTCCTGTTTTTTCCGCCCTTGGTGGGGGGGGTCTGACTTCGGATTTATTTTCATTTGGGCAGTCATTGAGGTTTCATTCAATGTACTGACTTAAAAAAAATACACTCCACTTGTAGCTTTCCCCAGTTGCACTTTAAAACACCATCCAGTCTCACCCTCATCTGGAAATAATGCAAGCTTCTCTCTCTTCCCCCGCTCCCTCCTCCCCCACCTCCTTTTTTTTTTCTTTTAAAGCCCCACATAACCTGAAGTCGGTAATCAGATGGAAAATGTGCTGGTCTTACTTTAGTCTACTCTCCCTTTTGGTGGCAATCTTACTTGCTGAGTTATATTTAAAAAAAAAAGGATTTTGTGCACATGTAGCTACCGAGTCTTGAAATCTGCCGCTGATCTAAGTCTCCTCAAAGACACTGGTTATTGCAACTTTTAACATTTTTGTTGTGTGGACTTAAAAAAAAATGCATGAAGAAGGACACCAGAGATCTTAACAGTGACATTAGTTCATCTAAAGTCATTCATCCTCTCCCTCCCCCTTCCCTTTTCCAAGAAACAGCTAATCACAAACCAGGCTAGGATTTCTAAAAGAGGTTAGAGGAGGAGGAGGAAAAGAGGCGGAGTGGGATAGGGGATTGAGGTTAGAAGGGCCAGAATTTCTCTCATTCACTCGGTGGAAAAGTTGACATTGTCTAAGCCCTGCTGAATGGCTGGTAGTTGGTTACCCCGATTGTACCTCTACCTCCCCTCCCCCTCCACGTGACGACCCGGGACACATGCGCACCCGACGCAGCCCGGCACATCTGCAGACTGACGTCAGTGTGCTCTGCCTCCGAGGAAAAGCTGCCAAAATTTTCTCCTGCTGCAATTCAAGTTGGCTGGGGGCCGGTAGTGAGATCTAGGGCTACTTCAACAAAACTTTGCTGCCCTTCCTGCTCCTCTTGTCTTCTTTTCTCCTGATACCTTTTGATGCTCTTCACATGTTATTTGCATAGCAAAGGCACTAAGCTGTCCAGGAAGAGAGGGCACCACTTCCACCCCCAATAAGTCTTTTTTTTTCCTTCCTTCTTTTCTTTTTTTCCTTTCCTTTTTTTGGAGGAGGGGGGCAGAGAGAAAGGGGGTTTGCAAAGGCAGCATCTCAGGGTGTATTGAAGGCATCTCTTTTTCTGCCAAATCGGAAAGTCCGTTCTCTAAAGCCCGGTTAGCCAGACTATAGGGTTTTTATTCTGGCTGCAGAATAACTAACTGACTGCTGTGGCTTTGCAAAGGGGGGCAGAGAAAAAAAGTTAGAGAGGAGAGGGAGTACGTGAGTCGTCCAGTGCAATCTCTATTGTTTGAAACTTACTTTTTATCAGAATTTGAAGATGAAAACGGTAAGGAAGACTTCACAATATTCAATGAAACCGTTTTTTTAAAAAAAGTAAAACTTGTGCTTTGCTTGTCTTCCGAATAACGCGTAGAAAACTTTTTTCTGTGTGTGTGTATGTGTCTTTTTTTTTTTTTAATGGCAATGAGTGAGCTTGACTGAACTCATTTTACAGATAGAAATCTTTTTAACTCCAGACTAGTCGGGGGTGGAGAATTCTTGGTCTTGCAAGTAGTTCATGATGCAAAAATTATACGTTTATTATACGAATAGACACGTTTTGTGAAGTATGACTTGATTATGATTATTGTGGTTTTTTAACTAATCACCAAATAGTAATTGGGAAAGTAATAATGATGTGTATTTTAAACTGATTTCTAGTTTTCTTAAAGAAAAACCTTCTGCATTTTATACTTTCATGTCAGTGTCTTAAGTAGTCAGACAAGTGCATATTTTATGCCTGGGCTCAGAGGGCAGAATTAATGTGCTAGCTATAGCCCTGATGCTCTAGGATATGTTAAGCTCTTAATAGGCTAATCAAAGAGATGGAAGCGTGTGGTTTTGATTTACTTTTGGCCACTTGGGACGTGCTAGACTCATAACCCTCCGGAGCCTTGAATATCGGGGTATGTCTGTATAAATGGTATATGGGATCAAAGTTCAGGGATTTGGGGTGGAGGGGACCGTTGAGTGCTGAAGGGGTTTTTGGAAAGCTGCCTTCTGATAATGTGTACTACAATTCCTGTCCTTGGTGATTTCTGTTCTTGTTGTACTAGAGGCAAAGAGAGTGAGAGAGTGAGAAAGCGCACTGAGAGGGAACAAGAGAGTGAGTTTCTTACTCTTGTTTTTATTTGAGCTGCCGGTGCAACGCGTTTGGGCCAAATGCCAACTGTCTGGGTCACACGCGTTTTATCCAAATAGATTTAGCGCTGCTGTCTGGAAATGGGCTGCTGAATGTTAACTTTAGGATCAACTCAACCAGGGCAGCTCAGACTGTTACCCTCTGTCTGGGCAAAGTGAGATTGGGGGGCGGGGGCAGGCGGGGGCGCGAGGGTGTGCAGAACCAGGGAAGAAAAGGGAAACTGAACCAATGATTGGAACTTTTAAAGAGACACTCAAGTGTGATTTTCAGTATATTCTAATCTTCTTTTCTTTCTTTCTTTTTTTTTTTTTTTTTAGCTTATGTTGATTTGAAACTTATATGTGAGAATGACAGTTCTCAAAATTCATGACAGGGAAAGAAATGTAATATAAAACTCATGTAGTTGAAGGAAATTGAGAAAATTAATTTTGGAGATAATTGTTTTCCTGTGTTTCTCCAAAGTGGTAGCTGCAGTTCTGGTTTATATTAATTTAGTGCTTAAATGTGATCATTGGTGCTTTGAATTTTTGAAGAATAGCATATAGAGGCAAATAAGTTGGTTTCAAACAAATCAAATTCATTCATTTGCCACAAATGGCAGCAAATGAAATCTGTGTTGTAGTATTAATATTTTTGTGATTCTCAAGGGGGAAAACCTCTAACCTCAAGACGTGAAATATTTTAATACTTTTCATGTCTGGGCCAATATGTGTAAGATTAATTCCTACCCTTGTCTACTCTTACTACTTCCTCTTCATTTCTTTAGCAGCCACTAGTAGCTACTGGTGGTTTAGGGTGGGCCTCTATGCCAAATCTTATCCTGTGTGTGACTTTTGTGAGAGAATAAGGAGAGTTAACTTATTAAGAGAGTTAATAGCACATTCCTTGGGGGAAGAAGAAAAGGTGGAAGAGATGGATAGCTCTTTTGGTTCTACCAAAAGACGTAGTTGATTATCAACATTTTGAACTAACCTCGGGAGAAAAAGGTGTTTCTGTTTTTCAGGAGAGAAGTTATAATACAGATAACATAGATTTAATTTGCCATCTGGAAAAAACAGTTTGGGACTATATGTAATTTAGGGCTTGATTTTTGTAGAGTGATGTTTTGTATTTTTGCTTTTTGCTCATTTGCTTTTCTTGGTAGATAAGTTTTAAGTCTGTTTAATTTATACTTTTCTTTGGAAACCAATCTCACAAAGTTTATAAAAGATCTGGAAACATTTGTGCTTAGAGCCTACTGGTGTCCTTGGCATATAGTAGGTGACGATAAATATTTGCTGAGAGAATAAATGGAAAATGAAATGAGAACTTAATTTTCACATATAAAAATTAAGTACCTGAAGGGAGCATAGTATTATTGCTTGCTCTATGAAGCTTTAAAGAAATCAGCCAAATCAGCCTTAAAATAAAAAACCAGAGTTAAGAAGGATGAAAGAAGTTGTGAAGGATGTTATACATCTTTTTTAGCTCCATAATGATAGATCATGAGAGGAAATTATTGCCTTGGCTGCTCCCAGATCACTTGAGTGAAAAGTAAAGATGAGAGAGGAAAAAGACAAGTAAGTACCCTACAACCAGGACAGATTACTGAGGGAATCACTGTAGTGCAAGTTATCTGATCTTATTTCTACTCAGCTAGTGTAGCTTTGATCCATGAAAGCAGGTAAACAACCCCTTAACTTGACTGGCTGGTGCATTCGTATTAGGGGAATAAGCATATGTGAAATCAAAGTCAAATGGAAATTTTAATTCTATTTTCCAATTTAAAATAGTTGTAAGTGCAGTTATCATGACGTAAATTCTTTACTGTTTTCTTTAAAAGACAATACAACCTAGTTGATGGATTCCATCATCATATCCAACTATTCCACATTTTTGAGGAAGGGAGGAACGTGAAACTATTTTTGAAGGAAGGCCTTTGAAAAGTGATGAGTAAGATAAGGAGGAGAGGGGGCTAATATTTATTTAGCCATTAAAGTAAAGCGTGGACACATTTCATCATGTGTAATCCAACTTAATCTCTCAACAAGTCTTTGTAAGGTAGATATCATTATCACAGTTTTATAGATGAGGAAACAGATCCAGAGAGGTTAAGTAACTTGGAGTCAAGCCAGAACTCAAAGCCTTTGTACTTTCCACATCATATTAATGCTTCTGCTATACAATGTAAGGAGTTAATGCATTATCATTTCTGGACAATTATATAATATTTTAATCTTAGTCTGAATCTGGAAAAGTCAGTGCTTATACATACGTGTTTATCATGTCCAGATTAACCTCTCCAGCAGGTGTCAGAAAGTAGGTTAACTCATTCATTTATATTGTGTAGATGACTAAGAGGGGTTAGATGTGTTAGTTGTTGATTTTAATTGAGTTGAGCCAACTCATTTACTTATGATTAAGTTTCTTCACTGACACTGGAGGCTTGAAAAAACGTGGGGAGTGAGGGAGGGAGTGAGAAGGGAGAAAGAAAGTCAAATTTATTGATACTGTAGCTAGTGGTGGAATGAAGGCTATAGATCTGGTTTGTTTAACTTCAAAGCTCCTGCTCTTTCTACTGTGCACCAATGCACTTTTTACTACAAGTCCTTAAATCAAATGTTAGTCTACTTCTGGCCAAGTAGTTACATATTACTTTTTCTCTCAATGCTACTGGATTACTTAATTTGGGCGTTTACAGGACAGTGCTAGTAATGGTAAGAGTGGAAGTTACAAAACTGTGAAGAACAGGAAATTTCTCGAGGGGGAAAATAGTTGTTCCCTAAACACAGCCAACTATATTATAAGTTTGTCTTTAGTTTCAGAGCCCAGGAAAATATGGAAAAAAGGATGAATGATTTATGTAAATCTAGCACCACTGATAGAAAGTTAACTCAAATGTGTTAAATATATAGTCCTCTTTAAAGGAAGATTACTTTAAAGTATATGAGGGACTCTTTTAATGTCAGCCGTTATTATGCAAAACACTCAAATGATCCAAAAAAATTTAAAACAATGAGCGTTGTTCACGAAGCAACAATTATACTTTAATATCTCATGAGAAGGTTTGGAGTATGAAGACTGTATATAAGTAGGTTGGGAATCAAGATAACTGGATTCTTTTCATTACTGTTCTGAATAATGATGTGATTTCATCTCTTTATAGATTTTTGTCTGAGAAAATATGTGTAGTGCCTGCTGTCTTGCCTAAATCATTGTAGAAGTAATTTTTGAGATTAAACATTTATTGTGTATAAAGTTGCTTAAAGCTATTCACGTTAATTAACCAATACCATTTATGAATATCTTATTTGATGCTAGGTATATGGAACTGCTATTAAATATTTAAGTTGGAGTGCCTTAAACTAGAAGTATGATATGATAGAAAGAATTTGGACTTTAGAACCAGAGAGCATTGTGTATGACTCTGGGCTGTGCTGTTTTCTAGCTATCTGACCACTATGAGCTTCAACTTCTTTATCTGTAAATTGGCAGCCATATTAGTTATCAATTGCTACAAAAAAATTACCTTACACTTAGTGGCTTAAAGCAACACACATTTATTATCTCATAGTTTCTGTGGCTCAGGAGTCTGGGCATGGCTTAGCTGTGTCCTGTGCTTCGGGGTCTCTCATGAGGCTGCAATCAAGGTGCTTGCAATTACTGTGATCACCACGAAGGCTCGACTGGGGAGGGAGCTGCTTCTAAGCTCACGTATTAGTTGCCAGGATTCAGTTTCTTGCAGGCTATTACATCGAAGGCCTCAGTTCCTTGCTAGTGGTTATCTGGAGGCTGCTCTCAATTCCTAACCCTGTGAGCTTCTCTGCATGGCAGCTTGCTTCATTAAAGCCAACAAGGGAGAGAGTCTACTAGTAAGATGGAAATCACAATCTTTTGTACTCTAATCAGAGAAGTGACAGCCCCTCAATGTTTTGAGGTATTTTATTGGTTAGGGTCAAATTACTGAAGGGCAGGGGATTACACAAGGGCATGGATATCAGGAGGCAGAATCATTGGGACCGTCTTAGAGTCCACCAGACACAGGGCAATAATACCTACTTTACAAGATTGTTGTGAATATTAAAAGAAGTAACATATATTCAAACTTTTCTTTACTTTTGATCTGACCTTAAACTACATTTCCAGGTATTACCTGTTAATCTTCTGCGTAGGAACCAAACTTACTGTTATTACTAGTACTACTTTCCATTTGTTTTCTTGCCATCTAGACTTTGTGGAGTCTATTTCTTTAATTTGCAATGATTGCCCCTAGCAATTTGACTTGTGAAATTCTGTTCATCTTCCAGGGCCTATCTCAAATGCTACTTTTTTCATGAACTTTCTTTGACCCATACTTCTCTGACTCAGAAATCATCTCCCTCATCTGATCTCCTAAAACATGTTTTTATAACTTTATTATGGCATATGTCAGTCTGCCTTGAATTTTTTCTTTGTTACTTACATTATGAGCTCCCAAAGGGCAAGGATTGTATCTTAATCTTTTCTGTATCCTCATATTGTTATAATATCATTTTTAAAACATAGTAAGATAATATTTGTTGATTAACAAATTAGTTCTTCCAAGGCTTAGCAGTTTAGTAACTTGTAGAGACAGATGTAAGAAGTTTTAAATGGTTGTGGTTGTTTTATATGTTGTAATAACCAATGTTTCTAGCACCATAGGGAATGAAGTATTCCACACAAGTCAATTTTCCAATTAACTACAAATATCCTTTTATATGCCTAAAGTGACTTTATTTTAATCACTATTTATTTATTCATTCATTTTTTTCAGCCAACAAATATGTAAGCTTTTGTTATATGATAAGCCCATATATTAGGCACTTGGGATGAAAATCTTCCTAGTATGTTTTGTGTACTTCTCTATCTTAACAGTAAGTTGTCTTATTAAAAGTAATTTAACCTTTTCTTCCTAACTCTGGCATAGTATTTTGCATATCAGATATTGAGCTGTAACACAGTTGTATATACAATAGGAACTGTTAAACTACATGAGGACTATTTGCCTCTGCCCCAAACTGTATTATTTTGGGGTTGTAAAACTACTTTTTAGTTTTTCTCCTTTTTTGCCACTTTTGTGCTGTTAGTGAGCTAGTTTCTAGTCCCTTTGTTATTTTCTTCTTCTAGACTGCTGTGTGCTGGGAAATCAGGGAGCTGTGTCCTGTATAAAATGTGAATTCTTGGACTCTGAGTAAGGTTGTAAGTCGAAAGGAAAGTACATGAGATAGGACATGAAATCTGTTGTGATACCCGAAATGAATTTTTAAAAATTCTTTTCTTTTCAGAAAATGAGTTTCTTTTCTTTTCAGTTACATTCTAGATAGTTGAAATTGTGTCATAGGTGTTGCCTTGGAAGTCGTATAAGTCATATAAGACTTCCAGATAAAGTCAAGGGTTACAGTAAATATGGTTCAACTTTTTAGAAGTTTAGTTTGTGCTACTGTCTGAATGTTCATAGACAGCTGCTAAATGTCACTGCGTATTTGTACATCTACTCTGTAAGAAAAAATGATAGGTGCCTCATAAAGAAAGAAATCAATCTCTGTATATGAGTGTGCTGAGAAGTATGTTAAGGAATGGAGACACATACTGTTTATCACTTACTTAAAATGAACGTTGATTGTGAAGTCAGTCTACTTTTTGTTTTATCAAAAGGAGGGTAGTCACTGCACCCACACACTGTTATCTTCAAACTTAAAAAAAAAGAATTTTTATGATCTCTCTTCAGATTTCTTCTTTGTTATTAAGTAGCTCTGGCATTATCCTGCTAACCACTTAGGTTTCTAATTCTATATTTAGTCTTGTGAATGTTTATTTAGACTATAAAGAACAACGATGGTCTAATTTAACTATGTTATTTTGTACTATATGTCCTTTGACAAGCATTCAGCAATATAGATCTGTCCATTCAGGATATTTTTCAGTTAACTTAAATTTTTTTTGTTTTTCTAGGTTAAAAAATGGCCATACCTTAGTAACTAATCAGCCTAATGCTTTGCTTATGAAAATTTTACCATCATTATTTTTTTCATTTTGGATTGAGAAAATGAATCCAGATATAGAAGAAAGTATGAGATGTTGGAAAAAAGTACCTGTTAAACAGTGGAACATCTAATAACTAATTTGCAAGAAGTTTTAAAGAAATAAAATTGTTATGCTTCGATTTTGGTATGGTATTGACTCTCTAGCACGTAGGTAGCCCTCCAAAAAATCATCCAGTTTTCTAAATTATGGAAATTTTGTGGAAGACGTTGACCTGGATTTTGAGCCTCATCATGGCTTCATCGGAATTTCATAGTGACCACAGGCTTTCATACAGTTCTCAAGGTAGGATTCTTGCTTTTGAAACTCACAAAGAATATTGCTATTAATCTGACAAGAAAAGATTCTGAATATTCAGTTTGGGTAAACATTTTCTTTGGGATATGTAGTGACAGGAGCAGAGGCTTACTGTGTCAGTTCAGTGCTAGTTTCATAAATGTTGAGGACTCTAACGGTGTGTTTAACTTGTCCTACTGTAGTTAACATCTGATGGATTTTATAGTTGACTGGTCTGTCTTAGATCCACCCAGGCCTCTTCTTCTTCTTCTGAATCCTCAACTTTAATAGGCTCATTCATTGCTAGAGTTTGCAGGCAAGGTAATGTTTAAAAGGAATCCAAAGGTTTATGCTGTAAAAGAGCAAGAAACTGGACAAATTCTGATACAAGATCCTTCTAATATGGACCTTTAGTGAAAAAATGCTTTTCCAAACTTAAGAATTCGGATCTAAGGACTAGAACCTGGGTAAAAGTAAGAGTTGTAAGAAGTTTAGCTTTTCAAATTTTAATCCATAGGGCCCATAATTTTAATCCATAGAATTGAACTTTGTATCATAGAAAAGATCTTAACAGAAGTTGCAGGAGCAAATATCATTTTGTTTTCCATGGACTAGTCCAATCCTTATAGAATTATTGAAGCTTACCTTTTGGATTCCTCTCCCATGAATGTATAGTAACAGATGACTTTTTTTTTTTTGGTGCTATGATCCAGATTTTCAAGGCTGTTATCATTGATGTATATGTCTAGAAGTCCATATGTACAAAATATGGCCCTCAAAGTAGATCAGCAAAGCCATAGCATTTAGTATGAGCTCTTATTTATAAGAGTGAAATAAATAGTCTTTCAATTTATTTCCATTTGGTCATGGTTTCATGGGAGTTTATATTTATGGGTGAACTCCATGTATAGATAGTGAGTCAGCAGGCAGACATTTGGTTTTCTTTAGTGGTAAACCTAGCTAAAGGAAGATGTGGTTAAGAAGGTAGATTGGTAATATTTAGTACACTAAAGTGAAGAAAATATATTTAATAGTCCTCTGAATGTTTTGTCAGTCTGATGGTTTTTTAACAGCTTTATTGAGATATAATATACATACCATATACTTCACTCATTTAAGGTGTACAATTCAATGGTTTATAATATATTCACAGAGTTGTACATCCATCACCACAATCAATTTTAGAACATTTCATCTCCCCTAAAGAAACCCTCTACCCATTAATAGTCACATTCAAATTTCTTCAAACTACCCTCCACCTCCAGCCCTAGGCAAACTCCTATCTACTTCTGTGTCTAGAGATTTGCCTATTCTAGATATTTCATATAATTGGAATCACATAATATTTGGTCTTTTGTGACTGGTTCCTTTCACTTAGCATAATGTTTTTATAAATGTTAGACAATGAACTTTGATTCTTAAGGCAATTTATTATGAAAGTTCATTCGTGTCATAACATATATCAGTACTGCATTCGTTTATTGCAGAATAGCATTCTATTGTGTGAATATACCACATTTTATTTATCCATTCATCAGTTGATGGACATTTGGGTTATTTTTCCATTTTGGCTGTTATGAATAATGCTGCTGTGAACATTCATGTACAAGTTTTTGTGTGGATGTGTGTTTTCGTTTCTTTTAGGTGTATACCTAGGAATGGGATTTCTGGGTCAAATGGTAGTTCCATGTTTAACCTTTTGAGGAATTGCCAGACTGTTTTCTAAAGTGGCTGCAGTATTTTACATTCCAACTGATGATTTAAAAAAAAAATTTCTATAAGGCTTTAGAGTTTCTATGTAAACTCTTTTGGATAACTTTTACAAGCATATTTTATCTGAGCTAAATTCTTTTCTTTTACGTATTTGTATTCTTCACTGTTTTTTATTTCAATATAAACTATTCATATTTCCTGTAGAATTTAGCTCTTAGAATCCATGATTTTTAAAATTAAATTTAAAAAAGAAAAATCGTCTTTCAAAATAATTTAAAATAATGTTATTTTGAAGAATGAAATAATTGAAATTTAATTAATCTCTAGATTTTAAACTTTTACTCTTTCATTTTTGTTTAATATAACTTTTTTTGTCCATACCTCACATATAATGATGCATAGTTTTAACCAATATAGTTATTGTTTATACTGCTACTTCTTTGTTCTGTTAAATTTTCTTTTCTTCCATGTGTTTTTTCTGGATTCTCTGCCTTGTGATTACAAAGAGGAATTCCTGACTTATCTAGAACACTACCAGCTAACTATTCCAATAAGGGTTGATCAAAATGGAGCTTTTCTCAGCTTTACTGTGAAAAATGATAAACACTCCAGAAGAAGACGGAGTATGGACCCTATCGATCCACAGCAGGCAGTATCTAAGTTATTTTTTAAACTTTCAGCCTATGGCAAGCACTTTCATCTAAACTTGACTCTCAACACAGATTTTGTGTCCAAACATTTTACAGTAGAATATTGGGGGAAAGATGGACCCCAGTGGAAACATGATTTTTTAGACAACTGTCATTACACAGGATACTTGCAAGATCAACGTAGTACAACTAAAGTGGCTTTAAGCAACTGTGTTGGGTTGGTAAGTAGATGTTATAATTTTAAATTTCTGATGGGGAAATAAATTCACAATGTAAATGTTTTTTCTCAGATTAAACACACACACACACACACACACACATATATATATATATATTTAGGTGGTTTAAGTAGGGAAGGTAACAGTCTAAAATTTTTGTTTTTTCTGCCCCCATTGCTTTTGATAGTCTTTTTGATAATGTTTGCATTGACTTTTCAAAGTAAGAATAATTTTAAAACTCTATATTGTTAGTAGAAGAATGAATGAAACTTCAGATTTCCTTGTAGATTTAAGTTTTTCTCTTCAAATAAGATATCTTTTATGCGTAAACAAAACTCAATCATTGGGGAAGAGTTTAAGGGTATGTGTGTATGTATGTGTGTGTATTATGGCAGGAAACCACAAACTGATTGCCTCTTTAGGTTTCTTTCTATAATATCTTTCTCTGATAGGCAACATGACTTAAAATTACGTATGACCTACTTATGGTTGCAAGTTCTTGAAGCAAAATCTTTTATACCAATGTCTCTTTATGAAATAATTTTTTCCTACATTTATTTGGAGATTGATTATAAATCTTATTTTACTTAGAAAACGGATTCAAGAGTGTAGGAGGTATGCTGGGCATTTGAGTCTGTTCTAGTCTAATAATAAATACACAGTTCAAGGTTATACAGAGTAATTGTTGTAGAATAAAGCATATTCCTATGCTTCCTATCCTGCTTTTACCCTGTTTGGGCTAATGTAGATGTTCCATTAAAGCTTTATCTGTGTGAAAGACTACAAACATTTTGATGCTTCAGTAATATTTTCAGAAACTGTTTTTCTTTTTACTCTATCACATCCATGTTCTCATTCGTACTTCAATGTAAAAAACTACATAATTAGAGTGGGTTTAAATAAGTTCTAAATTTGAAAGGAGTATTAAGAACCACACAGTGGAGAAAAATGTTCACTATAAGTATATATAAGAATTTGCTCAGATTGTCCATTTTCTATAACTGTTAATGAGTCAAAATGATTACTTAGGGGCCGGCCCCGTGGCCAAGTGGTTAAGTTCGCACGCTCTGCTTGGGCTGCCCAGGGTTTCGCCAGTTTGGTTCCTGGGCGTGGACATGGCACCGCTCATCAGGCCATGCTGAGGCAGCATCCCACATAGCACAAACAGAGGCACTCACAACTAGAATATACAACTATGTGTGTGTGTGGGGGGGTGCTTTGGGGAGAAGAAGAAGGAAAGAAAAAGAAGATTGGCAACAGATGTTAGCTTAGGTGCCAATCTTTGAAAAAACAGAAATGATTACTTAGATTTTAAGATTTGGGTTTAATTCCTATAAACAGACACATTGAATACATTTATGGCTAATTTCTTTCTCTGTAAGCTGTGTTAGGCTTTACAGGGTTTTTGAATAAAGATAAATTATCCAAAATAAATCTGTTTTAAAACATCTCATATGTTAAAATGACACGCTGTTAAATATGGTAGAAAAATACTATTCCTAGTCATTGACCAAGTCCTTTAAATTTGGCATTGTCATTAATTTTGCCATTGATAGTTTAACAGAGTAGTGAAATGAAGAAATTGAGATTTAGGAAAAAAAGCCTAATTCCATAATTCCATTTTGAGATTGAAGGAAGAGGATTGATTGGAGATAGGAAGATGAGTTAGAACTTGTAGGAGATTTGTTGTTCGTGCTAATGTCAGTGTTTGTTGGAGTCTCTCCTGACAGATAGTTCCTCTTTGTACAGCAGAGTGGTACGCTTCTGGGTCTTTTTGACGCCATCCTTTCACCTTCCCGTGCTGTATCAGACAGTGCTCTGCTGCTTTTCCTAGGGTTTTCATGGTCAACGTTTTTGAAAGTGGGTGGCCAGATTCTTCCTAGTCTGAAAGCTCCACTGAAACCTGTTCACCGTGGGTGACCCTGCTGGTATTTGAAATAGCAGTGGCATAGCTTTCAGTATCATAGCAACATGCAGCTGCCACAGTCTGACAACTGACAGACAGACAGATGATATGGTTCCCCAACCAGGAAATGGACCCAGGTGTTGGAGCGCTGAATCTTAACCACTAGACGACCAGGGCTGGCTATGTAGGAGAAAATGAAGGGCTATACAAAGACTATGGCACTGGGAATGGAGAGAGAAAATGAATTTGAGCCACATTTTGGTGAGAAAGTTTGGAGGATTTTTGTCTTATTAATTTTTTCTTCTCTGGCATCTAATAAGACATATAATACATAGTACATATTTTATAATATTTTTAAAAATTGAAATAGAATTGAACTGGGTATGGGATGAAGGAGAGAAAGTGATTGAAGATGGCTGAGGTTTCTCTTTTGGATGGGGATGTATATGAATTTTACTAGCTGAGAAAGGGAATGCCAGTGGAATGCTGGATTGGAGAGGAAGATGAAGAGAATGATTTTGATATAGTAAACGTGGGGAATCTGAAGAAATAGGTTAAAGATGTTAGTCGGCATCTGGGAAATATAACTGAAAGAAAGAATTTAATAGTGAAAACAAGTAATTTGAGAGTCATTAATGTAAGCAACTATTTATGAAATTGAAAAAGATGTTTTATAAATCAAAAGTGAGAATAAGCTTGAAAATGGAAACTTTTCTATACTTAGGGGATAGCAGGGTGTCATGCATCTATTCTTCATTTTCACTGAGACTTTTTGTCTCTTGTTTTCTTCCCCTCTTGTTGTTAACACCTTTCTGTTTTACTTTGCTTCCTATTGAAACTGCATGGTCTATGATGACTAACTTTGATTACTTCATTAAGGTGTGGTCTGCCAAGTTTGCCCTCTAAAGTGACTGTTTTCCCTGTAGCAACTAATAGGGAACTTGTGAGCAGACACTTTGAGACTGTAAATATCCTGTTCCTCATCATACTTTTACCCATCAGTCTTAGTAACCCTTGCCTTCATTCTTATTTTGTATCATGTTACATTTTTAATCAAATAGAATATGTAAACAAATTTTTTAAAAATCCCACTTTTCAAAGGCCTCTCTTAATCAATTCTGTTTTTAACTGTTCTATATAAAATCGTTTTCAACATAGAGATTATTAGTATTTTCTAATCATATTTCTTTACCTATAATTTCAATGTTACAACCCTTGTTCTATTCAAAGGAAAAAATTCCTAATGTTACAGTCTGTCTATTCAAAATAATCTCCCATTTTAGTTTGCTTTATGTTTGGAACATGGCTTTCTTATCCAGGTTTTGATTTTCTGGAGTTTCTAATTACTTTTACTTTGTTTTATTGAGAAAAAATTATGTCTTTACCAAGTGATGCATGTTATCCAGTTCTTTAATCCTTATATCTGTTGCTTGGAATATATTCCACTCTTCTTTGGAGGCATTTTTCTTGGAGTCTACTGGTTAATTAATTTCTTGAGCTACTACATATTTCTCATCTTGGGATTTCTTTTTTCCTAGGTTAATTCCATATCTTCCTCTTTCTGAGTTTATATCCTGGTTTTGTTGGAGAACATCTTCAAGTAATTACTTCAGAAAAAGTGCCTGGGAAGTTAAATTTCTGAGTCCTGGCCTATTTGAAAGTGACTTTATATTGCCCTCATGTTTGGTTAATAATTTAGCTGGATGTGGAATTCTAGGTTCAAAATTATTTTCCTTCAGAACCATGGATGGTAGAATTGGGCAAGGGAAATATAGAGCATCAAATTTATCTATACAGTTTTGTATCTTAGGAAAAGAAGTAAAGATCTAAAAAAATTAGCATTAATTCGTTTCGAGTGGCAGATAGAAGTTGGTTTCTTGTACTTTTTTTTTTCTTAAAATTGTTTCCTCAATGAAGTGATGTGATCTTCTCTTTATCCTTCCTGTTTCAAGAATTTTATAATAATGTGGTAAGCTGTGGGTCTTCTTTCCTTATCCCTACTTGGCATTTGATGGGTGCTTTAAATTTAAAGACTCTCCTTCACCTTAGAGAAATTTAAAAGATTATTTCCTTGATAATTTTCTCTCCTTGTTTCCCTCCTTTCTATACTTGGTTCTCTTTTTCTCCTATCTCTTTTTTCATTTTTTCCTTTTTTGTTCTAAGTTCTATGAGATTTCCCCACTTTGCCTACTTTTCCTTCAATTAATTTAAAAATTACAGCAGTTATATTTCTAATTTTCAAGAGATCATTCCTTTTTTGATTGTTCCTTTCTTTACATTTTGTTCTTATATCATGAAAAATGATTTTCTTTAATCTCTCTGAAGCTAGTTAGAAAAGACCAGTGACCCCATTAGACTTTCTATTCATTTAGTTATGTCCACAGTTGCCTTTCCACTTTTTCCATTATTCATTCATCCATTCACCAAATACTTATAAGTACCTATCATATAATAGGCAGTGTTCTAGGTGCTAGGAGTACAACAGTAAACAAAACAAAAATCCCTATCATCATTTAGCTTGCATTCTAGTGGAGGAGATACACAATAATACAAATAAATAAAAATCATAGTATGTTGATAATGATAAATTCTAAGGCAGAAAAAATATTGAGTAAAGACCTTAAGGGGAATGCTGACATCTGAGGGCTATTTCCAGGTGGAACTCTTCAAATACAGAGGTCTGATCTGAGAGTGTTTGAGGAACAGCAAGAAGACTACCACGACTAGAGCTAAGTGAAAGAGAGGAAGAGTAATGGAAAGTGAGATTAACAAGAGAAGGATGGCCAGATATTAGGTTTTAGAGGACACAGGATAGAATCATTGATAACTTCAAGCTTGAGGCCTGAGCAACAAGAAGAATAGAGCAGTCATCAAATGAGATGAGAAAGACTCAGGGATTAACTGAGATGGAAGAGCTGTAGGAGGCGTAGGTTGGGGGGGTCATGCATATCACAAGTTCAGTTGGACAGGTTAAACTTGAGATGTTGTGTAGGATGTTGGATATGCAAGTTGGGAGTTCAGGAGAGAGATGTGAATTGTGGAGTTATAAGTTTGGGTGTCATCATCTGTAGATGACGTTTAAAGGCAGGGGATTATATGAAATTAATAGAGGTGGGGAATATAGACAGAATAAAGAATAGGTCTAAGGACTGAGCCTTTGGGTACTCCAAGGTAACCCCTTAGGGAGGTCAGAAAAATGTGGAGGGGGTGGTAAAGAACAGTGGAATAAGAAAGTTGAAGGAAAACTAGGCAAATATCCTAGAAGCCAAGAGAAGGAAGTATTTTAACTGCTGAGTCAAAATAAGAGTAGTACCGAAAACTGACATTGAATTTATCAATGAGGAAGTTATTGGTGACCTTGACAAAAGCAGTTTTGCTAAATCATGTAAAGTTTGGAAAAGAGGAAAAAACCTGATTAGAATAGGTTTCAGAAGGAATGGGAGAAAAGAAAAGATTATATACACAATTATTTTAAGGACTTTTGGGAAAGCAAGAAATGATCAGTTGCTGCAGGCAGAAGAAGGAGTCAGAGGAGGTTTTGTTTTGTTTGATAAAGATAGGAATGATTATGTAGAGAAGGGAGATTTCTGGAATGATGTCATTGATGGGTGAGAAGGGATGGAATCATGTATAAATAGAATAATTGTCCTTAGCTAGGAGAATAGACAGTTTATCCATAATAACAGGAGGTAAAATAGATTATATTTACATGAGGTGCAGGTAGGTGGGTATTTGTGGTTGTAGGAGTTTGCAGCAGGTTGTGCAGTGTTGTCTATTGGAACAGAAGATGGAAAGATGAAGTGTTAGGGGATTAAGAGGAGAAGAAAAAGTATGAAATATTTATCCAGGAGAGTGGATACTGAATGAACTAGAGAAACATAGTATAATTGTCATGAAGCATTAAGAGCACAGTTGAGACCATGATGATGAATTTAAAGTGAGACCACTCTCACTTTCTTGGTTGTGTTTTTCTCTGGCTAGATGGAACTGCCATGGTGCAGGCCGAAGTAGCAACACTGAATTTAGTCAGGGTTGTGGTTTAGCCAAATAAATTCCATGAAGGGAAAACAGGGTAAGGGAATTGAAGGTGAAATTGAGTTTGGGTTAGGAGGGAAGTAATGACATGAGGTGGGTGGAGGACAACGAAAAGGTGACAGAATCAGTGGGTCCTGGTGGGCATAAAAGGACTGTCTCTTGGTGTCAGAATGCTAGAGCATCAGTGCTGGAAAGACAGAAGAATGGGAAGTTGACATTATGGCAGGGTTGCAAATGCTGATAGTGCTGAAGTCTAGGGTTTGACTGTGGTAAGGTAAAGTGAAGGACAAGATATTTGAAAGAGGGAAGTTCAAGGAATTGAGAGGGCAGGGATTGAAGAGACCATTTATGTCAATAGTTCTTAACCTGAGGTCCATGGATGGAGTTCAGGGGGTTTGTGAACTGGAATGTGGAAAATTATGTCTTTATTTTTACTAATTCTTAACTGAAATTTAACATTTCCTTCAGTTATGAATATGAGTAACAACCAGTAATGTAACAGCAGTACCTGTGACTTTGTCCCCAATAGAAATTATAGATATTTTCGTATCATGTTACAGGTTTTGCACGTTCTTCAAAATATTATTTATGTTAATCGCTATTGTGAAATTGTGGTGGTTATTAGATCCACTTCAGATCTTCTGATTTAAAGTGTTAGGAAAAGTTATATATATTTACTTTATTACATTTTGAAAATATTTTTATAATTGTATTTTACTACAATTTCTTTTATTTATAATCCTGTATATTTTTTCTGCATTTAAAATATTATTCTGAGAAGGTCCCTAGGCTTCACCCCTAGACTTCCAAAGGGATCCAGGGCCCATGCACACACACACAAATTTTAAGAGATGATGATATAAGAAGATATTGAAATCAACAGTTATTTCGGGAGTGGAATTACAGAGAGTGACAGTGATCCAGAAGCAAAATCTTTAAGGAATGAGGAAAGTGACTCTGGGTCAGTAGATTGCTGCGACTAGCAGAGGGAGAAGGTGATGGCGTGAGATTCCAAGATGGTGGATTTGTTTGTTTGTTTGTTTTTGTTTTTTGTGGAGAAGGGAGAGAGAGAGAATTGTTTGGAAATGGCAGTGAGTCACAAGGACACTTACCTTACCTCCATGTCCAATAGGAGACATGTAGGAGAGAAAGCAGCCACCACTCTAAAGGATTATGGGGAAGAAAGAGTGTCATTTGAGGAGATTCAGATTTTTGTTTGAACAAGATGAAGTGAACATTCACAGATGAGACTGAGGGTATAGGAGATTTTGTTGCTAATTGACCTTAAGTTTGAGAGGGCACAGTAGAAGTGTTTTCAATGCTGAATAAGGGAAGTAGGAGATGGGATCAGAAAACATGATGTACATAATCATATGGGGAATAGAATCCAGGGGATGAGTCTTGGGCTTCTTGTAGGGACTGGCATGGCAGGGGAAGGGGGCATGATGAGGTTAATCCTGATGTTCCTGAAGCAGACAGTGTAGTGGTGAGTGGGGATGCTGAGGGAAGTGACAGCAGGGCCCTTGCTAGGCATGCACAGATTTCTGGGGCTCCCACTTACCTCAGATCCTCCATCAACTGGCTTCTAGCACCTTTCTAATCTCATAATCTTTTTCCCCTTCCCTCCCTCTAGCCACAGTAACTCCTTCCCGTTTCGCAAATACTGCACACATGCTCCTTCCCCACTGCCTCTGTATTTGCCATGCCCACTGTTGGGTCTGTCTTTCTTAAGATACCTATTTGGCTTGCTCCTTCACTTTATTCAGGTTTCTGTTCAAACATCACCTTATTAGAGAGAATGTCCCTAACCATACTAAATAGTTTGTATAATTCCCTCATTTCTGATTACTCTGTCCTCTTACACTACTCTGTTTTTCTTCTTAACATGTATCACAATCTGATTGATCATTATTTATCAAATGAATGATTTACTTTTTTCTGCCTCCTCCCACCAGAATGTAAGCCCCACGATAGAGCTGAAACTTTGTTTTGTTCACTATTGTATCCCCACCACCTAGAACAGTACCTGCCGTGTGATAGGCACTCAACGCATACTTGGTGAATGAATAAATAAAGTCAGAAACAGCCCTCAGAGGATAAGGGCATTATAATAATACAGTGTGTAAGAGTCCAGGCTCCAGAGTCAATTGAGTGAGTTTGTTACTTAACTTTGCTTGGTCTTGGTTTCTCCTCTGCAAAGTGGAGCTGATAGTAGTACTTACTTCAAAGAGCTGTAAGATTAAATGAGATAATGTGTATAAACATCTTATACAGCACCTAACACATAAAATTTCTGAGTTTTCTTCCAGAGTCTTTCCATTCTTGAAATTAGAGACTTTGTTTACTTACCAGGCTTCTGACTCTCTTTTTCACCAGCAACTTGAGGTTCTTGTCTGGGACCTTTTCAGCGTCCTTCTGCCCACAGTCCAGCATGACATGACTTCAGTGCTCTACCTTTTCTGGGCAGCACTCTAACCCTGCTTCCTATATTTCCCTCTTATCATAATTTCTTATACATGCCCTCTTTTCTGCAGGTGCCCTCTTATATGCAAGAACCCTGCTCAGTTTGCTATCATATTGTTAACCTTCGTGGTAAAGTAATTCATGCTCAGGTATTAGAGTTTGTTAAAGGCATATTATGTGATTCCTGTCAGTATTTACATTTAATTTAGGGACTAATATCCTTAAAATAAAGCAAACAATGGTACAAATAATATGAAGTGACTAAGGGTTACTTTTTTTGT
Source organism: Equus quagga (assembly GCF_021613505.1). Taxonomy (NCBI): domain Eukaryota; kingdom Metazoa; phylum Chordata; class Mammalia; order Perissodactyla; family Equidae; genus Equus; species Equus quagga. The sequence goes on from NC_060275.1 coordinate 71,766,665, forward strand.
TTTTTGCATTCCTTACCTTGTTTAGTGTAGATGGCTGCCAGCTTCATCCATAAGTTAGAGTAGAGCAGCTCTAATTATGTCTTATCTTTATGTCCAAGCTTGTGGTACTTAACATGAATTTCCCTAAACAGAATCACAGAGGTTTAGATTCAAAGAGACCTTAGAGCTTATCTGGATCAGAGATTTTCAGCTTTTTTCTTTTTAAAGCTGCAAAACCCTCCTTTTCTCAAGTGAAATGTTATGTGGAAATTTAATATATAGATTAATAAAAGCACAGTTGATTCCTAAGCCTAGGAATCCAAGCACTATAGGTCTCCCTTTGTTGTCTGGGGCAATCCCCTGAGGGCACTTCCATGGAACCCTCAGGGCTCCCCAGAGTGCTGTTTTAAAACCACTAATTTACCCCAACCCTTTCATTTTTCCAGCTGAGGAAATACACCCAGAGAGTTTGTGTTTTATCCAGTGTTACAGGGTAAATTAGTTGGATTAGGAGCAGTCCTCACATGTGCCATACGTAGGAAAACACTGCTAGATAAGGATGGAAGTTCTTATTTCTGATGCAGATAACTTTTACTATCTCATTTCTTTTAATCAGCAAACTTTTATTTGGCATACATACTATATATGAGATACTTTCTATGGCTGTAACTGATACAAAGAAATATGAGACGTGACCCTTTGCCTTAAGAAAGCAAATAGTGTAGTAGGGAAGATAAAACATGCGGCTGAAAAGTTCTACCGGATTTGAATATAGCTTCAAGACCCTAGATGTAGCAAAGCAGTATGGAATTAATTAAAAATAAATGATACCAGTAATAAGCTCTGTTGGAGCTCAGAGGAGGGCGAAGCTACTCCATTTGGGCTAGAGAAAGTTTTAAAAGAGGAGCTATGACTGAACTGAGTAGGACTTGGCTGAGTACGTGTAAGCAGCAGAATGCTGTGAATAAGAGCAGAGCTTTGTGTGAGTTCCAGCTCCTCTCTTACCTCTGTCTAATTTTGGGCAAGTTCTTAACCTCTGAGCCTGTTACTTCATCTGTAAAATGGAGATGTATGGGATTTATATTAATAAGCACATATCAATTAGTGTAACATAAACCTTAAAATGTCAGTAGTTTATCACAATAGAAATTCATTTTTCCCTTATGTTAGTGTCTATGTTGGACAGCTTCCCATGAGGTCCCTCAAGGGCTCAGGTTCCTTCTCTTTTGGTTTCCACCTGCCCTAAGTCTTTTTTCAGAGAGAGTGGAGGATTCCACTGGGGAGGTTTTCAGGGGCTGGGCCTGAAAGTGGTATACAACACCCTGCCCATTTTCTTTTCTTTTGAGGAAGATTAGCCCTGAGCTAACATCTGTCACCAATCCTCCTCTTTTTGCTGAGGAAAACTGGCCCTGAGCTAACATCTGTGACCATCTTCCTCTACTTTATATGTGGGACACCTACCACAGCATGGCTTTTGCCAAGCAGTACCGTGTCCGCACCCGGGATCTGAACCAGTGAACCCTGGGCTGCTGAAGCTGAACTTGTGAACTTAACCGCTGCGCCCCTAGGCCAGGCCCAACCCTGCCCATTTTCTATTGGCCAAAACTCAATTACAAAGCTATACCTAAACACAGAGGATGTAGTTAAGTTGTTTGCACAATTTGGAAAGGAAATAAGCCTGAGTGAACACCTAGAGGTCTCTGTTACCTTACAGAGTTGTTGAGATTGGAGAAATAGGTATGTGTCATGCTTAGTACAGGGCATAGCAATTAGAGGTATTTAAACATCTTTTTTAAAGAATATGAAAATTTATACACTGTTTTGCTGAGTACAGATAATTCACTAAATTTCTATTAACATGTCTCTTAACCTCCTTTTTGGAGAGATCAATTTATTTTTGACCCTTGGTAATAATGATAATACTTAAAATGATTCTTCTTGGTAAATTCTTTGTTTCCTTTTATTTTAGCATGGTGTTATTGCTACAGAAGATGAAGAATATTTTATTGAACCATTAAAGAATACCACAGAGGATTCCAAACATTTCAGTTATGAAAATGGCCATCCACATGTTATTTATAAAAAGTCTACCCTTCAGCAACGGCATCTGTTTGATCACTCTCATTGTGGGGTTTCGGGTGAGTGAATGTATGGATTTTAGAAAGCATATTGTATGGTATTGCCACTCTCTTTCTTCTGGCACATATGGTAAGGTTAATAATAAAAGTAAATCGGAATTTGAGTAATTAGAATGATAATGCCCAGAGTCCTCTTAAAAGGTGTCACCCATCAATAGTTTTAAGTCAATTTTGGAGGCTCTTTGAGAAGTCTTTAAAATATAAGTCTGTATAAAATTTGATTTTTTTATTCCTTTGAAGGGAAAAAACCCACCTTATTTTATCTAGGTAATTGTTACAGCTTTCATGCACACGTGTTCCATAGTACTCTGTGCTATTTGGTTACCCTGATATTTTTATTCTAGTGTCAGGAATCTAGACACTTGAATAAGACTTGAAGAGTCTTAAGGTAGTATTCAAAGATAGTGATAGTCAGGGTACTATAGAAATACATAGTAGAAATAACAAACCTAGATTTCAGTGGTCAAAGAAGGCTTCACGGAGGAAGTGACTTCTAAGCTGAGGCTCTAGGGATAAGAGAAGTTAGCTGGGCAAAGTGGAGTGAGCAGTGGATAGAGTGTTCTGCATGGAGGAAACAGCATTTACAAAACCAAAAGAGAGAATGTCGCATTCCACGAATTGGCAGTTCATATAACCAACTGGATATTAGAATGTGGGTTGGAGAGAGAGGGGTGGGTGAGATTCATAGTGGTTGGGGGAATGGTTGTGAGAGGTGAATCTGGAGAGATAAGAAGGGGCCAAATCATGAGAGGCTTGTTTAAACCTTATTGGGGAGTTTGTTTATTCTAATTGTGCTGGAAACCCATTGACAGGTTTTAAGCAGTAGGAATCACATGATCAGATTTGGGTTTTAGAAAGATTACTCTGGCAGCCCTATGGAGACTGAAGCGGAGAACAGCAAGATTAGAGGTATGGAGTTAGGAAGCTGTTTAGTCTAAAGATTAAAACACTTAGAGAAATAGAGTAGAAAGAACATGGGCTTTGGTGTAGCTTTGGACAAATTACCCAACCTCTCTGAGTAGTCCTTTTGGCACACGTTAGTTACTCAGTCAAATTGTAGCTATCATTGTTGTTGGGATGACTGTTTCTAGCAATTATTTATTTATTTAAAGATTGGCACCTGAGCTAACAACTATTGCCAATCTTCTTTTTTTTTCCTTCTTCTTCCCCCCAAAGTCCCCCAGTACATACCTGTATACTACTTGTAGGTCCTTCTGGTTGTGCTATGTGGGACGTGGCCTCAGCATGGCCTAATGAGCAGTGCCATGTTCGTGCCCAGAATCCAAACCAGCGAAACTCTGGGCCACAGAAGTGGAGCGTGCGAACTTAACCACTCAGCTCCGGGGCCAACTCTGTTTCTAGCATTTAAAGAGCTATCATATTAAAAAAAAAAAAAAGATTAGATTTGTTCAGTGTAGTTCTAGTAGCTAGAACCAGGGGGAGAGTATTTCAGAGGCAGATTTCAGCTTAATACAAAGAAGAATTCACCAGCAAGTAAATTTAGTTAAAAGTGGAATGGGTTCAACAAGTAGATTTGTAAAATATGGAATGTGTTGCCTTGTGAATTAGTGAATGCATCACTCTTTTGTTCCTTCTCCATTCTATCCTTCATGGGCTCCTTTTCTTCTACTTCAAGCGTAAGTGTTCTTTGGAGGGCTTTTCTCAACTGAACTCATTCTGCATACTCTCTTCTTGAATAATCTCTGAGGCTTTTAATTATGGGAGGTCCTTGCTAGTCCAGAATAATTGGTACTACAGAAAGCCCACTTAAAGTGAATTCATGTAAAACGTGAAATAAAATTTTATAGTAAATAACAACAAAAGGTTCGACTGGTCTTTGTATTGAGTAATGAAACTAAATATTATGCAAATAGTTTATTTTATCTTATATTTAACAAAATTTAGGCGATAATTACAACTGTATACAAATTGTTTAAAAACTAGGCTTCAAATATTTAGCTGTTTATTGTAGTATAATTTTCCCATCTTTTCCATAACATGACATCCTTCTCTATATGATTGTAAAGGTCACTTTTGGCAAAAGTATTTAAAGATTTCATCATATTCTGAAAGGTATCTCTTAATCCTGTGACATTCAGATTAGCCTCTTTTGAAGTGCCTATCTCATAATTAGCTGGTCTTACTCAGGCAGATCCTTATTTTTCAATGGTTTAGTTGAGTCAGACAGTTCTCCAAATCCACTCTTATTGCCATGATAAAATTCTGCCCTTTTAGGGGGAGATTTTCTTCTACAATCTCTCCCCCTGGATTACTATTTCCTAAATTGTCCTTGCTTTTAATCTATTCCACTCACTAGCCATTTCTACTACCCCTAACACCTGTTCATTTAGTTCAGACCCTCATTGTCTCCTGCCTAGACCACTGTAATGGCTTTCTAACTGGTCTTCCTGTCTCCAGGTTTGTCCTGTCTTTAGTCAATCTGTCTCCTAAATTAGGCAGTATTAGTCACCTTCAAACACTTCACTGGCTTCCCAATAGTGAGAATATAGTAGTAGTTCCCTAAGTTCCATGGGAAAGTTACTAGATGTTATTGGAAAAAAAGCGTTTTGTGTTTACTAAGTTTGAGAAATGTCTGGTTAAGAACTATTAATGTTAATTGTGACACTATTTCAACAGCATAGTTCAAGTGAGATGTGCATTTATAGGCATACACTGCTGCTTAACCTGTTATGGAGAACTCAAGTTTATATCAAAACATGAGATATAAAAGCCCTTTTGACAGTGGGTATATTTATCTTGTATTCAGATATGAATTTCCCCATTCTAATTAGATTTAAGCTATCAATTTAAAAATTTGTATGAAAATAATATCTATTCTTTGTAGAAAATTTGGAAAATACAGGATAAAAAAAGTTGAATGTTTTATAGTCCATTGATATAGATATTATTACGTCTCTATACCTGCCTTATCTACTTATGTATTTATTAAATAAATACTTACCTAGCATGTATATGCAAGGCTATTCTAGACGCTGGGGATGCAGAATAAATAAAGCAGGAAGAGTCCCTGGTCCCATGGAACTTATATTCTAGTGAGGAGAGACAGTTAACTAAATAAGTGATCAAACAAACAAAGAAATGGCCAACTGCCAAGAAGTAATAGTGCTATGAATGAAAAATAAAGCAGGTCAATGAAATAATCTTGAATGGCTGTACGTATTAAAAAATATTTTGAGACTGATTGAAAACTTAAAATCTTATTTCAGATGGCAAAGAGATCCATGTATTTAGTTTTGGGGAAAAGTTTTTTATTGTATGTGTTTATGGAGGAGAGTTTTCTTTAACATTCTACACTCTATCCAAAATTAAACTGAGCAAATCTTATGTCATGAGTATCATTTGAAGAACTGCTAATCTTTATTTTGAACCAAAACAAAATAAGTCAATTGTGTATTCTATTTTAGACTGAAAAACATATTAGGTACAGATCATTAAGCCATCATTGAGTAGTCAATCTACAATTATAGAATGTAAATATTGTTTTGTGATGATCTAATTATACTGCATTAATTTAATTTTTAAATGAAACTGAAGATATTCTCTCTTGATTTTATTCACTCAGTATGGATGTATGAATATTATATATATGTATATATATATCAGACTGCAAATTCTTTGAGTATAAGGACTATATCTTTTTATTTACAAATGACCATCAAAGACATTATATATGTATTTAATTATGAAAATGATGATAATAAAAGCAGCTAGTTTATACTGAATGCTATCAAATGAGAAATACCCTTGCTAAATGTCTAGCACTTACATTGCCTAATCATGTCTAACTCTTTTCACAATACTTTAAATAAAAATAGGGAGAAATTGAATGGATTAGAGAAGTGACAATGATCAAAATAATGGAGATTAAATCTTATGTTTAGACATTTAAGCTGTCCAGCCATAGGAAGGGAAGACTAGGCATAATTTTAATACATGAGTGGTTTTATGATCACAGAAGACTGAGCAGGAGAAATTAGAGTTATGTTAATGCAGAAAAGATTTTGACTGTTTCATAACAATATTATCACAAACCCAATGGCTTAAGCAATATGCTTTTATCATCTCACAGTTTCTGTGCATCAGGAGTTTGTGCATGGATGAGTTATCTACTTAGCCTCAGCCAGGGCTGTGTTCTTATCTGGAGTCTTGATTGGGGAAAATCCATTTCTCCATTCCCATGGCTGTGGGCAGCATTTAGTTGCTTGCTGTTGTAGGAATGAAAGCTTTAGTTTCTGGCTGATTGCCAGAGACCACCTCCAGTTCCTTGCCATGTACACCAACATAGTTGTTTACTTCCTCTAAGCCAGCAAGAGAAAGACTCTAGTGAGAGAGATTTTACAGTATTATGTTAACATAATTATGTACTCATATACATGTAATCATGTAGATCCCATCATCTTTGCTGTATTGCATTGGTTAGAAGCAAGTCACAAGTCCCACCCATATTCAAGGGGAGAAGATCACACAAATGCGTGAACATTAGGAGGCCACCTTAAGAGTCTGTCTGCCACAACTGGACATAGGGGAATACTTACTGGCTGTCTTGGGTATATACTATTCAAATAGAAGTAGTATGTCTCTGCCTCTCTTAATCTTTAGGAATAAAGACATTTAATTTATATGAGATTCAAAAGTATTTGATAACTTCTTGTGGTCATTTCCATCTCATTTCTTAAAATTTGTAACTTCTACCTACTTTTTTTTTTTTTTTTTTGGTGAGGAGGGTTGGCCGTGAGCTAACATCTGTTGACAATCTTCCTCTATTTTGTATGTGAGATGCTGCCATAACATGGCTTAATGAGAAGTGTGTAGGTCTGCACCTGGGATTTTAGCAAATCCCATGCTGCTGAAGCAGAGCACAAGAACTTAACCACTATGCCACTGGGCCAGCCCCTCCCTAACTAATTTTTAAAAGGAAAAGCTAAAGAAGTTAGAAAAATAGAAAATAGTGCTACTTTCTGTCAAGTATATTATGTAAATTAATCTAAGTTTTCCTCACTAAATTTTTCAATAAGTGGAGGTTAGAAGGATTTCCTGTTCAACCTAAGGATATGAAAGTGAGGTATGCAAAGGACATGTACCTGCTCAAGGTTATTAAATGAAGATGAATTTAAATGAGGCAAGTGTTTACAAATGCCATAGTACTAAAAGGTTTCCTCTGTACTGAACGACCAAATGTGTATAAAACAAAGGAAAAACTACAATCCACACCAAAATGTGATTTAAAGTGAGTCATGCTAGAATCGTGATCTTTCAACTCTGATTCTAATACCATTTACCTCTAAGTTTTGGAAAAGGAATACTTTAAGTACTTTGTTAGTATAAATAGTTTAGACTGTAAAACTAAGGAATTAAAAAATTCACAGCCTTGTTAGGACTGACATTACTAAAGCAGTAGAATTGTTCTAATTAAGATAGTTTAAGAAAAAGTATCTTACTTTAAAATAAATGCTCAAAAGCATCTTAGGAATAGATTTTCACAACATTAATTGTTCTTCATCAGAACTGTCTTAGGCTGTTTAGAAAGTTAATGCTCTAGTTGCTTTTTAAACAACTTTAAATGATTTTTTTAAAGTACATATTCTAAATTAAAATTAGTCTGACAATCACTCACTGGAATGATATGAAATGATTATTTGAAAATTCTTTTTTATTAAGTAATTCATTAGATTTACTTTGTTTTGTTTTCATGGGCAGTTGAATGTTATTAATGTTTAATTTTTTTCTGAAAATATGATTAGTTTGAAAAATATAAAGAATTTAATTTTCTCACTACTGCATTTCCTCATTCTCTCCTATTTTGAAAAATCTTAAAATGAATTTATGAACATAAAAATTTATGTTTACATGAAAGATCTATAAATAAATAAGTTTAATTAGTGAACTTTTCTGAACTAGTTAATTGTTTTTATTGTAGACCTCATAAGAAGTGGCAAACCTTGGTGGCTGAATGACACATCTGCTTTTCCCTCTTCTCTACCAATTAATGACACACATAGCCGCCACAGACAGAAGAGATCAGTAAGCGTTGAGCGGTTTGTGGAGACATTAGTAGTGGCAGACAAAATGATGGTGGGCTACCATGGCCGCAAAGACATTGAACATTACATTTTGAGTGTGATGAATATTGTAAGTTTGATCCCTCTATATAATATTTTAACTTAATAGTTTGTTGTGTTTTTAACTAAGGTCATGGATTTTTATTGTGAAATAATGATTTTTAGAATGTACTCACTTAAAATGAGAAAGAATTGATCTATTGTTTCAGTTCCATTGAAAATACATTTAAGGGTGATCTTATTGTTCACTTTCAGACAATATGACTTTTTGAATGTGTCATGTTAAATCTTGTTGAAGAGGTTTTCTTTAATTTGAAACATTCAGCTCACCCTCTTAATTACTATGTTGTGGTTCATCTTTAGGAGAAATATTTCTTGTGGTAGACTTGTATAAAAACCTTTTACCAAGGGATCTTAAGGGTAGAGTTCTAAGAGATATGGAATAAAAGAATATCTTTTTATATATACAGTGGTTAAATTCATGAAAAATTATTTTACCACTCTTTTAAAAAATATCAAATGGTCACCCTATGATTTTTGTCTGACTTTGTGTCTTTTCTTATTTTCTGGAGGTCAGGTTGCCAAACTTTACCGTGATTCCAGCCTAGGAAACGTTGTGAATATTATAGTGGCCCGCTTAATTGTTCTCACAGAAGATCAGGTAAGAATGAGTTAGTTTATAAATCTAAAACTCTTAACAGGCTACAGAATTATGTATTATAAAATAATATATTTTATTACTTCTTCTCTTAGGAAGTTCTAGTTTAATATGACTTTCAGCTCTAAGCATTTAATATTTAAAGCAAATCGTAAATAGTTTACAAGAATATACCTCTTATGTCATGGTAAAGCTATATATGTATCTTTAGCTATGTGTTTCAGTATAAAGATGGGCATTTGCATGGCAGACCTTATAATAGTGGTTTTATATGCTGATGATCACATATATTCACATTATCATTAAAGCTGGAACTGGAGAGAATGTCGGTTCAATAATACACTAAATTAACTCTCAGATATTACAGAAATAAAAATTGGCAAGAGATTATTCCTAGAAACCACTGCTTCTAATTATAGTCCCACTTTAGTCTTCAAAAGTTTTAACAACTGACCTTAGTAATTTGTTTGGAACATTTCTGGTATGCATGTTGTATTGCAGCCAAACTTGGAGATAAACCACCATGCAGACAAGTCCCTCGATAGCTTCTGTAAGTGGCAGAAATCCATTCTCTCCCACCAAAGTGATGGAAACACCATTCCAGAAAATGGGATTGCCCACCACGATAATGCGGTTCTTATTACTAGGTATGGTTTGTTGCAAGTATTTTACCTTTGATTGTTGTGTTTGATATTGTAATTATATTTGGTTCTATCTAAAGCCTCATTCAGGTAATGAGTATAGAGAAAGTAAAATGGTGATTTATTATTCACCACTGAGAAAGAATATATTACGCTTATTGTGTTTGCATCGAATGAACCAAATGAGAAAAAAGAAAAGATTTAGAGTTGACTTAGAAATTTAATAAATACCTTTCCTTCTGCTAAGGTCTATTTGTAAGGTTTAATAGGAAGCACATATATGTTTTGTTAATTGAACATAATACATACTAAAAGCAAGATTAAAAAGTATGAGAAAATATATTTAAAAAATAAAAATGAGTCATCACACTTTGTTATAAAACATTAATTATTCTTACCTCCAAATTGTTAAAAGGAAGGACTTTGGTAGTTACACAGTTTACTTAAGTGAATGTTTATTTCATTAAAAATATTTTAATTAAGAGACATAAATATAAAGAAGCAGATTTATTACACTGTATGTTGAACAGCTTGTCTCACAGGCAAAATTATTACTTGATGATAACCCAATGAATTCATGTTGTTTCTTTCCGGTTTTACAAAATTGCATTCAGATCCATTCTATTCCTTACTCTCCATCAACAACTTTGTGAAGTAGATATTGTTATTATTTTTCCCACGTAAGAAATGAGGAAACTGGTTTAAAATACTTAAATTGCTTGAGATTACTGCTAGTAAGTGAAAGACCAGGGCTTAAACCCTGTTAATTCTGTCTTTTTTGATTGTACTATGCTATCTGTCTTAGTTTTTCTATAGTCCAGTTATGATTGGTTAGAAGTGTGTTTAAATCATTTTAAGATAAGTTTGTCTTTTGACTTCTTGTGAGTACTTAAAAATGAGAACAAAATAAATAATAGCAAAAAAACAAAAGCAAAATGGAAGCTTTATTGTCTCTTGGCTAAATGGAAGCCTTTGTTATCTTGATTACTTCTCATAATTCGCAAGGCAGTATTTGACCTATACTTCATCAGTGGATGCCCATTGACTCTACATTAAACTCTCCGGAGGGAGTATAAAGTATATAGGATCAGAATCTCGAGACCCAGTAAGATAATGTGAATTTAGCTTTAAAAAAAAAGTCCCTGTTAACTGAGTTGTAGAGTTAAAAGTTTCTGAGTTTATTTTTTTTTACAGTTACACTTACTTTAATTGACTTCATCTACCTGGCATCGTAAACCAGAAAATTTTGTTGATGCTATGCTTGCCGAATTAAAACAACATTGTGTGGTTCTATATTCATATGCGTTGACACATCGGTCTGATAAATTCTGCAATTCCTCAGAGTCTTGTGGTCTGGAATGATTCCCAAATATAGTTGAGGAGTTAAAAATATACTAGGAATTGTGCAAATATAGAAACCTTTGTATAAAAATATATATGGATATGATTAGTGTCAATGAAATTACTAAAGGAAAATGTCTGTTATATATGGTTAGCAAAATGATCACAGATATTTACATTGGCTTCTGTATTTATATTTATAAAGCCCTACCTCTCCCCAAAAACGCAATGCCCAGTGGGCTCCGATGCTTCACATTTTCATAATTGTTTTTGCATTGGATTTTTAACTTTTGCATCAAATGACAGAAGTTATACCAAGAGTGCACATTTATAAGTATTGAAGTAGTGAAATACATCTGGGCAGTTAGCCACTCTTTCTTTGCACTGGCTACGACGTTTGGCTGCCTGACTTGTTACTCTGAATTGGTCCAGATATTTTTCTGATCCTCTACAGAGCTCTTCTTTGCTTCTCCAAGCTACTTCAAGTGCCTTTTTGATGTCTGAGATTTGAACATAAAATTTTTGTTTTAAACTTGTCTCCTCTTGGTTAGACTAGCACTAGAAATGATCTCAGGATTTAATGGGACAGTGCTTCAAAGAGTTCATATCCCATGTCATTTTAGATTGGGTATGTAATGGAGATTAGAAAAATGCCTCTTTGGGGCAGCGTAGAATGCCTTTTTGAATTGTTATTCAAGTCTCAAAGTATGTTTTAGCCTATTTAAAAGTCAACAATCTTTGAATTATTAGGGCTACAGAGTCACGTCTAAATGAGATGGCTATCATCTCTAATATTTCGTGTTTTTTTGTTGGGGGGTTTACCAGTGTTTGAATCTCCCTTATATATTTTTGATTTGTGAAATTGAACATATGTTTAAGTCATACTGCTACTTTTAGTAAAAACAATTATGAGAATTCCATAGATGATTTTATATTAGTGTTGAAAATTGCTTTATATAACTCACTTATTAACAAGTTCAGGGTTGTGACTCCACCATTTAGAGGTAAGATCATGATTTATGTTTACTTGAAATGTCAGCTCACTAGGGAGAATGTATAATGTTTTTATCGAGAATTCCAGAGAAAAATTGATGGATATGTTTATCTCCTCTAGGCCAAATTTTGTCCTAGGGATTTAAATGTTTTAAGCAGAAAACCATTTTGAACTGTAGTACTTAGGTAATAATAGTTTCTTTTGAAAAAAAATTTAAAAACTCAAAATTTTATCTCCTCTTAGCAAGTATTTTATTTTATTACCATAAATTTGAAATAAATTGTGCACTACAAAGCTATCAGATCCCTGTGAATAGACAGAAAGAAAATAAAGACAATTTAAAAATGTAAAATTTTGTTGTTTTATCTCATATTAAAAATATTGAATTAACATCAGAGAGCATATTAAAAGCTATTTTATATATACATTTTAATTTTTATATACATTTATGTTTATTTTTGTGTGTAAGTATATATGTATAAGATATACTGAACATCTGTTATATGCCATCCAGCTTTATCTAATCTTTTTTTAAAAACTGAAGTATGATTTACAAATAAAATTGTATATATTTAAAGTGTACAACATGATGATTTGATATACATACACATTGTGAGCTGATTACCAGAATCAAGTTAAATACATCCATCACCTCAGTTACCTTATTTTCTTTTTCTTATTTTGAATGAGAACGCTTCACGTATACTCTCGTAGCAAATTTCAACTGTACATATGGCATTATTAACTATAGTCACTATGCTGTACATTAGATCCTCAGAACTTATTCATCTTAAAACTAAAAGTTTGTACCCTTTGACCAATATCTCCCCGTTTCCCCCATCCCCCAACACTTGGCCATTGCCATCCTACTCTTGGTTTCTGTGAGTTCAACTTTTAAAAAAAATCCATATATAACTGAGATTATATGGTATTTGTCTTTCTCTATCTGGCTTATTTCACTTAGCATAATAGCCTCCAGGTTTATCCATGTTGTCACAAATAACAACATTGCCTTCTTTTTTATAACTGAATAATATTCCATTATATATACCACATTTTCTTTATCCATTTAGCCATCAATGGACAATTAGATTGTTTCCATATCTTGGCTGTTTTGAATAATGCTGCAGTGAACGTGGAAGTGCAAGTATCTCTTTGAGATACTAATTTCGCTTCCTTCAGATATGTACCCAGAAGTGGGATTGCTGGATCGTATGGTAGTTCAGTTTTTAAATTTTTGAGGAAACTCCATGCTGTTTTCCATAATGATTGTACTAATTTACATGCCTACCAACTGCACAAGGGTTCCTTTTTCTCTACATCCTCGCTAACATTTGTTATCTCTTGTCTTTTTGATAATCCATCCTAACAGGTGAGAGATGATATGTCATTATGGTTTTGATGTGCATTTCCTTGATGAGTGGTGGTGTTGAGCACCTTTTCATGTTCCTGTTGGCCATTTTTATGTCGTCTTGGAAAAATGTCTATTTAAGTTCTTTGCCCATTTTTAAATCAGATTATTTCATTTTGCTATGGAGTTGTGTAGATTCTTTATATATTTGAGATATTAATCCATTATCAGATATGTGGCTTCCAAATGTTTTCTCCCATTCCTTAGATTGCCTTTTCATTTTGTGTTGTTTCCTGTACAGTGCAGAAGTTTTGTAGTTTGATGTAGTCTCACTTGTTTTTTTTGCTTTTGTCGCCTGTGCTTTTAGTGTCATATCCAAAAAACCATTGCCAAGACCAATGTCAAGGAGGTTTCCCCTATGTTTTGTTCTAGGAGTTTTACAGTTTCAGATCTTACATTTAAATCTTTAGTATGTTTTGAGTTAATTTTTTGAGTGGTGTAAGATAGGGCGTTAATTTCATTCTTTTGCATATGGATATTCACTTTTCCCAACATTGTTTATTTCAGAGACTGTCCTTTTCCCACTGTGTTTTTTTGGCACCCTTGTCAAAGATTAGTTGACCATATATTCATGGATTTATTTCTGGGCTCTCTATCCTTTTCCATTGGTCTATGTGTCTTTTTATGCTGCTTCTCTACTGTTTTGATTACTTTAGCTTTGTAATATAGTTTGACACTAGGAAGTGTGATGCCTTCAGCTTTGTTCTTCTTTCTCAAGAATGATTTGTCTATTTGAGATCTTTTGTAGTTCCATATAAATTTTAGTGTTGTTTTTTCTATTTCTTTGAAAAATCTCCTTGGAATTTTAATTGGAATTGCATTGACTCTGTAGATTGCTTTGGGTGATATAGACATTTTAACATTAATTCTTGCAGTCCAAGAACAAGAGATGCCTTTCCATTTATTTGTGTCTTCTTCAGTTTCTTTCATCAATATCTTATAATTTTCAGTTTTAATTTTTATAATCTTATAATTTTACAGATCTTTCACCTCCTCAGTTAAATTTATTCCTAAGTATTTTATTGTTTTTGATACCATTGTAAATGAGATTGCTTTCTTAATTTCTTTTTCGGATAGTTCACTGTAGTGTATAGAAGCACAACTTATTTTTGTGTTTTGATTTTGTATACTACAACTTTACTGAATCCATTTTGGTTCTAGCAGTTTTTTAGTGGAGTCTTTAGGATTTTTTATGTATAAGATCATGTTATCTGCAAACAGAATTTTACTTCTTCCTTTCTAATTTGGATACCTTTTATTTCTTTTTCTTGCCTAATTGCTCCGACTAGGACTTCTAGTACTATGTTGGATAGAAGTGGTGAGAGCAGGCATCCTTGCTTGTTTCTGATCTTAGTGGAAAAGCTTTTAACTTTTCAACATTGAGTATAATGTTAGCGTGGGCTTGTCATACGTGGTCTTTATTATGTTGAGGTACATTCCATCTATTCCTAATTTCTTGGGAATTTTTATCATGAAAGGATATTGAGTTTTGTCAAATACCTTTCCTGTAGCTATTGAGATGATCATATAATTTTTATTCTTTATTCTGTTTGTGTGGTGTATCACATTCATTAATTCATTTATGTTGAACCATCCTTGTGTTCTAGGGATGAATCCCACTTGATCTTGGTGTATGAACCTTTTAATGTGCTGGTGCATTTGGTTTGCTAGCATTTTGTTGAGGATTTTTGCTTTATGTGCACCATGGATATTGGCCTGTAATTTCATTTTGTTGAATATCTTTATTTGACTTTGGTATCAGAATAATGTTGTGCCCTTCAAATGAGTTTGGAAATGTTCATTCCTCTTCAATATTTGGGAAGAGTTTGAGAAGGATTGGTATTATTCTTCTTTAAATGTTTGATAGAAATCATCAATGAAGCCATCTGGTACTGGTCTTTTCTTTACCAGGAGAGTTTTGATTACTGATTCAATTTCCTTACTTGTTATAGGTCTAGTCATATTTTCTATTTCTTATGGGTAGGTTGTATGTTTCTTGAAATTTTTCATTTCTTGTACGTTATCCAATTTGTTGTATAATTGTTCATAACGGTCTCTTATGATCCTTTATAGTTCTGTGGTATCAGTTATAATGTCTCATCTTTCACTACTCATTTTATTTATTTGAATCTTCTTTTTTTCTTAGTCTGGCTAAAGATTTGTCAATTTTGTTTTTCTTTTCAGAAAAACAGCTCTTAGTTTTGTTGATCTTTTCTGTTTGTTTTATAGTTTCTATTTCATTTATTTGTTCTCTGATCTTTATTATTTCCTTCCTTCTACTAACTTTGGGCCTCGTTTGTTCTTTTTCTGTTTTCTGTAAGGTGTAAAGTTAGGTTGTTTATTTGAGATCTTTATTTTTTGCTAATGTAGACATATTTTGCTATAAAGTTCTCTCTTAGAACTGCTTTTGCTGCATCCCATGTCTTGGTATGTTGTTTTTTCCATTTTTGTTAGTCTCAAGATACTTTTTGATTATCTTTTTGATTTCTTCTTTGTGTCATTGATTTTCAGCAATGTATTGTTTAATTTCCACATATTTTGAAATTCTCCTGCTTTTCTCCTGTTGTTGATTTCTAGTTTCATACCATGGTTGTCAGAAAAGAGCCTCTTATGATTTCAATCTTAAATTTCTGGAGACTTATTTTGTGACCTATCATATAATCTTTTCTGGATACTGTTCTGTATGTGCTTGAGAAGAATATGTATTCTGCTTCTTTTGAGTGGAATGTTCTGTATATGTCCGGTAAATCCATTTGGTCTAAAGTGTAGTTCAAGTTCCATATTTTCTTAATTGATTTTCTGTCTCAGTGATCTATCCATTGTTGAAAGTGGGTTATTGAAGTTCCCTACTATTATTGCATTGCTGTCTATTTCTGCCTTCAGATATGCCAATATTTGCTTAATATGTTAAAACACTGATTTGGGGGTACATTTATATTTATAATTGTTATATCCTCTTGATGAATTAATCCCTTCGTCATTATATGACCTTTGTCTTTTGTTTCAGCTTTTGATTTAAAGTCTATTTTGTCTGATGTAAGTTTAGCTACCCCTTTTCTATTTTGGTTTCTATTTGCATGAAATAACTTTTTTCATCCCTTCACTTTCAGTGTATATGTAATTCTTAAAGCTGAATTGAGTCTCTTATAGGCATTATATAGTTGGGTCTTATTTTTTGTTATCCTTTTGGCCACTCTATGTCTTTTCAATTAAAGGATTTAACCTATTTACATATAAAGTAATTATTGATAGATAAGGACTTACTAATGCCATCTTATGAATTGTTTTCTGGCTGTATTGTAGTTCCTTTGTTCCTTTCTTCCTCTTTTGCTGTCTTCCTTTGTGATTTGGTGATTTTATGTAGTGGCATGCTTTGATTTCTTTCTCTTTGTCTTTTGTGTATCTACTATAGGTTTTTACTTTGTAGTTACCATGAGGCTTACATAAAACATTTGACAGTTATTAGTCTATTATAAGCTGATAACAATTTAACTTCAATATACGAAAACTCTACCATTTTATTCCCCCTTTTATGTTTTTTGATGTCACAATTTGCATCTTTTTATATTGTTTATTCATTAGAAATATTGTAGCTATAGTTATTTTTAATACTTTTGTCTTTTAGCCTTTCTACTAGGTTTAAGTGATCTACACTCCACCATTACAGTATTAGAGTATTCTGAATTTGACAGTTTACTTACCTTTATCAGTGAATTTTAGATTTTCATTTGTTTTCGTGTTACTAATTAGCATCCTTTCTTTTCCACATGAAGAACTCCCTTTAGCATTTCTTGTAAGGCAATTCTAGTGGTGATGAACTCCTTCAGCTTTTGTTTGTCTGGGGAAGCCTTTGTCTCCCTTCATTTTTGAAGGACAGCATTGCTGGGTACAGCATTCTTGGTTGGTCGTTTTTTTCATTCAGCACTTTGAATTTATTATCTTACTCTCTTCTGGCCTGCAAGGTTTCTGCTGATAAATCTACTGATAACATTATAGGAGTTCCTTTGAATGAGATAAGGTTTTTTTTCTCTTGCTGCTTTCAAAATTTTCTCTGCATCTTTTATTTTTGACAATTTTATTACAATGTCTCAGTGAAGTCTTCTCTGAGTCAAATCTGTATGGGCACCTGTGAGCTTCATGTAATTGGATTTCCATATCTTTCCTAGATATAGGAAATTCTCAGCCGTTATTTCTTTCAATAAGCTTTCTACTCCTTTCTCTCTCTCTTTGCGTTTTGGGACTCCCATAATGCAAGTCTTATTTCACTTGATGGTATTTCATAATTTAGGTAGGCTTCCTTCACTCTTTTTCATTTTTCTTCCCTTAGTGGATAATTTCAAATGAAATGTCTTTAAGTTCACAGATTTTTCTCATGCTTGATCATGTCTACTGGTGATACTCTTTATTGCAGTTTTCATCTCATTCTTCTGTTTCAGAATTTCTGTTTGATTCTTTTATATAATTTATTTCTCTCTTTTGAACTTATTTTATTCATATATTCTTTTCCTAATATCACTGATTTGTGGATCTGTGCTCAGCTTCCTTAAAATGCTTATTTTGAATTCTTTGTCAATTTGTAGATCTCTATATTTTTGCAGACAGTTACTGGAAAATTTTGTGTTCATTTGGTGGTGTCAGGTTTTCTCGATATTTTGCATTTCTGTAGCTTTGCATTGTTGTCTGTGCATTTGATTGAACAGTCATTTCTTCCAGCATTACAGACTTATTTTGGTAGAGAAAGATCTTCATTTGCAAATGAAAACTGGGGCACTGATTGGGTTGGGTATGGTATTTCTAGCTGTGGGGAAGGCCCAACAGTGTAGTCACCATGCAGCTTCATCAGCTGAAGGTAGCATTGGTGAAGATCACAGGGATTCTTAAAGGCCAACTCTGCAGTTTTCTGCAGCAGCAGAGAAGGTGCCTGGGGACCACTTGATATCTTTTTCTCCCATGGGGGATGTCACTGTAAAAGAGATCCCTCTTAGTGCTTGGCCCAACTGATAGCACTGGTGTCTGATGTGCAGGCAGCTGTGGAATATTCATGAAGCCAGAGACTGGAGTGTCAGTGCTCACAGAGTGACAGTAGTCTGAGGTCTGATGCACTGGCTATCTTGCAGCAGCAATGATGTTTGAGATGCAGGTATGTCTTCATGGCTACGAGGACGCTGTCTGAAGCATGGGCATGCTAAGAACAATGTGGCACTTGGGTCTGGAGTGCTGGCTTGCTTCCAGTGGTGTGGCTCTGGTTTTGGAGATGTGAGCATATGTAGAACAGCCACAGGGCTGGAGTCTGGAGCATGCGTGCACATTGAGCAGCCCTGGAGTCAGAGTCTGAAGTGTGAAAGCAGGCCGAGCAGCTGTGACTCTGGGATCTGGGGCACGCTGAGGGTCGCAGTGTGCTTGGAGCCCTAGTCCCAGTGCAGCACAACAGTGGTATTTCTCCCCCTGAGGTCTGGGGAAATGATGGCTGTTGGTTACCTTGGTGGTGAAAGCTGCTAGTGTCTTCTGCGGAGCAGGCTGCTGAGGTCCATGCCGACGAACACAATGGAGTCTTCCACTGTGAAAGCTGCAGGGAGTCTGCAGCTGTCATGAGGCTGTTGAGGTCCTCAGTGGCGAATGCTGCTGGGGTCCTCTGCAGAGCATACCACTGAGGACCATGATGTTATGCGACTTGTGGCTGATACCAATAGCTCCCACCCTTTGTCTTTGTTCGTCCTTGCCTCCAGAAATTTCCACTAAGCCAATTTCTTCAGCAATCCTTTCTGCAAGATTATTCTCCACTTTTTGCTCCACTGTTTTGCTGTAGATTCTTAACTGGACTCTTGAGGCCTCCCATGTGCTATTTTCGTTTGTGGCTAGCTGTCTGTTGTTTTTTGTCAGGGGACAAGGGCTGGTATCTCCTCCTTCACCATCTTGCTGATGTCACTCTCTTAGCTTTATCAAATCTTAACATGATGCCATACCAAAGAGCAGTATCATATCACTTTCTGACGTAGTATATGGTTACTTCTCTATGATATGTCAACTACCTGACGTCTTAGCTCTAAATGCCAAAGTTAGTTCTATAATGTATAAATTTGTAGAAATATGGCCACATGTAATAAACATTAGTGGTGGAATAATGAAACTGATCTTTCATTTCTGTGATATGTCTTTAGTTAAAATATCAGTATAAGTAACTTATATTGATTGTTTTTGTAGACTAGATCTATTAGAATTATTTGACGATTATTAGTGTTCACCAAAATTAGCTTGACATTTAGTAACTCTCTTTAAAATAATGAACTATGGCACTATATAACCTAGTTATATTAGTATTTTGTACTAGTTCTTACTAGCATTTTGTATAGTACTTGAAACTCTAGAAACAGAATTGAAGAAGATAAAACAGGACTACACATATACACCTAAAAAATTACTCTTGCTACAAAATTTTCAGATTATCCTTATTAAACTTGTATTGAGAATCTGTAAATTAATAGTTACCTAAAAATGTACAATTTGACAGATTGTTTTTTAAATTATTTCTGTTTACACATGAAGTCAGGAAATGTCCACCACAAATTTAAAGTCAAGCCAATTTCTAAATTTATTTTGTGGCAAAAATATTCAAGAAATCCATTTATAGTATGGAAATAAGTAGAAATTTAGTGACATAGACTGTACTTGCATCCAGGTTGAGCAATTAACATGAACAGACTAATGCATACATTTCTTGACTTTCTCCTATCAAGCCCTGGAATCATGTTTTCCATTGTTAAGATGTTACTATAGAAAAGTACATATTTTGGATAGGAATTCTAATCTAAGTTCTTCTTTTTGGTAACAGCTTTATTGGGATATAATTCACAGACCGTACAATTTACCCATTTAAGTGTACAATTCAATGGTTTTTGGTATATTGCCAGTGTTGTGCAACAATTACTACAATTAATTTTGGAACATTTCCGTCATTCCCAAAGGAAGTTACTGCCCATTCCCTTCTCCTCCTCATCCCAGCCCTAGCCTTATGCAACTACTAACTTACTTTCTGCCTCTATAGATTTGCCTAATCTGGACCTTTCATGTGAATGGAATCATGTAATATGTAGTCTTTGTGACTGGCTTCTTTTACTTTGCATAGTGTTTTCAAAGTTCATCCGTGTTGTAGCATGTACCAGGACTTCATTCCTCTCATTAGCCTAATTTCTTGAAAATTCAAGGTACAGATCTTTTAAGAATGCCTCTGTTAATAGGCTATTCTTCACAATTATATTTCCTTTTCAATTTTTCATTAACGAAAGGCACAGGACATATAAATACATCTCAAAGTACAGATGTAAAAATTGCACACAAGTCACATAATGTAGAATTTAATTAAAATGAGCATATTTATCCTCTTAAGGGATCATGACTATTTGCTTTGATGCTGCTGGATTTTAAACGGATTAGAATTTACAAAGTCAACTTTGGGAGGTGGGAGATTAAAAATAGCTTTGTCTGTAATGTGTGGATTTAAAGAAGTTTTCTTACTTTTTAAAGAATGTATCTATCACAATGATATATTGTCTTCATGATTATATATTAAAACAGATAGAGGAATGGGAAATTAAATGTGGTACATTGACATTTATTTGGTATTCACTTATGGATTTTTTTTTATCCTTAAGGAAATGCCAGTCAAATTTTTTTAAACTATTACTAAGCTTTTAAGAATATGCTACGTTTAATGGCAGCAGAGGAATCCTGAATTCAGATTATGGATGGTTTTGGTATTTGGGCATTTTCAAGCATTTATTATTCTCTTACCTCTCTGGCTCTACCATTCCTACCCATCCCCACTGCCTATACCCTTTTTCTTGCTTTTTCTTTCTTATTACTTTGTCCGTGGTTTGCTGGTTCCTTACTCAGATGTGCTCATCTAGATTCAGTTTCCATTCCAGTCTTATGGAATTATGACAAACTGGGGTGACCTTAATTTCTTGCTCAATCTGGGAACTTTTAAGAGTGAAAGAGAGTACCATTGATAGTTATGTGTAGACAGTAGGCACAAACTAGGACCAGGCAGAACAGGATTATGGTCATCCCAGGCATTACCTATGTTTGCTTATTCAACTTTTTTTTTTTTAAAGATTGGCACCTGAGCTAACATCTGTCACCAATCTTCTTTTTTTTTTTTTTCTTCTCCTCGAAGTCCCCCAGTACATAGTTTATATTTGTATATTCTAGTTGTAGGTCCTTCTGGTTGAGCTATGTGGGACGCCGCCTCAGCATGGCTTGATGAGTGGCGCCATGTCTGTGTCCAGGATCTGAACTGGTGAAACCCTGGGCCACCGAAGTGGAGCGTGTGCACCCAGCCACCTGGCCATGGGTCTGGCCCCCTGCTTATTAAACTTTAATTAAAAGTGAGAATAAGAAGATACTTTTCCCTCGGTGCCTAAAGTTGACTAAGTACATGTAATTTAGTAAACTATCTTTGAACACATCTTGACTAAAATTGTGCTTTAAATATAATAGGCATCATTACATAGTTAAATCAAGGAAAGATATGTTGTAATAAACACTTAACTTTAAGGAATAGTAAGTGTAGTATTTATATTCGTTTTATGGCTATATTTATGCAGTTGCTTATGTACCAAATCCTTAAGTGCTTTACAGAAATTTAATCATTTAAATCTCGCAATAACTGCATGAGATAGGTTCTGTTATTACCTCCATTTTATCGATGAACAAATGAGGCACAGGGAAGTTAAATGTTTGGCAAAATCACATATTAATTAGAAGATCCTAGATTTAAACTAGGTAATCTGGCTCTAGAGTCCTTTTAGAGGAATTGTAAGAGTGTTCAACAAAAAATAATGTCGGGATACCTTAATTATATCAGCGCCTGTGATAGGCAGACTTCTAAGATAGCTCCCGTGATCTCTGCCTCCTGGTGCGTGACTTTTTTTGTAATCCCCTCGTCTTCAGTTGGCTGGAGCTAGTGAATTGATATCTTAACAATGTGAATTCTTCCTGCCTACGAACAAGTATATCTCTCAATTTATTTAGGTCGTCTTTAATCTCTCTCAGCAGTGTTTTGTGGTTTTAAGTGTTTCACATCTTTTGTCATTTTTTGGATATTATTGTAAATGGTATTGTTTTTTAAAATTTCATTTTGTAATTATTCATCTCAAGTATATAAAAATACAATTGATTTTGTATCCTGCAATCTTGCTAAGTTCATTTATTAGTTTTAGTAGATTTTTTAAAGATTACAATGAATTTTCTATGAAGTTGGTCATGTTTTCTGAGATTAAGGATAATTTTTCTCCCTCTTTTTAATCATGAATGACTTTTATTTCTTTTTCTTGCCTTATTGAACTAACTAGAACCTCCAGTACAGTGTGGAATAAAGATAGTGTTGGCAGACATCCTTCCCTTGTTCCCCATCTTAGTGGGAAAACATTCCATCATTAAGCGTTACATTAGCTATGGGGTTTTTGTAGATGCCCTTTTTTTATCAGGTTGACAAAGTTCTCTTCTATTCTTAGTTTGATGAGAGTTTTTATCAGGAATGGATGTTGGAATTTTGTCAAATATTTTTTCCGCATCTATTGAGATGATCTAATGGTTTTACTTTTTTTAGCTAATTAATACAGTGAATTGCATTGATTGGTTTAGAATGTTATACTAAGCTTGTGTTCCCGGGATAAACTCAATTTGATCATGATGTATTACCCTCTTAATATATTGTCAGATATGATTTGCCAAAATTTTTTGTTTTTGTTTTTGTTTTGTTTTTGCATCAATGTCTTTGTCTGGTTTTGGTGTTAGAGTAGTGTTGACCTCACACACTGAGTTAGAGAATATTTTCTGGAAAAGTTCACATAGAATTGGTATTATTTCTTCAGCAAATGTTTTTTAGAATTCACAAGAGAAGCCATCTGGGTCTGCAGTTTTCTTTGTGGGACAATGTTTAACTACCAGTTCAAATTGTTTAATAGATATGGGGCTATTAAGGTTATCTTATTCAGTTTGCTTTAGCAGTTTGAGTCTTTGAGAGATGCATTTCATCAAGGTTGTGGAATGTATTGAGATAGTTGTTCCTAATATCTTCTTTTATCCTTTTAATATCTGTAGAATATACAGTGACATTACCTCTCTCTTTCTGATATTGGTAATTTTTGTTCTCTTTTTTTCCTAGTCACTCTGGCTAGAGTTTTAATGATCTACCCAAATTTAGTTTCTTTGGTTTTCTCTATTGTCTTTCTGTTTTGTATTTCTTTTATTTCTGCCATGATATTTATTGTTTCCTTTCCTGTACTTGCTTTGAGTTTAATTTGCTCTTGTTTTTGTAGTTTCTTAAGGTAGAAGCTGTGGTCATTGATTTGTGACTCTCTTCTTTTCTGATATAAGTGTTTAGTGTTATAAAACTTCCCCCTAAATTCAGCTTTATCACATCCCACAAATTTGTTTAGGTTGTGTTTCAGTTTTATTTAGCTCAAAATACTTTCCAGAGTCAGCTCTGATGGCCTAGCAGTTAAAGTTCTGCACATTCCTCTTTGGTGGCCTGGGTTTGGTTTCCAGGTGCAGACCCACACCACTTGTCTGTCATTAGCCATGCTGTGGTGGCATCTCACATGGAAGAACCAGAAGAACTTATAAGTGTACACAACTCTGTACTGGGGCTTTGGGGGTGGGGGAAGGAAGAAAAAAGGAGGGAGATTGGCAATAGATGTTAGCTTAGGGTGAATCTTCCCACCCTCTCAAAACAAAAAAAAAGCTTGGAGGACACCCTAATTAAAAGCATGATTTCTAGTAGTTAAAAGCATGATTTCCAATATTGATTTAAAGCAAAAAAACTTTCTAATTTCCCTTTATTTCTTTTTTGACCCATGCACTATTTAGAACTGTGCTATTTAGTTCCACATGTTTGGTTTTTTTCCCCTCAGAGATCATTCTGTTATTTAT
The DNA here is from genome assembly GCF_021613505.1 of Equus quagga. Classification (NCBI taxonomy): domain Eukaryota; kingdom Metazoa; phylum Chordata; class Mammalia; order Perissodactyla; family Equidae; genus Equus; species Equus quagga. The sequence continues at coordinate 71,790,839 of NC_060275.1, forward strand.
TTGTAATTTAATTCCACTACAGTCAGAGAACATACTGACTTGGATGCTTTTCAATTCATTGAGACTTGTTTTATGGCCCAGAATATGGTCTTTCTTGGTACACATTCCAGGTGCATGTGAAAAAAATGTGTATTCTGCTATTATTGGATGGAATGTTCTAAAAATATCAATTAGGTTAATTTGGGCAATCATGGTTTTCAACTCTTTTATAGCCTTACTGATGTGAACAATTTGATTATGATGTGTTTTGGAATAGTTTTCTTCATGTTTGGGGTTGTTAAGCTATTTATATCTGATTTTATCAAATTTTAAAATTTTTAGTCATTGTTCCCTGAAATATATTTTTGGTTTTGCCTCCCTCCTTCTTTGTTGACTCAAATTGCATGTGTTATTTGGCTGCTTGAAGTTGTTCCACAGCTCACTGAAGGTCTGTTTATTATTTTAAATTCTCTCTTCTCTGTGTTTTCATTTGGAGTAGTTCCTATTGCTATGTCTTCAAGTTCACTAATTTTTTTTCTTGCAATGTCTAATGTGTCATTAGTTGCATCTAATTTACATTTTTATCTTACACTGTATAATTTTTTTCATTTCTAATAGTTTGAGGTTTTTTCTTTTTAATTTCCACATCTCTTTGGAGATGTAAAAACTTTAGAAAATATGAAAACTATTTTAAAAATCTTGTCTGGTAATTTTAGTATCTGTGTCAGTTCTGAATCAGTTTCAATTGACTAATTTGTTTCTTGATCATGTGTTGTATTTTCCTGCTTCTTTGCATACTTGGTAGTCTTTGATTGGATGCCAGATATTTGTTATTTTACCGTGTTGGGTACTGGATATTTTTGTATTCCTACAAATATTCTGATTTTCTGGGAATCAGTTAAGTTCCTTGGAACTTGATTCTTTTCTTTTGTGTCTTGCTTTTAAGATTTGTTATGTGAAACAGGAACTAATAGGAGCAGGAGCTTAGTCTGGGGCTAATTATTCCCCAGTGCTGAGACAAGTCCCTTCTGAGTGCTCTACCCAAAGCCCTGTGAATCTTGGGGTTTTCCAGTTGGGCTGGCTGGCTGGGAATAAACCCCTTTATCCAATGCTGTGTAAATGATGGGCTGTGTTACCTCTAATCCTTTGGGTGATTCTTTCCCTGGCTTTGGGTACTTCTCTCACACCCATTTGCTGATCACTACTCAACTGAATAGTCAACAATTCCCCTCTTCAAGTTTCCAGAATTCCCTCTTTCTGTAGCTGTCTCTTCTCCTGTACTTAGTCCTGTAAATTCTGGCTATCTTGGTCTTCCTTATGTTCTGCTCTCTCTCGTCTACTCAGAATCTATTGGGCTCTCCTGGTTTTCCCCACTCTGTGCTGTGGCCTGGAGATTCTCAAGGTAGTAAGCTTGGGTAATCACAGGGCTCACTTTGTTTGCTTACTGTTTCTCAGGGATCACTATCCTTGGTTTCCTGATGTCTAGTGTATTGCAAATTCATATTTTATATATTTTGTTCCTTTTAAAAATAGTTTCAGGAAGGAGTGTAAACTTGATCCCTATTATTCCATCTTGGCTGGAAGTGGAAATCCCAGGCAAACATTTAAAAATTTCTGTCTACCATTTAAAAGTAATTGGAGACACTACTCCCCTTTACCCCAAATAAGTTTTTTCCTAAGAAAAAGGATATTTTCTATGTAACTGCAGAACACCTGTCAAAATCAAGGTATTTAGCATTGATACAATACCGTTATTTAATAATCTACAGTTCATATTCAGACTTCATCAATTATCCTAATATTCTTTATAGCTATTTTTCCCCTCAGGCCAGTATCTAATCTAGTATCACACTTTGCATTTATTTGTCTTGTCTTGTTCAAGAGTCTTTTCATCTAAAACAGTTCCTCAGTGTTTCTTTCTCTTGGCTTTGACATTTTTAAAGAGTACATAACAGTTTTTCATGAAATGTACCGTAATTTGGGTTTTTCCGATGTTCCCTCAGGATTAAATTCAATTTGGACACATTTTTCAGGAATACTATTAAAGGAATATTTTGTCCTTTCAGGTACATTGTATTGTGAGGCATATGATATCAATTTTTCCATCTGTTAGAGATGTTAACTTTAATCACTTGGTTAACGTGATGTTCACCAAATTTTTCCTTTGTGTTTTTCCTTTTTTAATTAATAAGTAATTTTGAAGAGTTACTTTAAGACTCTGTAAATGTCCTGTCTGTGATCAATTTTTTACTCTCTAGTTTTGTCATCTATTGATGATTTTCTAACTCCATCATTCCTTTTAAATTTTTTAGTTGGCGTTCTACACAAGTTGTAGAGTTCTCCTTTCTTGCTTTCTTTCTGACTTTTTTTCTTTCTTTATATGAATAAAGACTTGTAGATTTTTAAAATACAGATTTAGGGGTTTCCTTTCTATGGCTCCCTACTTTCTAGGATTTCACCTCATTTTTCAGCAACTCTTCTGTCTCTCTGTAGCACCCTGTCCTCTGACTCCTCCAGCTAGTAAGACTGCTTGCTTTCCTTTTTATTTTGTCACCCTGCCAGTACTTAGTAGCTTCATATATTCCCACAAATGTTTTTGTAAATTACTGGCCAAGTGACTATATAACTTTAATATTGTATGTACTAGGGATTGTCTTTTTAGGTCTAGCTTGTTAAACAAGAACAACAACAAACACACACAAAAATAATAAACTCATAAAATTGTTTCAGTTATATTCTAAAAATCTATTAAATTTAAAATATTGTTAATTAGAAAGTTTAGTCATCTCTCATCTTCTTGCTTGTTGTACTTCTATAATATTTTCTTAATTGGTTTGGCTTATCTTCAGAAATGTTTGAGTTAGAATCAAGAAATTTCTTAACTCTACATTCCCTAGGTGATTTGGGGGTGGCTTTAATTCTTAATGTTAATATTATTTAAATATAAGAATTTTTTTGTAGTTAAAAGACATCAGGGGCTGGCCCCGTGGCCGAGTGGTTAAGTTCGCGTGCTCCGCTGCAGGCGGCCCAGTATTTCGTCAGATCGAATCCTGGGCACGGACATGGCACTGCTCATCGAGCCACGCTGAGGCGGCGTCCCACATGCCACAACTAGAAGGACCTACAACTAAGAATATACAACTATGTACCGGGGGGCTTTGGGGAGAAAAAGAAAAAAAAAAAGACATCAGACTCTGAGGAAATTAAAAGAATTTACATGAACCAGTACATAAGTAAAAATGTGATACTGAAAGGCTGTATATTACATCATAAATGTCAACCAGTGGGTGATTTGCAACTAAGTAACAAGAGCTATGTAAGTGGAATGTTTTCCTCTAACTATAAAAGGCCTTGATAACTCTATTTGTAACTTAGTCTCATCTTAATAACAGGTGTATCTTTGAGTTTAGTATTAATGCAGTGTGTTTCTTCAACTGTAAAAGAAAGAGATAAATGATTTATTTAAGATTAGTTGTTAGTGAAAATTGAGCAATTAGTAAGATAAAAACCTCTAGGTGTACTTACTTTAAGTACAAATAAGTGATAAAGGAATACTAAAATATATTAAGTAACAAGAAAAATAAGATCTGATATGTAATAATAATATATTGTCCTTCACACTTAAAAAACATATTTGATTTCCAGTATATGCAAGGCATTATCTTAGATGATGGGATCTGGGGTGAACAAGGCAAATTCTCTGCCTTCACAGAGCTTACATTCTGATGTATGGAAGTAAATAATAAGCAGCTAAACAAATAAACCAGATAATATCATAGTTATAAGTGACGTTAAAGTTAGAGAAAGTTTCTATTGCCATTTTAGAGTTGTTCAGTATAGAGAAGAAAACAAATAAAGATTCTTTTGTTCTTTAGTTTTGGTTAGTAGAGGTAATGTCTAGGGGTGGCTTAGTGGTACATTCTCTATCACTTATCTCCAATCTCTGTTAGCTACCCTCCAAACTAGCCAACTAAGCATACAAACTAAGTAAAACAGGGTCCATGCTATGCAAATAAAACCTCAAGATTGAGGATGGGAATGGGAGGAGGGAGAATTACGTGAAGGAGATTGCTATCCCTTAATCAATCTTTCTTTCTTTCTTTTTTTTTTATGGGGAAGATTGGCCCTGAGCTAACATCTGTTGCCAGTCTTCCTCTTTTTGCTTGAGGAAGATTGTCACTGTGCTTTTACCATCTGTGCCAATCTTCCTCTAGTTTATGTGGGATGCCACCACAGTGTGGCTTGAGGAGCGGTGCTAGGTCCGTGCACGGGATCTGAACCTGCGAACCTCCGGCTGCCAAAGCGAAATGTGCGAACTTAACCGATACACAACCGGGCTGGCCCCCTTAATCTTTCTTGTATAGAAACTCCAGAGTTGCCGTCTTGGATGGGCTTATATTTTTGTTTGTTTGGTAGTTTGTTTCTATCAAATCTCTCTGACTGTAGGTCTAGTAAATGGTAATAAGATCTTTCCAAATATGTGTTTATTATATAAATAAAAATATATTCAAAGAAAGGAAATACTTAACATGAAGTCTAACTAAATGGATTCCAAAGTGCGTACTCCATGTTCAGCACTAGCCGAGGGAGAGGATAACCTCTTCAGCAAGTGTGAGCACACCAAAATATCATGGCAGATATTTTCTTGGGTGGAAGATGGGTCTATCTATAGTCTCCCGATGTTGTCCATTAAAATATATAAGTATGATATAGGAATCCTTCTTTTATACTGAGTGTTGCTTGAGCTTCTAGGAAAATATTTTATTCCATTTTGAAAATCAGTTTTGGGTGAACAGCAAAATGAGTAAAGGCTTGGGAAATAGATTTTATGTTGAGAAGCTAATCCAACCAGGCTTCTTTAGCTTTAGAGATGAGAAAACTGACTTAGATCTGAACTCTTCAAAATGTCAAGGAATGTTTTTTGAATGTTAAGTAAATATTCTTGCTCTTCAATAGATCACCCTGTCAAAGGGGTAACGTTTAAATTATGCAGTCGTAGGGATGCCTTAACTTGGATATTAAAAAATACTTTATTGACTGGCAGGTTTGAAATACATTCTTAATAACGATCATGCTGTTTCCATTTTGAAAGATTTTTAAACAAGGGGCTACAGCTGTCTTTCTTAAATGATTTGAATGAAGGCTTGCCTTGAAGTGGCGGCATTGACTATCTTTCAAGACTCCTTCCAACTTTAGGATTCCGTGCTAAGATAAAATAAGGTACAAATTGAAATAATGTCACAATTTACTGAGGAGGAAGCAAATTTGATAAGAAATAAAGTGGTGGCCTATACCTTCCTTAATTGGGCTTTCTTTTAAATCTTCAAAATACATTAAATAATTTTGGTGTTTAGAAATGATAGTAGTAAGGATTATCATCACTATTTGATCTCTGCAGTTACTTACATTTTTATTATATTTTGATATTTTATTGTTTTTACTTTAAAAGTTTAAATCTTTTTATTTTGAACTAATGTTAGAATTACAAAAAAAAGCTCAAAGTGTTCCCTTATGACCCTCATCTTGGTTCATTAGCTAGTTTAAAACATTCCAAAACTGAAAAATACATGAAAGAATATAACAGATATCTATGTAGATTTAGCAAATGTAAACATTTTACCATATTTTCTTTGAATTCTTTGAAAAAATAAAGATCACTCATAAAGTTGAAGGCTTTCCTACATTCCACTTCTATTCCCTCATTTCTTCACCTGAGATAACCACCAACTTGAAGTTTGTATGGATCCTTCACATGCGTATTTTTTGTTCTTTTGCTGCATCAGCATATATACTTAAAAATTATGATTATAACAATATATAGGATATGTTTTTATTTTGTTTTATATTTTAAATTAATTTGTATTTAATTTTGTGTATTAATTGCAGTGTCTTCACAACTGCAATTATTTTTAAATTTGATTTTTAGAACTCATCTATTTCTGTTTTCAGGATTTATCTATTTATTTATTTGATATACATAGGTCTATTTAATATGAATAATTTTTAAAACTTGCTGATGAGCATTTAGATTACTTACATATTTTTCCTTATTATAAACAATGCTGCAGTCATCATCTTTGTCTCCGTAAGTATATGTGAGGAGTTCCCTAGGGCAAATGTGCAGAGGTAGAATTGCTGGGTCCTAAAGGATGAGCAATTTCAACTTTACTAAATGTTGGCTAAATGTTCTACAAAGTGGTTTTACCAATTTACACACTCTAAAGCAGTGTAGGGCAGTTCCAGTTTACCCCAGTTTGCTAACACAGTGCTTAGCTTTATAATGCTTAGTGCATTGTAAGTAGTCGCTAAGTGTTATATATTAGTAAGTTAGTAGTTATTATTGGACTCAAATTAATGTCATTTTACATTTTAAAATTTTACTGATAACAAGAGAAGATTTAGAGAAGTAATTTGTGCATTTTTCTGTTATGAACGTGTCTTATCATTTGTTTTCAACTTTAATTATTGGCTTGTTTTAATGTATTTTTTTCTCCCATGTCACAGATGAATAAAATCAAGGGTAGGTCCAGTTCTATCAGTTTCTTTTTTTTTCTATAACAGCTTTAGTGAAATATAATTCACACACCATGCAGTCCACCCATTTAATATGTACAATTCAATGGTTTTTAGTATAGAGTTGTGCAACTATCACCACCATCTCTTTGAGAATATTTCCATAACCCCAAAATGAAACCTTATACCTATTAGCGCTCACCCACTGTTTTTCCTAGTTCTAGGAAACCACTAACCGACCTTCTGTCTAGATTTTCCTATTCTGGACATTTTATAGACATAGAATAATAAAATATGTGCCCTTTTGTAACTGGTTTCTTTCACTTAGAATGTTTTCAAGATTCATTCATGTTGTGGCATGTATCAATACTTCTTTCCTTTTTATGGCCAAATAATACTCTATTGTATAATTATCCATTCATCAGTCGATAGACATTTGGATTGTCTCCCCTTTTCAGGTACTATGAATAATGCTGCTGTGAACATTCATGTACAAGTTTTTGTGTGGATGCGTTTTTTTGTTTTGTTTTGTTTTTTTCTAAGGAAGATTAGCCCTGAGCTAACATCTGTGCCAGTCTTCCTCCACTTTATATGCGGGTTGCCAGCACAGCGTGGCTGACAAGTGGTATAGGTCCACACCCAGGATCCGAACCCGTGAACCCAGACTGCTGAAGTGGAGTACGCTGAACTTAACCATTGCGCCATGGGGCTGGCCCCTGTGCATGTGTGTTTTAATTTCTCTTAAGTATGTACCTGGGAGTGGAATTGCTGGGTGTTAACCTTTTGAAGAACTGCCAGATTGTTTTTCAAAGTAGCTGTACTATTGACATTCCCACCAGCAATATAAGGGTTCAAATTTCTCAGCATCCTGACCAACATTTTTTATTGTCTTTCTTGGTCATGGTATTTCTAGTGAGTGTGAAGTGGTATCTTACTGTGGTTTTGACTTGCATTTCCTTGATGGCTAATTATGTTGAGCATTTTTTCATATTCTTATTAGCTATTTGTGTATCTCCCTTGGAGAAATATGTAATGTACTTTTATTTGACTAGCTTGCATTTCTTTTATTAAATTTATATAAGAAGTTATATAAAGATGAACATTTAACTTTATGCAAAATAAAATAGTCACTCTGAAGAGTATATTAGTTATTCAAATATTTATTCAATACATATTGTTGCATAGAAAAATGACACTTTGTACAGTGTTAGGCACCTGATAAGGAGGCATAGTAATAATTTGGAGCTATTATTAACTGTATGTTAGATACAACCAGGCTTTGAGAGAAGACAAAGTATAGTGGAATCGTAAAAACAGCACCTAATTTTCGTGGAGGAGAATCCAAGCATGACTGAATTTAGGATATAATATTTGATCAGGGACTTCAAAGTTTAATAGGAATTTGAATAAATGAAGGGTGCCTGTCAAGAAGGAGCCACTGTGTGTGCAATGATGTGGAAAATGTGAGAGAAAAATAACCTGAGTTGGGGAACTAAAAGCTCAGTATTTTTAGGATGGAAAGTGTGGGTAAGGATTATTGGAGCTGAGGTTGGACAGGTAGAAATTCATTCACTGATCCATTCATTCAACCTATGCTTATTGAATAGATAATATGTCATGGTGCTGTTGGCTGCTAGATATTCAGTGGTGAATAAGTCAAAGAATGAAATTGGTGGGTTTGAGGAAAAGAAGTGAAATGTGGTGAACAAAGGGGAGAATGATATGCAGTCATGTTAGGGAAATTGCAGGGACCAGAGCACGAAAGCTTTCCTATTCCATGCTTATAAGTACCATGGTATATACATGTATAACCATTTCCCCCATTCACGGGTATTTAAATTGATTTCTTTTGTTTATTTTTTAGTTGTTGAAAACAGTGGAATTCTCTTTGTACACAGGTACAAGTATGTCCATACTATGCAATGCTAATCAGGAATATATGGACATGGAAAATTCTTCACGATATAAAGTAAAGCAAGCAAACAAAGTTACAGAATAATGCATAAAGCATTATTTCTTTTATTTTTTTAATTAATCAATACAACTAGTACAAAAAGAAATTTAGCTTTTATTTTCTTTACATAATGGATGACACTGGAGAAATTTAAGTGGAAAAGTGACATGAAATTAAAAAAAATGTCCTTGGCAAGGGTGTGGAGGCTAGATTATGTCTGTGTGATTAAGTGCTAATATATGCAAAGCAGTGAAAAATGGGTAGAAAAAATTCAATGCCTCTTTTCTCTGCAGTTCAGAAAGGCTTTTTAGAACCATTTGAATTAGCATTTCACTTTTCTTTCTTTCTTACCCCGAAGAACTGGATGCCAGGCAAAAATCTTTGAGTTCTGAATTTGGGAGATGAGGAGTTCTTGATGAGTGAAGTAAAAGAGTAAAGGAGAAAGAGGAAAAGGAGACTTGGGGAATAAAGAAGGGGAAATCTCCATTTAGAGACATTTATTAGAAGTTCTTTCTCTTTTTTGGTTAAGTTTTCCCACAGGGTTATTTTGGGACAATATTTACTAAATTGGCTATATCCTTCCTACCCCACCCCCAAAAACTTTATCAAGAACTAGCATCCCTACAAATGATATCTTTCTCATTTTGTAAATTCTCAGCACCTTAATAATAGGCCAATGTTAAAGAATTGTTGATGGAAAGAATTCTGAAAAGTATTTCTAGAATAAGAAAAAGCAATGTTTGAGTGTTTTACCCACTTCTCTCATAATCTCTTCTCATGTTACATTTACTTTTAATAATCTCATTCATTTTCATGGTTTTAAGTACCATCTGTACACTTAAGCACATCTGTATAGTTTTAAGTGCCATTTACATCTAAATATACATCTCCAGCCCTGACCCCTCCTCTAAACTCTATATGTATATTAAGTTGCCTACTTGATATCTCCATGCGTCTCAAACTTAACATGTCCAAAACCGGATTCCCAATCTTTCCTTTAAACTTGTTCTTTCTGTGTCTTTTCTTATTTCAGGTTCTTCGTATGTGGCAATTACAATATTTTTGCCTGTTATGCAAAAAGCAAAAGAGGTTTCAATTAGGAAACTAATATCAGGAAATTAGTAACTTGACATTGGGAAATTAATATATATTAGGTTCAGCTCTGACAGAATTTTCAAGCATTTCCTCTGTTTCCTTGCTTTACATTGATATTTTTTGTTTACTAATCTCCTATATATTTGGTCCAATCTCCTAAAGGTTAGTTTACATATGTCATGAGCTATATTAGAAAAACATACATACTTAGAAACACTGTTAAGAGGAAGAAGATGAATTATAGTTCCTGTAAAGGTATATGAACTGTTTACGGGAGCCTACCTACCAGTCTCTTTCTCTGGAATTCTGCATCTAACTTTGCAGATGGCTTTGGGACCTGAAAAATTCACTTAAAATGGTATGATGCCGTTTCAAAAGTTCCTTCAAAAATAGTTTTTCTATTTTACTGTTAATAAAGGATATTGAAAAAGCAAAGACTAAGAGATTTATATAGGGCTTCATAGGCCTGCAGTGGAAAGACTGGGAAAAGGAATAGGAAAACTATTAAAAATAATCTTGAGACATGTAGAAATTATCTCCACCAAGGCATACCATAAAGCTCCATTTATTCATTCATTGAGACATTCAACAAACATTTATTGAGTGCTTACTGTGTGTAAATTTTGGGGATCATCTAGCAGTAAATTTTTGGGATCTAAGCTTTTATCTTTCACTCTAGAGAGAGAAATAGATTATGAATAAATAAAGAAATATGTAATTTTAATGTGTGATATACATATAGGGGAGAGAGAGAGACACAAACTGTGTAAGGTATTAGAAAAGTCTCTCTGATAAGATAACTTGATTTGAAAGTTCTGAAGGATGAGTAGTCAGCCATATTGGGGGAAGAAATGACCATGGCATGTGTTGTAGGCAAAAGAAACAGCACGTGCAAATACTAAATGAACACTAGTAAGTAAATGAGGTGAGGAAGAGTTTGGCTTATATGAGACTATCTGCTACAAGTGCATGCACATGTTCTCTTTCTTCCTCTGTTTATTTTTGCTTTGAGTCCCCTTGGCTGTTTGTTCATATTGAAAAAATGCTAATTGGGAACCTCATTTACATGAGGTAGGGCTTGTTGACGGAGGGTTTCTCTTAGGGTGATTGGATGTTGGTTGACTTTTTCCTGGGGGAGCAAAAGTGTCAGTGTCTATGGGTCTTTTCTGTGAGACCACTCAGTTTCTCCAGAAAATAACCCAAGTGTTCTGACAGCAAGATTGGGGAGGAGGTGGGAAGGTTCCAAGTGTACATACTGTTATGGCACAAAGGGCAGAATTTGCTTGTCACAAGACAAAAGCCAATTGTCCAGAGACAAGATTATGGCAGAGAAAGGGCATTTTATTACAGTTTACTAGCAAGAGAGAAGATGGCCGACTAATGTCCAAAAGAATCATTTTAAGGGGGGGGCACAGAATCTTGAAGCAGTTATATAGGCCAGTGGGTTATAGGGGCAGAGGTTAGGAATGTTGACCCAGGAGTCGGGACACCAGATCTTTCAGTTGTCATTGATGATAGCTATCAGCATAGACTCTGTTTGGGATCATCACACTCCTAAGGAGCTCAAAAGAACAAAGTTATCCTCTTATCACAGCTGGGAGGAACATGCACAAGTAGGGGTCATAAAATCTACAGAGCAGGTGGATCTCCTGGAAGGTGCAAATCCAGCTGGGTTAGTTAGTCAGAGGTCATTCAAAGTTACAATATGGTCTCTTTTCTACACTATGTCTTCCCTTATGTCAACCTTGTGTTGAGCTGGTTTCTGTACTGTTACTGTTTTCAGCCTTGGGCTTTGCCTTCGCCGTCCACTGCGTAAGATGTTGGTGAAACTGGGCCTCTCTAGTTTCATTTCTTAAGAGAACAAAACTGGAGGTCAGGGCGTGGAGGAGGGCTATTTTCTAAACTTGCAGGAGTACCGAATATTTTGTATAGTACAGACTTTGAACTAATCCCTGTTTTCAGCCTCATGCCTCAGCCCTTTCAAAAGTAAATTCTTAATTTTCCATTTCCTTTTAGCAAAGATAATTTATTTAAATAAATTGCCTTCATTCAGAAAAGTAGAACTAATGTTGATGATAGCTGAAGTTATCAGCTATTATGGTGATAGTTGAGCTTATCAACTGAGAGTGATAGAAATATGTGGAGTAGACAAAATTTTGTTAAATTTAAGACAATTTAGTTACTATAATTTTATGACTTCTTGGAATGTACCATGGTAGCACCTTAATTATTGAGTGACAGTTGTTAGAATACCTACTGCCTTAAAATACTACCTATAAAATCAGAAATGATTGGAGTACATAATATGTAATAGTTTCTAATTTTGTTTATAAACTCTTGATTATTCAAGTAGAATTATTGTGCATTTTCCTGTCAAATGTATTACTAGCTTTCCATTTTATTGACTTTCTTTTAAAATGTCTCCAATTTAATGATTTAATTTTAATGTTGTCCTGTTACTTAGGGTTGGTTAATTCTGATTAATCATTCAGTAGGATGATGGTAAATAATATTGTATATCGTAAATTTATTTATTTATTTAAAGATTGGCACCTGGGCTAACAACCGTTGCCAATCTTCCTTTTTTTTTTTTCCCCAAAGATTGGCACCTGGGCTAACAACTGTTGCCAATCTTTTTTTTTTTTTTCTGCTTTTATCTCCCCAAACCTCGCCTGTACACAGTTATATATCTTAGTGGCACATCTTTCTAGCTGTGGGATGTGGGACACCACCTCAACGTGGCCTGACGAGCAGTGCCATGTCCGCACCCAGGATCCGAACCCCGGGCTGCCGCAGCAGAGCCCACGAACTTAACCACTCGGCCATGGAGCCGGCCCCATAGTAAATTTATTTATTTATTTATTTATTTATTTTTAAAGATTTTATTTTTTCCTCTTTCTCCCCAAAGCCCCCAAGTACATAGTTGTATATTCTTCGTTGTGGGTCCTTCTAGTTGTGGCATGTGGGACGCCGCCTCAGCGTGGTTTGATGAGCAGTGCCATGTCTGCACCCAGGATTCAAACCAACAAAACACTGGGCCGCCTGCAGCAGAGCACACGAACTTAACCACTCGGCCACGGGGTCAGCCCCCATAGTAAATTTATTTTTAAACTCGTTTTTACTTTGTCTTTCTCTTTTCCCTTTGACCCCATTCCTACCAATGGCAGTTTTTCACTTCCTTAATTTTTTTCTTTAGCATTTTGGTGTGATCCTTAGTCTAGTTAGGAAAAAAACTTTTGTACAAGTGTCAGCTCACCATAGACTGAGCATGCCCTCTGGACTTCTCCCAGGTAAAGTAGTCCCTAGGAAGTCATCAGGACTGCCAGATAATAAGGGATTTCGTTACGTAGCAGGGTCCTCAAGGAAAATTCAAATATGTAAAATAAATTGTTTTATAGTTTCCAGAAAAAAGCAAGCATATTATCTACCCAACTTGGGTGCAGCATGTAAATTAAGGAATCATTTTGGTGCTTAGTAGGCAAGTACTCCTCAGAGCCCTTTGAATCTGCTCTGCCTTTCCTCCTTTGGCCTGCAAGTACTTTTACTTTTCCATAGAGTTGTAGAAGAATAATGATTGTATTCATGGATCTGAATGTTTATTAAATGAAAGGTGACTAAAAATAGTAACATTTTCTGTGTGTGCTTAGTGAACCTTTCTAGTGTGAACAGAGGCAACAATTGAATCTACTTGAAATCACGGTTTTTGAACTTTTGAAGTGAACTTCTTACATTGCTTCTCCTTTTTCATAAATGATTTCTTATAGCATGAGAGGTTTGTAATAAGAATTTCTTTATTAACTTAATTGTGATTAGAATTTTGATTGGTTATGTTTTTTCAGTTTCAAAACTTACCCCTTTTTTCTAGAAGCATAGCTTTAAATTAAAGAAAGTTTTTTTCAAATATTGTTCTGAGTTGTACTGGCATTTTGGCTTATACCTGCATTAGCTGAATTTGGCTATCTATCCTCTTATTCTAAAGTTTGGGTTTGTTTGTGTACCAAATATCTGTTTGCACTTTCAGTGAGCGAGACTGTTGTTGCTGTGCTTTTTGTAAGCCAGTTGTGTTTGCCACTTGTAACCAGTCCCAGTTTTAGGCAATCAGTGCATTTATAGAGGAAACCAAAACATAGCTGTCTTATTTCTTTTGGATTGAGTTTTTTTGGTAACAATTTTATTTATATACAATCCACAGACCAATTCACCCATTTAAAGTATACAATTCAGTGTTTTATAGTATATTCACAGAGTTATGCAACCATCACCACAATGTATTGATTGAATTGTTTGCTTATTTGTTTTTACTATTTCTTTTCCCCCTCTCCTCTATTTGTATGGGAGTTATATATTTCATTTTTGTTCTTTTAATGGTTACTCTTGAAATTTTGTCAAGCCTACTTAACAAAGTAAAGCTAATCGGTATTATTCTTTCCTGAACAACTCAAACACATTAAAACATGTAAGTATGACCACTCCTCTTGGTTTCTATGGTATTATCCTTCTATTTTATTTCTAATTTCTTTTTAACTCCATAAACTAGACACCACCACCATCACTGCTACCGCCACCATCATCATTGCAATTTTTATATGGACAACAGTTGTTTTTGTTTATTTACATATGTGCCAATTTCTTTCTTCACTATACTTCCTTGAATATTAGGGATCATTTTCCTTTTTCCTGAAGTATATTTTTTAGAAATTTCTTTAAAGGATTGTATTCATAGTGAAGTTTCTATCATTGATCTGGAATTATTTCTATTTTGCTCTAGTTCTTAAAAGATAGTTTTTCTGGACTCACAATGGCAAGTTGTTAGTTTCTTTCAACATTTTGAAAATCATGTTTTAGTCTCTTTTGGCTCCCATTGTTGCTGTTAAAATGTGTGAGGTTAGTGTAATTGTCATTTTATATGGAATCTCTCTTTTAGCTGCTTTCAAGTTCTTCTCTCTATCTTTACCATTCTTAATTTTGCTTAAGGAATATCTTTCTAGTTATTTATCCCACTTAGTATAGAATGTGCCTTTTGTGTCTGTGGATTCATATCTTTCATCAGTGCTAGAAGCTTCTCAGGCATTAGATTTGCAAGTATAGGTTCTCTTCAACTCTTTCTATTCTCCCCTAAGTCTCTTTAAATGTATATTTGACTAATTCTCATTTAACCTCCTGTTTCCTTAATCTTTTTTTTCCCCCATAATCTTCATCTACTTGTCACTCTGTGTTGTAATCTAGGTAATTTTTTTGTATCTACAAGTTTCTAATTCTCTCTTCAGCTATGGTTAATTTGGCATTTAACTTATTCACTGAGTTTTTGTTTTAAAATTATACATTTTTTCCTTTTTAGAAATTCTTTTCTCAACTTTGCCTAGCTATTTTTATCAGTTTGTTTTTCCTTGCTTTTAAAATATTTTATTCTATTTTTTGTTTTTAACATTTTACAATCACTTTCATTTTCTCCATGTATCTAGTTCCCCTATGTAAAATAAAAAGTAGATTAACCTTGAAGCACTAATTGAACTCATGTAGTAACTTTGCCTTTCTTCTTTTAGGTTTGTTTATTTAGTTTTTACATAATAATAAGGTAATGATGTTTTAGGAAGATATAAATGATAATGGCTAAATTGGACTAGGGACAGTAAGACTAGTTAGGAGGCATCTACATGGCATAAATATCAAACTGTAGAATTAGAGAGTGAGGAATATATGTTAATCAAATACATCACAGGAATTTTTGGAAGATGGTGGCATAGGAGGATCCTGAGCTTGCCTCCTCCCATGGACACAACAAACCTACAACTAAGTGTGGGACAATTTCCTCTGAGAATGGAAAGACATAAAGAGTTTTCCAGACAAGCAAAAATTAAAGGAGTTCATCACCACTAACTATCCTTAGAAGAAATGTTAAAAGGAAAAGAAAAGACCACAAATAGGTATAATAAAATTATGAAAGAAAAAGTGTCACTGGTAAAGGCAAATATATAGTAATGGTAGTGAATCAGCCACCTATAAAGGTGGTATGAAGGTCAAAAGACAAAAGTACTAAAATCATCTGAAATCACTACAATAATTTTGTGTAATGGATACACAGAAATTAAAGAGGTAAACTATCATGTCAAAAATATAAAACATGGAGGGAGGAGTAAAAGTGTAGAGCCTTCAGTATGAGGTCAAAATTAGGAGACCATCAACATAATATAGATTGCTATATATGTGGGTTATCATATTTGAACCCCATGTTAAATACAAGACAAAAACCTATAATAAATACACAAAAAATAAAGAGAAAGAGACCCAAACATAACACTAAAGAAAGGCATCAAATCAGAAGGGAAGAGAGCAAGAGAAGCAGAAAGGAACAGGTAAGAACTACAAACAAAATAGCAATAAGTACATACCTATCTTTAAATAACTTTAAATGTAAATGGACTAAATGCTCCAATCAAAAGACGTGGTGTGGCTGAATGGATAAAAAAACCAAGAGCCATATATATGTTGCATAGAAGAGGCACACTTCAGATCTAAAGACACTGACAGACTGAAAATGAGGGGGTAGAAAAGGATATTCCCTGGAAATGGCAATGAAAAGAAAGCTGGGGTAGCTATACTTATACCAGACAAAATAGACTTAAAAGGAAAACTGTAACAAGAGACAAAGAAATTATATGATAATGATAAATGGGAAAAATAATGATAAAGGGAAAAATCCAACGGAAGAATGAAACACTTGTTAATTATCTATGCACCCAAAATAGGAGCACCTAAATACATAAAGCAAATATTAACAGACATAAAAGGAGATATTGACAGTAACACAATAATAATAGGGGATTTTAACAGCCCGCCTACATCGGTGGATAGATCATCCAGACAGATCTATAAGGAAACATTGGCCTTAAATGACACATTAGACCAGATGGACTTAATAGATATATACAGAACGTTTCATTCCCAAACCTGCAGAATACATGTTCTTTTTGACTGTGCAGAGAGCATTCTCCATGATAGATCACATATTAGGCCACAAAACAAATCTCAATAAATTTAAGAAGATTAAAATAACATCAAGGATCTTTTTTGACTACAATGATGTGAAACTAGAAATCAACTACAAGGAGAAAACTGGAAAACTCACAAATATGTGGAGATTAAACAAAATACTACTGAACAAATACTGGATCAATGATGAAATCAAAGGAGAAATAAAAAAAAATACCTGGAGACAAGTGAAAATACAACATACTGAAATCTGTGGGATACAGCAACAGCAGTACTAAAGGGAAGTTTATAGCAATACAGATCCACCTCAAAAAACAAGAAAAATCTCAAACAGCCTAACGTACCTAAAATAACTAGAAAAAGAAGAACAAATGAAGCCCCAAATCAGCAGAAGGAAGAAAATAATAAAAATCAGAGTGGAAATAAATGAAATAGAGACTAAAAAGATGTAGAAAAGATAGATCAATGAAACTTAGAGCTGGTTCTTTGAAAAGATAAACAAAATTGATAAGTCTTTAGCTAGACTCACTAAAAAAAAAGAAGGCTCAAATAGTAAAATTGGAAACAAAAGAACAGAAATTACAACAGATACCACAGAAATACAAAGAATTATAAGAAGATGCTATAAAAAACTATATGCCAACGCATTGGATAACCTAGAAGAAATGGATAAATTCTTAGAATTATACAGCCTTCCAAAACTGAATGAAGAAGCAATAGAGAATCTGAATAGATCAATCACTAGTAAGGAGATTGAAACAGTAAACCTCCCAAAAAACAAAAGTCTGGGACCAGACAGCTTCCCCTGCAAATTCTACCAACCATTCAAAGAAGATTTAATAATTGTCCTTTTCAAATTCTTTCTAACAACTGAAGGGGATGAGGGCTGGCCCAGTGGCACAGTGGTTAAGTTTACGTGCTCCACTTCGGTGCCCTGGGGTTTGCTGGTTCAGATCCCAGGCACAGACCCACCCACTGCTTATCAAGCCATGCTGTGGCAGGCGTCTCACATATAAAGTAGAGGGAGATGGGCACAGATGCTAGCTCGGGGCCAATCTTCCTCAGCAAAAAGAGGAAGATTGGCAGTGGTTGTTAGCTCAGGGTTAATCTTCCTCAAAAAAAAAAAATTGAAGAGGATCGTATGCTTCATAATTCATTTTACAAGACCAACATTACTCTGATAATAAAACCAGACAAAGATAACACAAAAAGAAAATTACAGGTCAATATCTCTGATGAACCTGGTTGCAAAAATCCTCAATAAAATATTAGCAAATTGAATACAATAATACATTAAAAGGATCATACACCACAATCAAGCGGGATTTATCCCAAAGAGGCAAGGATGGTTCAACATCTGCAAATCAACCAATGTGATACACAACATTAACCAAATGAAGCATAAAAAATCACATGATCATCTCAATAGTTGGAGAGAAAGCATTCAAGAAGGTACAGCATCCATTTATGACAAAAACTCTCAATAAAATTGGTATAGAATGAAATTGGCTCAATGTAATTAAAGCCATGTATGAGAAACCCACAGCTAACATCATATTCAATGATAAAAAGCTGAAAGCTACCCCTCTAAGCATAGGAACAAGACAAAGATGCTCACTTTCATCACTCTTATCAACATAATATTGGAAGTCCTAGCCAGAGCAATTAGGCAAGAAAAAGAAATAGAAGGGATCCAAATTGGAAAGGAAGAAGTAAAATTGTCACAATTTGCAGATGACATGATTTTATACATAGGAAACCCTAAAGAATCCACCAAAAAACTACTAGAAATAATTAATGCATACAGTAAAGTTTTAAGGTACAAAATCAACATACAAAAATCGGTTGTATTTCTATATACTAATAATGAACTAGAAGAAAGAGAAAGCAACAACACAATCCTATTTACAATCAGAAGAAAAATAATAAAACACCTTGGAATAAATTTAACTAAGGAGGTGAAAGACCTGTATGCTGAAAACTATAAGACATTGTTGAAAGAAATTGAAGAGGACATAAAGAAATGGCAAGATATTCCATGCTCATCGATTGGAAGAATTAACATAGTTAAAATGTCCATATTTCCTAAAGCAATCTAAAGATTCAATGCAATCCCAATCAGAATCCCAATGACATTTTTCTTGGAAATAGAACAAAGATTCCTAAAATTTCTATGGAAAAACAAAAGACCCCTAATAGCTAAGCAATCCTGAGAAAAGAGAACAAAGCTGCAGGCATCACACTCCCTGGTTTCAAAGTGCACTACAAAGCTGTAGTAATCAAAACAGCATGGTACTTGCAGAAAAACAGAAGCACAGAACAATGGAACAGTATTAAGAGGCCAGAAATAAACCCATGCATCTGTAGACAGCTAATATTTGACAAAGGAGCCAAGAACATACAATGGAGGAGGGAAAGTTTCTTCAATAAATGGGAAAATTGGACAGGCACATGTAAAAGAAGGAAAGGAGATCACTATCTTACAGCATATACAAAAAGTAACTCTAAATGAATTAAAAACTTGAATGTAAGAACTGAACCATAAAACTCCTAGAAGAAAAAATAGAATGCTTTTTTACCTCAGTCTTAGCAGTATCTTTTTGACTATGTCTCACCAGGGAAGGGAAACACTAGAAAAAATAAACAAATGGGGCTACATCAAACTAAAAAGCATCTGCATGGCAAAGAAAACCATCAATAAAATGAAAAGACAACCTTCCAATTAGGAGAAGATGTTTGCAAATCATATATTTGAGAAGAGATTAATATCCAAAATACATAAAGAACTGATTCAACTCAACAACAGGAAAACGACCAATTAAAAAATGGGCAGAGGACCTGAACAGAAATTTTTCTGAAGATATACAGATGGCCAACAGGCATATGAAAACATGTGCAACATCACTAATTATTAGGGAAATGCAAATCAAAACTGCAATGAGATATTACCTCATGCCCACTAGAATGGTTATCATTAAAAAGACAAGAAATAGCAAGTGTTAGGATGTTGAGACATGGGAACCCTCATACACCGCTAGTAGGAATGTAAACTGGTGCAGCTACCATGAAAATCAGTATGGAGATTCTTCAAAAATTAAAAATAGAACTTCCATATGATCCAGCTATTCCACTTCTGGATGTTTATCCAAAGCATGTGAAAACACTAATTTGAAAAGATATTTCACCCATATGTTCATTGCAGCATTATTTACAATAGCCAAGACTTGGAAACAACCTAAGTGCCCATCAAGAGATGAATGGATAAAGAAGATGTGGAACATATACATACAATGAAATAGTACTCAGCCATAAAAAAGGTGAAATCTTGTCATTTGTGACAGCATGGATGGACCTTGAGGATATTATGCTAAGTGAAGTAAATCAGATGGAGAAAGATGAATACTCTATGATTTCACTCATATGTGGAAGATAAAACAAGAACAAACAAACACATAGATACAGAGAATAGACTGGTTGTTAGCAGAGGGGATAGGCAGTGTTGGGAGGGCAAAAGGAGTAAAGGGTGACCTTTGTATGTTGATGGATGGCAACTAGATTTTTGATAGTGGACATGATGTAATCCATAGAGAAGTCAAATATAATGATATACACCTGAAATTTATATAGTGTTATAATCAATGTTACCTCAATAAAACAAGAGAGATAAGTGAGAGAAAAAAGCAAGAAAGAAAAGGAAGAATCCCAAAGTCAAGTAATTTAAATTGTCTTACTGCTGGACTAATACCATAGAATAAACATATATATATATAATTTATGCTTATTTTCAAAATAATGCATTTTTTTCCCAAAAGAATACCATTAAAATATATAGTCCCTGTTTTAAAAAAAAGACAGACAGTTCTGGACTATTCTGTGTGAGAACAAAGAAAGAGAAGTCAAAAATAACACCCAAGTTTCAACTTGGGGGATGAGAAGGATTTTTGCATTTACAGGTATGGAAAAGTTGAGAAAGTTATTGAGGCTTTAAAATATGAGAGTGTTGGTAGGATATTAGGGTAGAAAGATCCATTAGGTAAAAGAAAATACGGGTCTAACATTCACAAAGTAAAACTTTGCGTATTATTAGGATAAAGAGAGCGGGAACAAAGGGAGTAGAAAGCCTCCAGAGACGTTAAATTCAAAAGGGACTGAGACTTAGATATAATCCAAATTAGGTCTTAGAAATTGATGTAGAGTCCTTTGAACAAGACAAGTGATATAGTTAAGAAGGTAGGTTAAATAAAATCAGTGAAATAATTGATAAATTCATTGAATATAAGTTTTATTATCTTTTACTGTAGAATTGACTTGAGATTTTTGGGTGTGCATGGACTTTTTTTCTTTTTCTAGATAGGACAATTTCAAATAAGTACTGGAAAAGATGTTCAACATCACTAGCTTTAGGGAAATACAAATCAAAACCATGATAAGGTATCACTACACAACTATTAGAATGGTTAACATTACAAAACAAACAACGCACAACACCAAGTGCTGACTGGGATGAGGAGCGACTGGAACTCTCATACATTGCTGGTAAGAGTTCAAAATGGTGCAGCCACTCTAGAAAATAGTGTGGCAAGTTTTAATAAAGTTGTGTACACTTAGCCAATGACCCAGCAATTACCCTCCTGGGTATTTATTGTAGGGAAATGAAATTTGTCTTCACATAAAGACCTGTGTATGGATGTTTATAGAAGTTCTAGTCATAATCACCCAAATGGGGAAACAACCCAAATGTTCATCAACAGGTGAGTGCTACTCTGCAATCCAAAGGAAAGAGCTATTGACACACGCAGCAATGTGGATGAATCTCAAAGATATTATGCATAACCAGTCTCAAAGGTTACTTATTGTATGATTCACATTCTTGAAAAGACAAAACTCTAGTATGGAGATCAGTGTGGTTGCCAAGGATTAGGGTTAGGGAGATTGCATGAGTATAAAGGGATAGCAGGAGGGAGTTTTTTTTAGAGTGATGGAACTGTTTGATTGGGGCAGTGGTTACACATGTATACATGTGTTAAAATTCATAGAACTATACACAAAAAGTTAATTTTACTATATAGTAGTTGTTAAAAGAAAATTTTTGTCTTTTTTTTTAAAAGAAGGTAATTTTGCAACAGCCATAAAAATTTAAGTGCATGCTCTTCTAAGCAATTCCACTTCTAGGAATATATATAGCTGTGCTGTCCATGTGATAGCCAATGGCCGCATGTGGTTACTGAGCACTTGAAATGTGGTTCATCTGAATAGAGATGTAATTAAAGTGTAAGATACACACTGGATATCAAAGACTTACTACAAATAAAAGAATGTACAATATCTCATTACTAATTCGTTACATTAATTTACATGTTGAGATGATATTTTGGGCATAGTGAGTTAAATATGTTACATTTTTAAAATAAAAAAATAGGCCATTTAGTGCCTTATAGATGCAGTCTTTTTAATCCATTACTATGTTTCAAAGTATACCGGCATAGAATTATTTGTGGAAAAGTGTTCTCAGAGCTTTAATCTGAAATGCAACTGTAATGGAAATGCCCCCTCCTCCAACTATGCTCATTTAGCACTGTTAAATGTATAACCATTTACATATTATTCCTGGAGTTTTGATATAGTGAGATCAAGAGACTTTGTTAAGTTCATGCACCTCTTTGCCGAGCATCCGCTGACGATATGATAAACTAGTTTTATAAATTTCTAATTTAAAAATAATAAATATGGTTCATAATTGAATGACTTTGAGTACACTTAGTCTTTATATATGAATTTGATTTTCCAACTAAAACTGCCCATTTAATTGCTGACTTCATGAGTTCTGTAGCAGATCTTTTTGGGAAAAGTGGGTTTTAGAAAAGCTTTGATTTATTCGTTTTTCATGGTCTGTACTTCAAAGTGGAATTTTCCTTGCTTGATTACACTTAGGGGAAGTGGGGGGGGGGGGACATGAAGGGGGAAAATCAAAGTAAGCTATGCTTTAAAAAAGAAAAGAAAAAAGCAATCACAGCCTGGAAAACAAATTTGCCTCTTTAGTTTTGTATTGTTTCAGCTAAACCCTGTGATGAGGTAATTCCTGGTGAACTACTTATTTCTTACAAATGCTGTTGTTGTCTTGCTGTCTTGATATTTAGGAACTGAACAAATTAAGAGAACTAGTCAGTACATGTTTGATGAGTTAGATAGATTTGTTCATTGTTGATATTGCTTCCTACACGTAAAATGCGAAATGGTTCTGAATAATGGGCTTTTAGATTCTTTCTTTTAAGTGGCAGCTATTAAAGTGTAAAATAAATACTAGGTAAAATGGTATTCATAGTTTCACATTCTGTATTTTGTGATTAAAATTGGGCTGGAATCCAAAAAGATATATAACTTCAAATGCATTACTATCATATTTTTGTTTATTCTTTGATGATTTTTCTTCTAGTATGAATTTGAGCTTAGTTTTGCTGGAACAACAGCAACAAAAAAAAAAACAAGAAGAAAATGTTTTATCTTAAACAAAAGATTTTATACAGGCTTTTGCTTTTAATTGCTATTCATTATCAGCTAAACAATGTAACCTTAACTTTAGAAAGGGAGGCTTACCTTTCAACTTTTGTTTGATTTTAAACCAGCAATGTTAAAATCTTGCCCTGGAAATAAGGTTACATTCTTAGCTACTGGAAATAGGAACTATAATGAGATGTAACTTATAAAACCTCTCCCTCTTTTTAAGTAAGAGACACTGAAAGTTGAGTTTAAAATGCTTTTCCCTTTGCAGAAAATAGTTTGATTAGTGTTACCTTGATCTAATTTGTTGATAATTTAATTTGAGTTTGGAATACATCTATAGAGATCATATTATTTATTATTCTTTTACTATAGAAAATTTTTTAAATTTAGTTATTTTCCAATGGAAATGCACAGAACCTTTTGACTTTGCATGCAAACACATGCATGCACATGAAGTTTTAAAGAAATTTACATTGTTTTAAACTACTCCAGAAATAGAGTTGGCGTGGAATTATAGGGAACTTCACTTTTTCTTTAATATTTGGTTGTTTTGTGTGTGTCATGAGGGCATTACTTTTGGAAGAAAGAAAAACAATACAGAGACTTTTAAAAAGAAGTAATTTTTATGTGTCTTACTACAGATGCCAGTTGTTTATTTCATTTTTATGGTAGCTTCTTAAGGTAGATTTTTCCATTCATTTGAGAGAAGTATGAGCCACAAATACAGACTCATTAGTTTAAGACTCGTTACGTTTCCTTTGTTGCTACTATAGCACATCTTGCAACCTACTTTGTATTTCCTGCAGTTTGCTCTGATTTCTCAGAAATCATTGTTGAATGCTTTCATTGCTTCTGTAGAATTGACTAGCTCATAAAAGCAACCTGTAATTATACCGTCTTTTTCATAGCTTTCATTTTCCACTTCTCTTCTTTTAGACATGGTTACATAATTGTAAACTGCTACTGATCATTTTTGGAAAGATAACATATGAATATCAAATGATTCATGGCTGTCTTATGAGAATCTTACTGAAGAGATATAGAAGTTGTTTTTTTTCCTCCCCAAAGCCCCAGTGCGTGGTTGTATGTCCTACTTGTAAGTCCTTCTAGTTCTTCTGTGTGAGCTGCTGCCACAGCATGGCAAGTGACAGTTGGGTGACGTGATTTCACGACCGAGACTGGGAAACGAACCCAGCCCACTGAAGCAGTGAGAGCACTGAACTTTAACCACAAGGCCATCAGGGCTGACTCCAGAAGTTTTTTTAAAGTATGTAATAAATTTAGACACTGATATCCGAGCCAGTATTGAGGAATGAAATATAAAAATTTATCTTGTGACATTCATATTGACAGCTTAGAATAAGAAAGATTTCAAAGTCATCATTCTGTTCATAATAGTAATATCAATTATTATTAATGCTCATAAGTGTGTAATATTTATATTAATTTGCCTCTGACCAAAGGATTGCCTTTACAAAGTTATCTTTGAAGTTCAGTAGCAATAAGTGAACTAAATATTTTTCCTTTCTTAATATGTCAGAATTACTGCCCCAAAATTTAGGGAATGTTTAGGGAGTGAAGATCGAAAGATTACCATTGGAATATTCATTATAAGTATGATTAAAGATAATATGGTCTAATTTTATTGCTAAAGTCTTCAGAGGTTTCTATATGTAGAAGGAAATGCTAACTCTTAATTCATATTTAACATTTGGCTCTAAATTGAGAACATAAATTTGTCTAAGGTTTTTAATTTTATCAGATTTTTTTTTTCTTAAGGTAGATCAGCCCTGAGCTAACATCGTGTCCATCTTTCTCAACTTTTTATGTGGGACGCCTGCCACAGCATGGCTTGATAAGCGGTACATAGGTCTGTGTCCAGGATATGAACCGGTGAACCCCTGGCCACCAAAGTGGATCACGTGAACCCAACCACTATGCCACCAGGCTGGCCTCAATTTTATCAGATTTTAAAGGAAAATTTTAAGTTTTGTTTCTAACTTCTGAATTACCTAAGAAAGTGATTTTATGACAGGAATACTAAACACTAGAAATTGATAAGAAGAAGATGCTTTGAGATTTCATATCATGTTGTACTTTGGCTTTTAAATTTTTTATTAAAGATTGATTTATAAGTTGCCATTATGAATGTATTGTGAATGCAAATGCACATTTTAAAAAATTAAAGATTTTCTAATAAAGAATCAATAGAAGAATAAGATGTAATAAATAATTTTGAATCCTACTAGGGGCTCTGGTGGCACTTTAAAAATTATTAAGGAAAGAGGCTAAGGGAACAAGGCCCATAAGTAGTGGGAGCTAGGTTTAGGAGCTAAGAAAGACACAGAACACTTGAGATAGAAGAGAGGAGAAAAAATTCTGGGACAGTTTTACACCCATGAGTTCCTGGTAGCATCATACAGTAAGAGTTTAACATTTGTGGGAGAATGAAGGCGACATTGAGGGGGGCAAGTCAGAGACTCTGAGAAATTATGTGTAAGAATTTTATAAGAGGAGTGGTGAGGCTGACTGACTTGGATGGATGGGTGTATCGGGGAGGTGATGTTATGGTAAGAGCCAGCCCTGGTGGTCTGGTGGTTGATTCAGCGCTGTCACCTCCACAACCCGGGTTCCTTTCCCATTCAGAGAAGCATCCCAGACATCTGTCAGTTGTCATTCTGTGAAATAGCAGCAGAGCACTGTCTGATATAGTGTGGGAAGGTGAGAGGATGGTGCAAAAAGATCAGGCAGGGTTCAACTCTGCTGTATGCAGGGTCACTAGGAGTCAACTCCATGGCTCTAACAACAAATTATGGTAAGGGGTTCAGAAAGGATGAGGTTACTTTGGAAAAGGATTGGTAATGAATTTCTAAGCCACTTTCATTTTATGTAAAATGAATTGGTGACCACTGTCCAATACCTGATATTAAAGTGCAACAGAAAGACTTCCTTCAGGTTTGACACTAGATATCCTTTAATCATCATTATTATCAGCAGTAGCATATATCTTTTGAGTTATTGATTTTAACCTTGGGTAAAACATTCTTTGGAGATTGGTTTAGGAGAAAATAAAAGTCAAAGGAGGTTATCAAAGATTTAAACCTAAAACGACAAATTACAGGTATTAAAAAGGAATAGAATAATTGTTTTTAATATTAAAGGACAGTTACTGACTACTACATTATAGTTAAATTTTATCCAAATTATAGTTGGATTTTATCCAAATTTTGCTTTATTACTATTAATGAAAATTGGAGAACCTAAACAGAATTTTATCTTTAGTTCATTAAGTCACTCAATTTATTTGATACTTACTTAGAGGGATTTTTTTTTTTTAATGGTAGCTTATTGAGTTTTTCCTCATAATTATTCTTCCTGACTGTAATATCTTCAGTAGCACTCTTTTGCCCTTTAATTTAAACAATATTCAAACTTTAGAATTCAATTAAGAATTAAGTAAAAGATTGAATAGACATTCCTCCAGAGAAGATATGCAAATGGCCAATAACACTTAAAAATATGGTCAACATCTTTAGTCATTAGGAAAAAGCAAATCAAACTATACCATTCTACACCCACTAAGATGGCTATAATCAAAATTATGGACAACAAGTGCTAGTAAAGATATGGAGGAATTGGAACCCTCATGCATTGCTAATATAAATGTAAAATAGTGCAGCCATTTTGGAAAACAATTTGGCAATTCTTCAAGGGTTAAATGTAGAATTACTGTATGACTCAGCAATTCCATTCCTAGATATATACCCAAGAGAATTGAAAACATATGTTTACACAAAAACTTGTACACTAATATTAAAACACCATTATTTATAATAGCCAAAAAGGGAAAACAACCCCAAAGTCCAACTATTGATGAATGGGAATGAAAATGTGGTAGATCGATTCAATGTAATATTATTCAGTCATAAAAAGGAATGAAGTATTGATTCATGCTACAACATGGATGAACGTTGAAACCATTATGCTATATGAAAAAAGCCAAACACAAAAGGCTATGTATTGTATGGTTCTGTTTATATGAAAGGTTTGGAATAAGCAAAACTATAGACACAGAATGGAGATTAGTGGTTGCCGAGGGATGGGAAGAAATAGGGAGTGACTGCTAATGGGTGCAAGGTTTCTTTTTGGGATGATGAAAGTGTTCTGGAATTAGATAGTGGTGATGGTTGTACCACTTTGTGAATATACTAAAGCAATTGTATTTTGTACTTTTAAAAGGTAGATTTTATGACACATGAATTCTACCTCAGTTTAAAAAAAAAGAAAGGACAAAAAAAGAAGTCACTTTTGAAAGCAATAAAAAGTATTAAATATAGTGGGGGATAAAGTTACAAGGGTAGATTAGAATCAAACGGTAAAATTTTTTATTGATTTATAGTAGTTCCTTATATATTCTGTATACTAGACTTTTATCAAATATATGATTTGCAGATATTTTTTTCCCATTCTCTGGATTGTCTTTTCACTTTCCTGGTAGTGGTTCTTAAGCCTAAAAGTTTGAAATTTTAATGGATTCCAATTTATTTTTTCTTTGGTTGCTTGTGCTTTTAGTGTCATATCTGAGGAACCATTGCTTAATACATGGCCATAGAAATTGAATCCTATATTTTCTTCTAAAATTTTCACAGCTTTAGCTCTTACATTTAGGTCTGATCTATTTTGAGTTAATTTTTGTGTATGATGTGAGGTAGGGGCAAAAGACACTTCTTGTCCTTTTTGTTTACAAAACACATTTTCACAATTTTTGCCTTTATAGTGTTCTTGCACTTGGGCTAATCTTCTGCTAGTCTGAATCATCTCCAAATTTTATCTATCCTTTGTGGTCTAGCTCAAATGCCTGGAAAACCTTTTAAGATTTCTCTCCTTTACCACCCAAGAAACCTGGAATAATCTCTCTCATATAGCTTTATCTATATCCTTCCTATAGCACCTTTGCCACTTTCCATCTAGTATTATAGTTATTTATGTAAATGTACTAGCATTGCCTCCCTAAGGGCCAGTGCATAGTTTGATTTGTTTTCCATAGTTTAGTATTTAGTATATATCTATTGATTGAATTATGATAATAGATTCCTGGTATAGTGGTGGCAAAAGGAAATTACGATTGTTTAGAGAAGGACTAAGATTAATCTGAAACACCAGTAGACCAGTAATGTTGAGTGTCCACTGAATGTGTGTTTTATTCATACACATTCTACACGTAATTATACACATAATAATGTAGAATGTTCTTTATTAATTTTATTATTCTAATGTGTAAGAAAGGAATATACTTTTATTGTCAAATGACTTTTACCTTATGGCATCAAGTTACAAATGTAATTTTTTGTGGAATTAGAAATGGGAGACATTAGATGAAAACGTTTTGGGGCGCTAGAGAAAAATACTACATTATACAATTTAACTGGCCAATTAGGGATGATTAATAATATTTCTTATATTTTTGTCTTATTTTAAATATTAATCTTCATTCACAAATGGACATTTATAGAAAATAGTGATAAAAGTTTACTTAATAAAAGATCCCTGCAGTGCTAGTTATTGGAAATGTTTCTGGAAAAGCTGAGTAATACATTGCCCTACTGAAGAAAATTGCCTGGGAAAAATGTGACTGACAGCTTATGTTAAGGTTTGCAATCTGGCATAGGTATCATGCCAAGTTTTCATTTATTCACTTTCTTAAAAGTGGAAAGAGACTTAGAAAAATATAGGCTTACCACAGAGATCATTTAGAGAAACCATTGTCATATGAGAGGATGTCCTGCTGAGCCTACCTATTGTTGTAGCCAATGATTCTTTAAGAAGATATGCAGCCTGTTGCTAGGTCTTATAAGGTCATTTTGAGAGGCTACAAATTGATCAAAAAGACAAGTTCTTCCTTTGGTGCTACAGAGAAGTAAATGCAGTTCCATGAACTTTGATTTTTGATGTGTTAGGTTAGACTTATTTATTAGCAAACTATTAAGCAAGTTATAAAGTTTACTAAAGCTTCATATTCATAAAATTAAGCATTATAGTAGAGAGTACACATCATTAAGGATTTGTAAATTAATATTAAATGCTTTCAGCTACAAGTAGTTGGATTTTCAGAAAAACACTTTATCTGTGTTGTTTTGAATTAGTCATGGGCTTGAATGACTTAAATTGTTGCTTTTCAATCATATTATTTA
Source organism: Equus quagga (assembly GCF_021613505.1). Classification (NCBI taxonomy): domain Eukaryota; kingdom Metazoa; phylum Chordata; class Mammalia; order Perissodactyla; family Equidae; genus Equus; species Equus quagga. The sequence continues at coordinate 71,820,062 of NC_060275.1, forward strand.
GTTTCATTTAATTAGTTTTGTATCAAATATTATTTTATATCAAATTATTTGGTATCAAATACATGCTTTGCATAAACAATCTTTTCTGTTTTGGTTTTGTTTTTGATTTTTGCTGAGGAAGATTAGCCCTGAGCAAACATCTGTTGCCTATCTTCCTCTATTTTATATGTGAGTCGCCACCACAGCATGGGTGACAAGTGGTGTAGGTCTGCACCTGGGATCTGAATCTGCGAACCCGGACCGCCGAAATGGAGTGTGCCGAACTTAATCACTAGGTCATGGGGCTGGCCCCTTCTGTTTGTTTTTGACCTATAATATTCCAATAACTGAACTGTCCTATATTTCCAATATGAATCATCTACAACCTTATTGCTAAAGCAGATGTATGCAAAAAACCATCTTCTCCGAATTTATTTGTATAGGGATTTATTATTGGTGATGTGTGCCTATGAATGTGTAACATGTAAATAACTTACAATATACTGTCAAGGTAAGAGAAATAAGTTTATTGCCTTAAAAATATTTGCAGGACATTGTTTTATGATATAAAATCATGTGTATATGGTAAAGTAATATGTGTGTGTGTATGTGTACTTGCATAGAAAAGTACTTGTACACGACTTTACAATCCTAATCCATTCTTCCAAGGAATTCTAACTTTATTAATAAGTCAGCCTCTGCGTTAGTACTTGTCTTTCTACTATTACAATTTAATTTCTTGGTTCTTAAAGCCTTTTAGCATTTGATATTCCTGTTTTCACTTTTTTAAGTATTTATTCTTCCAGAATATATCATATCTTAATGATATATTACATTAAAGATCTTTTTTGCTTTTGTCACTTTCCTAACTATGTGTCCTTAGGCAAGTTACTTTACTTCTTTGTGCTTAATTTTCCTCAACTATAAATTGGGGATTATAATAATGATATACTTCATAGGGTGATTGTGAAGATTAAATAATTCTTGTAAGTGTTTTAGAACAATGCCTAGTACAAGTTAGCTTTCATTAAATGATAGCTATTATTAATATTTAGCACCCTAGTGGGGTTAATTGACTTGGCAGGAGACTTATGAATGAGATACATAGAAGGGCATCTTTAATTCCCTGTATCCCCACTCTTGAGGTCATAGTAAAGGGACCTACAGGGGAATCTAGAAGTTTAGCTTGTGACCACCTTCCACAAATGCGTAATTTCTTTCAAGACTTCTGTGTAAATTTTACTCCGTAATATATCCATGTTTATTTTAATATAAATATTTTCAGTTACCATTTAAATTGTTTTTCTCTCCTTCCTCTTCCCCGGTGTACCCTTATCTTTGAAAAAAATTGAACAGCAAGAGGATGCACCAAATTTGTGTTATGGTTTTGCCTATCTTATGGCCACCTGCCAAGCTCCTCTAGTTACTCATACTTCAGTTTGAGAAGCACGGGGAACACACAGACTGTGGGGAAGGATTGGTAGCAAAATGTGGCAGGCAGCTGGAACAGGAAGGAGATGCTGATGAAGGAGATATTAGGATTCTATTAGATTAGAGTTATTTATAGAAATTTGGCATATAAACATTTTTTTTCTTTATAAGTTGTCTTAGCTCAACCTGCAATGACAAATACCACAGACTGGGAGGCTTAAACAACAGGAATTTATTTCTTATAGGAGGCTGGGAAGTTCAAGATGTAAGTGCCAGCCAATTCTGTTTCCCAATGAGGGCCCTTCTCCTGGCTTGTAGATGGCTACCTTTTTGCTGTGCCCTCACATAGCAGATAGACAGAGAGAGAGAGAGAAGGCATGAGAGAGCACTCTGATCTCTGCTTTTTCTTTTAAGGACACTAATCTCATCGTGGAGAGAAACTCTCATGACATCATCTAAACCTGATTACCTCCCTAAGGCCCAATCTCCAAATACTATCACTGTGGGAGTTAGGGCTTCAACATATGAATTTTGGAGGTCATACAAACATTCAGTCCCTAACATAATAAAAAGAAAGCTTACACCTCTTATTAGCTATCACTTGTATCCTTAATTTATGAGTTTGTTAGTGCCATCAAGTCGATTCTGACTCCTACTGACCCTGTGTTCAGAGTGGAACCTTGCCCAGTCTTTTTTTCACCATTCTCTCACCTTCCAGCCCTCTATCAGACAATGCTCTACCAATTTTTTCAGAAGTGGATGGCTGAGTCCTTCTTTCTAGGCTGTCTTAGTCTGGAAGCTCCACTGAAACCTGGCCACCGAGGTTTTTGAACTGTAGGTATTTAAAATTCCGGTCGCATAGATTTCAGCATCACGGCAACATGCAGCCGCCACAGTATGACAACCGACAGATGGTTTGGTGTGGTTACCTGACCAGTAAACAAACCCAGGCCTCGGCCAAATATTAAGCACTAAACTGACAGGGCTGGCTGAATTATGAGTAGCTCAATATAAATTAAGTGTAATATGATTGAATTTGTATAGAATAATAATTTATATAAGAATAAATGTTATTTTTCATATTACGTAGACATGTTGCATAATTGATTATCTACAATGTCTGGGACCTGAGCACTTGTGACATGGCCAGTTTGGTCATTGGGATTCCCAACTTCTCTTTTTGATGCCCTGCCTCACTCTTTCCTTGCTCCCAGTATTGTCTGTCTTTTCTCCCAAACGTAAATATGTTTTTAGGAAAGAACTTAGGAAAGATAAATTCAATCAAATAGAGTTGTAAGTAATTTTCTCAAATCACAAATGCTATGTTTTATCTTCCTGGAGTATGTGATTTTCGTAGAGGCCAAAGCCTTTAAGTAACTTACACTGCTTATGTTAAAAACTAACTCAAGGTGACAGTCAAGAAATAATGTACAACTGAAATCTCACATTGATGTAAACTATTATGAACTCAATAAAAAAAACAAATAAAAAGGCTACTCAATGGAATAAAATAACTAAAATATATTTTTAATTCATTAATGAATTCATGATATCAATACTAAAATGTGAAAGTTTATTAGAATTTTTTCAGGACTTAGTATATCACATCTGGATATAATTGACAACTTGAGTGAAGATTCTCAAGCAGTGACTTTAAATTGGGAGAATGTGATATTAATAAATTTATTTTTATTGACCACTTCTATACAGTGCATTGTAAGTGCTGAAGTACAGCAGTGAACAAAAAGAAAAAATTCCTGTTCTCTTTTGAAGAGCTCACCTTTTATTAGGGGACTCAGATGAAAAGCAAGATAAATGAGTACAAAGTAAGTTAGCTAGTGATAAATACATGAAAATATGAGAATCTAGAGAGTCATAGTGTGAGTTTATATAGGTGTGTGGGAATTGCTGTTTTACATAGTGTGGTCAGGAGGCTTCTTTTAAGGTGGCATTTAATTTTAGAGACTCAGGTGACGTGATGGAGTAAACCAGGTAAATATTAAGATAAGGGCATTCTGGTCAAAGGGAACAGGAAGAATAAAGGCCTTGAGGCAGGAGCAAGCTAAACATATTCAAGGAAAAACCAAGGGGCCAGTGTGGCAGCAGCTGAGTAAATGATAGGGAGATAGGTAGAAGATAAGATCAGAGAGGGTCAGGGATCAGATTATATATGTCCTTGGAGACCATGATGAAGACAGTATTTTACTCTGAATGAGAGAGAAAGGCAGTACAAGATCATTTTGGTTTTTAGATGGATAACATGCTGTAGAAGAACAAGGGTGAAAGCAGAGTTACCAGGTTAAACCTATTCAGTATTTCCAGTCTGACATGTTAGGAGCTTGGACCAGTGTGGTGGCAATGGAGTCACATTCTAAATATACTTAGAAAGCAGAGTCAACAGATTTTGCCCATGTATTGAATGGAGGTATGAGAGAAAGAGAAGACTAAATGAAAACTCCAAAGTTTTAGACTAATTGGTTGAATGGAGTTCCTTTTTACAACAAATGGGTAGGCATGATGGAGGAACAGGTTTGTAGGGGAAGATCAAGAGTTCTTGGTCTTGCTAATTTTAAGATATTTATTAGATACCCAACAGGAAATATCAAGTAGGTAATTGGATACATGAGTCTGGATTTCAGTAGGGAGGATGGCACTGTAGTTAAAAATTTGGGAAATGTTAGTATATAGACGGTATTTAAAGCCATTGATCTGGATTAGATCCCCAAGGAAGTAAGTACATGTAGAGAAAAAAAGTGGCCCCAAGACTGAGTTTTGATTACTTCAATGTTTAGAGGTCAGAGAGAAGAGGAAAAATCAAGAAAAGAGAGTGAGAATAACCAGCCAGTGAGTTAGAAGAATCAAGAGAGTGTGGTGTTCTGGAAGACAAGTGAGGAAAGAGTTTCAAGGAGGAGAACATGAGCAACTATATCAAGTGCTCCTGACTGAATAAAATGAAGTTGTGGAAGTCACCATTAGATTAGGAAAGATGGAGGCTATTGGTGATCTTGAAAAGAGTGGTTTCAGTGGAAGGGTGAGATGAAAGCCTGATTGGAGTGAGTTCATGGAAAAAAAAGTGAAAGGAAAATGAGTGGAGACAGTGAATATGCAAAAGTTTTTTTCAACGAGTTTTGCTATAATCAGACTAGAGAAATCAGGCAGTAGCAAGAGGCATCATGGAGTTCATGGAGGTTTTTGTTTTTGTTTTGTTTTGCTTTTTTAGGATGGAAAAATATTACGTTTATTGTATGATAGTGAGAATCATAAAAGACAGGTAAAAATTGATAGTATAGAAGAGGGAAAATCTGCAGTAACAATGCCCTTGAGAAAGCTTAAAGGGATGGGATCTTAGTACTCAATATGAGGCAGTATCCTTGGATGGGAGCTTGGAGAATTTATTCATTGTGATAGGAGAGAAGGCAGAGTATGTATGTCAAAATATAGTTAGTCAGATTTGGTGTGGGAGCATCTGGAAGTTTTCTTCTGGTTGATTTCATTTTCTCAGGGAAATAGGAAACAATCAACTTAGAATAAGGTGGAGGTTTTGAAGATTTGAGGAGAGAGAAGTGTGAAATAATCATTGAAAGTAAGAGAGTGACTAGTGAAATGTAGTAGCATTGTTGGGAATTGCTAAAGGCTTACTTGAAGCTACTTCTTGAATTTCAAATGAAGTCAGTCAACATAGTCATGTTTTTTCTTCAGGTGCATTCACCTGGTTGGGTGCGGGTGTAGGATAGGTGGAGGTTTGTATTTCCTTAGGATTGAGGGTTTTGCAAGTAGGTACACTGAAGGGAGAGAAGAGAAAGGGACATAAAGGGTATATGTAAGAATGTGATAATAATGCTTGAACATGGTGTCTAAGCCTGGTAAAGAGGGGAAGTAATTACATGAAGGTAGTGAGGAACAGTGAAAAGTGGTAAGAAGTTGGGAAAAAGAAGATGGTGGTCAAAGGGTGGAATGCTTGAAATTAGTAATGACAGGGTCTTGGATATGACCATAGGGGTAGGTGGCTGAGGCAGAGGGAGGACAAGACTATTGGAAATAAGGTTGTCAAATAAATGAGGGCCAGGGTGTTTGGATGATTTAAACTGGTATTGAAATCATTAAGAGTTATGACAAGTGATAGTGGAGGCAGAGAAAGGAAAGGAGGGAGGAAGGGATGGAAAAGGAAGAAAGAGAGGGGGAGGAAAGAATGAGGGAGAGTGACCTGAAAAGGTGATATTTTCTCTGTGCAAATCATTTTGTTAGGTATTATAATGATTACAGAAAAGTAAATATAAGGAACTGGGTGATGAATTCTTATTTTAAAAATACATGTTCTAAAAGAGGAGGAAAGATGAAGAAATGAGGTTGTCTTAGAGAGGAATAGAATAAGAGTTGATTTAGTTAATTATTTTTAAGTATCCAAATGATATTTGAGTGTGAGATGCTGAGCAATTATTTTCTGTTTTCACAGAGGATGGAACATGTGTATGGTGCCTGATTACTTTAACTCTACTCTAATGCACAGACATGGTACCTAAGAAATCAGCAAAATAGCACATATTTTTATTCTTTTGCTTTTTATGAATAGAGGAGATTTTGAACAAATTACCGTTAAATATTCCTTCCATAGGGAAAAAATAAATCTCCTTTGAGAGTAGATGGAAGAGATTAAAGTTATCCTATGAAACAAAGATAGTATTCTGTTCTTTCTGTTTAAGCATATTAGAAGTTATCTAACAAATTAATTGATCAAGGTGGGGATTGTGGTAGAGAGAAGTTAAAAATTTGATTTGTTTGAAACACTTTCAAAACTAATTTGAAAGTTTTTAATGAATGAAGTACATTTTATGAAGATTCCGCAAGAAGCAAAAAGAGTTTCTATAAATTACAGGATTATGTTAGGTGAGCTGTTCTTCTAGGTTATCCATAGCCCCACAGTTTGGTTCCTCTAGAAATTCCTCTTGCAGTTCACTCACACAGGCAAAACACTGGCAACATTGCTGAAAAGCTTGTGAGAAGTTGACTCAATGAAGCTGGGACTTTGAAGGTGCAGGACATTCATCTGCCTCATTGTTTCTTTGGAAGTACTATCTTATTATTGAAGACGTCTCTTTATAGGAGTTTAGTATTAAAAGGGCTCTTAGAAATTGCCTTGACCAAATTTTCATTTTATTGCCGAAAAACTAGGAAAAAAAGGAATTTTATTCAGATGCTAATTCAAGGGAGAGGAATCTGATTGAAGTATTTAGACATTATGAAATAAAAAGGTATGTATGACCTTATGGAACCAAAGTAGTCTTTTGAACCTATACAAGGAGCTTCTGAAAAAGGAGTTATCCAAATGATTTCCCAGAGATGAATTATGTAATTAGTAGTTAGTATGCTCATCAAGTGTACAGGAAAATACTGAACTCTCTGAAAATTGTGTAGCATGGATAGCATAATTCACACATATATATGTTTAATATATATGTAATTCATATATGAATATATTTGTAATATTCAAGAAGAAAATGCTATAAACCTAGAATGGACTTAGTAGAAAAATAAGCGTAGGAAAGTTGTCAGGGGTTAAACAATAAAACAAAAACAAAAATAAAACAAAACTGAATTTAAATGTTAAGAGTGATTGTAGAGCATTAAAAAAAAAAAAAAGCAACCACCAGTTAGGATTTAAGGTGGGCTGATAACCCACCTATTTTATATATTATATATAAAATTCATAACTCTGCTGTGAAATCTCTAGTTGTTGAAGAGGAAATTGGAGAGTTGGAAAGGGAAGGAGGGGAGCAGTTGACAGCACAAATGAGGTGGGTTAGGTGAGGAGTGACCAGGGGAGAAGCTGGGTGGCCATGGATAGGAAATGTCTGTTCCAATCAGATAGTAGTGTAGTTTTCTTTCTTATCTCATGATCAAGACATTTTAAGCCCTGTAAGTTTTATCATAAGTTTCTTTTTCTGAACTTAAATGTTTTACTTAGATAAAGACCGTTGTCTCATTCCAGTTCTTGGCAAGAATTATTAAAATGGCTGTATACATGTGTAAAAAACAGAGGGATAGAAACTAGAAATATCATCTGCACTGTTTATTCACTTTCGAAAAAAGGGGAAGAGGGACAAAATGTTTTTAGAGTTCTAGTTTGCTTTCTTGAGATAACTAGTTTGTTATTTTTTGTCTCTAAATTTTCTAAAGGGAAATAAATAATCAGGTTAACCTCTCTTGGCATATTACTTTAATTGTATTTATCTGTTTATTTTTCAAGCACTGAAGTGCCATTCTAGTGATTAAATAAGTGCATTGTGGCCTATGGTGGGCCAAGGTGACAAGTATGTGGCTTGAAGCCAGTGAAATGTCTGCAGGTTTCCAACCATACTCAAGTTGTTTCCAGAGATGTAACTGTCATAATTACTATGCCTGCTATACTGTTATGATCCTGTCTATTGTAATAGTACAACTTACTGTTTAACCGTCAAAATGTAAGTTGTGTGGTTTCTTTGTATCATCAGTTGGGAAGAATTTTTTTTGGTGTATCTTTTCAATGTTGCAAAAGGGACCAGGGATTTACAGTAGAACTACAGAAGCTTTAAAATATTAACAGCCCATTAAGTACAGGATATGGTTCATGAGGTTTAATGGGAAGTTGTTAAAAGGAGATGGAACTATTCCAATGGTTGGGGAGGGGTGGTTAGTGGCAAAGAACAGGCAAAGAATGCAAAAAGCTTGTTTTTCCATAAATATTCAGTGTTTGAGTACACTAAACAACAACAACAATAGCAACAAATGTCTTCTTTTATGATAAGCAGTATTTGAGCTCAGTGAGAATTCCATTTGCTCCATATGTTAAATGTTCTTTTCAGAGGATATCTAGCAATGTTGTGTTAAAAAAAAATTTCCTGAGGATTTAAGATGCTTGGCATTCATTAAATCAAACCTTTGGAGTTTGAAATAGCACCTACTTTGTTTAACATTTAAAAAATTATAAGGCTCCTGAGATTAGTCCTTGGACTAGCCTTTAGTGATTATCCAGAGAATAATAAAAATGCAAGTTTTTCAGAGAAGAGTATTTTAAAAGCAAAAAAGTATAACACGCAAGAGCATAATATTTAACATACACCTGAGTCTTCATTCCTTGGAGAGTGGCACACTCACAATGTGCACCACGTAGTTAGTGACAGAGTTTATGTATCACGTGTGTTCCACACACATACTTAGGTCTTGGCTCCCAGGTCAAGGTAGCAGGCCTAGTCTTTTACTTGTTTGGATAGAATGCTTTTTTCCCCCAGCTCTTCAATCCTGAGCAATTTATATAAGTTTTCTGAGTCTCAGTTCTTCTGAGGCTCTGCTACTTTACAAGATTATTTATAAGATCAAATGAAATCATGTACATGAAATCACTTTGTAAATTATTAAGTGATATAATTAGTATATATAATATTACTAGGTTAAAATAGGTAAATCAGAAGCTCAGCTTCTGGAACTTTGTAGATAGGCCCAGTTGTTGGAATCATAGTTCTACTTGATGCCGCTGTTACCGAACCAGGTTTATTTTTCCCTGCCGCCCAGAAAGCCAAACACCGAGATGACGAGATTGCAGCAGAGAGAGGGTTTACTCACAAGGCAGCCACATGAGGAAACGAGGGCATGAGCCTCATATTCACTTCCCCAAAAATAGGGACTCAGGAAAATTTATGGGATGGGGGCAAGGTGGTCTGAAATGTGGAGAGAGGTGATTGGAGGTGAAGAGAAGTGAGGTAATTGATGATCTGCACAAGCATAGTCAGACTTCATGCCTCTTCACAGGACCCGTGTTCTCAAAATGGTGGCGTTAACATGATCTGAGGGTCGAGTTTTCAGCCTCTTGACATCAAAAGGTTGCCTATCGGACATCTGTGTGGGCCTGGTTGATGAGTTGGTGGTCTCAACCAGCCTGAAGTAGACAAGGGGTTCTAATTCCTGAAAAATAGCTCACACACCCATTACCATGGTGACCCAGGCTGGAGGGAGATGTTATCTGTAGGAGCCTAGTGGGAATCAGAGAGCATATTGCCTAAGCAGCACAGTTAACAATGGGTGGGTTAAACAGCTAAAAACCTGTAATCAGTAATTGCAAAAAGGAAAACAAAACTTCAGTACCTAGATACTTAATCAGCAATGGCTGTTTGTCGGTTTCACCGCTGCTAACTCTTTTCAGCAGACTAAAGTTAGCTTTGCCACATATGCTTCATGATTTTTTTTGCTTTGGAGTTTATATTAGATTGATATTGAATGAACTTTGAAGAAAAGTGAGAGCCCCGTGGAAACCAGAATGAGAATTACAATAAACATTCAGCATGACTTGTACACCTTTAATTCCTTACCTGACATTCCTTTTCAACCCAGCCCACAGTATTATTCAGTATTCACTGTTTGGAATGCTGACATGTTCCACTGATCTATTGCTGCATAACAAATCACCCCAAAACATAGTGGTTCCCAACAACGGCACTCATTTTTATTATTGCTCACAGATTCCCTGGGTGAGGAATTTGGGAAGGCCCCAGCTGCACAGTGCTGGCTCCATCTCTAATGTGGTTGCAGTGAGACAGTGGCCAGAGCTGATAAGGGGCTGAAGCAGCTCGGGGCTGACTGAGCATCTTTCTCTCTTCATGTGGCTTCTCCATGTGGTCTAGTTGGGGCTTTCTCACAGAATGTTGGCCTTAGGGCAGCCAGCCTGCCCACGTGGAAGCTCCAAAAGCCAGTGTCCAGGGAAAAACAAGCAGAAGGTGTAATGCCTCTGAGGTCACATGCCTGCCAAGATTCAAGGGGAAGAAACATAGATCCCACCTCTTGATGAGAAGAGGGTCAAAATCACAGTGAATGGGAGGTGTGATTATGACCATCTTTGGAACAAACAATCTGCCACATGAATGATGAAAAATTCAGTCATTTCAGATACGTATAGTTCTTGCCCCCTGTTAACCTGACCTCTCTAAGGCCACTATGTGGAATGATTTACTTTCCCTTTTCTTTTGTAACTATACAATTTTCTTGCTATTTATGAACAAGGAAGAAATAAGAGCTAACTAAAATTAATAGGGCTACTCTTTTTAATCGTCTCTTAAATCTAAAATCAGCCTCATTTTGGAAGGATTATTCAACACATATAATGAAAAGAATTTTCCTTGGAGTCATATTTACTTGCCAAAAGATGTGCTACTAAATATTGGTTTGGAAAGAACATATTAAAAGAATGCATTGCCACTGACTTGCATTAAAACTCCAAGAAACTCTTGTTTGGAGAACAATTTGTGCTCCGACAGTTAGCGAGGATGTTTATTCTTATTTCGTATGGCACTTTTTTGTACACTGCTCTTAATAAATTTATCATTTCCGCCCTATATTATAGTTATGTGCATGTCATCTTCCTAATACACTGTCATCTCTTTATGAGTAGAATTTGTTGTCGGTTCATGACTACTGCAGGTGCTTGATAAATATTTGTTGAATTTGAGAAAATAATCTATATGTTCAGGGAGTTGACAGGGATGATTTCTGGGAGGGAGATGGGCACCCTGATATGTCAACATTCCTCTATAACCAGTGGCTGGTGCCCATGGGTAGTGGCAGTTATTCGGTATTAAAGAATATTAGTTGTTGGCACATTTCTGGTTTTGAAATCTCTCTTAATAATTCAAGGATTAATTGGGTAATTTATTCATACTAAGTGAAACTTATTCCTATTCTATTCTCCTTTTGTCTCCCAGATTTATTGAGATGTAATTGACCTGTAAAATTATGTAAGTTTAGGGTGTACAATGCGACAATTTGATATATGTATATATTGTAAAATGATTACCATAATAAGGTTGGTTAACACATTCATCACGTCACATAGTTACCTTTTTTATGTGTGTGGAGAGAACTTCTAAGATCTACTTTTTTAGCAACTTTCAAGTTTACAATACGATGTTGTTAACTATGGTCATCATGCTGTACATTAGATCTCAGAACTTATTCGTCTTATAACTGGAAATTTGTACTCTTTGACCACCTTCATTTCCCTCCCATTTCTCTCCCCCAATCTCCCCACCTCCTCACCCCTCTACCCCTGGCAAGCACTGATCTACTCTTTGTTTCTATGAGTTCAATTTTTTTTTTAAACTCTACATGTAAGTGAGATCATATAGCATTTATCTTTCTTTGTGTGACATATTTCACTTAACATAATGTCCTTAAGGTCCATCTATGTTGTCACAAATGGCAGAATTGCCTTCTTTTTTTATGGCTGAATAATATTCACATATATATATATATGTATATATGACATTTTCTTTATCTGTTCATTATTCAGTGGATACTTAGGTTGCTTCCATGTCTTGGCTATTGTAAATAATGCTGCGATGAATGTGGGGGTACAGATACCTCTTGCAATAGTGATTTCATTTCCTTCTCATATATATCCAGGAGTAGGATCACTGGATCATACGGTAGTTCTATTTTTAATTTTTGGAGGCACCTCAATATTGTTTTCATGATGGCTATACCAATTTACATTCTCACCAACAGTGTACAAGGCTTTCCTTTTCTATTCATCCTCAACAGCCCTTTTTATCACTTGTCTTTTCAATAAAGCTATTCTAACAGGTGTGAGGGGTTATCCCATTGTGGTTTTGGTTTGCCTTTCCTTGATGATTAATGATGTTGAGCATCTTTTCATATGCCTGTTGGCCATGTGGATGTCCGCTTTGGAAAAATGTCTATTTAGCTCTTTTGCCCACTTTTAATTGGATTGTTTGGTTTTTGCTATTGAGTTGTGTGAGTTCCTTATATATTTTGAATATTACTCCTTCTCAGATGTATGATTTGCAAATATTTTTTTCTGTTCTGTAGGTTGCCTTTTTATTTTATTGATTGTTCTTTTGCTTCACAGAAGCTTTTTTTTTTATTGAGTTAATGATAGGTTACAATCTTGTGAAATTTCAGTTGTACATTAGTGTTTGTCAGTCATGTTGTAGGTGCCCCACTTCACCCTTTGTGCCCACCCCCCATCCCACTTTTCCCCTGGTATCCACTAAACTGTTCTTAGTTCATAATTTTAAATTCCTCATATGAGTGCAGTCATACACAGATTATCCTTCTCTCGCTGGCTTATTTCACTTAACATAATTCCCTCAAGGTCCATCCATGTTATTGCAAATGGAATGATTTTGTTCTGTTTTACAGCTGAGTAGTATTCCATTGTATATATGTACCACATCTTCTTTATCCATTCGTCTGTTGCTGGGCGCTTAGGTTGCTTCCGTGTCTTGGCTATAGTAAATAATGCTGCAGTAAACATTGGGGTGCATAGGACTTTTGGGATTGCTGACTTCAAGCTCTTTGGATAAATACCCAGTAGTAGGATGGCTGGATCATATGGTAGTTCTATTTTTAGTTTTTTGAGGAATCTCCATACTGTTTTCCATCGTGGCTGCACCAGTTTGCATTCCCACCAACAGGGTATGAGGGTTCGTTTTTCTCCGCAACCTCTCCAACATTTGTTACTATTAGTTTTAGATATTTTTGTCATTCTAACGGGTGTAAGGTGATATCTTAGTGTAGTTTTGATTTGCATTTCCCTGATGATCAGTGATGATGAGCATCTTTTCATGTGCCTATTGGTCATCCGTATATCTTCTTTGGAGAAATGTCTGTTCATGTCTCCAGCCCATTTTTTGATTGGGTTGTTTGATGTTTTGTTGTTGAGTTGTGAGAGTTCTTTATATATTATGGATATTAAGCCTTTGTCAGATATATGACTTGCAAATATTTTTTCCCAGTTAGTGGGTTGTTTTTTTGGTTTCAATCCTGTTTTCATTTGCCTTGAAGAAGCTCTTTAGTCTGATGAAGTCCCATTTGTTTATTCTTTCTATTGTTTCCCTTCTCTGAGAAGGCGTGGTGTCTGAAAAGATCCTTTTAATACTGATGCCAAAGAGTGTACTGCCTACATTTTCTTCCAGAAGCCTTATGGTTTCGGGTCTCACCTTTAGGTCTTTGATCCATTTTGAGTTTATTTTGGTGAATAGTGAAAAAGAATGGTCAATTTTCATTCTTTTACATATGGCTTTCCAGTTTTCCCAGCACCATTTGTTGAAAAGACTTTCTTTTCTCCATTGTATGCCCTCAGCTCCTTTGTCAAAGATAAGCTGTCCATAGATGTGTGGTTTTATTTCTGGGCTTTCAATTCTGTTCCATTGATCTGTGCACCTTCACAGAAGCTTTTGGATGTAGTCCCGTTTGTTTGGCTTTTGTTGCTTACGCTTCTGGTGTCATAGCCAAAAAAATCATTGCAAAGATTAATGTCAAGGAGCTTTTTCCCTATGTTTTCTTCTAGAAGTTTTACAGTTTCAGGTCTTACATTTACATCTTTATTCCATTTTGAGTTAATTTTTGTGAGTGGTGTATGATAGGGGTCCAATTTCATTCTTTTGCATGAGAATATCAAGTTTTCCCAACATCATTTATTGAATTTTCCACATTGAGTTTCTTGGCTTCCTTGTCAAATATTAGTTGACTGTATATGTGTGGGTTATTTTAAAAAATTTAACTCTTCTGATCCTTGACCACAGAATAGCTTGCCATTTATTTGTGTCCTCTTCAGTTCCTCTCATAAATGTCTTATAGTTTTTTATATAAAAATCTTTCACCTCCTTGGCTAAATTTTTTCCTAAATATCTTATTGTTTTTGCTGCTATTCTAAATGAGACTGCTTTCTTTACTTCTTTGTCAAATAGGTCATTGTTAGTGTATTTTTGTATTGTTGATTTTTAAATGATTGTTGATTTTATAAGTTATTTTTGTATGTTGATTTTGTATTCTGTACTTTACTGAATTTGTTTATTAGTTCTAACCATTTTTTGGTGGGGTCTTTAGGATTTTCTGTATACAAGATCCTGTCATCTGCAAACAGGGACAATTTTACTTCTTTTCTGATTTGGATGCCTTTTATTTCTTTTTCTTGCCTGATTGGTCTGGCTAGGACTTCCAGTATTATGTTGAATAGGAATGGTAAGACTGGAGAAGACAACCTTGTCTTAGAGGAAAAGCTTTCAACCTTTCACTGTTGGCTTTGCATAGCTATGGGCTTATCATATTTGTCATATGACACTTTATTATGTTGAGGTATGTTCCTTCCATATCCACTTTGTTGAGCATTTTTATAATGAAAGGAGGTTGAATTTTGTCAAATGCTTTTTCTGCATCTACTAAGATGATCACATGATTTTTATCTTTCATTCTGTTAATATGATATATCTCATTTATTGATTTGTGTGTGTTGAACCATCCTTGCATACCAGAGATGAATCCTACTTGATCCAGTGCATGATGCTTTTAATGTGCAGGGGGTTTTTTGCTAGTATTTTGTTGAGAATTTTTGCATCTGTATTCATCAGGGATATTCAAAAGGAGTTTGAAATGACATTTTTCCTACAAACTTCTTTAAGCAATCTTACAAATCATCAACTGTCCATAAGTTCAATACATATAACATTTTAAGCCAAAAAAGTACAGTAGTCTCCCCTTATTTGCAGAGGATATCTGCTAAGACCCCCCAGCAGCTGTCTGAAACTGCAGATAGTACTGAATTCTATATATACTGTTTTTTCCTAAACATACATACCTATGATAAAGTTTAATTTATAAATTAAGCACAGTAAGAGATTATCATCAATAATTAATAATAAAATAATTATAACAGTATACTATAACAAAAGTTATGTGAATGTGGTTTCTCTCAAAATATCTTATTGTACTGTACTCACTCTTCTTCTTTTGATGATGTGAGATGATACAGTGCTTACATGTTGAGACGAAGTCGAGGGGAATGAAGTAGGCATTGTGACATAGCGTTATTTTCAGACTGCAGTTGACCACAGGTAACTGAAACCACCCGAGAAAGCGAAACCACTGATAAGGGGACTACAGTAATAAAGAAGACATTCTTTTTATTATACCAGCTATTTGTCCTCTGGAGAAAGGATTGTTTCTTAAGTACTTTTTGGCTTTAATGTTTTAATTAGTTTTCAAGATTGGCTTTAAATGAATGACTATAAAATGATAGATATTTGAGCACATTTGGGAAATCAGTTTTTAACAGGAAAAAATAAAAGTATCGACAATTTGAAATGTTGAGGAAATTTGGCAGAGTTGTCAGGGAATATTTAGAGTACACTACTCACATCCTAAGTTTCTAGGTTAGTTAGAAAGAAATGTAAAATATAATCTTTTAAGATTTCATAATTATCATGATTTAGATGGCTCTGAAATTAATTGATAATTAAGACATTTAAACTTTTCAACAATTGGATAAATTTCTTTTTAATTTTAAACCACTGGGCAATTTTATAATGTTGGATTCTCCAGTGTTTTAGAACCTGCTAAAAGTGATCTTCAAATTCTAAGAATTAAAAATATTACAACTTTGCAAAGAAAAGGAGGACCAGACACTCCTTAGAGAAATGGCTGGTTTCAGCAGTAGATTAGGATCAGTGCTAAAAAAAAATGATGGTATCATATAACAAGAACCCAAGAGCCCTATTGAAGGTGCTCGTATTGTCCAACCTGGGACCAATTGACCACCAAAATAATTAAGTATAGTAATAAATTATAAACCATTGAAGAACTAGTAATTGATGAGTCCATAAATAGGAAAGAGAGGCTCTTGCTTATAGTAGAATGCAGAGGGCTGACTGGTAAGTATAGAGGTGATCTGGAGTTGGAAAATCATCATGATAACGTTTAGATCAGGCAAGGATCACGTATAAATGCTAAATCTAGGGGGAAATTTTGATGAGGAGCAGGATATTTGATTAACTCCACAGCTGCTCATTAAGTTGCAAGAGAACAAAAAAATCCCAGTAATTATTCAGTGGAGAAATCAGGCAACAGCTTGACCAGATGATGAAAGTTTGCAGAATGAATGAATAGCAGATAGACCTAGCATGTTCCCAGATGTGATATTCTGGTCTCAGGAATGCCTGATTTCATCCTAATCACATCAGACAAATGCAAAATGAGGAATCATTTTATTAAAAGAAAGGAGGAAGGACTGTGCCCTTTAAAAATGTCAATGTCATAAGAGACAAAGAAAGGCTTTGGAAATGTTCACAGTGAAAGTGACTAAAGAGAAATGACATGACAGACCGGACCCTAGACTATTTCCTGTACTGGAGGAGGAAAAAAAAAATACTAAAAAGGACATTATTAGGTCAACTGACAAAATTAGAATATGGACAGGAGATTAAAGTATTTTATCAATGTAAATTTACGCAGTTGATAATCTCTGTGGTTATACAAGAGAATATCCCTAAGTGGGTTTCTTGGGAAATACACACTGAGATTTTAGGGGTTAAAAGCCATGATGTATGTAACTTACCATCAAATGGCTCAGGAAAAAAATTATATGTGTGTGTACAGAGCATGGGTACAAATAATAAAGCAAATATGGTAAAATGTTAACAATAGGTGAATCTGGGTAAAAGGTAAGTGTCCTTTGTGCTATTTTTGTTTCTGCAACTTTTTGTAAATTTGAAATTTTTGAATAAGGAGGTTTGCTTTTTTAGGAAAACTGAAAACATCTAGCTGATGTTAGAATTAAAAAAACAAACAAAAGCAAAACCAAAAACTTCCCAAGGCATAATTTCATTATTTAATAAGTTAGTAGGGGATCCATTACTTTGAGACATTTGAAACTATATCTCATAAAACCATGAAGGAGATTATTTGATGAAGGCCTCAAAGTGAACATGAGGTGATTCTCTCTGGTGTCTATGATTCTTTCTCTCTATGAGTTTGTAACTGGTATAACCAAAGCTGTGAGGAAAACTTGTAGTAAGGATAAAACAAAATTAGCAATGAGCTTATTGATAATGTCCTAACGTATTTTTCTATTATTTTGGGGTATTCAAATGTGTGAGAAAAAGGGATCCAAAGTATTATCTTTCGTTTTAGGATATATAGAATTAGAGAACAAACAGCATACCTTATTTTCAATGACTGAATGACCATGAATTTATACTGTCATCTTGTGAAAACAGTTGCCTGACCTATGCTAGTATATTAATCATTCCTTTGTTTATATCTTCTTTGAAAGCTCCCTTTGCTGCTGTCCTGCAGCTCTGTAATTAGATTCATTGACCCTCTAATCTACTCTAGTGTTCACCGGCTCACTGAAATCTCTGGCAGTCTACTCTATCAATGCCTTCCTTACTTATTTTTTCCTCTTGTCTTTGATCCAGTGATAGAGTTCCTCTTGTGAACTAATTAGTCAGGAAGAATCCTGACCAATTCAAACAGTTTATTTTATTTTTATTATTTTTATTTTTAAAGATTGGCACCTGAGCTAACATCTGTTGCCAATCTTCTTTTCTTCTTCTTCTTCTCCCCAAAGCCCCCCAGTACATAGTTGTGTATTCTAGTTGTAGGTCCTTCTGGTTGTGCCATGTGGGATGCCACCTCAGCATGGCTTGATGAGTGGTGCCATGTCTGCGCCCAGGATCCGAACCTGTGAAACTCTGAGCTGCCGAAAGCGGAGCACGCAAACTTAACCACTCGCCCGTGGGGCCGGCCCCCAAACAGTTTAAAAATGCTTCACTAAGCAAGTTACAACACCTGATGATATCTCTCTCTGCAGCTGACATGATGTATGATGAAACTTGTCTTATTTCTGTGGCTTCATTAATATTAATATGCATGTATCAAATTATTTATTGAAAAAGGTTATAAATAAATGAATAAAAGTAGTCTGTTTGCAATAACTTCCTACTTCTACTTTCAGAATTGTTTGAGAAGACTAGAATTACTATATAATCTGTTAGACCCTAATTACTTCTGCTTCTAAGAAACTTTATGATTCCAACCTTTGAGAGTTCTCTTGAATACTTTACATCTTGTTCTCTTCATTAATCCGCATTTAACATTTCTAATGATAAAATTCCAAGAACGGCTATTAAAGGTGACTTTTGTTTTTACTCAGGTGACACCAAAAACTGATTACTGAATCTGCCAACCTATAACCATTAATTAATTTTTGCTGTATAAAACCTGAAAACTGAAACCAAATCTTGCCCATGAGACCACCCCTTCCCCACCCCCCGTTATTACCATGGACTGGAAAAAACAAACCTAGCAAAATGCCAGATACCTTTGTAATAATTAATATGTACAGAGAAAGAGAACTGAATTTTACAAATAACTATCTTGGGCTAAGCACTATGTATACATTATCCCAGTTTCAAAAAGAGAAGTGTACAGACTCCTTTTAAAGAAAAAAATATTGTCACAGACCCTCCAATATTAACTTAAATTATTTTTATTAGCATTGTTATTTAAATATGTAAAAATATAAAACAATGTATTGGTTCCTTATGCTTATAGCTCTTACAGAACCATAAAACCAAAAGAAATTATAAATTTAATAACAAAGAAAGCACAAAACCCGTAAAAGTTACCTCACAATTACTATGAAGGCAAAAACTATTGTTGAAACTAAATTGCCTTCTCAAAGCGAATACGACACAGGTCGTCTGAGTTCAGCATGCCTATACCACTGGGTGATGACTATTCTCCCATCATTTTTCTCTATTCA
Source organism: Equus quagga (assembly GCF_021613505.1). NCBI lineage: Eukaryota > Metazoa > Chordata > Mammalia > Perissodactyla > Equidae > Equus > Equus quagga. Next base: position 71,839,059 of record NC_060275.1, read on the forward strand.
AACTGTTAGAAACTTTCATTTATATAGCATTATGACCTCATTTGGCCTTCACTTGACACAAAAACATTTTTTATGTAAGTATTCCTCTGTTGGTTTTCCATTAGGCTATAGGAATTAAAGGAGTACTATTTGAGGACAGTGTGATCCAGAACACAAATGCCAAAGCAGGCACTGACACTACACAACAGTACTTTGTTTTAAGATCTTGATTCACTTTCTATGTTTATTTTTACCATACTTATGTCTCTTATTTAAAAAAAGATTGTCACCCAAATGAAAATCTAAAACTAAAAATAATTATCAGTAAACCTCTGACCTGGAGGAGTTTGTGGACTACATTATCGGATTTAATCCTTATAACAACCTTAGTAGATTGATATTATTTTTACTATTTACAGTTGATGAGATTGAGATTCAGAGAAATTAAATAATTTGCTTCGAATCACACAATAAGAAAGTAAATTTAGGAGACCCTTAGATGCAGTGTGCTCCAGAAGGGTGGTAGTTGGAGGAGTGATAAGGGTTGGGTTGCATGTTATAATATTTAGTGTAACAGTTTTACAACATTTATTGTACAAATTCTGTCATTTATTTACTTTCTTCTTGGATCTCACACCTTAGACGGGTATCCTAAGGCAGGAGAATATGTTATTTAAGCTCACTGTTCCAATTCACTGAGTAGTCTTTTGTATATGGTACCATATGGTAATCTACTCCTTTTTTTTTTTTTTTGGCCAGAAGATTAACCAACCAACCTCACTGTGGAAATTTCCAGGGTAATCCAGGAGTTTAATCCACATGAGGTGCACATGAAATGAGCTATTGATGCTCTCCTTCCTCACCACCCTCTGAGACCATAAATGTCACCACTATAAAATTGCTGATGATTACCTACTTACAGAGTAAGGAACTTCCTCCTACAGTCCAATGCCCTGTTCCATCACTCACACATCAGATTGACTTGACCTAACCATGAATCTGACGTTTACAATGACCTTACTGTCAACCTGTCAGACATTTTAAACCTTTGATTTAAAAGACACACTATAACCATATATAAAGTATAAATTTCTAGTCCTATGCTGGATATAGAATTATAAAATTTAAAAAATGTGATATTGAGCACCTAGTTATAATATTTTAATGATTGAGAAATGAAGGAATTAGCTAATGTATGAGGTACATTTTATCTATTTTGAATATGGTTTAAATGAAGTGAACATGAATATATTTTTGTGTTTAAGGGTAATTATATATACAGAAAGTTATTTTTCTAGCTTTTACACTAAAATTCAGATTAATAATGTAGATTTTGTTTCTTATCACTAAATATTTTTATTAAAATAAATAGATCACCTAGGCTGAGATCAATAAACCTTGATTATCCTACATACTGCCCCATATTTTGAACCAAAGAGAGATGTTGGGGACTTGATTTTACAATAAGATCATGTCATTATATTTTATTTTCTTCAGATTCCATTTTAAAATCTCTGGTTGTTTTATTGTTAATCATTATATGCACAAGTTCATCACTATGTACTTTTTTCCTGCTCTGGAGAATGCATAAAGAAGCACAGAGAATGACCTTGTCTTCAGAACGTTTTTAGTATATTCAGAGAGATAACTTATATGGAATAGCAGTGAATGATACAAGCAAATGATATATAATGAAGGATTACATTGTATAGTATGGTGTTGTGGTAGTTAAGAGGAGAAAGAAATTAGAGCATTCTTAAGTTCAAGAAAGGTTATTTGGAAGAGGTATGTTTGGGATAAGCTTTGAGGGTTGCTTTTTTAAGTAGATGAAAATCCCTTTAGATGAGTGTAACTTCGTAAGCCAGGGTAAGACGCAAGAATGAACCTGGAGTTTTTTAAGGGGGTTCACATATTGGGGAGAAGTGAAGAAAATGGTATATAGAATGGATGCTTGAATGGGAAGATCTTGGAAGTAGAGAGGTCAATTCAGAGACTGTTGGAATGAATCAGACTCAAGGGGCTAAACTAAATTAATGCCATCTCGAAAGAAATATTGATAGAATTGATGGTTTATTGAATATCAGGAGAAGATAGAGAAAAATGAGTTAAAGATAATCCAAGAGGTCCAGGAGTGTAATGATAGAGTAGAAAAATTTGTAGGAGAAAATATTGCATTTATATTTGATGCAATAGTTCATCTAATTTGAAATGTCCATTTGGCAGATGCTGTATGGGTTGGATTGTATCTCTCAAAAGAGACATGTTGAAGTCCTAACCCCACTACCTCAGAATGTGACCTTATGTGGAAATGGGATCATTGCAGATATAGTTACTTAAGTTAAGATGAGGTCATATTGGAGTAGTGTGGACCCTTAATTCAACAAGACTGGTATCCTCATAAGAAGTGGAAAAGAAGAGACAGAGACAGAGACATAGGGAGAAGACAGCCATGTGACAACAGATTCAGATATTGAAGTGATGTATGTACAAGCCAAGGAACCCCATGGATCGTTGGCACATACCAGAAGCTAGAAAAGGCAAGGGAGGATTCTCCCCTACAGGTTTCAGAGGCAACATGGCCCTGCTGACACCTTGATTTTGAACACCTACCCTCCAGAAATGAGAGGCAAAATATTTCTAAGCCGCATAGTTTGTGGTACTTTGTTATGGCAACCACTGGAAACTAATACAGGTGCTGATACTATTCTTTGATTCTTTTTTTTAACCATCCCCTTCCCCCAACTTTCTCCCTGGGAAAAATTTACAAAAACGAAACACAAATGGGTGTATGAAGTCAAAAGTAGAGAGAACAGTTTGTTAAGTTTTTTTCTTATCTGTTTATTCATTAGTATTTTATTTTCTTATCATCATCATTCTTAAATGGGATTTTAATATGGGCCAAATCATCTTGTTGGATTGTGTAGGGCTAGCTCATTGTGCTAGCTCATGTGCATTGCATATACTTTTAGGGAGTAAAGGTAGTAATATGTCTTTCCAGCTTGTTTGGCAATCTAAAATCCTATTGCCTGTCTTTTCAAGGATGTTAGATGTCAGAATGACATGTGAAGTGGGACGAATATGGGGATCACAAGGTATGCGAAGCAAGCATGGGTCACAGAACCTGTGGGTAACGGCATTTGCTCAAATGCCTTGAGGACCTGCTGTAATAAAAGGAAGTTAAAAAGGAAGAGTAGTAAATGCTTGTCTTTGTCCCTCTCCAGAGAGGTCCCATTTAAGCACTTGTATTAATGCCATTGTCTTAACTTACAAATTCAATTTTTTAATGCTTGGAATTAGATTGAGGTGTAACACTGTTCCCTGTCCCCTTAATCTACTTTTCTGGCTTGCTTTCTGGTGTATATTTATATATGTAGGTTTTCCATAGGGGAATACCCTCCTTTAGGCTACCAGATATTTGAAATAATTTGGAAAGTAAAACTGTTTTAAGTGCATGTGAACATATGATCTTTTGGAACTTGCAGTGTCTAAGCCACAACTTTTTATTCTTTTTTAAGTGAAAATATAGACTTTGAGGCTCGTTGAACTTCGAACATAAGTTCTTTTTCCCAAAAGAGTATACACTGTCCATTTGGTTTCTATGCAAAACTCTCCCTTTAACATATTGGTAAAGAGCAGTCTTTATTTCCAAAGAAGTTAGTTCTATTAAAAAAATCTGAAATCTGAGTGACTCTACACTTTTCCTGGTTCAGATGATTTCTAGACTTGCTATCTTGTTGCAGAATTAATCACAGCAAGAGAAAATGTGGAAAATTTTAGGCTGAAAAGAAGCCAGATAGCTCATATTTGTATAGATGTTAACAATGTATCCAATTTATAGTACTTCATATCCTTATTCTGTTACTAATTTGATTAAATAAAATGCCAAAAGATTTTAATATTCACTCTTAATAAGATCTCATAAGGCTATTTAACTGGGTGCTTAAAATTTCTTGATGTATTAATTGTTTTCTATAAAATCTGAGTTGGCTGTAATCATCGTTCACATTTGCTTTGTTCAGATTCTAGTGTTTATTTTATTTTTTAAACATGAAGCATAACAGTGATTAAATGGCTCAGCTGGCTAAGAACATAAGGAAGGTTTGAATGCTTAGCAAAAAATAAAAAACATTTTTCTTTCTGAATTTCTGTACTTAGTTTGAACCATATGAAACTGCCATTTTTTGTAGGTCATACAGATGACTTCATATGGTTCAGCCTATTATTTAATTTAGAATAATAAAGTCCATGGTGCATCCTGCTCTAACCACCTCTGTGTAAGACTATAATATATGGGCTATAAAATAACAATTGATCTCATTTCTACATCTTTTGGCATAATTAGCATGGTGTTTCAGATTTGAAAGGTAGTTTATTTTTTAATCCAGTGCTTTAATTATTTTATGGTTTAAGGTCAATTTAGACTATGAAATTACTGTGCCGTAGCTGATGAAAGTGAAATTCTGTATGTAAGTAAAGGTCCCCTCTTACTGCTTAAATGGATATTTGATAGTTAAGACAAGTAAAACAAAGACAGAAAATTAAACTGTTATTGGCTTCAATATGGAATTAGACTATTCAAATAAAACAACATTCTGGAAATTTGATGTTAAGTTAACTTTATTTGAACAGATACAAAACTGCTTCCTAAGAGGGGGACTCTGGCTTTTCCTATAGAGCTTCTGCAGTTTATCACCGCATAAGTGAGGTGGTTTTCCAGCTAGACAAGACTACATGAGGCTTGAATTTTCATAATATAACATTGACTTTTCCTAGTGTCTACAACATAGATTTTTGTTTTGTCAGCAACACAGACACCTGCACAAATAACATTTAGCAACCTCATTCTTGCAGTTTTAGACAGGGTGTTTAATCATCCAAAAGGACGTGTTAACCATCCATCGTTCTAGCATAGCCCTTGTTTTATATCGCATTAGATTACTAGACCAAGTAATACAGCTTTCAAAGACCCAGTTTAAGCTGTGTGTCTCCTTTCAGTTTATCCCTAGCTCAATTTCCTTCCCTCCCTTCAGCCCCTTCTTTCTTCCTTTCATTCATTATTATGAATGAATTAGTGAATATGATTCAGTCCCTGACCTCTCTTAACATATAGTCTACTTCAGGGAAACGTGCAAAGAAAATGTTATTCAGTATCCCCGTATAAAAACTTAGTGATAAGTTCTTTATAGGATTTAATGTTAGAAGTTTGTTTCTTTTAGCACACAGACATGCTTCTTGTTATTAAACAATGAATATAATGGAAAACTAAAAATAAATAAATCCTTTACTGGTTTAAATCATTATTTTTCTTATGTAATAAGAAGTCTGGCCATAGCCAGTCCAAGGGCAGGTGTAATGGTTCTGTATTTCCACTCTGCTATACTTAGCATGTGGCTTTCATTCTTTTCCTTTTTGCTTTAGACCCAGTATGGCTGCTGCATTTCCAGGCATTACATTTACTTTCCAGGCAGGAAGAAAAATGGAAAACCTCATTTTTGTGAGGCTTCCTCCCACTCCCCACAAAGAAGGTAAAGTCTCACTAGAGACTTCTGCCTGCATCTCATTGTCTAGAATTGTGTTACATGCCTAACAGCATTTTAGTTCTCTAGTCTTCATGATAGAGGAAGGCAAGGGAGAGAGGCATTGAAATGGCTATTGAGTAATACTGAGAAGCAACAAATGATAACCCATTCAAGACTAATAAATTTCAGGCCAGTTGTGTTGGTCATTCCATTCTAAAAGCAGATGTGCTTGGAATAACATCAGGATCAAAAAGAAATCCTGTTGTTGTTGAAATGATAGTTTAAATAAGCAAAAGGAGTTTTTCCTCTTAAGCATAGAAAAACAAATTGATTTCTGATAACCATATTTGCTACAGGAAAATGTGAAGTTAAAATAAGGAGGCAAAATAGATATACTAGGACCAACTCTAAAAAGTTAAGTGACCTTAAGTCTTATCTTTATTAAATCTTTCCTTTCAAAATATAGGCCTCTAAACTTTCTAAATTTCATGACCTTAATGAAGGTAGACGTTCACTCTTTGATTGCTTTTTTTTAATAGAAATAAAGCCTGAACTAAGAAAAAGAATTTTGTACAGTAGGATATGATATAGTATGATCTTAAATAGAATTTTATTTGATTGCTTATATATATATATATATATAGTCTTGTTTGATTTATGTATGTAATTCTGTTTGATTTCTCTAAAACAGTTGCAGGTTGATTCCCTAGAAGGCAGTATTAATATGCAGGTTGTTTGTTGGTAAGAACTCTTGGGATTTATACCTGTAGGGGAAGGGAGGGACACGGGATTGGGTTCAAGGAAGCATCAGGCTGTGATGCAGTCAGAACAAAGGCCTCAGCCAATTCCATGGGGAGGCTGTTTGGAGCTGTTCTAGGCTGAAGTGAAGGGGCTGAGTCTTTGTTGCCCCACCCTGACTTGTTATTTGATGCAAGCTACCCTCAAGAGGGGGTGTGACCCTGGACAAAGTGATACAACTGAGAGTAATTCCCAGAGACAACTGACAGCTGAGGGTTGATAGCAGTTGGAGAATAAATTCTTCAAACTTAATTTAACATTGTAACTGTGGGAAAATCATGTTTAACTATAAATTTTAGTTTTACATTACACTTTTTAGGAATAGTACCCACAGTAAGTGCAAGATCTATTGATAATGTGTTCTCAATTAAGGCTCTGGAGTTGGACCATTAAAGGTGACTTATTCCAACACAAGATAAATAGTTTTTGTTTTTAGGATTGATATGGAAGCTTCACCTGAGTCTCCCCCATCTCCACAAATAATAAGTTAATTCTGTTAAATCACTTATTTGTAACAGCATTCTGCACATGCTGAATACTAAATAGGAACAGTGAATTGTCATTCCGTTTCTTTAGTTTTTAATTAAATTTGCTTATGGGAATATTCATTTTAGTATGTCTCTGATTATCTTTGTAATATTTTGAAGGATTCTGATGTCACACATAATTCTCCATTCCCTTGTCCTGGCTCATAAATTAATTTGCCTATGTTGAAAGAGTCTCCCCATCCCTTCCCTTCCCCCCAATTCTCTTTCTTGAAATGGAAGTTTAGAAAGGAGAGAATCTGTCTTGGTTGTTATCCATGCCTTCCTTGCTTCTTGGATAGACTTCTATAATTTATTTTCTTTTGGCCTTTCCCTGAAAGTCATCCAGAAGCAACAGTATTTGTAGAACAGAGCAGCTCTACTACTGAACTTGGCAGGGGGCACAGGGGTCGGGGGATTATCCTCTGGAGCTGGTATTGACTGCAAGAACAACAGTCAGATGGATTGAATTTAGATTTTACTGATTTAATGCTTAGAACAACCTGGACTTTAAATCTATGACCAGTTTGTGAGAATACAGGGTCAGTAAGATGATAGCTTTAGGAACATGGGTTTTGATGAAACTAGATTATAATGGACACGCTAGTTATATGAGAGTCTCACACATCTTGCATAGCAGAGTTAAAATTTTTGGAGCGTAAATCCACAAGGCTAAAAAAATCAGTAGTGGTTGAAGCATCATTTTACTCAGCTGCCAGAGACATTGTGACTAACTGCTTGGTTCAGGTACTCCTGGTCTTGATTAGATTCAAATATTATTGGTAGATTTTGGTAGAATTTCTATATTAAGTGTTTTCTTCCTCCCTATCCCACTTTCTTCTACCTCTTTGGCTATTTTAAGACATATCAGAATGGAAATTATAGAGGTGGTACTTTTATAAGGCCTGCCAAATTTTTTACCATTACTATTAACAAACAGTTTAAACTAGTCAATGTAGGATTCTTTGAATAATAATTTTCGCTTCTACCTTTATGTACTACTAAAGGTTTTGTATCCCTTTGTTCCTTAGGAGATTGCATTAACCAGGTTAGTTGCATTTTCTTCAGGTTAGTTTTAGAAGCAAGTTTATCTGAGATTTCATGAAATTATCTAGTTTAAATCTGGAACAAATAGATTTTTGTTTTTTAAGTGTAGTTGATGACTTTGTGCCTATGGCAACAAAAGGGGTGTTTTGACTTCATTTGAAGACTGTAAAGAACAAATGCAGAACCAGAAACTTCCCTGTTAGCATTTGATTGTATAGGAATGCTTATTCCCGAAAGTGTAGATGTATTAAATCTCTAAAATGCTAAAAAGTCTGTACTTGAGTGAAACAATTAGCAGACAAAGACACTGTTGTGTATTATAATGTAATAATCTTTACTCTACCTTGTAGAAAGAAGTTACATTGCTTGCTTCTCTAATTCAGATTTGAGTTAATTTTACATCAAAAAATATGACCCATCTAAAGAAAGACACCCTAAATATGGTCCCTAGAACAAATAGACCCTTAGAAATTCTGTTTCAAATAATTTATTTAACATTGCTGTGTTCAGTTAATATTGAGAAGACTTTTCAATTAAAAATTTGCCCATTTACAAAATAATGTTTAAATACTGTGTTTTAGCTTAAGAGCCCTTTGGCCTATTTCTTAGGTGATTTTATCCTAATACTTCTATGGGATAGTCAAGACAGTTATATTATTTTCCCTAATCTATAGGTGAAGGATCTGAGGCATATAATTAACAAAGGGTAAATCTCCTGACTCCAGTGGTCTTTATACCACATTGTACTATTTCCCATGGATGATTAATTGTTTTGATTTCAACAGAAGTTAAGTGGAATTTCTCTCTGTCTCTGCCTTAAGCAAGCAAAACCCTTTTAAAAAAGCAGGAATAGGTTATAAAAGATGCAAGAACTATAAACTGGTAAAGTGGTCTGATCTGGGCAGCACATCTACAATAAGCTGACTACATCAAAATGTCATGATTCCATGATCAGGAACTTAGCAAGGAAGCAGGAAAGCTTTAATGGTGATGGCGATACCAGGGCTGTCTAAGTTTTAAAACTCCAGGGGGCATACTCATATTTTATTCTCTATGAATTTTATCCTCTGGAGTTGTGCAACATGGAGGTACTCCATGATATATGAAGAATACTAAAAGAGAGCAGTTATTTAGTGAAGAAGCTCTGAAGACTGAGGCCTTTTGTTCTGGCTCACTCTGATAATCAGTAAGTCATTTTCCCAGACAGAATCTTTTGGTCTTAAAAAGCTGAGGTCAACTCTCACAGCTGCAGTTTCTCCAGGGAAAAATAGTCCTTTTACTTAGCCAAAAGCCTTTCACATCAATATTTGAAGATAGAGAGCCATATCCTGCAGTCAAATTGAGGATATTTATCCTCCTTCCAAACACAGACAGGTTGGCTTCTTAGATGGTGAACTGTGTTTGGCAAGGTGACAGGAGTTCAGAACACCAGAATTCTTATCATATCTTCATGTGATTTTTGCACTTCAGTTTTTCTAAATTCAAAATAGATTGTGAAGGTAGCTCTCAGTTGGTTCTGATAATTTTAAGTTATAGCTTAGATCAAGTTAAAATATCCTGGAGTGATTTTTAAATGATTCATAGGTACGAGATTGTCATGATGTTAACACTTCTATTTGACACAGAAAGTCATTTTTTTTGAGTAGTTGATGATTTATTTTGATTTGAAATTATAAATCCCAAAGATAATTTACTTACCATGAACACTGTGTTGTTTGGCAGGTAGCTTTCCCTAAAGATTATTTAAAAGTCTCTTACTCTTAATTGAATATGTTATACAGCATAAAAGTCCACTAAGCAATGCTTCCAAAAATTACTTGCATTTAGTGGATTGTGTATAACCCCCTTTTAGATTTGATGAAAGGAGTCAATAATAGTAAAATAAGCTCAAATGCATTTTCAAGATGTTGAAACACTCATTGCCAAGGAGAAGAATAAGTATTAGTCTGAAATGAATTGATAATGTATTCTGTATTTTATAGCAAAAAGTATCATTTGGGAGGGAAAAGATAAGGATTTTAAAAATTCATGTTGATGCTAAAATTTTCTTTTACTTTTCTAATGGTAACATTAAAGTTAGCCAAAATAGCATTATTTGCAGTCTGGGCATTAAGGATATGTAATTTTCCTAGCATAAAAGAGGTTGAAACTCTTGTTACAACCTGTTGGCCATAGATTAAACCATTTTAGTATCTTAACCATATTGTCTTAATAGAAAAATAAGAAAACTAGCATTTGAAGCAGCTTATATTTTAATTATATCAGTAACATACTATAGTATTCGCTAGTCTCTTCTCCAAAAGGATGGAGAATTAGGCATTTATTTACATAATTACAATATTTTTATCCATGGATTAATATGTATTCACAGAACTAGACTACAATAAATACTTAATGCAAAAATTACTTTGAAAGTAATTTGTTATATGATGAACCAGAAAAACCTGACAGGCTCCTGCTTTGTCTTGGGTACATCTGGACTTTATGAAGTCCAGATATTATACAACACCATGGAAAAATGCTAGTTGTTTTCATTTTACCTTTTGGATTTTGGATAAACTGGGATTTGTTATATATTTCTTCTACATTCTTTGATGCCAAATATTCAGAAACAATGTTTAGTGTTTTGGGGTTTTTTTGGTGAGGAAGATTGGCCCTGAGCTAACATCCATTGCCAATCTGGAGGAAGATTACTTGAGGAAGATTGTCATCAAGCCAACATCTGTGCCAGTCTTCCTCTGTTTTGTATGTGGGACACCTCCACAGCATGGCTTGTTGAGTAGTGTGTAGGTCTGTACCTGGGATCCAAACCCACGAATCCTGGGCTGCTGAAACAGAGCATGTGAACTTAACTGCTATACCACTGGGCCAGCTACAAATTTTTGTAGAAACAATTTTTTTATTCAGTGATATTTAAACATCTCCCTTTAAAAAAAGTTCTTTGCTAAAATAGGATAGCTCTGTTTGATTTTAAAATCACATTTATGAATGACTTCTCTCCTGGAGTGGAAAATTGTAGACTGAATTCTATTTGTCTCTCCCCTGACTGAAGGCAGAAGTCTCTTCTGAAGTCAGTAAAAGGTTAGCAAGAGAGAAGAAAAATATGTGTCTGAAAGTATTGAGCCCAGTAATTCCTACTATTATGGTAACTTTCATCTGAAACATGTGGAGTACTTTTCAAGCTCTATTTCCCATTGTTGAATTAATATAATAAATATCTATAGGCTAAGATTTAAGCAGTGCTTACTTTTCTAGATTTATAATTTGATTTTTTAGGAAACAGTCTCAGGAAAGTACTTAGGCTTGGATAATTTTTTTTGGAGCACAAATAATATTCATTGACAGAATTTTCTCTGGGTTAAAAAAGTGAAATGAAGTTATTTTTATTAACCTTGATTGGTTAATTTATTAAGTTCATTAAGTACTTTTCTATTCATGTAGAATACTTCTTCTGCCTCTCCTGGCAATGCCGTGAAGTTGAGAGAGCCAGTATGGGAAAATGTGGCACAGTGAGATGACTTGCTAAAGGGAATATAACGAGTAACTGGTAGCACCACGACTAGAACTCAGATCTCCTGACAGGCTAACTTCGTGTTCTCTTCAGTCAACCACAGTCTCACTTTGCAACCTGTTGATCACTGTGCAGCCAAACTTTTAACATTATAAAAATGAACTCTTTCAAAAATGTACCAGAATGATTCTTTCAGGTATACTACCATTACTTCATACAAAGCTATTTTTTTGAGTGATAAGTAAAAAACCATTTTTACTAAATTTTTGTTTTTACCATTTTTAGTGGTAAAAATGTTTAATTTTAAATTTTTACCATTTTTAAATGGTAAAAATCATTTTTACTCAAAAAGATAGAGAATGGAAAGAAGGTGATGCATTGGGTTAAGACACCAATTTCTAGCCCAACCAACTTAGATCTTTATCCTGGCATGAATTTGGTGGCACCTCCTAGTCCCTCATGGACTTTTTTCCACATCAGACAAAACCACTGAATGGTTTTGTTCAATCTGGCAGAGTTGTTAGTTGCAGTGGTGTAGAAACGGAAACAATTTGGGAGTTGTAGGTTGAAACTGAGGTGCCTGGTTCTATGAAGTGGTATTGGTACTGAACTTTGAGTACCAAATTTATGTATATATTTAAAACAGTTTTTTTTTAAGGTAGATGGTAGTGGTGGCTATTTAAGTGCCTTTGGAAGACTGAGACATTCAACATAATTGTACATCTCATAAAGAGGAATTTTGGAGCAGGATGGGTTATAAATTCACTGCAAATTTAGAATCCAAACAAAACTCATTTCATGTTTGTATAAACTATTTTAAGCCATCTTGTTCTTACTAAAACTTTTTTCTTGAGTCTGTAGTTTTTGTTTTTAAGGCTAGTTTCCCCCTTTTCACTATGGGATTCATATTCATGGACCTCCTGAATCACTTCTAGATGGTCCCAAAAGAGGCTGATGCCACTCTGTGTAGTCTTTATTTGGAAATCATTATTGCAGATCCACAGAATTCACCAAGTTCTTAAAATAGCTTACATGGTAGAGAGAAGATATGATCAACACTTTCCAAAAGCTTGTGTTGAAGGGGCATTAGGCCAGCATGGTAAACTATTAAAAAATATGAAACATTTTATATTGGGGCTGGCCTGGTAGCGTAGTGGTTAAGTTTGCATACTCTGCTGCGGCAGCCCAGTGTTCGCGGTTTCAGATCCTGGGTGCAGACCTACACACTGCTCATCAAGCCATGTTGTTGTGGCATCTCACATGCAAAATAGAGGAATATTGGCACAGATTAATAGCTCAGGGACAATCTTCCTCATCCCCCCCACCCCCCAAAAAAGAAAAGAAACATTTTATAAAAGAGATACAGCATTAAGGTTGTATTTTAAGCAACTTCTATACATGAAATAGATAAATGTGGAGTTGCTTTGAGGAAGTACTCTCTCTTCTGAACTCTCACAACATTCACTATCTTTCTTAGGTCTCTGGGTTGAAGGGCTAGATCACAGTGCTTTGTACTGGTAAACTCTCAATGTGTGAATGAAATAAGGAAAATGGTTTTGAATTACAAATATAATATTGCCTTAACATATGCAATTCCACTAATTTTTTACAAAATCATGTTTAATTCCTTCCCAAGGAATTATAACAGAGTAGTTTTATACATAGTTTTGAGTGCAGTTAGTTGTATTAATTATGCTTTCATTATTTGTTTGACACTCCTCTCCTCTTTTACCTTCACCCCTACCACATCCCACAATAAACTCTATGCCAAACCCAGTTAGTGGGCCCCAGTCTACACTAGAGGCTATTTCATTAATAATCTTATCACTCTTGAAAAATATGTGATTATCTTCATTTAAAATGAAAAGCCAAATAAAAGTGACTTGAGATGTGGAAGAAAAGAGGAGGTAGAAAGCTGAACACCTTCAATGTTCATTCTCCAAAACACACAATTTTAAGATACCCTAAATCTTCAGGGAGCAGCTGCATCAATATTTAGTTGGAACATAAAATCCCTAATAAATTCCAACTTCCCAGCAAGATAGAGTTTGAGCAAAGTGATAAATGTTAGTATGGTGCCATTGGCTTGAATTAATTTGAGGAAACATACGCATAGGGTATCCTTGGCACTGATGAAAATGCATATAAACAAAAGATATTTAAATGCTAAACAAGGAAAGGTGCAAAATATTTTCCCTAAGACAAGAACTGGATAGCATGGCTCTTCGGGGCTAGCCAGCTGCTGTCTGGGTCCTGGGAGCTGGGGTCCTGTTGTTTGGCTTTTCCTTTCATATTGCATGTCTTTCATTCTTATGGAATATGCTTTTGAGATAAACAAGGCGGAAAGAATAGCAGTCCTCATTTGACATAATTGTAGAGAAGTTCAATGACACACCACAACCAAGAACAGGATGCTGTTCTCCTGTTTGCTGAGTTCAGGGCTCTTTCTTTTGAGGACAGCTAGTCAGCAAGAGACCCACAAAAATGTTTTATTTTCAAGATAAAATATTTGCAACTGAGAATATTTCAGTGGATTATTATTAAAAATGTCTGTGTCGCTCTAATTTTTTTGTGATTCCTTGTATTTTTCTGAGTGTCCAGCTTGCAAAATATATATCATATTGATAAATTGGATATATGAAATGTATTGACAAAATCTGAAACGGTGTAAACTTTTAATCTATTTAAATGTAAGCTAAAAGTATGTCTACTAAAGGTCATAGCCCTGATACTAAAAAAAAAAAAAAACAACTCCTCCTAACATGAATAGTTTCTTAGCATCAGTTTATTGGTAAATATGTGTGTTTGTGTTTGAGCTAGGAGTGAGGAATGGAACGAGGGAATTAGAGGACAGAAGGAAACAATTTAAAAAATAAGAAACAATTAAAATATATAATCCAATGTTATGACAGCAATTATAAATTGCAGACATATTTTCTGAAATAATCTCATACCTGAAGAGTGTGTAGTATTCGTTTTATTAAACTTGTTCCTACTCCTGTTATAATACTAACGCAAAATCCAAAAATTTAATTAAAATGAAGCTGATAATGTGAAAGCATCTTGGGCATGCTTTACAGAGGGTGTTTGACTTCTCTTGCTTACTCTTTGTTCTCTATTTCCGATGGGTAGAGTGAACCCAGTTCTATTTATCTAAGGTGGCTTTGTGTTTTATCTCTCAAGTAGTCACTATTTTGAAACCTAAGTGGCTAAGCGCCATGACAGGCTGAAGATGGATTTAGAGAAGGCATTTGATTTGAGTGAGAAAAAGACTATCTTTACTTTGGTCAAACTTTTTTTCTCGGTTCAGTAATGCCAGATGTGGGTATCACAGTTCAATTTCCCTTTTGTCATAATGATTCCTTGGTGAGAGTAGACTCGTGTCCTTTGTAGCACAGGAAATGAGTAAGTTGATAATGGAAGTTGAAACCTTGAGTGAAGATAAATTTTCTTCTTTGGTATTTGGAGGGTCATTCTGAATTCTAGGATCTTGCTTTTTGTGTCTAAAAGAAGGTCCCCACGTTGGATTATTACCTTGCCTTTGTATAGTTTTACTATATCATTGTCATCACATCTTTTAACTACAGTCATGTGTCACATCACAATATTTTGGTCAACCATGGACTTCATATACAACGGTGATCCCGTAAGATGAGTACCATATAACCTAGGTGTGTAGTAAGCTATATTATCTAGGTTTGTGTAAGTACACTCTGTGATGTTTGCACAATGACTACATCACCTAATGTTGCATTTCTCAGAACATATCCCTGTTGTTAAGGGATTCATGTCTATATTCCTACAGTGATTTGTTTTCACATTATATTTGTGTTGATGTTCATATCAATATGATGCTTTTACAACAGAACATCACCACATCACATTGCCACACACCTTTGGATTACCATGACTCCACAAGAGTGGCCATCAAGACTTTTGTTCAGAAAAATTTTTATTCGTGGGAGCAATGTAAATTGCAAGGAACAAGAGGAAAAAATAGAAGATATACTACATTTGGCCAACAAACAGCAAGAGCACTTTGAGAGTTTCAAATTTGATTTATAAGTATTCTAAAAAAAAGTTGACTACTTTTACAGTGCTCACAAAGACTAAAAGAATAGTGTTTTGGAAGAAAGGTTGAGGATTCTTTAAATTGGCAAATGGAGAAAATTTACCAGCCGAATAGGCATTCATACTTGCCACAAAACCTTTCCTGACATTTCATCTATCTTAACTACATTAGGCTAATAAGTTTTTAGGTTGGCAACCTCCAAGGAAAACCTTGTTGACGGTTTGGAATAAATTGTGCGGCAGTTCGCAGCTTGCTATTAGTTACATTATAATACTACAAATATCATCTTTCATTGTCGGTTTTATGAATTCTGTTAAGTGGCAATCTACAGAAAGTAGGATATTGTTAATTGCTTTTTATAGTCTTTAGTAAGAGAGTTATTGTTATTTATAAAGTATGTAATTTACTGATATGAAATTTGAAATTTGTAAGAGAGTTATTGTTATTTATAAATTATGTAATTTACTGATATGAAATTTGAAATTTGTGATTAAGCTTTAATAGAGAGATGAAAGAAAAAGAAGTTACTAGTATTATCAAACATAGTTGCAAAAGACAATTCCCATTAACTGCTGAGTGAGACGAACCTAATCAACTAGTTCAGAAATATTTATTCATATTAACAAAAGCAATAATAATTAAAATATCAATAATATTTGTTAAGCACTTATTGTGCCAATATGCATAGCATATATGCAGTACCTAAGTTTATCCACAAAGCAATTCTAGGAGCTGTAGTTACTATTATTTTCCTCATTTTATAGATGAGAAAACAAATTATACAAGTAAGTGAGAGATGGAGTGGTTCTAGAATTAGAATCTATGTTGGAACCCTGTTAGGGAGGATATAGAAGCAGTAGAAATCATTGCCTCTGCTCTCACTAGGCTTACAAACTAGTTGGAGAGATAAAATTAAATGGAAAAAGAACAGTGAAAAATATGAGGCAATATATAATTAATCAATAATTTAAGTGCAGCTGGAGCTCAAAAGAGAGATCAACAGAAGAGTCAGCAGAAAATGCTTCCTGGATGAGGTGAATCTTGGATATATCATATTTGTATAGAAAGATGGTAGAAGAGATCAGGGGAAAGAAAATTAGAACATGTATGGAAGAAGTCATCAACATTGTGTTTGAAAGCAATCCAAAAAGAACGATGAGTCATAAATAGCATACAATTTCTTAATTGTCTCACAAATAGAGATAAAACATTTTCATCAAAGTTTAGAATATCTTTAAATAATTTCTAGTATATTGTAAGTGCTGAAAAGAATTTTGGTAGAATGTCTGACATATATAATATATCTTAAACTATTTATAAATGCCTTAGTTGAATAAAATTAAACATTTGGTGGCATAATGTTTCCTATTAGGGTTTTTTTCCAAAAAGAAGTAAATTAACATTATTTAATTACTTATTATTTTAAAATTTAAAATTTATTAATCTTTTGCAAGGAAAGGTTTAAATACTCTTCTAAAGAGAAGTTTTGTTTTTTTGGGCATATTTTTGTTATAGTATCAATATTCATTAAAATTCACATTACCCAAATCTGTCGTAGGGAGAGAGCTCCCTTTAGAATTCTGTAAAGAGCCAAAGAAATAGAAACCTTGTGTGTCTTGTTCACTGCTCAATTCACAGAACCTAGAACAGTGCCTAGCACATGGTAGGTTCTCATTAATTATTTGTTGAATAAATGAATGAATTCACAAATATGTAGGATTTGTGAGTAACATTACAGTTTTTAATCTGAGGACATTTAAGCAGTTTCCAAATGTTAGTCATTAGCAAATATCACAGTCATTTTATTTAACTAGGAACTGAAGAATAGTGAGAGATCATGTTTACCCAGTCCTCCGTGGTGATTCAGTGTTGGTGACAAGGATCTTCAGATTATCTCCTTTTCAAAAGTAAAAGTTTCCATTGTGTTACCTTCAACAAATAATAGGGGCACTAGACTATTTTTCAAAATTGGTAGGTTAGAATCCCACCCCGTTTCACCACTTACTAGCCATGTGGTCCCGGGTAAGTTATTTAACATCTGTAAATCTCAGTTTGCTCAGTCATAGAATGAAAATAATACCTTTTTGGTTCCTACACCATGGAGGCAGTTGTGAAGTCTAAATGAGAAAATTTCTATGGGAACTATTAGCTTTTTTTTTACAAATGTCATATATTTTGAGTCATTTCTTTAATACTAACAATGTTCGCGGCTAACACATACATGATAACAACATAACGTTAAGCCTGTTATTACTATGGCACTGATTATGGACTGCAAGTATATACCAATAAGGTAAGTTTCATTCATTCATATGAAGATCTAGGAAAGAATCTTCAGATGGAAATAAGCCTTGCATGTTTGGGGAAGAATGCAGGTTAGTGTGGTCGGTTCATAGTGAGTGAGCAGGAACATAGTACTGGAGAGGTAGGCAAGGCCGGACCAGTTATAGCCTTATAGTCTCTGATAAGTAGTTTGCATTTTTTGTGAGTATAATATTATCATGATGCTTATTTGAAATACAGTACTCTTCAACTGAGGATGGCAATGTTACCCTACTTTTTAATTTGAAGAGGGATCAAGGTAAACAGGCATCCTTCACGTGTTTTAGACTAAAAACCATTAATGACTCTCTATGATTATTGAAGACTCTGTCTTGTATTAACATTTATTTGTATAGTTGTCATCTAATATAGTCTAAATTTCTTTTGGCCATGGGTTGTGTTTTAATCCACCTTGTATAAAACAGCATTTTTTTTTTGTTTTTTTTTTTAACACCAAAATAATATATTTTTATGGTAACAAGCAACAGTCTCTTGCCCCATCCCTTCCCAGCTGTCACTTCTGGGAGTAAGTGTTCTCTCTCTAAATAATATGATTTTACAACAGTTTTTTGATTTGTCAATTTTAGACATTCTCTTTTATTTGCTTCTCTTATGGATAATAATTTCACTGATTTAAACTGATGACTGTATGCCCATCTTCCCAAAATATTTAATTATTTTTAATTCCTCTTTCGGTTACTATTTAAACTTTAAACAATAAATTAAACTTTCTTGTTTTATCACTTATAAACATCTTTTGCTTCTACACTTTGTAGAGGACAATATTAGTGCTCAGTAGATATTTTTAAAAGTTGGCTGGAACAACTTTGTTCAGATGAAGCATAGAATATCTTGATTACTTTTCTTCTCCATAGCAATTAAGTACTGACCCTTGTCTTCCATCTCTTAAGTGCATTTACTCTTGAACTACGTATGATATGTAATTCATGTCTATGTGATAGCGACAGGTGACTTGATGGATTTTATGTGCTACATATACTTCCATGTTAGTATGTTGTTTAAATATCTGGTTCCTACGCAGTGAAAGCCAGATCAGTTTAATTTTCTTGGCATTTTATCTGGCACAGCTCCATATGTAATAAGGTCATTGTGAAAGTGCTTTTTGATATTTATCAGTAAACATTTAAACAAATCTTATTCAGCTAATCATGGAATAGAAGACCTAGTAGAGCAAGGTAACCCAAATAGTTATAATATATTGTGATTCTGCACGTTTCTCTGCATTGGAGGATCCTCCATTGTTTTCTGCAAAGGAAACTGGTCAATATATTGGAAAATTTTTAATCTAGTTTTTTGAGACTTTATGGGTTATCACAAGATTTTGGTTTTCTTATACCTTATACCCTCTAGCCCCTGAGACAGTCAGTGTTGGGCTGGGACCTGAAGGTGATGGAGCAAATTTAACAAGGCCTCCACAATCATGCTTTTTCAGAGGATGATGAATTCTGACACTCAGTTTTTTAAAACACTTAGACCCCTCTTATAGACATGTAATGATTAGGTGTTCTAATATTCTTAATAAATTATTGGCAATTGTAGTTGGAGAGAAATATGATAAGAGGCATAATGCCTTTTTATCATGGTAGAAGGTAGTGTTAGACTAGAATAATTTATCAAATTGGAGTATTGATTAGAAAGTAGGATAATGAAATATAGTGGGGGACAAATATAAAGCAGTGTAGTTAGAGAGGAAAAATAGCATAAACTCCAGAGGATGAAGAACTGGCTATATTTAAGTAAAGTTGGAAACCCCCTAGTAGTAAAGGAATAATAAGATTAGTATGAGTTAACAATGTAGAATTGTGGTTAAAGCAAACACAATACAAGGTCACATAAATAAGAACCAAGAATGTAGGAAACTTGAGATTATTTTCCCATTGTACTTGCCACTGGTCAGACACTTATGAGAGCATTGTTTCTAGTTCTGAGCTCTACCACTAAGGAAGGACATGGAGAACTTGGAGAAAGTTCAGAGGAGGACCACAAAGATGATTAAAGGGTTGAAAAAGAAACCTAAAAGAAAAATTTTAAAGTAGCAAGGATTATTATTATTTCAGAGAAGACTTAGAGGTATTTAACTTATGCATGAAGGATGGAGACCAGATGTTCTCAATCTTCACTGAAGGTCAAACAGAAAGAAATCAACCTAACCTGCAGCATGAAGGATTTAGATTCGATCTGAGGAAAATTTTACACTTAGAATGTTAAAATAAATGACTATGGGACATGTGAAATCTTTTATAACACTGTAGATCCTTATTGATAACATCAAATTGCTCAAAGGGCACTTGAGGCATTTATTATTCTAGTAGCTTATTAGGTAAACTTGCAATTTTTTCATTCTTTTGTTTTTTTGACTGAGGCAAATTAACAGTTGGTTGAGAGATTCTGATTTATGATCAATCCTTAAGGAAAAAGTATCTAGTTGGCTTGATAGAGATAATGAAATTTGAGTTATAATCAATTCTGTTAATAAGACAGTGGAGTATGATGTTTCATTAAATCAGAAGGATTGTCAATATGACCTCTTTCTCCACATTCTTTCAACTAGACCATACTTTAGAAGACAAATGACAGCTATTGCTTGTTAATTGGTTTGCTGGTAAATATCAATAAAAGAGAGAAATGGTTATGTTGAAGTTTAAATGTATTTTTACTTTAGATTTTTAACATGTATACATATTTACAAATGATAAAGTAGAGCAGCCCTTTCATATGCATTTTAAAAATGCAATCAGACTTTCAAAATCAATGTTGTTAAAGTTTGCCTGACCGTAAATAAAAATTTATCTTTGCAAATCAACTATCAAAATATTGCCTAACCAAACTAGACTATTGGTTGCTTGTGGTTAGATTTAAAAGACCCATACACTAACAATAGAAAAATTCTTCCCCCTATTGAGCAATGCTTTACATGTATATTATGCTTTTTCCTTTTTTTGCTTTAAATAGCTTCTTTGGTTTTGAGGTTTTTGAAGAGGAAGACGAAATAAGCTGTGTACTTTATTTTAAGGCAAAGAGCTGTTGTGGTCTACCATGTTCTGTAAAACTAAAAAAATGCTATAATAAAAATTTAGAAAGAAAAAAGTTTTAGATGTAATAAAGTTGTAAAGTTATTTGTATAAACTTTCCTTATATTATAAATAATGTAAAATGGACTGATCAATTTTTCATTGCTTATAAAACATTTCCATTATATGTTCATGTTAAATATAATTTTTTTCTCAATACTAAGAGGGAGTTGTATTTTTTTATAATTTGATTTCTAATTTCTGTTAATTATTTTATTTTTTAGAAAACCAACTTTTGTGTGTGTGTGTGTGTGTGTGTGTGTGTGTGTGAGGAAGATTGGCCCTGAGCTAACATCTGTGCCAATCTTTCTCTATTTTTTTTAATTCATAATAGATTACAACATTATGAAAATTCAGTTGCACATTATTACTTGTCCGTCACCATTTGAGTGCTCCCCTTCACCCCGTGTGCCCACTCCACAGCCCCCTTCCCCTGGTAACCACTGAACTGTTCTCTTTGTCCGTGTGTTTATCTTCCACATATGAGTGAAATCATATGGTGTTTGTCTTTCTCTGTCTGGCTTATTTCACTTAACATAATTCCCTCCAGGTCCATCCACATTGTTGCAAATGGGACAACTTTGTCTATTTTTATGGCTGAGTAGTATTCCATTGTATATATATACCACATGTGCTTTATCCAGTCATGTGTAGAAGGGCACTTGGCTTGCTTCACATCTTGGCTATTGTGAATAATGCTGCACTGAACATAGGGGTGCATAAGTCTTTGAACTGTTGTTTTCAAGTTCTTTGGATAGATACCTAGTAATGGGATAGCTGGGTCATATGGTATTTCTGTTTTTAGGTTTTTGAGAAATCTCCATACTGTTTTCCGTAGTGGCTGCACCAGTTTGCATTCCCACCAGCAGTGTATGTATTCCCTTCTTTCCACATCCTATCCAACATTTGTTGTTTTTTGTCTTGGTAATTATAGGCATTCTCACTGGTGTAAGGTGATATTGCATCATAGTTTTGATCCACATTTCCCTAATAATTAATGCTGTTGAGCATTGTTTCATGTCTCTGTTGGCCATCTGTATATTTTCCTCAGAAAAATATCTCTTCATATCCTCTGCCCATTTTTTGATCGGGTTTTGTTGTTGTTGTTGTTGTTGTTGAGTAGTATGTGTTCTTTATGTATTTTGCAGATCAACCCCTTGTCTGATAAATGATTTGCAAATATTTTCTCCCAGGTGTTGGGATATCTTTCCATTTTTGTTTGTGGTTTCCTTTGCTTTGCAGAAGCTTTTTAGTCTGATGTAGTCCCATTTGTTAACTTTTTCTTTTGTTTCCCTTGCTTGAGTACTCATGGTATTCAAAAAGATGTTGCTAAGACCAATGTTAAAGAGTATGCTGCCTATATTTTCTTCTAGGAGTTTTATGGTTTCAGGTCTTACATTCAAATCTTAAATCCATTTAGAGTTAATTTTTGTGTATGGTGCAAGATAATGGTCTACTTTCATTGTTTTGCATGTGGCTGTCCAGTTTTCCCAACATCATTTATTGAAGAGACTTTCCTTGCTCCATTGTATATTCTTGGCTTCTTTGTCAAAGATTAACTGTCCATAGATGTGTGGTTTTATTTCTGGGCTTTCAATTCTGATCCATTGTTCTGTTTGTCTGTTTTTGTGCCAGTACCATGCTGTTTTGATTACTATAGTATTGCTGTATGTTTTGAAGTCAGAGATTGTGTTGCCTCCAGCTTTAATTGCAAGTACAGAGATGGAAACAGTAATTGAAAATGTCCCAAAAAACAAAATTCCAGGACCAGATGGCTTCTCTGGAGAATTCTATCAAATAGTCAAAGAAGATTTAATACCTATCTTTTTTGAAACTCTTCTGAAAAATTGAAGAAGATGGAATCCTTCCTGACACATTCTTTAAGGCCAACATTACCCTGATACTAAAACCAGACAAGGACAACACAAAGAACGAAAACTACAGGCCAATATTGCTGATGAACTTAGATGTAAAAATCCTCAACAAAATATTGGCAAACCGATTACAGCAATGCATTAAAAGGATCATCCACCACGATCAAGTGGGATTTATTCCATGGATGCAGGGACAGTTCAACATCAGCAAATCAACCAATGTGATACACGATGTTAACAAAATGGGGAATAAGAATCACATGATCATCTCAATAGATGCAGAGAAAGCATTTGACAAGATCCAACGACCATTTATGATAAAAACTCTCAACAAAATGGGTATAGAAGGAAGTACCTCAACATGATAAAGGCCATATATGACAATCCCTCATCCAGCATCATACGTTATAGTGAAGAACTGAAAGCCGTCCCTCTGAAAACAGAAACAAGACAAGGGTGCCCACGCTCGCCACTCCTATTCAATATAGTACTGGAGGTGTTGGCCAGAGCAGTTAGGCAAGAAAAAAAAAAATAAAAGGAATCCAAATTAGAAATGAAGAAGTGAAACTTTTACTATGTGCAGATGACATTTGTTATTTTTTGTCTTAGTGGTTATAGCCATTTTAATGGGTGTAAGTTAATATCTTAGTGTAGTTTTCATTTGCATTTCCCTGATGATTAATGATGTTGAACATCTTTTCATGTACCTATTGTCCATCTGTATATCTTTGGAGAAATGTTTGTTCATATCCTCTGCCTATTTTTTTATTGAGTTGTTCTGTTGTTCAGTTGTGTGACTTCTTTATATATTATGGAGATTAACCCCCTGCTGGATATATGATTTGAAAATATTTTCTCCCACTTGGTGGTTTGTCTTTTTGTTTTGATCCTGATTTCCTTTGCTTTGCACAGGCTCTTTAGTCTGATGAAGACCCACTTGTTTAATTTTCTTTTGTTTCCCTTGTTGGAGAAGACATGGTATTCAAAAAGATCCTTTTAAGATTAATGTCAAAGAGTGTACTACGTATATTTTCTTCCAGAAGTTTTATGATTTCTGGTCTTGTCTTCAACTCTTTGATCCATTTTCAGTTAATTTTTGTGTATGGCAAAAGATAATGGTCCACTTTCATTCTTTTGCATGTGGTTGTTCAGTTTCCCCAACACCATTTATTGGAGAGACTATCTTTTCTCTATTGTATGTTCTTAGCACCTTTGTCAAAGATTAGCTGTCTGTATGTATGTGGTTTAATTCTGGGCTTTCAATTCCGTTTCATTGATCTATGGGCCTGTTTTTCTACCAGGACCATGCTGTTTTGATTACTGTAGCTTTGTAGTACATTTTGAAATCAGAGATTGTGATGCCTCCAGCATTGTTCTTTTTTCTCAGGTTTGCTTTAACTACTTGGGGTCTTTTGTCACCCCATGTGACTTCTGGGATTCTTTGTTGTATTTCTGTGAAGAATGTCACTGGGATTCTGATTGGGATTGCATTGAATCTGTAGATTGCTTTAGGTAGTATGGACATTTTAACCTTGTTTAGTCTTCCAATCCATGTGCATGGAATATCTTTCTATTTCTTTATGTCACTGTTGATTTCTTTCAAGAATGTCTTATAGTTTTCAAGGTATAAGTCTTTCACCTCCTTGGTTAAATTTATTCCTAGATATTTTATTCATTTTGTTGTGATTGTAAATAGAATTGTATTCTTGAGTTCTCTTTCTGTTAGTTCATCATTAGAGTATAGAAATGCAACTTATTTTTGCAAGTTGATTTTGTATCCTGCAACTTTTCTGTAGTTGTTGATTATTTCTGATAGTTTTCTGGTGGATTCTTTAGAGTTTCCTATATATAAAATCATGTTATCTACAAACTGAAAGAGTTTAGCTTCTTCATTTCCTATTTGGGTTCCTTTTATTCCTTTTTCTTGCCAAATTGCTCTGGCCAATACCTCCAGTACAATGCTGAATTAACGTGGTGAGAGTGGGCACCCTTGTTTCGTTCCTGTTCTCAGAGGGATGGCATTCAGTTTTTCCCCATTGAGTATGATATTGGCTGTGTTTTTGTCATATATGGTTTTTATTATGTTGGGATAATTTCCTTCTATCCTCATTTTATTAAGCATTTTTATCATAAATGGCTGTTGGATCTTGTCAAATGCATTCTCTGTGTCTATTGAGATGATTGTGTGGTTTTTATTCCTCATTTTGTTATTCCTCATTTTATTCCTCATTGTGTGTGTCACATTGATTGATTTGTGGATTTTGAACCATCCCTGTGTCCCTGATATAAATCCCACTTGATCAAGGTATACGGTCTTTTTGATGTATTGCTGTATTCGGGTTTCCAATATTTTGTGGAAGATTTTTGCATCTATATTCATCAGCAATATTAGCTTACAGTTTTCCTTTTTTTTGTGCTGTCCTTCTCAGGTTTTAGTGTTAAGGCAATGTTCGCCACGTAGGATGGGTTAGGAAGTATTCTGTCTCCCCTGATTTTTTGGAATAGTTTGAGAAGGATAGGTATTAAATCTTTGAATATTTGGTAGAATTCAGGGAATCCATCTCGTCCTGGTCTTTTATTTTTTGGGGTGTTTTTGATTACTGTTTCAATCTCTTTACTTGTTATTGGTCTACTCAGATTATCTATTTCTTCTTGATTCAGCTGTCAGAGGTTCTAAGAGTCTAAGAATTTATCCATTTCTTCTAGATTGTCCAGTTTGTTTGCATATCGCTTTTCATGGTATTCTCTTATAGTCATTTGTATTTCTGTGGTATCCATTGTAATTTCTCCTCTTTCGTTTCTAATTTTGTGTATCTGAGCCTTTTCTCTTTTCTTCTTTGTAAGTCTGGCTGGGGATTTGTCATTTTGTTTATCTGTTCAAAGAAATAGCTCTTTGTTTCATTTATCATTTTGACTGTCACTTTTCTTTCACTTGCATTTATTTCTACTCTGATTTTTATTATTTTCCTTCTGCTGACTTTGGGCTTTGTTTGTTCTTTTTCGAATTCAGTTAGGTGTAGTTTGATATTGCTTATTTGGGGTTTTTCTTGTTTCTTAAGGTGAGCCTGTATTGAGATGAATTTCCCTCTTAGTACTGCTTTTGCTACATCCCATATGAGTTGGTATGGTGTGTTTTCATTTTAATTTGTCTCCAGATATTTCTTGATTTCTACTTTAATTTCTTCAATGATCCATTGGTTGTTCAGTAGCATGTTGTTTAGTCTCCACATCTTTTTCCTTTCTCAGCTCTTTTCTTGTAGTTAATTTCCAGTTTTATAGTATTTTGGTCAGAAAAGATGCTTGTTATTATTTCAATCTTCTTAAATTTATTGCAGCTTGCCTTATTTCCCAACATATGGTCTATCCTTGAGAATGTTCCATGCATACTTGAGAAAAATGTGTATTTTGCTGTTTTTGAATGGAGAATTCTATATGTATCTATTAAGTCCTTCTGGTCTAGTTTTTCATTTAATTCCACTGTTTCCTTGTTGACCTCCTGTCTGGATGATCTATCCATTGTGTGAGTGGAGTGTTTGGGTCTCCTACTATTCTTGTGTTGTTGATAATGTCTCCTTTTAGGTTTGTTAATAGTTGCTTTGTGTACTTTGGTGCTCCTGTTTTGGGTGCATAGATATTTATAAGTATTATATCTTGTTGGTGGAGTGTCTCTTTGATCATTATATACTGCCCTTCTTTGTCTCTCTTTACCTGCCTTGTCTTGAAGTCTATTTTGTCTGATGTAAGTATTGCAATACCTGCTTTCTTTTGTTTGCCATTATCTTGGAGTATCATCTGCCTTCCCTTCACTCTCAGCCTGTGTTTGTCTTAGGAGCTGAGATGTGTTTCCTGGAGGCAGCATATTGTTGGGTCTTATTGTTTAATCCATCTCACCACTCTGTGTCTTTTTATTGGAGAATTCAATCCATTTACATTTAGATGGTTGTTGATTTATAAGAGCTTATTGCTGCCATTTTATTGCCCATTTTCTGGTTCTCCTGTATTTCTTTTGTTTCTCATCCTATGTACTTTGGACTACCAATTTGGTTAGGTAGCTTTTTTATGCTGGATTTCTTCATTTTCTCCCTATTTATTATTTGTGTCTCTGTTCTACTTTTTTGTTTAGTTGTTACCAGGAGCCTTGTATGTGAGAGCTCATAGATGAGATAGTCCATTTTCTGATGACCTTTTATTTCCTTAAACTAAGCTGATTCAGTCCCTTTCCTCTTTCCCTCCTAAGTTGTTTCTGTCACATCTTATTCTACCTTGTGTTGTGAGTTTGTGGTTAAAATGACAGGATTATCTTTGTTCTTGGTGTTTTCCTTCCCTTTATCTTTAATGTTTTACTTGAGTATTTGCTAACCCGTTCTGGTGGATGGCTACAATTTTCTGATTTTGTCTACCTATTTGTATCCTTACTCAGGGTTTTGTAACCCTTCATTTTTTTGTCAGGTATGAGGTCCTTCTTCTCAGTCTTCTTGTTGAGGCAGATTTTGTGGTGATGAAATCCCTTAGCTTTGGTTTACCTGGGAAAGTTTTTATTTCTACATCATATCTAAAGGATATTTTCACTGGATTATGTATTCTTGGCTGAAAGGTTTTGTCTTTCAAAGATTTGAATATCTCATTCCAGTCTCTCCTAGCCTGTAAGATTTCTGCTGAGAAATGTGCTGAAAGCCTGATAGAGGTTCATTTGTAAGTTATTTTTTTTCTGCCTTGCTGCCCTTAGTATTTTTCGTTTGTCATTGACTTTTGTCTACTTCACTGCTATATGCCTTGCAGTAGGTCTTTTTACATGGACATAGTTAGCCTCTTTTACGTGGATTTCGGTCCCCTTCCCAAGGTTTGGGAAGTTCTCCAGTATTATTTCTTTGAAGAAGCTTTCTGCTCCATCCTTCTCTTCTCCCTGTGGAATACTTTTAATCCTTATGTTGCATTTCCTAATTGAGTCGGATATTTCTCAGTGACTTTATTCATTTCTTTTTAGTCTTAGTTCTCTCTTCTCCTCCATCTGCAGTATGTTTACATTTCTGTCCTCAATGTTGCTGATTTGTTCCTCCATGATATCAGCCCTACGGTCAGGGAGTCCATATTCTACTTTGTTGCTTCCATTTTGTTTTTCATCTCCAATATTTCCAATTGATTCTTCTTTATAGATTCAATGTTTTTTGTGAAGTAGCTCCTGAACTTCTTGAATTGTCCATCTGCATTCTCTTTTAATTCGTTGCGTTTTTTAATGACATCCATTTTGAATTCTCTGTCATTTAGGTTGTAGATTTCTGTGTCTTCAGGATTGATTTTGGGTCCTTGTCATTTCCCTGCTGGTCTGGAGAGTTAATATATTTTTTCATACTGCTAGACAGTGTGGATTTCTATTTCCACATTGTAGTAGTATTTTATTGTTTCTTCAACCTGCTGCCCCTGGGTGGGGGTCAAAAGGTACATATTCTGAGCCTGCTGCAATCCATGGGGACACCTTCCAGGTGCTGGGCCAGGGCCCTGGGCAGGGAAGAGGGATGCTTTCTTTCTCTTGCGTGATCTCAGGGGCTTCTCACTCTGCCCATGCTATATGTTCTTCTAGGGTATTGGCTTGATGAGGACACCCCCACAATAGCTAGTCACCTCTGTGGGGGAGTTTCCCAGGGCTTTGAAAGCCATTGGAGATGTATGGTGTTCCTGCAGAGGGCCACTGCTTCCTCCCTGCTTTCTTCCCAGAGGCTGCACACAATCTCTGGGTCACTGTCCTTCAAGGAGGAAGAGAAGCATTCTCTTACTTGATTCCACTTCCTTGGGGAGGGGCTCCAACATCTCCACCTTCCTATGTATGGCTGTGTGGGTCCCTCAGGCATCTTTTGTGTTGTGTGGATATCCTCTGCTGGAATATGAATGTCCTTTTTGTTGCATCTTTGAGGGCAGAGTTTATGGGGAGAGCTTACTCTGCTATTATATTGACATCACTTCTCAAAAAACAACTTTTTCATTCAAAAGTTTCGTTCATTTTTGTTCCAGGTGCTATAATGGTTGTAAACACGTTAATACTAAAAATCCATGGTGTGTTTGTCCATGCAGCTCCAAGGGAATATTGGTATTCTTGTTATTTACTTCCTAAAGAAGACAGTGTATCTCTCAGCTGGCATTTATAAATTAGGTGAATGTAGTATACTGTAGATCTTGACCCTTAACCTCTGAGATTTAAAAACCTGATTTTTTGTCAGCAACAAATCTACTTTTTTTTAATTAAGGTTATGAAAGTTAACATCCTTGTGAAATTACAGTTGTACACTATTATTAGTCTTGTTGTAGGTGCACCACTCACCCCTAGTGCCCTCCCCCTACCCCCCTTTCCCCTGGCAACCACCGATCAGTTCTTTGTCCATATGTTAAACTACCACCTATGAGTGGAGTCATACAGAGTCTGTCTTTCTCTGTCTGGCTTATTTCACTCAACATAATACCCTCAAGGTCTATCCATGTTGTTGTGAATGGGACGACTTTGTCCTTTTTTATGGCTGAGTAGTATTCCATTGTATATATATACCACATCTTCTTTATCCAATCATCAGTTGCTGGGCATTTAGGTTGGTTCCATGACTTGGCTATTGTGAATAATGCTGCGATGAACATAGGGGTGCATGGAACTTTTGGAATTGCTGATTTCAGGTTCTTGGGATAGATACCCAGTAGTGGGATGGCTGGGTCATAAGGTATTTCTATTCTTAACTTTTTGAGGAATCTCCTTACTGTTTTCCATAGTGGCTGCACCAGTTTGCATTCTCACCAACAGTGTAGGAGGGTTCCCTTTTCTCCACAGCCTCTCCAACATTTGTCACTCTTGATTTTGGATATTTTTGCAATTCTAACAGGTGTAAGGTGATCTCTTAGTGTAGTTTTGATTTGCATTTCCCTGATGATTAATGATGATGAGCATCTTTTCATGTGTCTATTGGCCATCCATATATTTTCTTTGGAGAAATGTCTGTTCATGTCCCCTGCCCATTTTGTAATTGGGTTGTTTGATTTTTTATTGTTGAGTTGTGTGAGTTCTTTGTATATAATGGAGATTAACCCTTTGTCAGATAAATAACTTGTGAATATTTTTTCCCAATTAGTGGGCTGTTTTTTTGTTTCAATCCTGTTTTCCCTTGCCTTGAAGAAGCTCTTTAGTCTGATGAAGTCCACTTGTTTATTCTTTCTATTGTTTCCCTCATGTGAGGGGTTATGGTGTCCGAAAAGATTCTTTTGAAGCTGATGTCAAAGAGTGTACTGCCGATATTCTCTTCTAGAAGACTTATTGTTTCAGGCCTAATCTTTAGCTCTTTGATCCATTTTGAGTCTATTTTAATACATGGTGAAAAAGAATGGTTGATTTTCATTCTTTTACATGTGGCTTTCCAGTTTTCCCAGCACCATTTGTTGAAGAGACTTTCTTTCCTCCATTGTAGGCCCTCAGCTCCTTTGTCAAAGATTAGCTGTCCATAGATGTGTGGTTTTATTTCTGGGCTTTCAATTCTGTTCCATTGATCTGTGCATCTGTTTTTGTACCAGTACCATGCTGTTTTGATTACTGTAGCTTTGTAGTATGCTTTGAAGTCAGCGATTGTGATGCCTCCAGCTTTGTTCTTCTTTCTCAGGATTGCTTTAGCAATTCTGGGTCTTTTGTTGCCCCATATGAATTTTAGGATTCTTTGTTCAATTTCTGTAAAGAATGACATTGGAATTCTGATTGGGATAGTGTTGAATCTGTAGATTGCTTTAGGTAGTATGGACATTTTAACTATGTTTATTCTTCCAATCCATGTGCATGGAATGTCTTTCCAAGTCTTTATGTCGTCATCGATTTCTTTCAAGAAGGTCTTGTAGTTTTCATTGTCTAGATCTTTCACTTCCTTGGTTAAATTTATCCCAGGGTATTTTATTCTTTTCATTGCGATCGTGAATGGGATTGAGTTCTTGAGATCTTTGTCTGTTAGTTCATTGTTAGCATATAGAAATGCTACTGATTTATGTATGTTGATTTTATACCCTGCAACTTTGCTGTAGTTGTTGATTGTTTCTAATAGTTTTTCTATGGATTCTTTGGGGTTTTCTATATATAGGATCATGTCATCTGCAAACAGCGAGAGTTTTACTTCTTCATTGCCTATTTGGATTCCTTTTATTTCTTTTTCCTGCCAAATTGCTCTGGCCAAAACCTCCAGTACTATGTTGAATAAGAGTGGTGAAAGTGGGCACCATGTCTTGTTCCTGTTTTGAGAGGGATGGGTTTCAGTTTTTGTCCGTTGAGTATGATGTTGGCTGTGGGTTTGTCATATATGGCCTTTATTATGTTGAGGTACTTTCCTTCTATTTTATTGAGGGTTTTTATCATAAACGGTTGTTGGATCTTGTTGAATGCTTTCTCTGCATCTATTGAGATGATCATGTGGTTTTTGTTTCTCATTTTGTTAATGTAGTGAATCACGTTGATTGACTTGCGGATGTTGAACCATCCCTGTGTCCCTGGTATAAATCCCACTTGATCATCGTGTATAATCTTTTTGAAATATTGCTGTATTTGGTTTGCCAAAATTTTGTTGAGGATTTTTGCATCTATGTTCATCAGTGATATTGGCCTGTAGTTTTCCTTCTTTGTGTTGTCCTTGTCAGGTTTGGGGATCAGGGTGATGTTGGCTTCATAGAGTGTATTAGGGTGTGCTCCATCTTCCTCTATTTTCTGGAATAGTTTGAGAAGGATAGGTATTACATCTTCTTTGAATGTTTGGTAGAATTATCCAGAGAAGCCGTCTGGCCCTGGACTCTTATATTTGGGGAGGTTTTTGATTACTGTTTCTATTTCTTTACTTGTGATTGGTCTATTCAGATTCTCTATTTCTTCCTGATTCAGTTTGAGTAGGTTGTATGAGTCTAGGAATTTATCCATTTCTTCTAGGTTGTTCAATTTGTTTGCATATAGTTTTTCATAGTATTCTCTTATGATCCTTTCTATTTCTTCAGTATCTGTTGTGATTTCTCCCCTCTCGTTTCTAATTTTATTTATTTGAGACTTCTCTCTTTTCTTTTTAGTGAGTCTGGCTAAGGGTTTGTTGATTTTGTTAATTTTTTCAAAAAACCAACTCTTTGTTTCATTGATCCTTTCTACTGTCTTTTTTGTTTCAATATCATTTATTTCTGCTCTAATTTTTATTATTTCCCTCCTTCTACTGACTTTTGGCTTTGTTTGTTCTTCTTTTTCTAATTCCATTAGGTGTCATTTGAGGTTGTTTATGTAAGATTTTTCTTGCTTATTGAGGTGAGCCTGTATTGCAATGAATTTCCCTCTTAGGACTGCCTTTGTTGCGTCCCAAATAATTTGGTACGGTGTGTTTTCATTTTCATTTGTCTCCCGATAATATTTGATTTCTTCTTTAATTTCTTCAATATTCCATTGTTTGTTCAGTAGCATGTTGTTTAGTCTCCACATTTTTGGCCCTTTCCCAGTTTTAATCTTGTAGTTGATTTCTAGTTTCATAGCATTATGATCAGAAAAGATGCTTGATATTATTTCAACCCTCTTGAACTTATTGATGCTTGCTTTGTTTCCCAAGATATGGTCTATCCTTGAGAATGTTCCATGCCTGCTTGAGAAGAATGTGTAACCTGCTGTTTTTGGATGAAGTGTCCTATATATATCTATTAGGTCCATCTGATGTAATATTTTATTTAATTCTATAATTTCCTTGTTGATTTTCTGTCTGGATGATCTGTCCATTGGTGTTAATGGGGTGTTGAGGTCGCCTACTATTATTGTATTGCTGTTGCTGTCTCCTTTCAGTTTTGTTCATAGTTTCTTTACGAATTTTGGTGCTCCTGTGTTAGGTGCATATATATTTATAAGTGTTATGTCATCTTGGTGTCATCTTTTATCATTATATACTGCCCCTCTTCGTCTTTCTTTCTCTGTTTTCCTTTGAAGTATACTTTGTCTGATATAAGTATGGCAACACCTGCTTTCTTTTGTTCGTTATTAGCTTGCAGTATTGTCTTCCATCCCTTCACTTTGAGTCTGTGTTTGTCTTTGGGGCTGAGCTGTGTTTCCTGGAGGCAGTATATTGTTGGATCTTGTTATTTGATCCATCCTGCCACTCTGTTGTTCTTTGATCCATCCTGCCACTCTGTGCCTTTTGATTGGAGAGTTCAATCCATTCACGTTTAGAGTGATTATTGAAACGTGGGGGCCTACTGTTGCCATTTTATCACTTGTTTTCCAGTTCTTTTCCATTTTGTCCTGATGGACAGCTGTTGCTTTGTGTTATTGTCCTTCTGCTTATCTCCTTTGTTCTGGATTTTGTAGCCCCTTTCCTTTTTTTGATTTTTCAGGAAGGAGGTTCTTCCTGAGCATTTCTTGAAGAGGAGGTTTTGTGGCAATGAACTCCCTTAACTTCTGTTTATCTGGGAAAGTTTTTATTTCTCCGTCGTATTTGAAGGATATTTTCGCTGGGTAGAGTATCCTTGGCTGCAGGTTTTTGTCCTTCAGAGTTTTGAATATTTCATTCCAATCTCTTCTAGCCTGTAAGGTCTCTCCTAAGAAATCTGCTGATAGCCTTATGGGGTTTCCTTTGTAAATTATTTTCTTCTGCCTGACTGCCCTTAGTATTTTCTCTTTGTCATTGACTTTTGCTAGTTTCACTACCATATGCCTTGGGGTTGGTCTTTTTGCATTAATAAAGTTTGGAGATCTATTGGCTTCTGTCACATGAAGTTCCACCTCTCTTCCCAAGTTTGGAAAGTTCGCAGCTATTGTTTCTTTGAACAGGCCTTCTGCCCCGTTCTCCTTCTCTTCTCCCTCTGGTATACCTATAATCCTTATGTTGCATCTCCTAATTGAGTCGGATAATTCTCAGAGAGTTTCTTCATTTCTTTTTAGTCTTAGTTCTCTTTCCTCCTCTGTCTGCAGCATTTCTATATTCCTATCCTCCAAATTGCTAATTCTGTCCTCCATATTATCGACCCTACTGTTCAGAGAGTCCAGATTTTTCTTAATCTCCTCCATTGTGTTCTTCATCTCCAGTATTTCTAATTGGTTCTTCTTTATAGTGTCAAGCTCTTTTGTGACATAGCTCCTGAACTCATTGAGTTGTCTATCTGAATTCTCTTTTAAGTCGTTGAGTTTTTTAATAATGGCAGTTTTGAAATCATCGTCATTTAGGTTATAGATTTCATTGTCTTTGGGATTGTTTTCTGGGTGCTTATCATTTTCTTTCTGTTCTGGAGATTTAATATATTTTTTCATACTGCTTGATGGCGTGCATTTCTGCTTCCACATAGAGATAGAGTTTAGTCGCTGCTTCCACTTGTTGCAACCGGTGGGGGGTGGGCAGCTGTTTAGACTGCACCAACCAGGAACCCTGTCAGCTGTTACTGACTGGACCTGGACCCCTCCTGGTACTCACAGTGGTCCTGTGGGGTCCCTCGTCGGTTGTGGGGCAATCGCAAGGGGGCCTCAGGCTGCTGGTGCCTACTGAGCAACAAATCTACTTTTAAAGATACATTCACAATCAACCAAACTCTTGAAACTTGGCTATATGAATTCAACATGCACCACTCATTATTAATTTACAGTCAAAAATATAGCTGACAGTGGACTAGAATATATAAATTAGCATGATCAGCATATTTCTTCCTTGTAGCTAAACCACATGAAAAGCTTAATCATAATCTGAAGGCCTTTTAATAATTTTACAATGAGAAATATAAATATCCCAGGGATCAAACACCTGTAAAACATTATAGTCATTCTTTTTTTTTTTTCTTTTCCTTTTGGCAATAGGCAGATTTTATTATTTTCCCTAAATATTATTTATTTATTTATTTTTAAGATTGGCACCTGAGCTAACAACTCTTGCCAATCTTCTTTTTTTTTTTTCCTGCTTTTTTGTTCCCAACCCACTCCCAGTACATGGTTTTGTATTTTAGTTATGGGTCCTTCCAGTTGTGGCATGTGGGATGCTGCCTCAGCGTGGCCTGACAAGCAGTGCCATGTCTGCACCCAGCTATGAACCAGCGAAACTCTGGGCTGCAGAAGCAGAAGGCACAAACTTAATCACTTGGCCATGGGGCCAGCCCCCTCCCTAAATATTATTGATGACACTATTTGGGAGGAAAATCAGGCTTATGTAAGTAACTGTGGTATAAAACAACAATGTGAAACACAAGAGTGCTGTAATACTTAGAGAAGTGATAGATTACTTCAGGCTTCATGATGGATGAAGTATTTGAACTGAGCCTGAAGGATGTCTAGAATTTCACATTCGAAATGGCAGGAGAATATTGCATGAACAACATGTGGACACAAGAAAGATCAAGACCTTTTTAGAGAGTGGTGACTATATGACCAAATTTGGCTAGAGTAGAAGCCATGTGTAGGGAGAAGTAAAAGATAATTCTAACAAGATACGTTAAGGCTAGTTTTTGAGCAGAGCTCTGCTTTAGCAATAATAAACTATGTCTAAGATAGACTTGGATAAAAGATATTTGCATTCATCCCAACAAGAGATACTTAAGGATATAAATTAGGGAGTTATAAGTAGGGTTGCGACTGAAAGGATGAATAGAGTTACACTGAGGAAAGATTACTCAGTTCATGCAAAAGAAAAAAGAAAAAGGAGGACACAAAAATAACTCTAAAATGACTAAAGTTCAATCCAATAAATTGTACTCCAGTGGTGTAAATGAGTGAAAACATTTTCTCTTTCTGGTGATGCCTGATTAAACCTGATCTTAGAAAAGTTTCTAAGCTTCTTCAGGTGAAGGGAGTATGTTAGTTTTGTTCACGGTATGGTTTTCCTTACATGGTAAGGACATTTTTCTGACACATGGTAAGCTCTCAGTAAATATTAGTTGATGAAATGGCTTAATTTTTTGACCCATTAATATGAGAGAATCTTTTAGTAGATAAATTTTTGATGAATCAAAATTATTCCATTATCTACTTACCAAGGCAGTACTATATTAAATGTACCTTTAAAAATGCTTCCCTGGCAAAACAGGTTTGAAACAAAAAAACAACCCACTAATTGTGAAGAAATATTTGAAAGTCATATATCTGACAAAGGGTTAATCTCCATAATATATAAAGACCTCACACAACTCAACAACAAGAAATCATACAACCTGATCAAAAAAGGGGCAGGAGACATCAACAGACATTTCTCCAAAGAAAATATATGGATGGCCAGCAGGCACATGAAAAGATGTTAATCATCACTGATCATCAGAGAAATGCACATCAAAACTACACCAAGATATCACCTTATACCCGTTAGAATGGCAAAAATAACCAAAACAAAGAGTAGCAAATGTTGGAGAGGTTGTGGAGAAAAAGGAACCCTCATACACTGCTGGTGGGAATGCAAACTGGTGCAGCCACTATGGAAAACAGTATGTAGATTTCTCAAAAAATTAAAAATAGAAATACCATAAGACCCAGCCATCCCACTACTGGCTATCTATCCAAAGAACTTGAAGTCAACAATTCCAAAAGTCCCATGCACCCCTATGTTCATTGCAGCATTATTTGCAATAGCCAAGACATGGAAGCCCATGTGCCTAAGTGCCCATCAACTGATGACTGAATAAAGAAGATATGGTATATATATACAATGGAATACTACCCAGCCATAAAAAAGAATAAAATCGTCCTATTCACAATAACATGGATGGACCTTGAGGGTATTATGCTAAGTGAAATAAGCCAGATAGAGAAAGACAATCTCTGTATGACTCCACTCATATGTGGAAGTTAAACATGTAGACAAAGAGGACAGATTAGTGGCTACCAGGGGAAAGAGGGGGTGGGAGGTGGGCACAAAGGGTGAATTGATGCACGTACAACACGACTGACAAACAATAATGCACAATTGAAATTTCACAAGGTTGTAAAGTATCATAAACTTCATAAAAATTAAAAAAAAAAATGCTTCCCTGACAAACACACGAGAACTTCATTATCCAACTGTATTTTGATACCTTAAAATAACTTTCTTCCTATTAACTGTTGACAAGAGCATTGGGCAATGGACTTGTGGAATCATAAACTGGTAAAACCTTTCTAGGGGGCTTTAATTCCGTAAACACGAAATACCTACTGTGCTCCAGGCATTGTGCAAGGTGCTGGCATACAGTAGTGAGAGAAACAGACCAGTCCCTAATCTCAGAGATTTTGCAATCTAATGGGAAGACACATACGTGAAATGACCAGTCTAAGAAAAGCTATAAACTAAAAATTTGGGGAACTCAACAAGTATTTATTAGGGGAACCTCATCTAATCAGGGTTGACTTCCTTGAGGAAGTGCATTGGCCAGGGATCTGGAAGATTAGTAGGAGTAACCTAGCAACAAGAATGGATTCAGTAGAAAAGTGTTTCAGATAGAGGGAAGAGCAAGGTCAAAGTTCAGGAAATGAGAAGAAATATGAGTATGTTTAGGAAATGAAAAGAAGGCAAATATGGCTTGAGATTGCAAAGAGGGGACAGAGGTGGACATAAGGCTAGTGAACTGGGCAGTGGTGAGATCATGAAAATAGAATGATAACACTTCAATGTGTCTCAGTTCTAGGAATTTATGATAGAAAAATTATCAGGCAAATGTGCAAAGATATAGAGATGTTCATCGCAACTAAATTTGTATCAGTGAAAACTTGGAAACGTTTTAAGGTTTCAACAATAGGAAATTGTTTAAATATATTCACTACATCCAAACAGTGGAATTTGATAAGGCTATTAGAATGATGTGCATGTGTCTTTACTGACCTAGAAAGATGTTCAAAATATATTGGTAGCTAAAAGACAGGATGCAAACAATTTAATATCCCATTTCTGTAAATATGTAGAAATATAGTAACAATTTATTCATTGTAGATAAATGTATCATGATTTAATGACCAAAAAAATCAATGAGAAAGTTACTTAGTTGACCAGGAGGTGGCAAAGGATTGAAATGGTAATGAGGAAAGGCCCAGAGGACAAATATGATAATCTGTTAACTTGAGGTTATTGATGATTACGAAAGAGTGAAAATCCTGTATTTGTAGGCTTTTATAACTTAGATATGAAATTCTCAATCTTGTCGGCTAGATCAATATTTTACAGTGGTGTGGGGACAATTTTGCAAGGGCAAAAGACATTCCTGGCTAACTATCTCTATGATTCCCAATAGAAACACCCTAGTAGAGTGAGCAGAAAACTTGTATTATGATGTGAGTAGCCAGGGAGATATTTTACAAACCAATGATAAATTTTTAATTCATTCCATGAGCAAAAACATGGGCAGCCTCTGACATATGACAGGAATTAGTAGCTAAAAGTATGTAATACTTATTAAGCAAATAACCTTGTCATAGCTTTGAGAACTATTGTATGAGATGTTTACGTAATAATAATAAATATGTCACCTCATCAGATAGTATACATATGGTTGGTCTTAAGTTTTAGGTATTCAAAAATATCAGCAAGGGACAACTCCCATGGCCTAGTGGTTAAGTGCAGCATGCTCTGCTTTGGTAGCCCGGGTTTGGTTCCTGGGCTCAGACCTACACCACTCATCAGTGGCCATGCTGTGGCGGCAACCCATATACAAAGTAGAGGAAGATTGGCACAGATGTTAGCTCAGGGTGAATCTTCCTCAAGCAAAAAGAGGAAGATTGGCAACAGATGCTAGCTCAGGGTGGATCTTCCTCAGCAAAAAATGAGTAAATAAATAAAAAATCAGCAAGTAACTCTCCCCAGATTATTAATATCATTTAGGTAAAGACATGAATATTAATCAAAGATGTAACCTGTGAAATGAGGTACATAAACCGAACCAAATTACCTATTTATTTAACATGGTGTTATGGACTGGATAATGTTTGTGTTCTCCTAAAATTCATATGTTTATCTTAACCCCCAATGTTATGGTATTAGGAGCTGGGGCCTTTAGGAGGTGATTAGATTTAGATGAGATTTTTTGAGGGTGGAGCCCCCAGGGTGGGATTAGTGCTCTTACAGGAAGACAACAGGACCAGAGCCATTCCTCTCTCAACGATGTGAAGATACAGCAAAAATGTGGCCCTCTGCAAGTCAGAAAGAAGACACCAAATCTGCCAGCATCTTGATCTTGGACTTCCTAGCCTGTAGAACTATTAGAAATAAATGTTTGTTGTTTGTCACCCAGTTCTTGGTAATTTTTTTATTGCAACCCAAGCTGACTAATTCAGCAGTTGGTACTGAGACATGGGGTGCTGCTGTAACAAATACCTAAAACTGTGGAAGCTTTGGAACTGGATAATGAGTAGAGGCTGGAAGAGTTTTAAGGTGCATGCTAGAAGAAGCCAAGCTTGCTGTGAAGGGACTTTTAAAGGTGATTTTGGTGAGAGCTCACAAAGAAAAGAGGAGAGTTGTAGAGAAAGCTTCCATCTTCTTAGAAAATACACAAATACTCATAAGCTGAATTTTGGAGAAATATGGATTGTAAAGGCCATTTTGGTGATGTCTCTGTCAGAAATGAGGAATGTGTTATTGGACAGCGGAAAAAAGGTGATCTTTGTTATAAAGTGGCAAAGAACTTGACTGAATTATGTTTGTGTTCTAGTGTTTTGTGGAAAGTAGCACTTGTGAATGATGAAACTGGGTATTTAGCTGAGATTTCTAAGCAAAGCATTGAAAGAGTGGCTTGATTCCTCCTGACTGCTTTGAGTAAAATGCGAGAAGAGAGAAATGAATTGAAGAAGGAATTGTTAAGCAAAAAGGCATGGGAATTTAAAGATTTGGAAAACTTTTACCCTGTCCATATTGCAAAAAATGAGGGTGCATGTTCAGAAGAGAACACTAAGAGTGTGGCTGACTGACCGTTTGATAAGGAGATTAGTGTGAGTGTGAACTACCGACCTAATTAGCCATCTCAACAGAGTCAAGAATACAGTTGAGATTATATCAGGAGAAACACTGCCAGGTGGGACTAAAGGAAACAAAGAAGATAGGTAGGAATTGAAGGAAGGCTGTGAACATTCATTATCCTTCAAGAAAAGGGAAGAAGGACCCTAAAGGCAATTCAGAGATCATCAGGGCTGCTACTCCCACCAGAGTCCCAGACTGCATGGCCTGAGAGGCAGGACAGCCTCTACTTTGGTTTCAAAGGGCAGGACCACCGCCCTGCAAAGCTGCACTGGAGGGCCCAAATAGAGAGTAGAGTGGGTGAGGCCCTCATGGAGAGCCATGTGGGCAGCATTCTGCCAAGCTGAAGGTGTGGGGCCACCCTGTGGAGCCATGGGGTGATGCCACCACACCAGTGGGTCCAGAGGGAAGAACATCAGACCAAAGAGGATTATTCTCAAGCATTAAGATCTAATAGTTTTGCCATGCTGGGTTTTAGACTTACTTGGCCCTCATCACTCCTTTCTTCCTTCTGATTTCTCCCTTTTGGAATGGGAACGTCTATCCTATGCCTGTCCCACCATTGAATTTTGGAACTACGTAATTTTCATGATTTCACAGGTTCATAGCTGAAAAGAAATTTTGCCTCAGGATGAATTGTACCTAGAGTCTCAGCTTTATGTGATTCAGGTGCTATTTAGATAAGACTCTGAACTTTAGATTTGAGGCTAGAATGAGTTAAGACTCTTGGAGCTGTTGAGATGGAATGAATGTATTTGTATGGGAGAAGGACATGAACTTGGCGGGGGTAGGGATGAAATGTTGTGGACTGAATGTCCCCCTCAAATTCTAATGTTGAGTTCCTAATCACTGGTGTGTTGGTATTTGGAGATGGGGCCTTAGAGGTGATTAGGTTTAGATGAGGTGATGAGAGTAGAGCCCTCATGATGCAATTAGTCCCTTATAAGAAGAGGAAGAGACACCAGAGCTTTCTCTATCTCCATAAGTAAGCATCAATGAAAGGCCATGTGAGCATACAAGGAGAAATCTGCTGTACACAAGCTAGGAAGCAGGCTCTCACCAGATACCACATCTGCTGGGACCTTCATCTTGGACTTCCTAGCCTCCAGAACTGTGAGAAATAGATGTCTGTTGTTTAAGCCACCCAGACTATGGTATTCTGTTACAGCAGCCCATTATAAAATAAGTGGTCTTATAATCTTTTTCATTTATCATAAAGAGTGGTATACATTCTTGCATATGAGTTAAAATAATTCTTTCTTTCTATTATTTTGTTACAATTGTTTTTAGAACTGAAGCCAGTTTTATAATGGTGCTGCCTTAGTACATGTAAAGAAAGCAGAGAAGTGCTGTGTTGCTATCACTTGGCTTTCACCACCACATCTAAGAGAACTAAATGAGACACCACAGTACATAGGGCATTCTGTTTGGAAGTAAGTCTGTGACTCAGTGTTAAACAAATGAGACTCAAAGTTTAGATTTCGATTCATTCCATTTTCAAAACTAAATCATTGGAAGGAACACTTCTTTGCAATGATTGTTTCTCTTACATAAGAATGGAATGTAGTTTTTGGAAAAGGTTTTAGGAACCCATACATGTGTTTCATCATAGTAAGGCAGTGCTCTATTTTGCAGACCTTAAAATGGGACTTAATCATTTGTTTGGTCAGTTTCTTCTGATAGCCATGCCCAGCCAAAAGTGATTAGGAGATTAAAGAGTTGAAAGTATCTACAGCAGAAAAGTAAGTATACCAATGTTATAGTAACAGATATTCAACCAACTCTGGTTTTGATCTTGCTCCATCAATCCAATTGTATGAATTTAGGGTAAGAGAATGACAATGTGTGCATTCATCTACTCATCCAAAAGCAGAACCCTGATTTCCTTTAGATTTCTGACTTTATGTAGATTCCCTAAGATCGTGTTTCTTAGTTTTTCTTTTTTCATCTGCCCTGAGTTCTCTATTATTCTTTTATGAAAAGAAAACAGAAAAAGGTACCACAGTGATAAGGTGGGATTTTTTTTGTTTTTTGGGTTTTTTTGTGAAGAAGATTGGCCCTGAGCTAACATCTGTTGCCAATTCTCCTCTGTTTGCTTGAGGAAGATTGTTGCTGAGCTAACATCTGTACCAATCTTTCTCTATTTTGTGTGGCATGCCACCACAGCGTGGCTAGATGAGGAGCACTAGGTCCATGTCCGGGATCCTAACCTGTGAACCCCAGGCCGCTGAAGCAGAGAGCGCGAACTTAATCACTGTGCCACTGGGCTGGCCCTGATAAGGCGTTCTTTCTGTTCAAATTCAGAAGCCGGAGAACCTTTTCTAATCATATTTCAGCTTTTCTCTTGCTTCTTAAGACTCCGGTGTACTTCTTAGCCTAGCCTGTAGTTTAGACCAAAGGCCTAGGTTTAGGGGCTCTTGCCACATCTGGAGGTCAAAATTTAGTAGAGATTAATTTGTTTAGAGAGTGCTAAGAGTGGACAGTGGGGAACTCCTTTTCCTCAGTCTCTTCTATGTTCAATTTGCGTGGCAAGATAATTCCTAAAAGCACACCATTCATATCTTTAGGCTAAAACAAGATTCCTTGCATTATTTTTCTTTGC
The DNA here is from genome assembly GCF_021613505.1 of Equus quagga. Lineage (NCBI taxonomy): Eukaryota > Metazoa > Chordata > Mammalia > Perissodactyla > Equidae > Equus > Equus quagga. The sequence continues at coordinate 71,881,303 of NC_060275.1, forward strand.
AATTTTTCCTGAAGTGACTCAGTTTTGGAGGAAAATAAGGCAAAATCATAGTATGACAGAGAAGCGTTGATAGGATATAGAGTAAATTTGATGCAAGGTAAAAATGAGAAAGTAAGGAGAAAGAAAGGCGTGCAGTGTGAAGTTTGTGAGGATTACCATGGCATACTGTTGAAAAATGATGTTTGAAGGGAAGACATGAGAAGACTGAGAGATATATATAGGAACTAAAATAAGCTGGTTGATACTTGACTTAATTTGAGAAATCATGGTTTAAGTGTAGTATAGCTTGAATTTAGGTAACTTCTCAAGATTCTGACCATTTGTAGAAATATGAGACTGACTGCAAAGAGAATAGTTTGTAGGAAGGGAAAGAATCAGAAATTTATACATGAAAAAGAAGGAAAAATAGTTATGAGAGAATATGTGAAATAAGAAATAACACACAAAAGAGAAATTAAAAAAGGTAAAATGTTAAAGAATAGTAAGTTTATAAAAATATAAAGAAACTGAATTAAAGCAATTTTTAACTTTTTTAATGTCTCAGCACTTGTGCTGAACATTTTGTTATGTACAGGTAACACATTGTTGGGTGAGCACACACAATCAAGGTATGAAAATATATTTGTATTAATCAATTTTTATTGAAGTGGAAAATCAATACAGTTCAGGAAGTTTAACTTGAATAGAAACAGGCTTTTTAGATTTATCATTCCTAATTTTTATATAACTACAATTTGATTCTATATTATGTAATTCATGGATAAGACCGTGTAAAGTTTTTAATTCATGGCTGAAGTCTTCCTCTTGCTCACAATTATAATAATAGCCTAAAGAAGAGAAATCTTTTAGGAGTATGTATTATAGTGGATATAGCCACATGTAAATTATTTTTCTTATTACTATATCACCTCTTCCTTTCATCAATCAGGAATTTTTATTGTTTCAAACTGACCTAGGCTAATATGATCAAGCAAACTCTTAGGGTTTGGTGAGTGAGTATTGTTATCAGTTATAATGAAGGGAGTTTTAGATCAAATTCCATTAAGCATACACCTATTTATTAAACAAACAAGGAGGCATAAGAGAGTTCATAGTCCTCGTTTTATAAGCTTGAAGACGTTCCAGCTGTCTGTTATTTAGGTGCTCTGACAACACTTTGCATGAAAAATGCACTCAATAAATACATGAACATATTTTGGGGACAGAATTCTGTTGCTGTTGTGTCTCTGAAATATGTCTCTGAAATATTTTGGCTGATCTACAGATCTGGAACACCACTAATTTCTTTCTTCAATGAAAAACACATTTTCAACATTTATTAAACATTTATTAGACTAATTATCAATTATCTCTTGTGTTCATCATCAGAAACAGGCATAGTTGGAATACTTTCTGATTAAATGTTAGTTATACAGAAATATGTATATATTATATATTGGGGGAATATATATATAAAAAATATATACATATATATTATATATATAAAAAATGGAGTAAAAATCATTATATTTTTCTTACTTTCCCATCTCTTCCTTATATACTCATTGTTATCCTCCCAGATTTTTATCTGTATACAAACTCAATCTGTATACACACTCACATAAATATACTTAAAAAGAAAACTTTCCTACTATATCAACTAATTTTTAAGTTTCTATTTTGGAAAAAACAAATCTGGTTTGCCATTCAAGGTAACTAATATTAATACTCTGCCCTCCCCAAATTGAATTTCTAAATTGATTTTCTGATATTTTGTATACATTCATGTTCAGCCTCTCTGGACTTCTCATAGTTCCCTGCATGTGCCGTACCCTTTCTAGATTCTGTTCTTTTGATTATTCTGTTCTCTGCTTGGAATGTCTTTAGTTTTCTTTTTTATCTGGCTAAGTCTTCAGATATCATGTCCTATATGAATCTATTTCCTAATTTTTTGTTGTGGAATTGCTCCTTGCTCTATATTTTCATAGTATCTTGTGTATAACTTAATTATGGCAATAATAGTCATTATAATAGCTAACAAGTATTGGCTCTATTATGTGTAAGTTTAACTTATTTTTACATTTATTTTATTTGATTGTTTTTCTGCATTATTTTGTCACTTATCTGCTTATGTGTCTTTTCCCAAATAGACCACAACTAACTTACTTATCCATCTTTAGATTCTAGTATATGACACTATACCTGAGCATATGATAGGTGCTCAGCAAATCCATATTTTGAAAGAATGAATGTAAAAATGTTCTTCAGTGCTTGGTATCAAAGGTAAATGCATAGATCATAACTGCTTTCTGTGAATATGGAATAGAGAGGGGTACAGTGTGAATTGAATGCAAAAACCAAGAGAAAATAGCATGCCTTTTCCCTATAGAATGTCTTATAGAGAATTATACAAGTATGTTAGAGGATTGGGGAAAGACGAAGAAAGTGAAAATAGAATTACCTTAGTCTAAGATGCTTTAGCTTGCATCATTTGTTGATAGCTTTAGCCTTTATGTAGGTATTTTGGGCAGTCATGGCAAATTGAGATAATATTCATCATGAGTGTAAAATAAAATGTGTGGACAAAATGAGAGCAACGAGAGGAGATGAGAAAGGACTGTTTTGAGGTAGCAATATAAGTAGTATTTGTCTGTGGTCTTCAAGCTTTTTGCTTAATTTGCCTCCTACAATAATTTTGAAAAATTGTGTGCCACGTTGCATATTTTAAAGTTGATGTCTAAAATACTTTTTATCCTAAGTTTAAGTAGCTACAGAGACTATAGTTAAAAACATATTATATGCTGTATATATGCTTTAAATAAATTCTGTCAAAACTTTGGAGCTGACTAGTTCATTCAGTCACGAAAAATGTTCACCATTTAATCTAGTTGGCTAACTCAGTCCTCATTGCCAAACTGCTTAGCTAAGTCAGACTTGTCTGTCAATAACAAGCCTGACTTCATTTTTTAGATCAAATGTACATGTTAATACACTCCGTGACAACCATCTCACTTCTGAATTCTAATTGTGAGATAGACTTATATCTTGATTTTATAAACAGTCAGACTGGCAGAAAGACAGAGTCTTGCCAGGATGAAATAAGCATCATCCCCCTCAGTTTTTCTTGCTTTGCTCATTGGGATTATCCTACAGGATTACTGCATTCTTGAGTTATCCCTTTGTATTATGCTCTGGAGACTTTTACACCCGGGGAGCAATGTACCATAACAAGGTTTGGGATGGGTGAGAAGTATGCTTTCTTTTTTGTAAAGTAGAAACAGGGCGATTATGAGAGGCAAAAGAGGAGTGGAACACTGGTGGCTTGCAGGTGGATTCTCAGGCACATCAGTTGTAGGAAAGGGCACATATGAAAGTTAGGGATTTGGAAATAGATTCCATTTAAACATTTATATCTGCATTACTCATGAAAAGTCTTCGTTTACATTTTCTTGAAGCCTGCTGGTGTGGGTTGTGTCTATGTAACGTCATAGGCATTACAGGCTATGATCACAGATAAATTGATTGTGACACCCAGAATATACTTTCTGTTGCTTTGGTAAACACGCCAAGTACCCTCTCTATATCTTACATTCAAGAGTGTACCAGATACTGCAATCTCATGCCTGCCAATTACAAGAGAAGAGAGGGGATGACTGTGTGACTGGTCAGAAGAGAAAGTTATGCAAGAGGAGAAATCCGTTTCCTCAAATGTAAAGTGAACAAGATGAAGGGTTTGAAATTCTAAAAACAGGCAAAGGGAATCTCCAGGGATTTTAATGAGTTCAACAACACAGTGATATGCTGACTGTAATATTTGTTTCTTGGACATACATTTTGATCTGATGAACAAAAATGAGATTAATTACTAACCCCTTCCCCCAATAATATGGACTAGCCATTATTTATATACAATAAAAGAAAACTTTTACAACGTAGATTTTCCTGTAGTTTGTGAAATTTTGTTTTTTACCTGAAAAGCTTTTCGTTTCTGGAATAAAACATAGGCAAATAAAAATGTTTAGTCTTCTTAAATTTCTTTTTTATTCTTACTTTACAAACTCTGAATACTTTTGGTTTTAAAGATTGGTTTACGAGGATATTATAAAAATGCTTAAAATAAATGTTCACATCAATATTGATTTAGCATTCTAAATGTAATGTATTTTAAAATGTGCAACATTGCTTTATGGACGCCACCTTTTGTACTGAGTTATAATGCAGTACCACATTAGAATAAATCTGACCAACATTAGACAAGCTTTCTGTTGAGCTATTTGATTAGCTGTTTGTGAAGTCACTTAAAAATATTTGTGTTGGGGGCCAGCCCCAGTGGTTAAGTTCGCACGCTCTGCTTTGGCGGCCCAGGGTTTGGATCCTGGATGTGGACATGGCACTGCTCATTAGGCCATGTGGAGGTGGCGTCCCACATGCCACAACTAGAAGGACCCACAACTAAAATATACAACTATATACTAGGGGGATTTGGGGAGAAAAAAAAAGCAGGAAAAAAATATTTGTGTTAATCACACAATTGCTAGTATACAACTAGGAAAACTATGTGATATCAATTTTATTCCCATTACTGTATTGTAGTAGTTCTTTGTTTAAAAACAAACAGACAAACAAACAAACAAGAATCTGTGTTAGAGTCGAAGGAACTCCAAATAGTGCTTGTAGCTCAGAAGTATAAAATACAATCTGTGGCTATAATAAGAAAATATTCCAGCAGGTTCAAAAGAGCTTGGGAATAAAAAGCCACCTATTTGCTTTTGTAGAAGCAGTAGCAATCTGTAGACAAGCTATTCTAGCTTCAAAACAGTATGGTAGATGATTTTATGGAACTCACGATTACAAAAATCCACTTTAACCTTCCTTTCTTACTGGCAGGTGTCCTACTGGCTTGCAGCCAGAGGCTGTGAGTGTAGTGCAGCCGGCTGAGTCCCCCAGAGTGCTGAAAATGCCAGCACTCCAGCTGGCTGCTCATAATTGCGCTGATTGTGGTCTGACAACCAGAGTTCCAAGACAGAAATGTGATAAATATACAAAAATATTTTACAAATTTGATCAGATTATAAATTTCGTCTCTCTTTTTTCTCCTCTATAGATATGATATCTGCACTTATAAAAATAAGCCCTGTGGAACACTGGGTAAGTTTTTTATAAAGGGAAGATAGTTCAGATTGTCTTTTTGGTCAATGGCTTTACCTTTTATTATTCATTTGGTAATTTTCCTTTCTGGCACATCTGAAATTACTCCTATAAATTGTTAAACCTGACCTTTGCGGATATGTCACTTACCGTGAAACACGTAGAATGATGATTAAAAACAACTTAGAAGCTGCTTCAAAATCATTGAACAATAATGATAAATCAAAAGTTGCCATTCATTTTCATATAATCCATCTCTATAATGTATTTTCCGAAAATACCAAGGAGTTTGAGAGCAGATGAAAGCAACCAGCATCTTCAAATCTCAGGCTAGGAAAGGATAAGAAGAAAAGGCTGGGGGCTATTTAAAGGAGAGGCATTAAGAACAGTACTTCTTTTGGTACAATTTTGTGGAAAGCATATATCCCCATAAATTAAGATATTATTGGAAATTTTTATTACATGAACAAAAAAGGGGCAATTTTGTAAAATATAGCCAGAGGTGGAGAGGACGGGATTATCTTTTTTGTCCTCCCGCAATATCATTTGTTTTGTGAAAAACACTTCTGTAGTATTCTAGAATTTAAAAAAAAATCCCCTTATGTTCCGGAGCGTAACTTCATACTGGTTAAAAGTTAACTGTACGAGGCCAGCCCCATGGCCGAGTGGTTAAATTTTCGCCCTCTGGTTTAGCGGCCCAGGGTCTCACCCGCCCAGGGTTTTGCCAGTTCGGATCCTGGGTGTGGGCGTGGCACTGCTCATTGGGCCATGCTGGGACAGCATCCCACATGCCACAACTAGAAGGACCCACAACTAAAAATATACAATACAACTATGTACCGGGGGGGTTTGGGGAGAAAAAGGAAAAATAAAGTCTTAAAAAAAAAGTTAACTGCAAATACAAGTAGGGGAAAATAGTAGCTTTCAAGTAGACTAAATTATTAAGCAACTAGAGTTATTTAAAAAACAGGAACTTTTTTCTAATAATATTTTTAGTGTCATAGAGACATTTTACAGACTCAGAAGTTAATCAACTGAAGGCAAATTCTCTCTGGCAAGTCTCAATTTTCTTATCTGTAAAAGAATAGTTATGAAATCTAGTCCTATGCACCTCATAAGAATTTTGGGAAGATCACATTTAAGGATGAGGTGGGAGAAAAAGTGTTACCCAAATTCCTTAGGAATTCAGTGAAACATCTCTTCGGAGATTAAAATTTCTCTTGATAATTTTTCTCTGCCTTCCCAGGCTTCCCTTACCCCATTTCCCTCAGGATTTATGGCAAGAGAAGAAATCCCAATTAGCCAATGATAAACAAGTATTACGGTGGAGAAGTTTGCTAGTTAACAAGCAGAAAGAGCTCTCTTTGCTGAGAGGCTCAAATCAAAAAGACTTTCTTCATAGTGTTTTAGGTTAACAAAACCAACGTAATCCAAAGGAGGGGACCTTGAAATGAAAACAATAACTGGCTTTGACAGTTTCAGTGCGTTACATTTTACAGTTTATTTAGCCCTTTCTTCCTCAGTTTCCTTATCTATGGTGTCGTAGTAATATCTGCCCTTATGCTGCAGGGATATTGTTAAAATAATGTAAGGAAGAAACTATAAAGGTGTTTCATAAAGAATGCTATAATAAATGGACTCTTATTCGTATTTAATGTAGAAATCGTATGTACTCTTTAACTGACCCACCTCTATTATTGTTCAAATTCTGTAAGCATTTACTAAGTGCTTAATCAATTTTAGGTACAATACACACTAAACCTCAAAGAAGGTACAGGCTAGACCTTGTATTTTTCTAGTATATATATTTTGAGGAAATGAATATGTATAGATATACACAGATATATACATCTGTATCTATACATATTCTATTCTGCTTTTTGAAGGTAGATTATTTACATTGAGATATGTTCTTCCTTGAGATGTTAGTATAACACTGCCTAGTACTTTTGTTGTCATTTTGCCAAAGTAGCTTTGAGATATTTTCCTACTCTACTCTCATTTTTTTTCAAAATAATGTGTTCCAATTTTGATAGTTTACTAATTTCTAGAATCAATACATTAATACTTGGGTACATGTCAATGCATTTTTAAGCTCAATATAAATTATTTTTCAAATAAAAAACATTATAAATTATTTTTATACTATCCCATGGTGAAAACTGAGTGAACTGCATATTTATACATGTGTTTACCATCATATGTGGAAAATATATTATCAGTACAGAATTGATCAGGTTATTTCTTTTTGAATGGTCATTCTGGTAACTTTCATGTTGATTTTTATGCCGATTCTTGCATATTTTCTTGCTTAGTACTTCTGATGACCAATTGTAACATGGCTAAATAGATTTAAGGGTGCAAACTGTGGCCATCAAACTTAGGAGATCTAAATGACCCAAATAGTATCAAACCCCTATTAACACAATGACACATAAGAACTTTGATAGCTTCAATTTTATAGGAATACAGAAAATAGTGTGGGGTTATGAAAATACATTAGTATCTAAATTATTCTTTTATTTTAGTTAATATTTACCTTTATATTTTCAACAAGTAGTGGTTATTTTCCAAATATGTTCTTTCTTAAGTTGTTCTTTCAGTAGAGCTAACAATTTTATATCAGATGCGGCGGTAAATCCGTGGTTGCAAATACACCTTGAGGAGTCATTGAGAATTCTCAACTAAAAATGCAGCCACATGGCACATACCAAACAACAACGACAACATCAAACAAAAAGCTAACCCACGCGATAATATATTTTTGGAAATATAAGAAATGTTAATTTAGCAATAATTTTTCTAGCAATTCTTTTTTTTAAGCCAAATTTCATGAAGCTCAAAATGAAGATGGTATTCAGAGTGACTTCATTTTTCCCATATCAAGAACCATATTGAACCCAATAGTTTAACATACTTAAGCTGCAGATACTGTACTGCAAACTTTTTTTGTAATCTTTCTCTCTCCCTCTTTCTCTCAGTGGAATTTGAAAGTAAGGTACGTTAAATATTTTTGATTAACCACAAAATTAAGTCGTCTTGCCTCAATTATTCCCTCTTTTTACTTCCTCTTCTTCAGGTCACAAGACTTCTAAGTGAATGGACAGGCAGCACAAGGGTATCGCTAGTATTTGTATAATAACTGTGAGGCAGAAATCAACCCCTTCTGTAACTTCCCCTTCCACATAAAACAGTGGGAAAAACAAACAATGTATTACCAAATAGAGCACTAACCTCAACTCTGTTTCAATGTGGTTATTATTTCAATATTTTATACTGGAAGATATGGAGAAACACAATTTCTAGAGCTTTCTTGTCAGTAAAAATATGAATTGAATAGCTTTTACTACTGTTCAAAATTAGTGCAAATGGGAAATTGTACCTAGCAGAGGACATTGTTTATTGCATTCAATAAATAGTCATTGAATTGGATTGAAATCGCTTTTGGTGGGAAGTTAATTCTCAGTATTTGAGTGACAATAGTAGACTACTAACATGTGAAATTTTTTCCTACCTTTACTTTAGTTTCTCTTAAATAATTTTTGTCTCTATGTGTGTGAAGTATCATTTGGCATTGTTTCCTTATAAACGTGACATTTTGTCTTTCATACAAAAATTTTTTCTAAGCACTGTTTTAAAGTTGCATACTAATTCACAGAGCATGACGTTCATCTGGAAGTAAATGTTAAATCCTCTGTATACTAAAATTCCCATGGGAAGAATACCTTGAGTAACATAACATTTCACTAGAATCAGTGAATTAACACCAAAATTTTTGTTTTATTAGTAAAACTCTAACTTATCGAAGGGGGATGGGAGAGGGGAGAGCTACACTGAATGTGTAAATGACTTTCATCCCATTAAAATGCTTAAAGAAATTATTGCATCACTATCAGGACTAATTTCAGAAGATTAAAAAAATCCAAAAACCTCTCATCTTTACAGTTCTTTTTCTTTTGAATCATTCATTTTTGTTTTTATAAAAATGTCATTTTAAAAAACCATTTGGGATTCTCTCTCTTTTTTTTTTTTTGGTAACTAAAAAGTTGCTTGTATATTTTTATGAACCCATTAAACTTAAACAGATCTCTTTAGAAAAATAATGTCGATATATTTTGCTTTCTACAGCCTGAAGAATGTTAAAATAGAAATGCTTTCTTGAATTCCCTCTTCTGGCTCAAGTTACTAGGTGGTCCCAAGTTACCAGAAGTAAAATTTATAAATCTAACCCCTAGTCTAGACATTTTCCAGCACTGACTGCAGTTCAAAAAATATTAATGTCTAGCCGGCAAAGTGAAACTCCCCCCAGTGATTTTGCAAATGACTAGAAAGTTAACCTTTTGCCAACTGCTCCTTCTGTGCATGGAGGTTATTAAAAAGAATCCAGGCATTTATAAGTATGGGCTTTTTAAGACTGAAACACCTTGGCTTGACCCTTTGTGTCTCCTTCTGTTTATTCAGGCTTGGCCTCTGTGGCTGGAATGTGTGAGCCTGAAAGGAGCTGCAGCATTAATGAAGACATTGGCCTGGGTTCAGCTTTTACCATTGCACATGAGATTGGTCACAAGTGAGTGAGTTTAAGAAAATCAAAATAAATTTTAGAACTCCACTCTTTTGAGCAACTCATAACTACTGTGTGGAACGCCTGTGCTCAACCATATTTTACTGCCTTTTTGTCTGATTTCAATAGAGAATGTTATCATTTGAGTATTGGGATAAATCATCTTAAGAACTGGAGAGTTGTTAAATAATCTTTCTGATTCAATGATTAGTGTGCTTGGAGTGGTGACTATACCCCACTTAAGTTTTGTTATCTACATTTGAAATGAGTCAGCATTAGCATGGTCTACTCAACACTGTTTCTCAAAGTCAAATTGTTTAATGATTTTTCTTTTCCTCAAGTGACAATACATATATATTTTAAAATCATCATTGACACTACTACCATAAATTATTCCTTGAGTTTTCACTCTTCATACAGCTGTGAGCATACCTTTTCCAAGCATAAGGCTTGTGCAATCATTGCTATGGAACTTGTATTTTTTAGATATACTTGTATGTCGTTGACAAAAAAACCTAATGTTGCAAAAGCAGTGAGATATCATCCTCACCCGTTTTTAGGTGGATCTGGAGTTTTCAATATTTGTTTTAAATAAATTTGTGCCAAAAACTATCCTGTGGGTCCCCCATCATCCCACATCCTAATAGCAATAAAACTCTTACTTTCTTTGTTTCAAACAATAGGCAATAGTAAATGTAAAAGTTTGCCCACATGTGGAGGGAGAGAAGTTTGAAAACTTTAAATGATAGTTAAACATTTTTAACTAAAACAAGCAGCCTATTTGCAAGAACTCCTGACATTTGTATGATTTAAGTTTTACATTTTACAGTCTGCTTTTTGGTAGAGAAATAGATGGGGAAAAAAGAACAAATAAGAATGAATGTTTATTATACACTTGCCTCAGAGGTCATTCCTGAGATAAATCTGTAGTTCAGCTTTTTTTTTTTTTCCGAAGTGGAGAGTTAAGTTGGGTCAGTCTGTTGCATTATTTTGAAAATTGCAATTTAAACTTTACCAAATTGGTATTGATTTATGTGTAAATTTAAGTAACTAGCAAGTTTCAAATCTGACGTGGTTCATACACAGGGAAAAGTCAGTATTACACTTTTAATGAAGTCCTAAAAATATTGGTATTCTAGTTTCCATTGCAATAAACAGCAGGGGAACAAAAGGGAAAAGCTCTCTTAACCAGTCAGTCATCAACTCACTTAAAAATCTGGCTCATTAATGACTGTCATAATCTTATGCAACCAGACTGAATTTAATAGGTTCTGTAAGATTTAATTAAATTGAAAGGTTAGGACAAGTAACATACAGTGGATGAATAATGTGTGTATGAGAGTACTGTTACCTCATGCAGTCACAAGTTGATCAATGTCAGTATATGTATTATAAGTCCCATTCTTGTATTTGCTTAAATAGCCGAGGTGAGGGTTTATTGCTCTTTGTATCTTTTATTAAGATTCTAACTGGGCTACTCCCAGGCTTCCTAGATATTTTTGTCAGCCTTATGGGTAATTCCTTTTAATTCTTCCTAAGATGAATGATTTGTACCTTATGTAGAAGAATTATGAAAGAGAAGTAGAATGTCTCTTAAGATTAATGTGCCTTGGAGTAACTCTATTTCACAGCTAATTCCTGTTTGATAGTGTGAGAGTTAAAAATGGGGGAGGGGAATCCGCAGAATCCTTTATACTGAGAGTCAGAAGAAATGCTGCCCTTCAAAAATGTTATTTGACAGACTAAAAATTGGCTTGCTTTCCATGTCCAGTTGATTACTATGTCATTGTCCCCTTCTACCTCTTTTCCCAGACAACTAGGCAGGATGTGTTTAACATACTATCTGTTTCAATATGTCAGATTATAATTTGGTCAGTTAGGGAAAAATCTCTTTTATGGATGAAGAATCTTTACTTCCTTTTAAGATCTTAGGGTTTAGCTTTAAGGAACTTAGCAAGCCAATTGTGGTACAACTCATGTCATTAAAATATAGTGCTCTTTCTTCCCGAAACAAAGCAATAGCCATGGGAAATATATCAAGTATGCTTTTCAGATAAGGTATACTGAATTTTTAAATTTTTATCATTTAGTAGGACTGACGTTGAATGATGTGGTGATATCTGCAGATTGATCACAGTGGAGAACATGTGACCAGGAATTACTGAGAAGTGCCCCTCCTGAGTCACTAGACTGTGTGAATATTTTCTACCTTTCTTCCAATGGTGGAAAATATACTTTTGCACTCAGTGTATACTTGTGTAGGGATATAATATCTGTATTATACAGCTATGGGATGACTTTTTTCTTTGTCTAGAACTTAGTGACCACTTTTATTTCTCTCCATGCCTTTGTGAAAACAAGAAATTAGTTTCCTTGTCAAATGAAAAATTGAGGTTTATCCTCTGTTTAAATGACATATCTAGCTTTAATGGAGACTGTAAGCCAAAGGTGCCTAATGAAATCTTATAGAAAAGAATGTTCCTTGAAAGAGTTTTTTCTTATTACTTATGTAGTTGCCATAGATTTCAGAAGTTGAAAAAATTCTGATGTTGAAGAGGGGTAACAAGATTCAGCCAGACTTCTAGTATGTTGAGAAAGCTATCTAATACTACACTTTACAAAAATAAATAATCTTAAAAAGATTTGGGGGCTGGCCTGGTGGCATAGTGGTTAAGTTTGTGCATTCCACTCCAGTGGCTCAGGGTATGTGGGTTTGTATTCTGGGTGTGGACCTACACACTGCTCATCAAGCCATGCTGTGGTGGCATCCCACATACAAAATAGAGGAAGACTGGCACAGGTGTTAGCTCAGTGACAATCTTCCTCACCAAAAAAAAAAAAAGATTCATATTTTTTAGAATACATATTGAAATATGTAGGACTGAAGTGACAGGATGTCTGAGATTTGCTTTTAAAAAAAAGGAGGAAAGAAGAGAAAAATAAAGCAAGAATAACAACATCTAGAACTTTATAATCTTGGTGTGTGGATGGGAGTTCATTATGCTACTCTTTCTACTATTATATATGTCCAATTTTTTTCACAAAAAAGAATGTCTTAAGATCATAAAGCGTTTAGAAGTGACAACTCGTTTATTAATTAATAGTGATTGAGTAGACTGTAACTAATTTTGAGAGAATTTAAAGTATTAAAAGTTGTATTGAAAGCTGCAGGAGTATATCAGTCTTGCTTTGGAAATCAGTATCAGTGTTTTGTCTTACCAATAGGGATATAGTTTTTATAGAAGATTGGTTAGGAGATGAGTTTTTTAAAAAAGGAGAAATGTGGAAGACTTCGGGATAAAATGGTAAATTAGGATATCTTTGTTAGGAGGCTCTTACTGCTGTTTTCTTTCATCCAAACTTCCCTTCTCCAGCTGCAAGTACGTAAGTGTCTTTAAGTGCTTGATCAATGCTGTGTTTTCATAATAGAAGGCTAACAATAAGCACACACTAAGATATTTGGGACTTTAACACCTTTGTCCAGTTTTGGTATCAAAATAATGTTAGTCTTAGAAAATGAGTTAAGAAATATTCCATTTTCTGGAAGAGTTTGCTTTTCCATGAGTATATTTTAAAACATTAAGTATAATTTACATATAATGAAAATGCATTCATTTTTGTGTACAGTTCAATAAGTTTTGCCAAATGTATATAACCATTTGACCACCACCACAATCAAGATAGCTCCATTTCCATTACCTGAAAAAGTCCCCTGGTTCTTCAATCTCCACCTTCCTCCCCCTTTCCTTGGCCCCAGACAATCACAGATTTACTTTGTATCATTATAGATTAGACTTGTCTTTTCTATATAGTCTCATTTAAGTGGACTTATATAGTGAGTACTCTTTTGTGTTTAGCTTTTTTCCCTCAGTACTATGTGTTTGAAATTCATCCATGTGGTTGTGTCTATCAGTAATTCTTTTTTTTCTGAATAGTATTCCTCATCACAATAGCACATATCACATTTTAGGTTGTTTCTAGTTTTGGGCTATTATGAATAGAACTGCTACGAACTTCCATGTACAAGTATTTGTATGGGCATATGCTTTCATTTCTCTTGGGTGGTTCTGCTGGTAGTATGGTATGTGTTCATTTAACTTGATAATAAAAAAACTGTTTTTCAAAGTGGGTATACCATTTTGCATTCCCACTAGCAGTCTATGAGAGTTCTGATTACTTCAGATCCTCACAGACATTTATTGTTTTAAGTCTTTTTGATTTTAGCAATTATTATGCATTTTAGTCTTATCTCATTGTAGTTTTAATTTGTTGATCATCTGTTTTCTGATAAATAATGATGTTAGTTATGATGAGCATCTTTTCATGTGCTTTCTTGTCATTCATATATCTTCTTTGAATGTCTATCCAAATCCTTTTCCCATGTTTTTAAATTGAAGAGTTTTCTTCTTATTGAATTTTAAGAGTTCTCAGTATATTCTAGGTAAAAGTCTTCATCATATGGACATAATGTGAATATTTTTTCCAAGTCTATTGCTTACCATTCATTTTTTAATGGTGTCTTGTGAAAAGCAGAATTTTAAAATTTTGATGAGGTCTAATTTAAATGTTTTCTTTTATGGTTTATACTTTTTGTGCCCTAAGAAATCATTGCCTCCTTCCAGACTATGAAAATGTTCTCCTATATTTTCATCTAGAATTTTATACTTTTAGCTTTTATATTTGGATCTGTGATCCATTTTGAGTTAATTTTTATGTATGGTATGAGGTAAGGGTTGAGATTCCGTTTTTCCCCCATATGAATATACAATTATTTCAACACAATTTGTTTAAAAAAATTGATTGGTTTGTAGTTTCCTTTTAATGTCTTTGTGTAGTTTTCGTATCAGAATAAAGTTAGTCTTATAAATTGAATCAGAAAGTGTTCTATTTTCTGGAAGTTTGTGTATGTAAGGTTGATATTATTTTTTTTTAATGTTTGATAGAATTCACCAATAACACCATCTGAGCCTGGAATTTACTTTGTGTGAAGGTTTTTAATTAATAATTTAATTTCTTTATTAGATATAGGATAGCATATTATCTAAATCTTTTGTGTTTTTTTGTTAATTTATATCTTTCAAAGTATTAGACTATTTAGCTAAATTGTCAAATTTATTATAATACAATTGCTCATAATATTCTTATTGTCTTTTTAAATGTCTGTAATATAAATAATGATGTTCCACCATTCATTCCTGATATTTGTAATTTGTGTTTTCTCCTCTTTTTTTCAGCATTATTGAGATATAATTGACATATAACATTGTATAAGTTTAAGGTGTACAACATGATGATTTGATACACGTATATATTGCGAAATGATTACCATGATAAGGTTAGTTAACGTATCCATCACATCATAAAATTACCTTTCGTGTGTGTGTGTTGAGAACATTTAAGATTCATTCTCTTAGTAACTTTCAGGTATACAATACAGTATTATTAACTAAGTCACCATGTTTTACATGAGATCCTAGAACTTATCTCATAACTGGAAGTTTGTACACTTTGAATAACATCTCCTCCCTGATATCTCACCCCTTGGCAACCACCAATCTACTCTCTGTTTCTATGAGTTTGGCTTTTTTTAATTCCACATATAATTGATATCATATCATACATTTATCTTTCTCTGTAACTTATTTGACTTACCACAATGCCCTCAGAGTTCATCCATGTTATCGCAAATGGCAGGATTTCCTTCTTTTTTTATGACTAAATAATATTCCATTGTATATATATACGCCACATTTTCTTTACCATTCATCCAATGATGGACACTTACGTTGTTTCCACATTGTGGCTTTTGTAAATAATGCTTCAATGAACATAGGGGCAGCAAATATCTCTTTGAGAGAGTGATTTCATTTCCTTCAAACCTATAACCAGAGTGGAATTGCTGGAGCATATGGTAGTTTGAATTTTAATTTTTTGAGAAACCTCCATATTGTTTTTCATTTTGGCTGCACCAATTTACATATCCACCAACAGTGCACAAGGGATCCCTTTTTTCCACATCCTCATCAGCACTAATTTTTTGTCTTTTTGATAACGGTCATTCTGATAGGTGTTAGGTGATATCTCCTTGTGGTTTTGATTTGCATTTCCCTGATAAAAAGTGATGTTGAGCATCTTTTCATGTAATTGTTGGCCATTTCTTTAGAAAAACGTCTATTCAGGTCCTTTGCCCATTTTTAAATTGGATTTTTTTTCTGCTATTGAGATGTGTTAATTCCTTATATATTTTGGATATTAACCACTTATCAGATGTGTGGTTTGCAAACATTTTCTCCCAATCTTTACATTGCCTTTTCATATTGTGGATCATTTCTTTTGCTGTGTAGAAGCTTTTTAGTTTGATGTGATCCCACTTTTGTTTATTTTTACTTTGTTACTTGTGCTTTTGGTGTCATATCCAAATAATCATTTCTAAGACCATTGTCAAGGAGACTTTTCCCTATGTTTTCTTCTAGGAGTTTTACAGTTTTAAGACTTACATTTAATTCTTTAATCCATTTTGAGTTACTTTTTGTGAGTGGTGAAAGATGTGTCCAAATCCATTCTTTTTGCATGGGACTGTCCAGTTTTCCCAGAACCATTTGTTAAAGAGACTGTCCTTTTCCCACTGAGTATTCTTGGCTCCTTTTTCAAATATTAGTTGACCATATATCTGTAGGTTTATTTTTGGTTCTCCCTATTCTGTTCCATTGTTCTGTGTCTGTTTTTATGCCAGTACATTACTGTCTTGATTACTATAGCTTTGTAATATAGTCTGAAATCAGAAAGTGTGATGCCTCCAGCTTTGTTCTTTCTTAGGATTACTTTGGCTATTTGGGGTCTTTTGTGGTTCCACACAAATTTTAGGATTGTTTATCTATCTGTATTTTATTATTTTTGATGCTGTTGTAAATGAAATTGCTTTCTTTATTTCTTTTTCAGATAGTTCATTGTTAGTGTACAGAAACACAATTGATTTTTGTATGTTGATTTTGTATCTTGTAACTTTACTGAATTCATATTCTAACCTTTTTTTGGCAGAGTCTTTAGGATTTTCTATGTACAAGATCATGTCATCCACAAACAGAGACAATTTAATTCTTCTTTTCTGATTTGCAATGCCTTTTATTTCTTTTTATTGCCTGATTGGTCTGGCTAGGACTTTCAGCACTATGTTGAAGAGTGGAGAAGACACCCTTGTCTTGTTCCTGATCTTAGAGGAAAATCTTTCAACTTTTCACCATTGAGTATAATGTTAGCTCAGGGCTTATCAGATATGGCCTTCATTATGTTGAAGTACATTCCTTCTATACTCACTTTGTTGAGAGTTTTTATATTGAAAGGAGGTTGAATTTTGTCAGATGTGTTTTCTGCATCTACTGAGATGATTGTATGATATTTATCTTTTATTCTATTAATGTGATGTACCACATTTTTTGATTTGCATATGTTGAACCATCCTTGCATCCTAAGGATGAATCCTACTTGTTCATGGCATGTGAATTCTTTTAATGTGCTCTTAAACTTGGTTTGCCACTATTTTGTTGAGAACTTTTGCATCTATATTCATCAGGATATTGGCTTGTAGTTTTCTTTTCTTGTAGTATCCTTAGCCAGTGCTGGCTTTGGTATCAGGGTAATGCTGGCCTTGTTAAATGAATTTGGGTGTGTTTGTTCCTCTTCAATTTTTCTGGAAGGGTTTGAGAAGGATTGGCATTAATTTTTTAAATGTTTGGTAGAATTCACTAGTGAATCTATCTGGCCCTGAGCTTTTCTTTGTTGGGAAGTTTTTGATTACCGATGAGTCTTAGTTGTTAATTGGTTTGTTCAGAACTTCTATTTCTTCATCACAGTCTTGGTAAGTTGTATGTTTCAAGGAACTTTTCCATTTCCTCTAGGTTATCCAATTTGTTGATGTATAATTGTTCAAGGTAGTCTCTTATGATCCTTGTGTTTCTGTGGTATCCACTGTAATGTACCTCTCTCATTTCCCATTTTATTTATTTGGTTTTTTTTTCTAGTTAGTCTATCTAAAGGTTTGTCAGTTTTGTTTATCTTTTCAAAAAACTAGCCCTTTGTTGTATTGATCTTTCCTATTTTTCTAGTCTGTTTCATTTATTTCTGCTCTCATCTTTGTTATTTTCTTCCTACTGTGAAATTTGGGCTTATTTTGTTCTTTTTTTTCTAGTTCTTTTAGGCGTACATTTAGGCTGTTTGAGATCTTTTTTTTCCTTAATGTAGGTGTTTATCACTATAAACTCCTTCTTAGGACTGCTTTTGCTGTGTACCATAAGTTTTGATATGTTGTGTTTCCATTTACTTTTACCTCAAGATAGCTTTTGATATCCCTTTTGATTTCTTCTTTGGCTTATTGATTGTTCAGTAGTGTGGTGTTTAATGACCATGTGTTTGTGAATTTTCCTGCTTTTCTTCTGTTGTTGATTTCTAGTTTCATACTATTGTGGTCAGAAAAGAGACTTGATATGATTTCAGTCTTCTTAAATTTGTTAAGACTTGCATTTTGACGTATTGCATGATCTATCCTAGAGAATATTCTTTGTGCACTTGAGAAGATGTGTATTCTGCTGTTATTGGCTGGAATGTCTATATATGTCTTTTAGGTCCATTTGATCTAAAGTGTAGTTCAGTTCCCAGTGTTTCTTGATTTTCTGTCCGGATGATCTAGCCATTGTTGAAAGTGGGGTATTGTAGTCCCAACTATTATTGTATTGCTGTTTGTTTCTCCTTTCAGTTCTGTTAGTATTTGCTTTATATGTTTAGGTGCTCCAACATTGGGTGCATAAATACTTGTAATTGTTATATCCTCTTGATGAATTGAGCCCTTTATCATTATACTTATGACCTACTTTGTCTCTCGTTACAGTCTGAATTAAAGTCTTTTTTGTATGGTATAAGTTTAGCTACCTCTGGTCTCTTTTAGTTTACATTGTCATGAAATATCTTTTTCTATCTCTTCACATGTGTTCTTAAACCTGAGGTGAGTCTCTTGTAGGCAGCTTATGGTTGAGTGTTACTTTTTTGTTCATTCAACCACTCTGTCTTTTGATTGGAAAATTTAATCTTTTTACATTTAAAGTAATTATTGATAGGTAATGATTTAGTAATGCCATTTTATTAATTTTTTTCTAGCTGCTTTGTAATTTCTTTCTTCCTCTCTTGCTGTCTTCCTTTGTGAATTGGTGATTTTCTGTGGTGGTATGGTTTGATTCCCTTCTCTTTATCTTTTGCATATCTACTGTAGGTTTTTGCTTTGTGATTACTATAAGCCTTACATAAATTATATTATAGATATAATTATGTTAACCTGATAACAACCTAACTTTGATGCATATGAATACTCTACCCTTTTATTCCCCCCATATTTTATATTTTTAATGTCACAATTTACATCTTTTTATATAGTCTATCAATTAACAAATTATTGTAGCTATAGTTATTTTTATATTTTATTTCTTTAACCTTTGTGCTAGGATTAAGTGATTAACACACAACCATATTACAGTATTTGAGTATTCGGAATTTGACTATATATTTACCTTCTCCAAAGTGTTTTCTATTTTTATATGTTTCATATTATTTATCAGCATCTTATTATTAGCATCTTTTTATTTTAGCTTGAATACCTCCTTTAAGTATATCTTGTAAGGCAGGTCTTGTGGTGATGAACTCCCTCAGTTTTTTTTTGTCTGGTAAAGTCTTCATCACTCCTTCATTTCTGAAGGATGTCTTTGCCAGGTAAAGCGTTCTTGGTTGGTTGTTTTTTCTTTCAGCAGTTTGAATATATCATCCCACTCTCTCCTAGTTGCAAGATTTCTGCTGAGAAATCTGCTGATAGCCTTATGGGGGTTCCCTGGTAAGTGAAGAATTTTTTTTCTTGCTTCTTTTGAAATTCTGTCTTTGATTTTAGACAGTTTTTTTTAAAGTAAATTTTGTTTTATTTTTATTTGTGTGTGTGTGTGTGTGTGTGTGTGAGGAAGATTGCCCCTGAACTACATCTATGCCAGTCTTCCTCTATTTCATATGTGGGATGCCACTACAGCATGGCTTGATGAGCAGTGTGTAGGTCTGTGCCTGGGATCCAAACCTGCAAACCCCAGGCTGCTGAAGCAGAGCATGTGAACTTAATGACTACACCACTGGGCTGGCCCCTAGACAGTTTTATTATAATTTGTCCTAGAGAAGATATTTTTGGGTTGAAACTATTTGGGCTCCTATAAGCTTAATGAACTTGGAAGTTCATTAAATCCATCTGAGGATTTGGGAAGTTATTATCCAGTATTTCTATGTGTATAAGCTTTCTGCCCCTTTCTCTCCCTTTTCTTTTGAGTCTCCAATAATGCATAGATAGTTTCTTTTAATTGTATCCAATAATTCACTTTGGCTTTCTTCGCTCTTTTTCATTTTTTTTTCTTTTTGCCCTCTGAAGGGATAATTTCAATTGACGTGGGGTTTTTTTTAATGATTTTTATTTTATTTTATTGAGGTCACAATAGTTTGTAACATTGTGAAATTTCAGTTGTACATTATTATTTGTCAGTCACCATATATATGTGCCCCTTTACGCCTTATTCCCACCCCACAACCCTCTTTCCCTCTGGTAACCACTAATCTGTTCTCTTTATCCATGTATTTGCTTATCTTCCACCTATGAGTCAAATCATATGGTGTTTGTCTTTCTCTGTCAGGCTTATTTCACTTAAAAAAATACCCTCAAGGTCCATCCATGTTCTTGCGAATGGGACAATTTTGTCCTTTTTATGGCTGAGTAGTATTCCTTTCTATGTATATGCCACATCTTCTTTAACAATTCATCAGTTGATGGGTACTTGGGTTGCTTCCACGTTTTGGCTATTGTGAGTAATGTTGCAATGAACATAGGGGTGCATAAGTCTCTTTGAAGTTTTGCTTTCAATTTCTTTGGATAAATACCCAGTAGTGGGATAGGTTGTTCATATGGTATTTCTATTTTTAATTTTTTGAGAAATCTCCATACTGTTTTCCATAGTGACTGCACCAGTTTTCATTCCCAGCAGCAGTGTATGAGCATACCCTTTGCTCCACATCCTCTCTGACATTTGTAATTTTTTGTCTTGGTGATTATAGCCATTCTAACGGGTGTAAGGTCATATCTAAGTGTAGTTTTGATTTGCATTTCCCTGATGATTAGAGATGTTGAACATCTTTTCATGTGTCTGTTGGCCATCTGTATATCTTCTTTGGGAAAATGTCTGCTCATATCCTCTGCCCACTTTTTAATCAGTTGTTTTTTTTGTAGTTCAGTTCTGTGAGTTTTTATGTATTCTGGAGATTAACCCCTTGTTGGATATATGATTTGCAAATATTTTCTCCCAGATGGTGAGTTGTCTTCATTTTGTTCCTGGTTTCCTTTGCATTGCAGAAGCTCTTTAGTCTGATGAAGTCCCACTTGTTTATTCTTTCTTTTGTTTCCCTTGTCCGAGTAGACATAGTATTCGAAAAGATGCTTCTAAGACTGATGTCAAAGGGTGTACTGCCTATATTTTCTTCTAGTAGTTTTATGTTTTCATGTCTTACCTTCAAGTCTTTGATCCATTTTGAGTTAATTTTTGTGTATGGCAAAAGATAATGGTCCACTTTCATTCTTTTGCATGTGGTTGTTCAGTTTCCCCAACACCATTTATTGGAGAGACTATCTTTTCTCTATTGTATGTTCTTAGCACCTTTGTCAAAGATTAGCTGTCTGTATGTATGGTGAAAGATAATGGTCTATTTTCATTCTTTTGCAAGTGGTTGTCCAGTTTTCCTGCCATCGTTTTTCCCAACACCATTTATTGAAGAGATTTTCCTTCAATGCAAGAGATTGTATGTTTTTACCTCCTTTATTGAAGATTAGGTGTCCATTGATGTGTGATTTTATTTCTGGGCTTTCAATTCTGTTCCATTGATCTGTGTGTCTGTTTTTGTACCTGTGCTATGCTGTTTTGATTACTGTAGCTTTGTAGTATATTTTGAAGTCAGAGATTGTGATGTCTCCAACTTTGTTTTTTTTCTCAGGATTGCTTTAGCTATTTGTTGCCCCATATGAATTTTAGGATTCTTTATTCTGTTTCCACAAAGAATAGCATGGGGATTCTGATTGGGATTGCATTGAATTTGTAGATTGCTTTAGGGAGTATGGACATTTTAACTGTGTGTATTCTTCCAATTCATGTTCATGGAATAACTTTCCATTTCTTTATGTATCATTGATTTCTTTCAGTAATGTCTTATAGTTTTCCTTGAATACATCTTTCACCTCGTTGGTTAAATTTATTCCTAGATATGTTATTCTTTTTGTTGAGATTGTAAATTGGATTGTATTCTTGACTTCTGTTTCTGTTAGTTCATTATGAGAATATACAAATGCAACTGATTTTTGTAAGTTGATTTTGTACCCTGCAACTTTTCTGTAGTTGTTGATTATTTCTGATAATTTTAAGATGGATTCTTTAGGGTTTTCTACATATAAAATCATGTCATCTGCAAACAGCAAGAATTTCTCTTTTTCTTTGCCAGTTTGGATACCTTTTATTTCTTTTTCTTGACTCATTGCTTGGGCCAAAACCTCCAGTACTATGTTGAATAAGAGTGGTGAGAGTGGGCACCCTTGTCTTCTTCCTGTTCTCAGAGGGATGGCTTTCAGTTTTTTCCCATTGAGTATGATGTTGGTTGTGGGTTTGCCATGTATGGCCTTTATTATATTGAGGTAGTTTCCTTCTATACCCATTTTATTGAGAGTTTTTATCATAATTGTGTGTTAGATCTTGTCAAATTCTTTCTCAGTATCTATTAAGATGATCATTTTTTTTACTCCTCATTTTTTGAGAAGACATCTTGTCCTGGACTTTTGTTTTTTGGGTGGTTTTTGATTATTGTTTCACTCTCTTTACTTGTGATTGGTCTATTCATATTCTCTCTTTCTTCTTGATTCAGTTTTGGGAGGTTGTGTGAGTCTAAGAATTTATCCGTTTCTTCTAGATTGTCCAATTTGTTGACATATGGATTTTATGGTATTCTCTTATAATCCTTTGTATTTCTGTTGTAATGTCTCCTCTTTCATTTCTAATTTTATTTATTTGAGCCTTCTCTCTTTTTTTCTTAGTGAGTCTGGGTAAGGGTTTGTCATTTTGTTTATCTTCTCAGAGAGCCACCTCTTAGTTTCATTGATCCTTTCTACTGTTTTTTTGGTTTCAATTTCATTTATTTCTGCTCTAATTTTTCTTATTTCTCTCCTTCTGCTCATCTTGGCCTTTGTTTGTTCTTCTTTTTATAATTCTGTTAGGTGTAGTTTAAGATTGCTTAGCTGAGATTTTTCTTGCTTGCTAAGGGAGCCTGTGTTGCTATGAATTCCCCCCTTAGGATCACTTTTGCTGCATCCTATGTAAGTTCGTATATTGTAATTTTATTTTCATTTGTCTCCGGGTATTTTTTTATTTCTTCTTTAATGTCTTCAGTGATCTTTTGGTTGTTCAGTAGCATGTTATTTAGTCTCTACATATTTGTTGCTTTCCTAGCTTTTTTCTTGTAGTTGATTTCTAGTTTCATAGTATCATTGTCAGAAAAGATACTCGACATGAGTCCTGTCTTCCTAAATTTATTGAGGCTTGCCTTGTTTCCTAACATATGGTCTGTCTCTGAGTGTGTTCCATTTGCACTTGAGAGGAATGTGTATTCTGCTGTTTGTGGGTGGAGTGTTCTATATACATCTATTAAGTCCATCTGGTCTAGTTTTTTGTTTAATTCCACTATTTCTTGTTGACTTTCTGTCTAGATGATCTACCCATTGATGTAAGTTGGGTGTTCAGGTCCCCTAATATTATTGTGCTGTTGTTAATATCTACTTTTAGGTCTGTTAATAGTTGCTTTACCTACTTTGGTGCTCGTGTGGTAGGTGCATATATATGTATAAGTGTTATTTCCTCTTGGTGGAGTATCTCTTTTATCATTATGTACTGCCCCTCTTTGTTACTCATTGCCTTTTTTATCTTCTAGTCTACTTTATCTGATATAAGGATGGCAACACCTGCTTTCTTTTGTTTGCCATTAGCTTGGAATATCATCTTCCACCCCCTCACTCTGAGTCTATCTTTACAGCTGAGATATGTTTCCTGGAGGCAGCACATTGTTGGGGCTTCTTTTTTAACCCATCCCACATCTGTGTCTTTTTATTGGAGTATTCAATCCATTTACATTTAGAGTGATTATTGATATATGAGGGCTTAATACTGCCATTTTATCACTTGTTTTCTTGTTGTTCTATATTTCCCTTGATTCTTGTCCTGTGTATTTCAGACTGCCAATTCAGTTGGGTGGTTCTCTATGATGGTTTTCTCAGTTTTCTCTGTATTTATCATTTGTGTCTCTGTTCTGATTATTTGTCTAGTGTTTACCATGAGGTTTATATAAAAGATCTCCTAGGTGAGATAGTCCATTTTCTGATAGCCTCTTATTTCCTTAGTCTAAGCAGGCCCCATCCCTTTCCTCTTCCCCTAAGTTATTGTCACAACTTATTCCATTTTGTGTTATGAGTTTCTGGTTAAAATGAAGTGATTGTAGTTATTCTTGATGTTTTCCTTCCTTTTGTATAATTAAGTGTTTGCTAAGCTGTTCTGATAGAGATCTGCAATTTTCTGATTTTGTCTACCTATTTATCTCCTTGCTCAAGTCTTTCTAAACCCTTTCTTTTTTTTTCAGATATAAGGACCTTCTTGATCACTTCTTGTGTGTTTAGGGGGGGACTTGTCGCAATGAACTCCTACAGCTTTTGGTTATCTGGGAAAGTTTTTATTTCTCCATCATATCTGAAGGATATTTTTGCTGAGTAGAGTGTTCTTTCCTGAAGGTTTTTGTCATTCAGAACTTTGAATATATCATTCCACTCTCTCCTAGCCTGTAAGGTTTCTGCTAAGAAATCCACTGAATGGCTGATAGGGGATCCTTTGTATGTTATTTTCTTCTGCCTTGCTGCCCTCAATATTTTTTCTTTGTCATTGACTTTTGTCAGTTTTGCTAATACATGCCTTGGAGAAGATCCATTTACATTGATGAAATTAGGGGTTCTATTAGCTTCTTTTACTTGTAATTACAGCTTATTCCCCAGGTTTTGGAAGTTCTCAGCTATTATTCCTGTGAAAAAGCTCTCTGCTTTTTCAGCAAGAAACACCTTTTTCAGAAAGAAAAACTTTTCTCCCTCTGGAATATCTATAATTCTTATGTTGTTTGTCCTAATTGAGTTAGATACTTCTTGGAGAATTTCTTCATTTCTTTTTAGTCTTATTTCTGTCTCCTCCTCCCTCTGAAGCATTTGTATATTTCTGTTGTCTAAATTGCTGATTCCATCTGCCATAATGTCAGCTCTCTTATTTAAGGACTCCAGATTTTTCTTTATCTCATTCGTTATTTTTTTTTCATCTCCAACATTTCTGAATGCTTTTTTCTTTATAGTTTGTCTCTTTTGTGAAGAATTTCCTCTGTTCATTATTTTTATTCCTGATTTCATTGAACTGTCCCTCTGAGTTTTCTTGCAACTCATTGAGTTTTTTTTAGATTAGCTATTTTGAATTCTCTCTCATTTACATTGTAAATTTCTGTGCCTTCAGGTTTGATTTCTGGGTGTTTGTCTTTTTCCTTCTGGTGGGGAGTATTAATATACCTCTTCATACTATTTGATGGATTGGATTTATTCCTTTTCATAGTGGTATTATCTCATCATAGATTCCACCTACTGCCACTGGGTGGCTTGGGGAGCTGTGTATTATGGGTTTGCCATGATCCCTGGGAGCTGTGCCTGTCTGAGCCTGGGCCACTCCTTGGGTCCACAGTGGCATTGTGGGCTCTCCCACTGGACAGGAAAGGAAACACATGGGGGCTCAGGGCTGCTGCTACCTGTTCCCAGCATCCTTCTGAGATGCACTCCCACCTTCAGGGCCACTGTATTATATGGGTGTTCATAGCAGCCAGGAAATCCTTAGCTGGGGCGTGTAGAACCTCTACCACCTCTTTCTAGGTCACACTTGCCATTGTGCTTGGTGGGTGGGGCTTCCCTTTGGGGTCCAAGCCTGGGTCACTCCCTGGGTCTATGGTGGCACCATAGGCTCTCCCACCAGATGAGAAAGCAATCATGCAGGGGCTTAGGGCTGCTACCACCTGCTCTCACAGTCCTGCTGAGATGCACTCCCACCTTTGAGGCTGCAGCAGTGCTATGGGCATTAGTGGCAGCTGGGAAATTGTTCGCTCAGTTGCACAGATTCGCTGCTGCCTCTTCTTAAGTTGCACTAGCCATTGTGTTTGGTTGGCGGGGCCTTCCCCTGGGGTTTGAGCCTGGGCCACTCCCTGGGACTGTGTCAACACTGTGGGCTCTCACCCTGGATGGTAAAGCAATCACACAAGTGCTCAGGGCTGCCCTCACCTGTTCCTGCAGTTATGCTGAGGTTATCTTCTACCCTCAGGGCTGTAGTGGTACTATGGGTGCTCCAGCCGGGAGAGGAGTCGTACATGTGCACAGGGCTGCCAGTGGGCCGGAGAGTGGTCACCTGTCTCCACCACCTCACCAGGTGTAGTCCATCCACCTTCAGATGAATAGCTGCATGGGTCTCTCAGGGTTCCTTTTGTGCTGCATGGATATACACCATTGATCAATGAATGTCTATTTTGTTGTAATTCAAAGGGGGAGAGATAAAGGGAATAGCTCACTCCACCATGTTGCTGATGTCAAGAACCTGGAAATCACACAGCACACCTGGGGCCACACAGTAAGATTGCAGATAGAGAGAGAGTTCAATTGACTTATTTTTGAGTTCACTGATTCTTTCTTCTACTTGGTCAAGTCCATTGTTGAAGCTCTCTGTGGAATTCTTCAGTTTGGTCATTGCATCAGCCATTGGATTTCTGTTTGTTTGGGGTTTTTTAATGGTTTCTATTTCTTTGTTGAACTTCTGATTTTGTTCATGTATTGTTTTTCCAATTTTATTGAGTCATATGTCTGTTTTTCTCATAGTTCTCTGAATTTATTTAAGAGGATTATTCTGAATTCTTTGTCACTCAGTTCATAGATCTCCATCACTTTAGGTTCAGTCATTGGAGCATATTAGTTTCCTTTGATCCTGGAAGTTTACTTGATTCTTTGTGATATTTGTATCCTTGCATTGGTATCTGTGCATTTGAGGAAGCCATCTACCCTTCTAGCCTTTCTCAGCAGTTGTGTGGAGCTACTGATGTACTTCCTTGTCATGGCTGACTTTAGGATGTGCTGCACAGCTTCCTGGCATCCCAGGCTAGGCCTCCTGGTCATGAGGGGCTGGAGGTTATGCTTAGCAGTTGGGTTCAACCAGTAACTTGCTTCCTTGTGTGAGTGGGTCTCTAAGAATGAGTCAATGGCTAGGGACCCAAACCCAGCAGAACTGCCTGTTGAGTTTCCCAGCCGTAAAGGGCCCCTGGCTCAGCTCTGCAGGTGAGCAGAGTCATTGGTTGGCATCTGCTAAGGCACCACACCATCATGAACACAGAGTGCTTGTTGTTATGAACCTCTCTTTTCTTCACTGTCTTTGGCTAATCCCCCCACTGATCCCTATGAAACCTCCTGGTACTCATTCTGGAATGCTGGGGGATGTGGGTGTTCACCTTGGGATCTCCTTTCTCCACTGGAAAAACTGAATGCCAGGGGGAATCCCTTGTGTGATGCTGTGCCAGCCTGGGAGAAGGGCAATATGGTCAAATTGAAATTGCTCCTCTTATCTTTGTATTGCGGTTTTTCTCAGTTTTTGTGCTCCAAGGCTGTGCTTCAGCATCACCCCTGGGTTCTGTGCTCTTGACAGTGATATGTTTATGGATATTTACTAGTTCCTTTTTCTGTGAAGGGGACCAAAGTAGGAAAATACCTATTTCTCCATCTTGCTGACGTCACTCCTCCTTTTTTCTTGATCAATGTAGCTATAGGTTTATTAATTCCACTGTTTTCTTTAAAAACTCAGCTTTTAATTTCCTTGATTTTTCTTTATTGTTTTTTGATGTTTAACATTTCATTGGTGTACTCATTATTTCCTTCCTTATGGTTACTTTGGGTTTAATTTGCTCTCCTTTTTCATCCTTTTAAAGTAGAAGCTTAGATTATTGATTTTGGACCTCTTTTCTTTCATAAAATAAAGCCTTAAAGCTATAAATTTTGGGCCGGCCCCGTGGCTTTGTGGTTAAGTTCACACGCTCCACTGTGGCGGCCCAGGGTTTCACCAGTTCAGATCCTGGGTACAGACATGGCATCACTCGTCAGACCACGTTGAGGCAGCATCCCATATGCCACAACTAGAAGGACCTGCAACTAAGATCTACAACTATGTACCAGGGGGATTTGGGGAGATAAAATAGGAAAAAAATTAAAAAAAAGATTGGCAGTGGTTGTTAGCTCAGGTGCCAATCTTTAAAAAAAAAAAAAGCTATAAATTTCTTTCTAGGCCCTTCTTCAGCAGCATCTCACAAGATTTTTTATGCTGTATTTTCATTTTCATTCAGTTAATATATATGTTTTTGTGGTTTCTTCTTTGATTGTGAGCAGATAATATACTCTCTGATTTTGATCTTTCTTTGTTGATATTGCTTTATTGTCCATCATATTTTATATCTTGGTGAATGTATCTTGCACCCTTGAAAAGAAAATGTTTTCTGGTGTTGGTTTTGAGTGGAATGTTGTAGTATTGTCAGTTAGATACATTTGATTGATAATGTTGTTCAAGTCTTTATTCTTACAGTGTTTCTTACAGTTGATCTATCAACTGCTAATAGAGAAGCTTTAAAAATCTCCAAATATATGTGTAGATTTCTCTATTTCTCCTTTCATTTCTATCAGTTTTACTTCATATATTTTGAAGTTTTCTAATTAAGAGCATTCACATTTAGGATTATATAATTTATTTATCTATTGAAGTATAGTTGAAATACAATACTGTATTAGTTTCAGGTGTACACAGTGATTTGACATTTATGTACCTTATGAAATGATCACCCTGACAAGACTAGTAATCATCTGTCATCATAAAAAATTATTACAATATTGTTGACTATATTCCCTATGCTGTATATTACATCCCCTTGACTTATTTATTTTGTGACTAGAAGTCTGTACTTCTTAATCCCCTTCATCTATTTTGCCCTTCCTCCCACCCTTCTCCCCTCTGGCAACCACCAGTTTGTTCTTTTTATCTATGAGTCTGTTTCTGTTTGTTTTATTTGTTTGTTTTATTTTGTTTTAGATTCCACATATAAGTGAAATTATATGGTATTCTTTCTCTGTCTGACTTATTTTACTACATTGAGGATTATTATGTCTTCTTGGTGAATCAACCCTTTAACATTATGAAATGTCCCTTTTTATCCTTAGCAATATTGCTTGTTCTGAAATCTATTTTGTCTCTTCAATAATTAATATAGCAACTCCAGCTTTCACCTTATTGTTTACATGGTATATCCTTTCTTATCCTTTTACTATGAACTTACCTTTGTGTTCATGTTTAAAGTGGGTTTCTTTTGGACATATTATAGTTGAGTTTTGCTTTTTTTATATACTCTGACAATTTACATCTTTTAATTGTTTTGTTTTGTCCACTTACATTTAATGTAATTATTGATAAACTTGGTTTTGTTCACTAATCTTCTGTTTATTTTCTAGTTTTTCCTGTCTAGTTTTGTTTCGTTTTTCTCTCAATTAACTGAATATTTTTAAAATGTCATTTTATCTTCATTATTGGCTTATTTCCTATAACTGATTGGCTTATTTATTTTTACTTGTTCTGTGATTTACAATGTGGATCTTTAATTTATCACAATTTACGTTCAAATAAAATTGTTGCGCTTTTCCTGTAGTATATTATACTTCCTTTTCCTTCCTCCTGTCTTTTGGTTATTGTTGTCATAGATTTTACTTCTTCATATATTGTAAATCCTACATGCCCTTGTCATAATTTTTGCTTTAGACAGTCAATTATCTTTTACAGAGATTTAAAAATAAGAAATAATGTATTTTATACTTGAACACATTTTTACCATTTCAAGTGCTTTTTTTTATTCCTTCAAATAGATCCAAGTTTTCATCTATTATGTTCCTTCTGCCTGAAAAACTTCCATTAGTATTTCTTACAATGAAGTTTTTCTGGTAACTTATTCACTTAACTTTTATTTGTCTGAAAATATTTTATTTTGTCTTTACTTTTGAAAGATATTTCATTAGATTAAAATTCTCCAGTGGCAGTTTTTTTGAGCAAGGTATGCGAAATGTAAAAGAACATGATGCATCATGATGACTACATGGAGTTTAATGATGCTGGATGGTGAAATGCTGAAACAAGAAATTGCAAGATGAAACTGTTGAGGTAGACAAGAAGTAGGTGAATGAGGGCTTTACATACATATTAAGGAACTTGCATGTTATATCGTAGGACAGTGGAAAGTCACCAAGTGATTTTGAACAGAGATGGCTTGACCAGATTTTTGTTTCAGATAAGTCACTGTAGAAGCTGCATGGGATGTGACTTTCATACAGGAAGCCATGCTGTTGCAGTTGTCCAAATTAATACTACTAATATTAATTGGGGGGGTTATTGCCATATTCCAGAAGTGTGTTAATAACAGTGAATGCACACAATAATAAATATTTTTCCTATTATACAGATGAATTAACTGAGACACAGAGAAATTAACAGGTTAAGCCAGGGTTGAAAGCAAATCCTCTAACTCTATGATGGCTCCTGAATCTTTCCACTATACAAGTTAGAGATAATAAGGGCTAATGGCATCTGGATGGATTAAAGACGTATTGAGAAGATAAAATTAGCAGAGTTTGATGCTTAATTGATTGTGAGTGATGACAGAGCCAAAGTTAAAAATTGCTCTCGTATTTCTACCTTAGTGAATGAGACTGATGACACATTAGTACCACCCACTGAAATAAGTAGAACCAGTTTAATTGAAGAAGTAATGAGTTCACTTTTTGATATATTTAGTTTGAGGTGCCTCTAGGACATCCAGGTGGAACTGTACAGAAGGTGATTTTATGTACAAGTTTAAAATTAATAAGATAGGTGTGGGTTGAATATTAATTTTGGGAGTCATTTATAAACATAATTTCCTAGAGAACTAGTGTAAAGTAAAAAGAGCAGAGGGCTCAGACATGTGTACATAATATCTGGTAAAAATTTAAAGTTTAAGATTTGGTAGTGCTATTCAAATTGCTTTACGTCCCAAGTTCTGTTTTTTATAAAATGTTTGTCATTATATAATAGCTATCACTAAGCAATTATGCACATAATAAAGCATATTGAATCAAGATGGTAAAGTTAAGATATATTTAGATGTGATACTTGAATTTAAGAACTCTAAATCATGAAAGACAATTTTAGGATAAATAGATTAATATTTATCTTTTTTCACAATAATAAACTTATCAAATTATCATGCTAAAAGATATTTCAGCATGAAAATGTGAATAAATTTAAGATAATTATGAGTCCTCTACTCTTTTAAGTCCTCTCTTCTTGAGAGAAAAGAGCATCACTTATTGATTTTTGCATCCCTAGTGTCTACTATATACTCAGTCTTTGTCTGCGAACAATAGTTCTTTAAATACTAAATCCCAAAGGGATGGAACTTCAAGATTAGTCTCTGCATACTTAACCTTTTGAATTAGTGCCGTATGTACTTTCGATGCTACTGTGGATATTGAATTCTGAACTTATATAGAAAATATCTTAAACTTATATGACATTAAAATAATACAGCACATGTATTCATTTTTTTAAACACGGGAAATTGATAAAGTAATTATTGAAATCTTTCATCTTTACAGCAATGTTCCCTTTTGTCTGACATCAAGCATGAGAAATGTCTGTAACTTAAATGTTGGGTCTAATAGATTTAGAAGTGTCTAATTTAATTTAAAATCAAATTTTGAACAAGATGTTTGAGTTTATGCCTTGGTATGTGTGTAGCAGAGTAATGGATTATGTAATGTCTGAAGTAGGGGAAAACCCACAATATTACTTTTCAACTCAGCACTTTCTAATATTTACTTAGATTGTTTTAATTTTTGCTTGATATTTACATTAGGCACTAAATACACAATATAATACTTCTTGTAATTAATCTATAAGTATGTAATATATGTTTATGTATGCAGTTTTTTATATAATACATATATAATTATATTTATACATAATAAAAACAAAAATTACCATTTACCCTTTTCTCTCATGATGCCATCTTCTTCAGACAGTCATGTTTAACATGTACATTTCTAGTCTGTACATTCACATATATAAATTTGTTTGTTTTTATGGAAATAAGATGTTTCTATATGCTTTGTTTTTTAAATTTAATGTTGTATTTCTCTATATTTATGAACTCCATTTTGTACCTTTTGTTTATCTATTCCCACTTTGTATTTATTTGTTTTTTGTTGAGGAAGATTCACCCTAAGCTAACATCTGCTGCCAATCTTCCTATCTTTTATGTGAGCTGCCACCATAACATGGCTATTGACAGACAAGTAGTGTAGGTCTGTGCCTGGGAACCAAACCCGGGTCACCAAAGTGGAGCATGCTGAACTTAACCACGAAGCCACTGGGACTGTCCCGATTCCCATTTTAGTTACTGTAGCTTCATAATGTGTTTGACACCAGGTAAGACATTGTTTCACCTTTTCAAGATTTTTTCATCATTTTTGTACATTTCTCTCCCAAATGAACATGAGAAATATTTTTGTTTCATAAAAATATGTATTGGGATTTTGATGTGAGCTCATTGAATTTATAGATAAGAACATAATATTTCTTTCCATTTAGTAAGGTTTTTATTATATCCATCAGTGTAGATTTTTTTCTTCATAGAGTCTTTTTTTAATATCTAGATTTTTTTATTATTGCTAACTTGTAAATGGGATCTTTTTTCATTATATTTTCTAATTCACTATTGTTGGAGCCATAAAAACCTTTATTATTTTTTCTTTTTGATGAGGAAGATTGGCCCTCAGCCAACATCTGTTGCCAATCTTCCTCAATTTTTTGTATATGGGGCACCATGACAGCATGGCTTGATGAACAGTGTATAGATCCACACCTGAGATCTAAACTTGTGAACCCCAGGTCACCAAAGCAGAGCATGTGAACGTAACCACTATGCCACTGGGCCAGCCCCAACCATTAATTGTTTCAATGTTGATCTTATATCTGGCTACTTTAACATTTTTATTAGTTTCAGCAGTGTGTTTTGAATTTTCTATGCAGACAATTATAATTTCTTCAAATAATTCATACTTTGTCTCTTTCTTTCCAATATCTACCTCTAGATTTACTTATTTATGTATCTTGTTTTGGCTAGGGTGTCCAATAAAATCTTAGATAGTATTGGTAATAGTGGGTGCCCTTTCTCAGTCTTGACTTTAGTAGAAAAGCTTCTAATATTTTATCAGTAAACATAATATTGTTTCCTCTTATTTCTATGTTTTAAAGTTAATCTTTGTAAATTTGTAATGGGTATTGAATTTTATCAATTTTTCTTTGATCTGCTGAGATGAAACTGCCTAGACTCAAATCCTGATTCTGCTGCTTACCAGTTTTATGACCTTGAAGTTACTTAACTTTATGCATTGGTTTCCGTAGCTGTAAACTGGGAAATTGTGATAAATTAAAAAAGTTATTATTTATAAAGTATTTAGAACAGTACCTGGCTCCTTGTAAGCACTATATAAGAGTTTCCCATTATTATTTTTTCTTTAATTTTTAAATATATAGTTAATATATATTTGTTGATATATAGTGATTTACGTAATAGACTTCTTAAAGTTGAGCTATCCTTACATTCTTAGAATAACCCTTGCTTGATCATGAATAGTATTTTTTTGATAAGTTGTTATATTCAATGGCTAATATTTTATTTAGGATTTCTGAATTTATGTTCCTAAATTAAATTGACCAGGAGGTTTGTGTGTGTGTGTGTGTTGTTTCATCCAGTTTTGGTATTGTGGTTTGTCTAGTCTCATAGATTGACTGAATTTATTTCTTAACCTGATCATTCAAGGTTCAAGTTTAGTGAGAACATGAACCGAAATGTTTCTTTAATATTGTTTCTTGGTTTTTGTTTCATATTTTGTAGAACACTGAATAATATCAGTAGTAGTTTTGGAAATTTTTCTCACATTACTATGTTATGGAAACCAATAGAAAAATTTAGTCTTTTGGTGGAATAAAGAGGTTCTTTCTCAGGTCTTAAGCTTGTTAAGATTCAACTTTTATGAATTAATTTTTTAAAACCCTCTCTTATTGAAGACAATTATAATTTATTCTCCAGTTGAGAAAATTTTTCCTTTACTGTAAGAATCAAGAAATAGTAATTTCATTAATATATCCTAATTCTTCTGTTATTCTATTGCAGTTATAAAAACATATAGCTTGGGGGCCGGCTCCATGGCCGAGTGGTTAAGTTCGCGGGCTCTGCTGCGGCGGCCCAGGGTTCGGATCCTGGGCACGGACATGGCGCCGCTCGTCAGGCCACGTTGAGGTGGCATCCCACATCCCACAACTAGAAGGACCTGCAACTAAGATATACAACTATGTACGGGGGGGTTTGGGGAGATAAAGCAGAAAAAAAAAAAAAAGATTGGCAACAGTTGTTAGCTCAGGTGCCAATCTTTTAAAAAAATATATATAGCTTAAGTAAATTAGAAAATATTTCATGACTTTGATAAAAGTGATTTATTGCCATCATAGACTACAATATTTTAATTATGAAGCTTGAAATATCATGAATCTAGTCATTGTGATTTAATTTTTCTCATCTTTCATAAAAATTATTTCTAAGTTTAACATTACGCAATTCTAAAGTCAGTAGTCTTAATTAGAATTCTGTGATCAACAAAAATAAAACACTTTTGGGGCCAGCCATGTGGCTGAGTGGTTAAAGTTCCATGTGCTCCACTTTGACAGCCCGGGTTCACGAGTTCAGATCTGGGTGCGGAGCTGCTCCACTCATCAGCCATGCTATGGAGGCATCCCACGTACAAAATAGAGGAAGATGGGCAACAGACGTTAGCTCAGGGTGAATCTTCCTCACCAAAAAAAACCACAACAAACCAATTTTTAACACATCTTATTACATGCAAAAGAGAAGTTGAATAAATGGAGGTTAGAAGAAGGGATAGACAACATCCGAGTTATATTAACTTTGGTTTCACATCCTGAAGAGAACTCTTATTGTAAACATTTCTTTTTCATTATTTGAGTAAGTGCAAAATTGTTGTTCTTTTTATCAAAGATCAGTTGACTATATTTATGTGAGTTTGTTTCTGGGTTCTTTATTCTGTTCTCTTTATCTGTGTTTCTGTTCTTTTGCCAATAACCACACTGTCCTGATTACTGTAGCTTTATTATAAGTATTAAAATTGCTAGTGTGAGTCTTCAAACTTTGATTTTTCTTCGATAGTCTGTTGGCTATGCTGGGTCTTTTGCTTTTCCATATAAACATTAGAATCAGTTTTTTGATATCTGCAAAAATAGCTTGCTGGGATTTTGTTTGGGATTTCATTGAATCTAGAGATCAAATTGGGAAGAATTGACATCCTAACAGTATTGAGTCTTCCAATTCACAAACAGAATATCTCTCCATATATTTAGATCTTTGATTTGTTTTATCAGAATTTTGTAATTTTCTGTATATAGATCCTGCAGTTATTTTTTTAAATATATAGCGAAGTATTTAATTTTTTGGTGCTATTGTAAATGGTATTATGTTTTAAACTTCTGATTCCAGTTTCTCTTTGCTGTATATGAAGAAGCAACTGACTTTTTTACATTAACCTCACATTCTGCAACTTTACTATACTTTCTACTTAGTTCCAGGAATTTTTTTGGTCTGATATTTTCTACAGAGATAATCGTGTCATCTGTGAACAAAGACAATTTTATTTCTTCTTTCCCAATCTCTATTCCTTTCTACTTATTTATTTTTGTCTTACTGCACTAGCTAAGATTTCCAGTATGATGTTGAATAGGTATGAATAGGTGAAAGAACACCCTTTGTTTGAAAGTTATCAGTGTTAGGGTGAGAGTGTCTAGTTTCTCACCATTAAATATGATGCCTGTAGGTGTTCTTTAATAGATATTATTTATCAAGTTGAAGAAGTTGCCTTCTATGTCTTGCTTGCTGAGAGCTTTTATCATGAATAGGAGTTGGATTTTAGCAAATGGTTTTTCTGCATCAATTGATATAATTATATGATTTTTTAAAGTTAGCCTGTTGATGTGATGGAAAACATTGGTTGATTTTCAAATGTTAAACCAGTCTTGGATACCTGAAATAAAACCCAAATGGTCATGGTGTATAGGTCTCTTTATAATTGTTGGATTTGATTTGCTGACATTTTGTTGAAGATAGTTTCATGATAATATTAGTCTTTATTTTCCTTTCTTGTAATATTTTTATCTGATTTTTGTATTAGGGTAATGCTGGCTTCACAGAATGAGTTAGGAAGTGTTCCCTCTGCCTCTCTTTTCTGGAAAATATTGTGGAAAATTGGTATAGTTTCTTCCTCAAATATTTGATTGAATTCACCATGAAATCGTCTTGGCCTGGTGTTTTCTATTTTGAAAGGTTATTAATTAGTGATTCAATTATTTTATATACATGCCTATTCAGATTATAAATTTCTCTTTGTGTGAGTTTTGGTAGTTTATGTCTTTCAGGAATTGGTCCGTTTCAGCTAAGTTATCAAATTTGTTAACATAGAGTTGTTCATAGTCGTCCTTTTTTATTATTTTTAAATATCCAAGGGATCAGTAGTGATGACCCATCTTTCTGATGTTGGTAATCTGTGTCTTCTCTCTGTTTTAGTTGGTTAGCTTGACTAGAGATTTATCAATTTTATTGATCTTTTCAACAAATCAGCTTTGGTTTCTTTATTGTTTTCAATTTCTTCAATTTCTGCTCTAATTTTTATTATTTCTTCTCTTCTATTTGTTTTAGGCTTCAGTGCTCTTCTTTCTTTAGTTCTCTAAGTGGAAACATAGATGATTGATTTTTAATCTTTCTTATTTTCGAATATATGCATTCAATGCTATGAATTTCCCCCTAAGCACTGCTTTTGCTGCATTCCACAAATTTTGATAAGTTGTATTTTCATTTTCATCTAGTGCAAAATAGTTTTAAATTTTTCCTGAAACTTCTTTGACACATGTTATTTGGAAATGTGTTCTTTGATCTCCAAGTATTTTAAGATTTGCCAACTATCTTTATGTTACTGATTTCTAGCTTAATTCCATTGTGATCTAAGAATATATTTTGCATGATTCCTATTCTTTTAAACTTGTTAAGGTATGTTTTATGGCTTATAATATGGTCTATCTTGGTGAGTATTCCTTGAAAGCTTGAGAAAAATATATATTCTGCAGTCATTGGATGGAGTATTCTATAAATGTCATTTGGATGAAATTGCTTGATAGTGCTGTTGAGGTCAACAATATCCTTACTGGTTTTTTTTTTCCTGTGTGATCTATCAATTACTGAAGAAAATGTGTGGAAGTCTCCAACTATAATAGTGGATTTGTGTATTTCCCTATGCATTTCTGTCAGTTTTTGACTCAAATGTTTTGACACTTTCTTGTTAAATGCATGCACACTGCGGATTTTTGTCTTGTTGGAGAATTGACCCTTTTATCATTATGTAATGTTATTCTTTATCCCTGAGAATTTTCCTTTTTCTGAATTGTATTTTGTCTGAAATTAATATAGCTACTCCAACTTTCTTTTGATTTGTGTTAGCATGGTATATCTTTCTCCATCCATCCCTTACTTTTAACCTAGCTGGGTCTTTATATTTATAGTAGATTTCTTATGTTTAACATATAGTTGGGTCTTGTTTTTATTCACTGTGACAATCTTTGTCTTTTAATTGACGTATTTAGATCATTCATGTTTAAAGTGATTATTAATATAGTTGGATTAATATGTACCATGTATGTAACTGTTTTTTATTTGTTGCACTTTGTTTCTTTTTCTCTCTTCTTTAGTTTTAAGCATTGTATATGATTCCATTTTATCTGTTCTCATAGCTTATCAATTATATTTCTTTTAAAAAATTTTAATGATTGCTCTTGAGTTTTAATATAAGAATTTCATATGAAATATACTTAGTAATATACATAACTATATAAAATTTGTATATAAATACATAAAAATCTATAAATTTATCTATATATTTATAAACTTACATATATGTTATAATAATCACCTTCAAATAATGGTATCCTGCCTCGTATGTAGTACAGGTACCTTATAACAGCATACTTTCAATTCCCCATTCCTGACCCTTATGACATTGCTGTCCTTCATTTCACTTGGCCATTTACTATAATCATCAAAATATTGTTACTATTATTACCTTTAACAAACAGTAATCTTTTGTATTAATTAAGAATAAGAAAAATAGATTTTAATTTTGTTTCATTTA
The DNA here is from genome assembly GCF_021613505.1 of Equus quagga. NCBI lineage: Eukaryota > Metazoa > Chordata > Mammalia > Perissodactyla > Equidae > Equus > Equus quagga. Next base: position 71,919,507 of record NC_060275.1, read on the forward strand.
CCTTTTCTGATGCCCTTCTTTTCTGTATGTAGATTCACATTTCTGATCTATGTCATTTCCCTTTTCCTGAAGAACTTTTAGTATTTCTTGCAGTGCAGATCTTGTTGATAACAAATTTCCTCAGTTTTGTTTGTTTGAGAAAATATTTATATATCCTTCACTTTTGAAGAATACTTTTACTGGATATAGAATCTGCAAGGTTTCTGATCAGAAATTGCTATAATTCCTACCCTTGTTACTTGATAGGTAAGGTGGGTTTTTTTCCCTCTGGCTCTTTTCAAGATTTTCTCTGTGTCTTTCATCTTCTGTAGTTTCAATATGATATCCATAGGTGTAGATTTGTTAGTATTTATTCTTTTTGATATTCTCTGAATTTCCTGGGTCTGTGGTTTGGTGTCTGTCATTAATTTTGGAAAATACTTGGCCGTTATTACTTCAAATATTTATTCTGCTCCATTCTCTCTTTCTTCTAGTTCTGGTATTCAAAATACATGTATGTTACACCTTCAGATATTGATCCAGAAATAACTGATGCTCTGTTCTGTTTTGTGGGGTTTTTTTAAATTTTCATTCTTTTTAATCTCTGCATTTCAGTTTGGGAAGCTTCTGTTGGCCCATTGTCAAGCTCACAGATTCTTTCCTCAGTGAGTCCAGTCTACTGATGAGACTATCTAAGGCATTCTTTTTTTCTATTACAGTGTTTTTGATTTCTAGAATTTCCTTTTTATTCTTTCTTAGACTTTTTATCTTTCTGCCTGCATTACCTATCTGCTATTGCATATTGTCTACTTTTTCCATTAGAACCCTTAATGTATTAATCATAATTATTTTAAGTTCCCTTTTTGTTAATTCCAAAATTTGTGTCTTATTTGAGCCTAGCTTTGATACTTGTTTTGTCCCTTTTAACTGTGTTTTGCATGCCTTGCCATTTTCAAAGCCAGACATGATGTATTGGGTAATAGGGACTCAGGTAAATAGTCCTTTAATGTAAGATAATAGACATTCTATCAATAACTGTTAATGAGTGAATGAATGATGAATGTATTGCGAGGTCTTACTCTAAAATGAAACTTGTGGTTCTTTTAAGGCTTTATACCCTTTGGAAGAAGCAGATGAACTTATTTTTTTCTGGTATGAAAACATCTTTAGTCAATGGAGTATGACTGAAGCATTTAATTGTCAGTTGATTAAGCTTCAGAGCCATATAGTGCCATTGTTACTTGCCCAAACTAATAATACCATGCATGGCAATGCTGTTTTCTTATTTCTCCCCATTTATATTAGATTTTGTTGATCTATTATAAAATTTTTATATTTTTCAAATTAGAACATATTGCTATTATTATTAAAATCGTACCCCATTATTGTCTTTTAATGAATATTACATTTGATCAGAACCAGTAAGATGCCAAAATTATGTTACCTATCTGTCCACACATACGCATACATGCACATGCATATAAACAGTTATATATTATGTATACAATATACATTTTCATATCTTGGCGGTCACATATGTAGCTAAAACAATAATAATACATAAATACTTTCCTTAGAAAAGTTATTATAGCAAAGTCTAACAATTAAATTATTTCAATAATTAAGCCTTTGCCATGATATGCACTAATGACAAAAAGTAGGTAAGACCAGTCAGGTAATTACTGCATCAAGTATCTGGAATTACAGAATAAAGTAAGTGTACATGTGTGTGTGTGTATGTTATAGAAGTAATAAACCTACTGAAGTAGAGGTTAGTCAGTATCAACTTTAGGAACTTTGATAAGGCATTCTCTTCATTTTGCTTGAAAATCAAAGAAATGAATTTGGAGGTAGACACTACAGTACTAATTAGTTGGTATGAATTTCAGCTGCTATAAACTAATTCAGTTACATTTTGCCCATAGGACAAGGAAGATTATAATGGCAAAAATTTCCTTGTTCCGGCTACCTTCCCTGTCTTTGCCTTGATTATTATACACGCAAACACAAATGCACACACATATACGCCATACCCAAAATCTTAATATATCTATAATAGCTTGTTTCCTCTGGTCCCTGGCATCTTTATAGTTAGATGAAAGGGAAAAAGTAGAAAGTAGTAGTAGAAAAGATGTAAATGTACTATAGTGATTTCATTAGCTCTGGAAACCTAACTTTCAACTCAGAAGTGTTTATAGTAAGTGGAACCTTGCTTATATAGGTATGGAAAGATTCTAGGTCCTAGATTCTGCTAGACACCCTCCTCATTAAATATCTTCCTAAATAAGTTCAGAATCTTGAGTTCACTTAGTTCAGTAAATTGTACATATAGTCCAAAAGTAGAATTGAGTTCCAAACTCTGTTTTAGAAAACACATGAGCAAATTGTAATAACCATCCTATTGGGTAACTATTAAATCTGAAAATGTTTGCCAGATGTGGGTATAGAAGTCTCTGAATGCATCCCTTAAATTTTGTCTTTGCTTTATTATAACAAGTGATTCATAGCCAAGATCAGTTGTGAATGAGAACAGATCAAAGAGATTACAAATGGAAAATAATTCCAAAGAAAGATGCCCATTTATTCCCTTGTATTTTTCTGCTACGTTGAGAAGGCTTAGTTTTGAGATTTTGTAGTTTTTGCTACTTATAATTGTCTCATCACTTTTTAAAGAGAAATTTAATCATATTAAAAACATTAGGAAACTATTTTTTAATTCTGTAATTTATATGTGTTATTTTTTTTGAAAAACTGAGTGATCATCTATTTAATTTTTTCCTTTAGTGGCAGAATTTAAAAGTACATGCTCTGTGTACTAGTGATTGTTTAACAAAATTCAAGATAGAGTTTAAAGTACCATGATTATGTAACAGAAACAAAGATGTTGACATATTAGGAACACGGTAAAATTAAGATTGCTTAGATACAAAAATTGCATTAAGCGTTTTAAGATTTTCCTTAGGTATACAGATCTTCTGTTTGGTTTGAAAACATCTGTTATGATTTTAAAAAGAAATCCAGACTAAATTCATATTAAATTTATACTCAGTAGTCTATATTTACTTTTTCATTCTTACAAATCTTCCAAAAGAACCAGTAAGAATTGCGTACTAAATTTGAGTAAGCTATTATTTTGTTTTACAAAATAGATTATATTATGTTATATTACTTTTGCAATGTTAAATGGTCATATATGGTGAAATGATGTAAAGTACAATCACAAATGAGCTTCCTCTTATATATCCTAAAAAATAAAAAGATATGGGAAATTCTCTTATCTCTCTCTCTATATATATATTTACCATATAGAACAAAATTTTTTTCTTAAATATAGTTTCAAAGGAAAACATTTCATTTGCTTAGAAAACTAATTTACTATAGAAAAATATTTGAGAAAAGTATATGTGTCAATAGATTGATGCATATGATAGATTCTCTCTGAGTTACAGAAGCTGAATTTAATGAATAACCTTTACTGCACAGTCTCTCAGTCTCTGTATAGCAACCACCTTGTTTCTGACTGGTGATGCTACATATTATGACCCAAACTCTCCCTTTCCCCCTTTTATTGCTTATTATATGATATTATATATTTTATTACATTATTCACCATTAAGGGAAGTATACATATATGATACTTCCCAAATTCTGTCTCTCATGGTTTATAGTTGATCAATAGATAGTCTCTCTCTGATGCACAATTTATTTGATTCCAGAGAATTACTGAGCACCTCCTGTATTTACCCTAACATAGAGTGCATTGTGGATACAGAGATGATGAAAACAAAGCTCCTATCCTGAAGGAACACATCTTTTTAATTCACTTTTCCCTTTTCCTACTCTTAATCAATTTTCCAACTCTTCGTCAATCACTTCAAGAACATCTTCTTCTAACTCCCATTCATGAACCAAAACAAAAAGCAAAACCACTGGGCTTGGTTGATGTAGTGTTTATAGTATATCTTTATGAAGGAAAATAAGAAAACATAAATTTTTAAATTTAGACGTTCTAGAATCAGAACCATTTACCTGTAGAACTTTTGATTATACTTACAAGTCCCCTTTAGAACTCCTTCAGTAACTCGCTTATCTTTCCCTTTAGGAAACCTGCTTTTCTTCAAGTGCTACTAATTCTACAGAAGAAATTAAAATATATGCCATTTTGTTTAATTCTTAATTCCAACAGTGTTGTCATATACTATTTTTCACTTCAGAGGCACAGATTTGGTCTATAAAATAGGTTAAATAGGCTTATGTGGGCTATCCTGGACATACTGTAATAATTTATACCATTATTTCTAGAGTAAAATGTTTCAAGTGTCCAAAAATCAGCTTTAAAATTTTAGAACTAAGTCAACTTAGAAAGCCAAGTTGGCTATCTTCTGTATTTGTCTGAGAGGAAAATTTAATTGCTAAGTTTTAGAACAAAGTATTCTTTATATATTCAGATACATGTAATTAATTATGTAGACATTTTCTTTTAAAATGTTTTACTTTGAAATACTCTGTGTGTGTGTGTTATAACAGACATCCATGTGCATACCACTCAGATTTAACAAATGTTAATATTGTCCCATATTTATTTTGGGGCTTTTATTGTTGTTATTTTCAAAGGGTCCCTGTGCCAATATCATGTTGTTTTAATTACCATAGTTTTATAACAGATATTGAAGTTCTCCCCTATTTCTTCAAAATCATCTTGGCTCTTTCTGACCCTCTGCTTTCCTATATTAATTTTGGAATCCTAGTGTCCATTTCCGTAAAAAATATCTGATAGGATTTTAATTAACCTTTTTATTAAAATGATATTGATAGGTTAACAGGCTATTTACATGATTCCTGAGTGTTTTCCCATGCACTGAATGAATACCTGCCCTCATATGGGGTGAAGTCCAGAACCTAGGTTGCATTTAGTGAGAGGGCCATCCAGGGAGAGTTGTACCCCAGAAAAGAGAAACCCTGCTCAGTAGGGTGAGTGATGAAATCAGGCTAAATGAATAGAGTGCCTTTTTTTTTTCCTTTAATGGCATAGTTGCAGTTCTTCAGATCCTATGTTAATTAAAATTGTGTTTAAAAATATTGTTTGCGCGTGAAAAAAAATGATTAGCAACCAGAGTTTCAAATTCATTATTTCCTACAGAAATTAAACTACTAAAGGTTTTGATCAAACCTGACAAAACAAACCTAATTGCATCATCTTTTACCTTTTAAGCAACACTTCACAGCTACTGTCCTCTCTTTCCCTTCATCCTTGACCCTGTATTTTTGCTTGGAGTACAATGCATAAGCATCAATAGTTCTTAAGAAAAGCACACAAAACCGTGAGTAAAATAACACTCTAATAAAGTAACTCAAACAAAGCAACTATGTGTTCCTATGCTACAGACATAAGCTTTTTTCCTCCTAGATTGGTCTAGTTCCCACTACCCTCTGCTGTATAACCAACAGGGCTCTATTTAAAGCAAATTATGTTAACTAATTAATTAAACACATTATATCCAATTCGCATTGTGAGAACTTTACTAGTTTAGTCTGGCAGCAGTGCTTAGGTAAAAATTCAGTCAGGAAATTGTTAACATCACGGAAGTCTTGTGGATAGCTGTAAGTGTGTATCCCAAAGAGTGGAGCATAACGGGGCCTGGGTTACTTACCCAGGACTTCAATACCCCACAGCCGAAGGGATCCCTGCTCAAAAAGAAGTAGAATACTGGCCAGGGTCTCAGTCTCAGGAGCAGAGGAAATAAACAAGGGATTCAGTTACTAAGACTCAGGAGTAAATTAGTGTCTTTTTTACAAGAAATAGGAGCAGAGCCCAACAAATACAATTACCTCAAAAGCTAGAACAGAACTGGACCAACAACATGCCTGCCATATTTTAATGCTGCTCCACAAAGCTATTGGCTTTAACCTCTTTAAATTTTCCCTAACAAGGAACAAAATTGGTCCCAGAGCCTCTGAGCAGTGTTGAACCTTCTTGTGTCTGTGAGTTATGTAACTCTAGTTAGGGTGATTGCAAGAATAAGGGGGGCAGAAAAATCGAAGTTCCTCAGTGAGTATGGAACTCCTGGCAGATTTTGTGGATCCCGTGCCTTACGTGAGAGTGTTTGTTAGCTCCACATTTTAACCTTGTGGGTCTTCTTAGCTTATCCAAGTTAAACCTCAGCTGATAGACTTTTCGTCCACTTCACCAAGCCTCTAAGCCTTCATCACCAATCATGAAACTCTGATTATATGCTAACTACTCTGAATAAAATTAAATCTAAAAAATACTTTCAGCTCAGTGAAATAACTAGGAAAAATGGATCCCTCTGTGAAGCCATACATAAGATTAAAGATTTATTGTTGATAGCCACTTTGAAAGACAGTTTGGCAGTTTCTTACAAAACTAAATATACTCTTACCACAGGATCCAACAATACCTAAACATGGAAATCAAATTATTACAGGTTTTAGAACAAAACAGAGAAGTAAATCCTCATGACATTAGGGTAAAGGAGGATTTTTTAAAAACGAGACATAAAGAACACTAACCGTGAAGTATATGATTGATCTATTTAACCATGTTAAAATTAGAAACTTAATTGAAAGGCATCATAAAATGAAAAGACAGGACCCACTGAAGGAAAGATGTCTGCAGCTGACATGTGGCTGATATGAGGAACTCCTACAAATTAAATATACAAAATAATTGAACATTTTACAAAAGAAGAAATCCAAACGGCCAATAAGCGTATAAAAAGATGTTTAGCCTGGCGCTGGCCCCGTGGCCGAGTGGTTAAATTCCCGCACTCCGCTGCAGGTGGCCCAGTGTTTCGTCGGTTCAAATCCTGGGCACGGACATGGCACTGCTCATCAAGCCACGCTGAGGCAGCGTCCCACATGCCACAACTAGAAGGACCCACAACGAAGAATACACAACTATGTACCGGGGGCTTTGGGGAGAAAAAGGAAAAAAATAAAATCTTTAAAAAAAAAAATGTTCAGCCTAATTAAACATCAGGAAAATGCAAATTATGTCCGCCATTTAACACAAATTTAATACAAATTTAAAAGTCTGACAATTCCAAATATGGGTGAAGATGTGGTGCAACTGGAATTTTAGTACACTACAAGGGAGAATGTAAATTGGTGTAACCCCTATGAAAAGCTGTTTGGCATTATCTAGTAAAGTTGAAATTTTACATAACGCATGACCCAACAATTTATTTGCTACATATATCCTAGAGCAGTGATTCTCAGATTGTGGTCCATGGACCCCTCGTATTCCTGAAGCACTTTCACACTGAAACTATTTTCATAATAATACCAAAACTTGATTTGCCTTTTTTTGTTAAATAACTGTGCTGATGTTTGCATTGGTTGTGCAAAAGCCATGGTGGTATCTTAGCATGAATCAAGGCAGCCATACTAGTAGTCATTGTATTTGTCACTGCCATGCCAGTTTCACTGAAGAATGTCCTTGATAAGGCAGAAAAATTATTAATTTTATTAAATCATGACCCTTAACTACATCTTTTAAAAAATATTCTGTGCAACAAAATTGATGTAAAGCCCTTTTTACTCCATATCTTAGTCTGATAGTTGTCACTTGTGCAATTCTTTGAGAAGAACTAGCTGCTTTTTTTCCTAGAACACAATTTTTATTTGCAAGAATGACTGAGAATCTATGAGCACTTAGGAGATGTTCAGTTGAAAAATGAACAGATGAGCACGTATTCAAGGAGAACAACTGACACTCTTTATTGCCAATGATAAAATTTGAGCTTTTGAGTAAAAATTAGAATTTAGAATAAACTTTATCTGTCATGAGCTTGACAGCTTCTAATACTTAAAGACTTTCTGATGAGATTGGTGATATTAATGAAACAGAATATAGAAAGATTATGGATATGGTTTCAGAATTCACATTGCAACTAACCTTTAAAAAATTAGTAGTCATCAAGTTTTATCATAGTGTCAAAAAAAATATACAGTTACCTGAAAGGGCTATTAAAATGTTCTTCCCTTTTCCAACTACATACTACTTTGAGGCCAAATTTTAATCATATGCTTGAACCAAAAGAAAATACCATAACAGATTGAATGAAGAAGCAGATATGAAAATCCAGGTGTCTTCTAGTAAGCCAGACACTAAAGATATTAGCAAAAATATAATTACACAATGCTGCTCTTCTCACTGAAATTCTTTTGTTTTGGAAGATATTTTTAATTTAAATGGTTATTTATATTATCATATATTGGGTTTATTAATACTTGAATTAATAACCAGCTTTTAAATTTCTGCTTTGATTTTTAATATGATAAATATCACTACATTCAACCTCATAAACAAAACGTCTTTGGGGTCCTCAATATTTTTAAGACTATAAAGGACCCTGAGGCCAAAAGTTTAAGAAACTGTTCTAGAGATAATTTTACATATATGACCAGGAGATATGTTCAAGAATGCTCATAGCAGCATTGTCCATAGTAGCCCTGTAGTAGGAACCATCCCAAATTCATCATGGAATGGATAATTAAATGATACATTTACAATGGAAATCTATACAGCAGTGAAAATGAATGATATATAGTTCGGCAGCTAAGCAGAGATGACCTCCTTTAACAAATTGTTCAAAGAAAGAAGCAAGTTATAAAAAAATACATACAGTGTGGTTCCACTTCTGTGGATTTCAAAACCAGGCAAAATTAACATGTATTGTTTAGAGATGGACAGGGAATGATTACTACAAAAGTCAGGATAGTGGTTCTCTCTTACGGGAGGAAGAAGAATATGATTATGAAGATAAACACAAGAGGCAAGCTTTTATTATTCTGAAAATGTTCTGTTTCTTTTTTTTTAAGTTGTCTTATCTTTCTTCTTTTTTGTTTTTTTGAGGGAGATTAGCCCTGAACTAACATCTGCTGCCAATCCTCTCTTTTTGCTGAGGAAGATTGGCCCTGAGCTAACATCTGTGCCCATCTTCCTCTACTTTATATGTGTGATGCCTGCCACAGTATGGCCTGACAAGCAGTGTGTAGGTCCACACCCAGGATCCAAACCGGTGAACCCCAGGCCGCCAAAGTGGAACGTGCAAACTTAACCTCTGTGCCACCAGGCTGACCCCTAAAATGTTCTATTTCTTAAATTTGGTAGGGATAACATGGATTTTGCTTCATAATTATTCTTTTAAATGCAAATATGTTTTATTCTCTCTTAAGTATGAAGTTTATCTTGTAGCAGTTTTTCTAAGAATGATTCATGAGACCTCTATTCCTTGAGTTCTTGTTCAGAATTATTTTTACACTCCGTTTGGCTAGGTGCAAGATTTTGCTAGGCATTGCTCCATACTATGCTGGTGTTAGGTGTCACCATGGAGAAATCTGAGGCTAATTTGATTGTTTTACCATTATAGACAATTTGTTCTTTTGCCCTGATTGCCCAAAATATATCTTAGTTTTGAAGTCCAAAAAGTTAACTAGAATGTGGCTCTGTGTGAATTATTCTGTGTCAGTTTTTCCTAGGACATGAAATAGTTCACTTTTGATCAGATTTTAGGTGTTTTTATTTCTCAAAAGTTTTCTTGCGTATTTTTGTCATTTTTCTTTCTGTTTTATTATTTTGGTTCTTTTCTTTGGGGACAACAGTGATACATATGTTGGATTCTTTCACTTTGATTCTTTTAAACTCTTTATCTATTTTCATATTGCTTGTTTTTTTCACTCTAGTGAGAAATGTTTTCAAGAGTTGCCTATTTTTTTTTTTTTTTGCAACCTCAGCATGGCCTTTTTCCTGTGATGGTTTTATTTTTTCCTCCCACTTATTTCCTCTGACAGTTCATGTTTTCACCTCCTGTCTTGCCATATCTTTCCTGATGTCTTGTGTGTCTGCATTAAATTCTTGTTTTTATAAAATGATAGCTTAAAAAATAAATAGGTGATAGCTTCATTACGTTTGTTCAAATTCATATATGTACAATTTTTATTTTTCCTATAGCAACATTTTTTTTCTGGTATGTCTTTCATCTTATATTTGTATTTTTCTGTTCTTTTTAAAAAATTTATTTGGTATATTTGTAGATCCACTTTTTGTTCCTTTTGAATCACACATTTTTTAATGAGTTTGATTTTCCTAGATGAACTATTTGTAGGAGGTTTGTGTTGGGTAGGGACGAGCGCTACTTTTTCAGCAGGAATTTATTACTGCTATACAATATTGTATGTGATTCAAGCTCTTTAACCCTGTATCTCTTTATGCAACTGTTAGCGAGGTAGAATCTCTCTTTCACCTTTCCTCACCGACAGCTGCTTCCTGCACATATACTTTGTGTGACTCATACAAGTTAGCCCAGTTTATTCTTCTCCTGACAACTAGAGTGAGGGTGTATATTCCAACAATTTGCACCCTTATTCTACTTGTTCATGAGAAGGTATTGTTGAATTTGACCCTCAGATTGTTGCGCTTAACTGTGGAGGAATATGCTCTACTTGTTTTAGCTGAGACCGTCAGTTGTTGTTTTCTTTCTGTGTCTTTCTGCATTCCTCTTTGAATTTTCTGTATTCAGTCACCCTTCCACCTACATTATGATATTGTGGCTTATGGTTTTAGAAGTTTCCTACTTTTCATTAAATGCAGAGTTTGTATTTCTTTTTTTATTTTTCTTATTGCTTTTGGGTGATATCTTACAGGAAAATAGGGAATACTTTTTACTTAATACAGAAATAAGAAGTGTTCTTTAAACTTTTGGGATAGGAACAGAAATAGCAAAATATGAGAAAGGGAGTTTCTGGTCTTTTACTTGTATCTACTGGGAGGTTTAGTTGAAAATTTTCAACATATAATTTATTTCCTAGGAACGAAAAAAAACAAAGAGCATACTTTGTTTTAATAGATATTATTGAGGATTTAGGCTTCATTTTCTGAAAAATTAACACTAATTTGATGTACGTTGCTTTCAGGATTACTTAGCTTTCCATAATTAGATATGTTATCCTAATCACCTACACACTTCTCTCTCATTGGATTTAAGATATGATTTTACCCTATGTATAAGCTAATAAGTTAACCCAGTATTGTTGCATGGGTACTAGCAAGACGTGAGCTTCCTGAGTCAGAGACAAAGGATTTTGTTACTTACAGCACAGCAAGGAACATAAGTATCAGCATATTTATTTTGGTTCCTCTTGGCCTCAAGTCCCACAAAGGGCAACACAATATGGATCATGCTGCACATGCAGTAGGTCTGCTTCAAAACTGAGAAACATTGAACTTGGGAAATCTATCACTTTTATAGCAAGTAGTAAGTAAACTTGCTCTTTGTCCAGGGGAGATAACTTTGTCAAAGTTATCCTGAGAAATGGCCTGGGTAAAGAGCAAGATTTGCAGACTTGACATACCCAGTAAAATATGGGAAATCATAAGAACCCCAACAAAGACTGCCTCTCCCAACCTCTCTCTGTCTCTGTTCCTAAAACCCTCAATGAAAGAGAATCATTATCTTTTTATAATCTGAAATGTTTCGTTAAACACACAAAACCAATCACTGAAGTATTATCTTCTTATCATTGTTCTCTCATTGGGATGCACTCCCGGTTCACCAAACTCTCTTTCATTCTTGTTCTTGTTCTTGTTTTTCTTAGTTATTATTTTTGAAACTCAAGAACAGAGAATTGAGTCTATTTCACATTTATCTGTCTATCTAGTTCTCTATCCCTAGTTCTTGGCAAAACATCATTATCAATCCCAGTAAGAACTCTTTTTGTTTAATATATGTACATATGTATTTATTTCTATATTCCCATTCTCTACTCCCATTTCTTTGCTATTGTGAATTATAAATTTAGTATGTATATTTGAATCTGTATGCATCCTTATAAAATATTGCAGATTTTTTTGTGTATATATGTGTTCATTTTTTAACTTTTTAAGTTGGAATTGATTTTAAACTTACAGAAAAATTGATATAGTAGAAAGATTTCCCACGTGCCCTTCACTCAGATTCAAAAATTGTTAATATTTTGCAACATTTGCTTTCTCTCTCTTTCTGTATGCGTACATGTATTTTTTTCTTAACTATTTGAAAGTTGTAGACATATCCCTTATCCCTAAAATATTTCAGCACCTGCTTCCTAAGAAGAAAAGATAATGTCTTATATAACAACAGTACAATTATCAAATAAGAAATAACATTGACACACTACTATTATCTAATATATAGTCAATTTCAAATTTCATCACTAGTCCTAGCAATGTCCTTTACTCCTTTTCAACCTTCCCCTCCCGCTAATCCAGTTTCAGTTGCATTTAGTTATGTCTCTTTTGTCTTTAATCTGGAACAATTCCTTGGCCTTTCTTTGTTATCTGAGAGTGTGTATGTAATTTTTGTTTACATATATGATATAGCGCTATAGACCTTATTCCTTTTCTTAATTTTTTTGCTGTTTTTAAGATCCATCTATATTTATGTGTAGATATTTATCTTGTTTGCTGCTTCCAGCTTCTGCTTAGTATTCCATAATATGTGTCTGCCAAAGTTTACTTATCTATTCCCCAGTGGCTGACACCTAGATTGTCTTCAGCTCCTTGCTATCATAAATAATTCTGTCATGAACATCTTCATACATGTTCCCTTTGGGAATATTTATAGGATATATATCCAAGAATAGGATTGCTGGGTCATAATGTATCTGCCTATTTAATTTGACTAAATACTGCTGAATTGCTCTCCAGAACAGCTGCCCTGACTACACTACTACTGTTGTACACTAAGACCCCAGTGTCTTTGTCCTGGGTAATGTTGTAATTCTTGCCAGTATGATGCCACTTTTTAAAGTGACTCTTTATTCTCTCTGATCACCAATGAGTTTTTACTTCTTTTGCCAAACTCTTCATTGATAGAGTTTCCTCAGGAGGGAATCTGTCTTTAAAAATATACATATATTTTATGTTCCAGCCTAATCAGCCTTAAAGTGATCTCTTGAAGCTGATGTCGTGAATGGCAATTGTAAACTCTCATTTCACTTTGTGTCACTGTCAGTGAACTATTTGCCATTGGTCGGGTTATTTCTAGGATTTCTTATGTTTGAAATATAAGCTACAAAAGTGTACATTCTCTGACACGACTGAAACCTAAATCCTTAAGACAACTATCTGCATGTGTCACCTAAGCTCTAAAGATTAGGAATAGAAGTAGAACTTAAGAGTTCATCTTTCAGATACTTGAATTCATTAGTTTTCAAATCTTTTCCCATATACTCCTGAAAGAATTTTTTTAAATTATTACCCTATTCTATATTTTTCAGTTGATGTCTAAATTGTTTATTTTATGTCTAAGTAATTGCAAAAGATAGAATTTCTGGAGTACTGCAAATATTAGTGTGTAAAAACTAAAATTGTTATATCTCTTTTAAATATATCCACTAAATGCCATTGCAATTTGGTAACTATCATTATGCATTTAAAAAATACACAAGCAGGTTCTTTATCTTTTTCTTTTTTCTTTTTTTGAGAAAGATTAGCCGTGAGCTAACATCTGCTGCCAATCCTCCTCTTTTTGCTGAGGAAGACTGGCCCTGAGCTAAGATCCGTGTCCATCTTTCTCTACTTTATATGTGGGATGCCTACCACAGCATGGCCTGACAAGCAGTGCCATGTCCGCACCCTGGATCCAAACCAGCAAACCCCGGGCCGCTGAATCGGAATGTATGAACCCAACCGCTGTGCCACCGGGCCAGTCCCAGGTTCTTCTTTTATAGTCAAAATTTACAAATTTTTTCCCTCTTTTAACTCAATATGTCTAATCCTCCTTTCCCTCACAGAATATTATCCTAATGTATATTTTAATATTTCTTAACATATTTTTAAAATGTATTTGGTTGCTTAAAATATTTTCAATTAAATCAAATATCTCTATAACAAAAATATATTTAAATTGAAATTACACTTAAAATATTTCCTATCATAACACAAATTTTTTCTCCATTATACATTTATTACTTTGCAATCATTATTAGTTAATGATTGATCAGAAGAGTATATACATATTATAAATTTTAATAATTAATTAAATATAAAAGTTTTTATTAGAAGATGTATCTTTAATTAGACATATTTTTTCAGTTACTGCATTTATCTCTGTACTGCTAGAATGTGGCAGGACTTCAGCATCAGTTTTATTTCTTTATTTTGTTTCTGCAAATGTGAATGCTGAGAAAATTTGTTCACATAAGTAGGTAGGTGAGATGAAAGGAGTTTATTACAGAAATATCACTCAGTTCTTTGAACTCTTTTTGAATTATTTGTCAAAACATACCATGGTGATCTATCATCAAAAAATATTTTTAATCACCTGTCAGCTGTTAATTTGATTATATCTTCCTGTAAATTTGATGAGAGTAAGAAACTATATGATTTGTTATACAGTCATTAAAGTCTTTCTCAACATTGATACCACATGTTTTCAATTGTCTCTTTTCTTGACACTCATGTTTTTATACCGAAAGGAAATGAACTATTGTAAAATTATGGATGGGTGAAAGATAAGTTTTTCTTTTGTAAGGTGGGAGAAGTATTTAAAAAGGAGAAGTTTGACTTTTTTTAGAAAAGGATACATAAGGAAGTTGAGGATCTGGAAAATGATTCAAAGCCATCTGTGCCTGTCTACACCTGTCTTGACATGACTCTGGGACATGTATAAGACCACTGCTAACAGGGAATATTTTTAAAGCTGTCATCATTTGAAAAGAATCATAGTAGTATTCACACAGTAGCATTGACCTTTGAGAGAAATATAGAATATTAAGTTTATTGAATTACATAGTTACAGTAAAGAGCCTTTAATATAAATTTGCAGCTGATTATTTTGACAGAATGTATGTCTAATTCAACAAACTATAAATTCCACCATGATGTTCCTAGAAGACCATTCAAAGAGGTTGACTCCAATGTGTTGATGTCAAACAAGAAGACTAGATACTACTGTTTTTGGAAGGTTATTTGGTGTTTTAATTTAGGGCTCTGGATACTCTCATACACTTCTTTTCCTTTGCTTATGTTAGTCCCTCCACCTAAATTACTAGTTTCTCTTCCTTGCCCCCGTATATGAACATATTATAAGTCTTCATTATGGCTCTTTTATGTTGTAGTTATGAAGGTAAATTCATTCAGCTTCCTAAGTATGTCTCAAACCTAATTCCACCTCTCTATCCAGTGCCCTAGTTCAGACCAACATCGTTTCTCAATTGGTGAGGATCTTCCAACTGCTCTCCCTGGCTCCATTCTCTTCCCACTTCAATATCTCCACCATAGAATTACTATAATGACTCATCTAAAATACAGGTGATTCCATATTCTCTTACTCAGAAATCTTCAGTTGCTCTTACTCACAAATCTTCAACATCTCTACACTGCCAAAAGTGTTAATATTTACTTTCATTTATCATCTTGTAATTATCTGTTCTCAACTACCTTTCCAAAGTTTTCTCCAGCAACTGCTCTCATCTAGGTTATATTCTTGTCACACAAATTACTTATTTCTTTGAATACTTATTGTGGTGCATTTATTAGAATGTCGCAATGAAGGCATAAATTTATTTTTTTGGTAATATTCAGCCTAAATTTCTGGCTACTTGTGCAGAAAGGTTATAATTTATTCATATGCAGTGGATATATTCTTTACAGAAAAATTTTATGATTTATCTTTTACACATGGTTTTAGGTCACATTGATAGCACAAAGCATGGATGTAGAACACAGGAGAAAATAACAAAGAAAAGCTTTTAAAAATTAAGGAAAGCCGTGGTAAAGAAAATCTCTATATCCATAATCCTTAAATGTGTTGAGGTTTTTCAAAAGGTGTTTTGAAAGCACATATGCACACACACAAACATAAATTATGTATGTATTTAATTCTCCTTTATCCATATTAATAAGAAAAAGGATTTCTGTGTTTGGCCTATAACCTAGAACTCAATGGATCATAACTATCTTTTTATAATTCCCTTTTGGATTCAGCATAGCGAGGTGGCATGTACTCCAGCATGTTAAACGACAGGTTCTACTAATAATTTCAACACTTACTAACTGTATGATCTTTAATAGGTCATTTGTCTTTATTAAATCTCAATTTTTCTCATATATAAAGTGAGAATTAATATATATTCTCTATCTGCTCAAGGAGAGATTGTATTATATGAGATAACATTGGAGAGTATATAATACATTTAAAGAGATTTAGAAATATATTGTATCATTGGATTATTCCTTAGTCTGTTTAACTTTAATGCTATATTTCCTTACAGGATCTAGCCTATCTTGATGGAAGGCATATGTCGAGAAGGTTAATAATTGATCAAATAAGGAAATAAAGGATATATTGGGGAGTTGTCTGTTTTATTTTTTTCTTATTTCTTTCTTTTATGTTTCTTATGTTTCTTCATTTTTAAAACAGTTTTGGTATGAACCATGATGGAATTGGAAATTCTTGTGGGACGAAAGGTCACGAAGCAGCAAAACTTATGGCAGCTCACATTACTGCAAATACCAATCCTTTTTCCTGGTCTGCCTGCAGTCGAGACTATATCACCAGCTTTCTAGAGTAAGTAATCTCTGGAGAGTGATGATGAATTGCTCCAGAAGTAAGCCATTGGTAGAAGCCTAATATGTAGTGCTTCAAACTTTGCATAGTGAGTAACTTTTATAGGGCCCAGTGATATTTTAGGCTGTTCCCAAAATACTTTAATATATCATTGTGGCAAATTTTTTCCTTCAAACTCAAACAGAACTTACTGAATAGATTAGAGGAACTGGAGCAAGGATATAAGTGGGGTTGATGATGTGAGTGTTAGAAATGTTCAATGAATGGAAACAATATCACAAAGAACTTAGATTTACGTAATTTAATACAGCATAGGCCGAACTTTAATTCAATGATTATATATTTCATTTTGTTGGTGAAAAAAACTGAATTCTGTAGGAATGCCAAAGTATCTAATAGTGACAAACAACAACAACAAAAACAAACACCCAGGAAATGAAAAAGAGAAAATGAAAATTTGTCTTTGAAAATTTATTAAGTGGCTCATCTTTTCTACAGTCTGGGAGCTTCTTTGCTGGTCCTTTAATGCGTATTCCAAGAGCTTGGTTACTCAAATGTGAAGAATATAAATTAGCTCAAGTCTAACTATGTTTAGGAAAGCAGATGTTCTTCCACATCTCACTTGCACGAGGCTTCAGGGTTGGACTTTGAAACAGATGGACTTAGGTGTCACTTTCCCACTTTGTGACTTGGATGTGTTACTTAACCTTCGAAATCTTCAGTGACCGCATTTGTTAAATGAGTTCAGGTTGTTATGTATATAATTATGCATAGTGCTATAATGTATATAAAACACTTAACAGACATTAATTAAGTGGTAAATATTATTATTTTAAATAATATTGAAGTTTTAAGCTTCATTGCTCTAACATTACCTTCAACTATTTTGTGCCATTTTTTCTTGGGGAGGAGAGATTAAATACTGTAAAAAGTGAGTCATATATAAAGCACAGGTGAGCAACAGAATTTCTTTTTAAAAATTGTTCAAAGTTCACACTAACATGATTATAGTGTAAAATTTAAAAAATTCGGATAGGTGATGTATGGTAACATTATTCATTAAAGTTTTAGTTCATATCTACTAATAGCCAGATCATATTCTGAGAACTTATAACTACATATTTTTTTAAAAGCCCCAAGCAAGAGATGTTAAATTACATAGCACAGGGGCTGGCCCTGTGGCCGAGCGGTTAAGTTCGTGGGCTCAATTTCGGCAGCCCAGGGTTTCACTGGTTTGGATCCTGTGTGCAGACATAGCACCGCTCATCAAGCCATGCTGAGGCGGCATCCCACATGCCACAACTAGAAGGACGCACAACTTAAAATAGACAACTATGTACCGGGAGGCTTTGGGGAGAAAAAGCAAAAATAAAATCTTAAATAAATAAATTACATAGCACAATACTTTTCTTGAAGATCAAAAGATAAATGTTTAAAATGGCTCTTTTTAATTAATATAATAATGAAATTGAAGGAATTGGAAATTTATTTCAGAAGGTAGTTCTTCTGAATAACCATACTATAACCTAACAATTTTTAATCCTAGTAATAGATAATGGTACCACTGTACTTTCCTAGTGCCAAAACTGGGTGAAGAGCTATAAAGATAGACCACTGTGAATTTGTTTGACATCTTTTGGTAGTTTTTAATCACAAAGCGCTAGCAATATCATTCTCCAAGATGTTTTTAATGAGATCATATTACCTAAATTTTAAACATTGTTGAAGATCGGCTTTCCCCAGAAATCAAGCTAGATCTGAAATTTCTCCCTTGACAGGCTCATGTTTTTATAATGGAATCTTGATGTCTATCACCAGAAAGACAAACTATATAACATGCTCAGTATTCCTGTGCATTTTCAAAGGCTTCCCTCCTCTTGTTTTTTTCGAGTACCATTTTCTTTCTCCTCTATCCTGTTTCTATTGCATAGCCCATTTGCTAGGACCATCTCTATATACTAAATACAAGGCCCAGTTTTGATCTCTTGCCAGACTCTACCTAGTTGATACGATATCAAAGATGTTAAAGCACTCCGAAAGGGAATCTCTAATTGCTCATAAAATACAGTTAAGAAATCATCACTTGTTTGGTGAGAGATGTAAAATTATTACTAGTTGCAATAAAGTGTTCCATTGAATTAATTAAAAGAATTAATCCAGAAAGTATTATTTAAGCCTTATTGCCTCTTTGCATTTTGTATGTGTAAGCATGATTAGTGTTGACAGGGTTGTAATGGTCTTATTTATCCTGTATTTTATAAAAATATTTCTGTTGTGCATTTTCATGGCAGTGCTCTCAAAATTAAAATCGTTAGTAAAAGATAGATATGAAAGACAATGAGTAGAGATTTGGGGAAAAGTAGGCTTTTTTTTTCTCTTTAATAGTAAACTAAACAACTCTGATTATAATCTGACCAAGCACTAAAGGATTTTTAAACGCAAGGCCCTTTAAAAAGGTCAGTTCACTGGAGCACAAAGACATAATAGTAACTTTCTTGAATTTCTTTGTTCCTTTCTATTAATGCAGTGGACTTAATTGCTTTAACAGCTATGTGTGATATTTTTTAAAATGCAGTGATATTTTGATCAGGGATTGAGGTTACATTTATGTTTTATAGTTGGCTCAAAAAGACTCATAACATTTTATTTTAGTTTCTCTTCTCAAGAAAAAGAAATCTTGAAAGATGAATTGTTTAGGAACTGCAGCCCAGCCAACAAATGCATACCTTTCTCTACTTAGTGACTGTATAGGCCAAAGATGATGGTGGATTTTAACAATGAGCTTTCTATGATTTATAGAGATTCACTATTCACTATGTTCAACTGAAAACAATTCCATGGGCTTTAGAAGCCAGTAAAGTAAAAAGTCTCTCATGTCATTCTGAAACACTAGGTGCTATTGATCAATCAGGAGATGGTGTTTACCAACTCCCAATATTTTTTTTCAGATTTCTTAAACTCGGTGATTCAATAAGTGGTTCATGAATCGCCCAGAAGCCGTCCTGATTAAATAATAAAGAACCCATTTCCGTTAAAATGGACGTGTTATGCCAGCTTCTGATGTTTTCCGACGACGGCTTTGCAGGTAGTGTCTTTCCTATCTGCCTGCGGGACTTATTTATTCATTTATTCATTTATTTATTTATTTATTTAGAAAATAGAGAAAGATGAACCTGGTATTGTGGCTCACACTCATTGATGACTATGGGCTAATTTACCAGGCAGTGGAAGGCAGCCAGAAGTAATTTAGACCAGTTTTTCATACATTTTCCACCACTTAGTGGTAGTACAGAGTAATTTCGTATAGTTTTCAAAAATTCCAGGGCCTCTGTGAATAAACTCCTGCTCTATTTAAATTAAAGTCTGTTAAATTGTTTAAACTGTCGGAGATCCATAGCAAAATTTTCTACAGTTCCAAATTAAATACAGACTAGCCATTTTCACAGAAATGATGGAAGCTGAAAAAAAGAGAGGCAATGTTAAGGTTGAAGGTGAGCCAGGAAGAAAGGTGAATGTAGAGCTTTAAGAGAAGTGATATGAGAGGAACAGGATGACCAAAGCACTCACATTTCCAGTATAGCAATTACCTTTGAAGGTTGATGTCAATAATCTATTAGGCAGAAAACAATTTTATACATGAGAACTTTTTTTTTAATGTGGAACCCAAGAAACAGCTTAGCAAAACAGGTCTCCTCCTTCCATTTATCTGACACATTTGAGAGACTTCACTCTAACACATAAATATCTTTAATAAGTCATAATTACATATGGAGAAAAAGAGAACATAACTGAGTAAACCATTGTCAATTCGGTGTTTGTATATTGGAAGCCTCAAGTTCAGCTGTATTCAAGCACCCCAGTCATGCAGAGGGCAAGAGAGAAAGGTCTGACTTAGAGTGACTCATTTTAGGAGGTAATGTATTGTTAATTTTGTGAAGACTGATAGGGCAGTTTATGAGAACATGGTAGGTAAGACACTTGACTTACCTAGGTGATACCAACCTAATTAAATTTTTCTTAATTTAGGTATATTAGCACAATTTTGTAGGAAAAAAAATAGGAGACGGCATTAAATGTTAACTTTTTGTTGTTGTTGTTAACAGACTGTTAAGATATGTCCAGGGTTATATAGAAAGATTTGTTATTTAGATTGACCCAGTGTGTTGTAGTCTGAAGGCCTATACTTTATAGCATGATTGTTTAAGTGAAAAATTAATCTAAAATTACAATTAGGAGTATGTCCTCATGTATTTTGGAAACAAAGCCAAGAGTGCATATTTTACATAGGGATCTGTAAATTTTAGTTGAAGACTCAACACTGGCTCATTTTCCCATTTTCAAGGCTAATTTTTGAACTATGTAATAAAACTTCTCTAAATTAGAAGTGGAATACATAAAATATGACTTTGCTATCATGCTGCAAGGATTTCTGGAAATGTAAATATACTTTGACTTACCAAGAATTTTATAATCAAGGAAAAAGCGTGTTCTCAAGCTAATATATTTTTGCCTTGTCTTAGAAGCGTAAACAAGAGTCTATGCATTAATAATTATCTATATTGCTGTAGATATTAATTAGGCTTGGGCTGTTAGTTGTGAAATATATGTTGCTAGGGAAATAACCATAGTTCTATTTTTTATGTATACAGTTTTGCTCTGGACAAGTATATCTATGCTTAACAATATTACGTTATAATAGCATCTCATAGATAGAAACTACTAATAGTGTTCTTCATTTCATTTATTAATAAGTGAGGTTTATATTTTCTGAGTGGAAAAATTCACATATGACACCAAGGCACAAACCATCTATGTTTAAAAGTGCGGTTTGATGAGAAAATTCAAGAAGATTTATATATAATATCACTACTATTATTTCAATAATAGTAGCAGAAATAACACTAGACTCAGCATCATAAGAATTGTATAGTTATATCAATTAGCTAGAACCCTAGATTACACAAAAATTACTCATAACTTCCATTTTGTTAAAAGGAGACAATTACAAATTATAGGAAAATAACTCATATCTAATATTTTTGAGAAAGGAAAAACATTGTACCAGGAGACCTGTACAAAAATGTTTGTATTGGCATAATTTGCAATTTCCAGAAATTAGAAACAATCTAAACATTCGTTAATAGAGGAATGGATAAATAAGTGTGGCATAGTCTTAAGTGGAATGTTAAAGAAGAATATAAATGGACAGGCTACAGTTATACACATCAAATGAATGTATCTCACATTAATAATATTGAGTGAAAGAATAAAGTCACAAAATATGACTCCTTCTATATAGAACCCAGAAATGGGCAGATGAATAATTGGGAGGTAAAACTACCAAAAAAAACCACAAAGAAATTCTTATTTTAAAAATCAGAATATAGGTGATTTTTTTGCAGGGGGAGTGAAGGATGTGATTGGAGTTAAGCACTTGCGTATTTTCTTAAGAAAAAAAAGAAAAGCACTTCCAGGCTTAGCTATACATCTCTCAGACCCGGGTCCTCTGCCTTCTATACCTATACCTGCATCTGTGATATTTCATAATGGTAACTGATGGCTCAGAGGCATGGAAATATCCAGAGTTATTATTTCTAAGAGTTAATTAATAATTTTGATCTATAGATTTAGGTTACTTGATAGTTGTAGAAAAGTAGCAGACAAATTTTAGTAACATTATGCAAAAAGTATTTTCTCACTTAATCTTCAGTTAAGAATTAAATATGAAAACTGCCTCATCCCTCAAATACTTTATTCAAGGTTTTACTGTATATACCAGAATGGTTACTAGGTATAAAATATGCAGTACATTTTCAACCCAAAAGGCAGAAACAATTTAAGTCAGCCTTGCACATATCCACACTCTTGCTTTCCCAGAGCCACTAACAGTAGGTAAGACACTTGTCTTGCAAACATTGGTAATTTGTACAAATATAGCCAAACCCATTTCAAAAGGCCTTTGTTGATGCCATGTTCCTAAACACATGTTCATTTTTAAAAGATCTATATGATTTTTCACTTATATTTTATTTCATAAGGTGTTTTATTCTTCTGTAAAAATATACTGGAAAAGGAGAACAAGACATGTGTGGATATTTAATTAGACCATATTAATACAAAGCAATAGGTTCTTCCAAAAAACTGAAACAAAAACCCACTTTTGGGAGAAACTCTCTCAGAAGAATTTGGCCACAGGTGACCACAGTGTATGGCGTTCTCCATTGTCTGGAGGCTCTTGCAATGGTCGTCTGATTTGGTATTTTTACAGAACAGAAACCATGATTTGAAGACAGTTAATATCTGGGAATAAGAACTTAGATGAAGTAATTATTCTTGCTTCCTCCTGGGTTAAGCCAGTTTTCAGTTTGCTACCAGGAAAACTTTTTTCCTCTGGGTATCTATTCTTAAACTCTTGGGGTCCATATAATTTTTCCTCTAAGTTTTTAGGTTAATTTTCTGTATTCCTAAAAGTAATTATGTATATTAATTTTTATAGATTTTGAGTTGGTTCCACTTAGGTGAATATATCTTTTACTTTCTCATTATGCTATTGGCAAATACTTTTACCTGTAGGATTGCATACTAATTACTTCAGTACTTCAATTTTTCCCATTTATTTATAGTAGTACTTAACTTGATATTTTATTTTTATTACACATTTAACTCTTTCATCAAGACTTTTATAATTTTGTTGTAGATATAGATGAAACTGATATTTTAGGAGAAAAATTAAGGAATTAAACTACTAAGCCAGTCATCTCACAAATATTTCGTATTATCAAAATGGTTCATTTTCTTCCATTATACTTTTCACATTTGACCTCTTTACCATTAACCTTAATATAAAATTGTGAATTTACTAGTAGGATTACATTTGCCTAAAGTTTGCATACCCATAAAGATTAAGGATATTTTACATAATAAAATAAAAAGAACTTGCAATTTTTAAAATTCATCTAGAAATGATTTTTCTTACTGAGGTACATGTCAATTTCTAAAAGTACAATGAACAGGAAATAAAGTGTTCTGTCATGAAAACCAGATAGCTGAGTGAAAAAAAGTTGTTCTCTATTAGTTAGATACCTTCAGAGGTGACAAGTAAAATGATTGTAATAGCCAGTAGTAAAATCTATCTATATTTGTACCACATTTAATATTCCATCTAAATGTTTTTTATTGACTAAAAAGTTAATCAAGATGTGTGTAAATGAAAGGAAAAGAGTGCAAAGAAGACAGTATTCTGTCCCTTGGGTCTTTGAATCTATCACTTTATGAATAGTATGGTTCCATTTTTAAAAGATATTAATTTGCAGCTGTGCAAATATACATTTTTATATAGCAAATTAACTCTTACATTTTAACAATATGATAAAATTTTAACTGAATATAAAACCCATTATTATGCATCATTGTTTCTTACTTATCTATAAATGAAATTTGTACTGTCCTAAATAATAGTTGAGGAACTTCTACTTGTGAAATTATTTTCCTTTGGCAAAGTGGATGGAAAAGATTTGGGAAAAAAATACAAGTGCTGGCACAATTGACAGGAATGTTGGAAAAAATTTTTAAATGTTGGCATAGGAATTCTTTAAAAATTCTAACTTACATGTGAAATGAAAGTAAAAAAGCATCTGTCCTATTTTATGCACACTAAATAAAAATGAACAATTATATTTAGCAAAGTATAAAGCTCTTTAAACTAAGGTATTCTGTCTGGCTCTGGCAACCTTTATGTTATTTGTTCCACCGAATTAAAATATTATGTTTGAGTGCAAGCACACTTTGAAAAGCAGAAATTATATAGAGAGGAGAACATTCTCTTTTCCAACTCTGATGACCCTAGATGAAATATGAAATTTTTGAGAGACTAAACACTTCTGATATACTTGAGAGGAGAGCTTTGGATCTTGGCCTCATCTGTCACTCAGCTCATTTATTATTGAAATATTTCAAGAACCTTTGGACATGTCTTACCACAGCATCTATTGTTCTGCCCAAGGTGGAAGTATATAGCTTAGGTCTTTAAGGATTACAACCACAATTTTTTTTTTATTTTCCACATTTTATGTTTTTAATTCTACTACCAGATGTGATTATATTTTCACTGAAAACAAACAAGAAACTTAGAACAATATGAAATTCTGTTTTGATTCCTTCAGAAATTAGTTTAAATAAGTGTTTAAGGCCAAAATCATATTTTCAGATTATTCTCTAAGATGCTTTTATTATGTCTTGGTGCTGGAAAAAACTATTGGAACTCTTATTCAGGTTTCAGTAAAGCTATTCTATTTTGCCATGTGATTAGTTATTGGTAGAATGTATTGTTTTTCATACATCAGTTTTAATAAAAACAAAGAGCTCAACACATGGTTTCATAATTGTGATTGAAGTAGTCCGTACCTAATTTCCTTTGGTCCTTTATGTTGAACAGTTCAGGCCGTGGTACTTGCCTTGATAATGAGCCTCCCAAGCGTGACTTTCTTTATCCAGCTGTGGCCCCAGGTCAGGTGTATGATGCTGATGAGCAATGCCGTTTCCAGTATGGAGCAACATCCCGCCAATGTAAATATGGGGTAAGAAGTCTTAATCCTTACGTTTAGCCATTTATATGTGTTCTTCCTGACACAAATGTCAAGATGGAATTTTGATGAATGTAGTTTACCTCTGGTTACATCTGGTAACATCATTAATACAAAAATGACCTTTGACACTCCTCTTTTTCTAATATCATTTGTATAAGATCTATTTCTAAATGTTTGAATAATCCTAAATTAAACAAATTTCAAATGTCTTGTGAGGGATGCAGATAGAATTTTAATAATTTCTGATGTATTCCTTCTTTAAGTCCTGAGTTTATGATGCCAAGTTTAGTTTGTCTTTTGAAATGTTATGGTTTTGAATGCCCCTCTCCCCACCACCTTTTCTGGTACTCTAAGAATTGGGTTAGGGTCATTTTTACATTGGATGGAAGCCTTTACTTTAACTTATACCTTTTAGTACTGAGTCATTTCAAGTTGCTTCATCCACTGCCCACATTCTAACACAACAACCAAGCGGGGACAAGATAATATTAACCCAAAGAAAGAAACAAGGAAAATTGCGATGGGAAAAAAAAATGTAGGTGTCATAATTGATTCTTCATGTCTGCCTAAAATAGTCCCGGTGTCTATCTCAGAAAATGAATAAAAAATTATTCCTGGGGCCAGCTCAGAGGCATAGTGGTTAGGTTCACGGGCTCCACTTCGGTGGCCCAGGGTTCATAGGTTTGGATCCCAGGCCTGGAGGTATGCACCACTTATCAAGCCATACTGTGGTAGGCGTCCCACATATAAAGTAGAGGAAGCTGGGCACAGATGTTAGCTCAGAGCCAACCTTCCTCAGCAAAAAGAGGAGGATTGGCAGTGAATGTTAGCTCAGGGCTACTCTTCCTCAAAAAAAAAAAGAAAACATTCTTCCTAAGTTTCATAGAGAAAGATTTCAGTGTCTAGTATAGGGACTTGCTCATAATACATACACAATATAGTAGTCCCCACTTATCGATGGGGGGATACGTTCCAAGACCCCCAATGGATGCCTGAAACCGTGGATAGTACCAAACCCTATACATACTATGTTTTTTCCTACACATACATACCTATGATAAGGTTTAATTTATAAATTAGGCACAGTAAGAGATTAACAACAATAACTTTTCTTTGGCATATCTGGATTGCCAGCATTACTACTCTTGCTCTTTGGGGCCATTATTAAGTAAAATAAGGGTTATTTGAATACAAGCACTGCAATAAAGTAGATTTGATAACCAAGACAGCTGGCTACTAAGTGACTAACAGGCAAGTAGCATATACAGCGTGGATTCAGTGGACGAAGGGGTGATTCACGTCCTGGGCGAGACAGAGTAGGACATCGCAAGATTTCATCACGCTACTCAGAATGGCACACAATTTAAACTTATGAATCATTTATTTCTGGAATTTTCTGTTTAATATTTTCAGACTGCAGTTGTCCATGGCTAAGTGAAACCACGGAAAGCTAAATCATGGATAAGGGGGGACTACTGTTGAATGAAAGAATAGGATTTTTAAATGACGAGCTGTTTGTCAAAAAATATTCAGTTAAAAAATAAGTTTAAAGACTTTATTCCTATTTTTATGCAAATAGTGTTTAAAATCCCTTTTTGAAAATAATCACAGTAAAAAAGAATTCAGTTTTAATGTAGTCAAGACTAAACAATATGTACATTGTTCTACACCAATTATTCCTCTTGAGTAGAGTACAAGGGAAAGTGATTTTTTAAATATCCATTGGGTGAGAAGTATATTATTAGTCATAGTAAGCTTTAGCAGCACATTTTGTGCACTAGATTGAAAGATTGTGTGCAACTATCTGCATATCTAAAGCCTTGAGTCAAACTTTGGCCTTTCTTGTCTCTCTGTAAAGAGTCTGCATCTCTGTTATTATTTCTGTATGGTTTTAGTTTCTTTTTTTCTTGGGTTGCTTTTTCCATCAGAAAAAGTTGGTCAAACTTTAATCATGGTTTTTGTATATACTTGTAGTTTAGTAGGTTGAAATTCCTGATCAAATGGGGTTACAGATTTTCTGTTAGAGTATTCTTATCTATGGTCTCTCATTTCTTTCTATGAGAAATAGCTAATCTACGTTTTAGTTTTTCTTTTGGAAACTGGGTTTTAACTCCACCTATATATTTCCATATTATATAATTTATATTATCAGTTTTACAGGATCTATGGATGTATTTTTTCTTCAATAAATTAATAAAAATTTTCACCTGATTATCCTATCTATATATCAGTATATTTACAATTGCAAAATTGTGTATTTTGTGTTTATGTTCCTTATAGTCAGCTTTTAGATTCTATTTCTTTATGGGTTATGTTTATAAAGACTTTTGTAATAGATATAAAATAAAATTGGAAAACTTGAAGAAAGACACTAGCATCTTACAATCCTATACAATTTCACATATTTTCT
Source organism: Equus quagga (assembly GCF_021613505.1). NCBI lineage: Eukaryota > Metazoa > Chordata > Mammalia > Perissodactyla > Equidae > Equus > Equus quagga. The sequence continues at coordinate 71,947,055 of NC_060275.1, forward strand.
TATGAATCTTTTCACTTTGATTTGCAGCAAAATGGTTTCCCTAGACTCTATATTATATGAAAATGTTTATGCTATTTTTTAATAAAGTGCTATGTATTACTAACAAAGTATCTTGAGTCATAATAGATTCTTTACAGCCACTCCCACCTCTTAAATTTGTGCCTGAAAAATTGGGTTTACATGATTAATAGCACTCAAACACACATTGTGTTTTATCTGGTGAATCCCTAATGTTTTAAATAACTCTAAATACTGCTTTTGAAAACAGTAGTGGCTTTGAAGGTAAGAGTCCAGTCAGGTAAATAAGTCATGCTTCAGATCATGGCTGAAGGGAAAACAAACCAGCCCTGGTTTAGATAGCTGTCTGAGTGTAGCATCCTGAGATGACCGCTAAACACAAGTACTGTAGCCTTTTAGTGAGGGGATACTTGTGGGGTTGAAGCATCTTAAAATGACCCTTCTTTCAACTAGCAGGTCTCTAATGATGTCAGAGAAGATTTCAAACAGCTATAAAATGATCCATAACTGCAGCCGTGATTAACTTTCCATCTCTTCTACTTTGGTCATCGTGTGGTCTTTGCTGGTGTTACCAGTGATTATATCTGTAGTTATGAAAAATTTTGCCTGAATTCTTTGTGGATAGCTTCACTAATATACGTGTCAGTTACATTTGGGGATTTACATGAAAGTTTTTCTTTTTTCTTTTACTTCAGGGCAACCTTTTCTATCATTATCCTTATATATCACTACTTATATTTTCCAGATACTCCTAAATTCCAATAGAAGTAGTAAGGAGATTGTAATGGCTATAAATACAAAGAACAAAACAGTACAGTGCAATATACAGAGTAATATAGTTGTATAATGTAGGAATTTATAAATGATATATAGTTTCTGATATTTACATAGTGACTATTTTCTGAGAGACTTCATACTGCTTTGATAAAAAATATAATTATCTTATAATATTTTATAGATGGGGAAACTAAAAATACAGAATGTGATTTACCTGCCCCAAGGTAAAAACAAAACTTTAAAAAGGTCTAAATCTGTCACTTCCATTTTTCTATCAGATATGGTAAATATGTTAATAAAATAAAGGTAACAGAAATATTTTAGGAGACTCTTTTTATCAGTTTTCATTAGATGATGTCTGTTTCTAAATATCTTCTCGATATTCTCCATCTTTTCCCAGTTCTTTTTGGGAGAGAGGTGTTCAGGAGAGCTTCTCTAAACTTATTTTCAGAGTCATAAATTCTCAGATGTCTGAAACCCTGAGTCTTGAAATTGAGTTTCATTTTCTTTGACCTTATGTATAAGTATACAAGCAGTATGCAAAACAAGATCGTACTAGATCATCTAAAAAAATCTTCTAGCTATGTGTGAGCAAGTTTCTAAGGGGGCCTTTGATGTGTTCTGGTTGAAAATGCATTGCAAATAAAATGGTATCAGTTTGTCCAAAAGATGTTTCTTTGTCTATTTAGAGGCAAATTGCTTCCTGTAAAGCTCTGTGGAACCTATTGTCTCATTCCTCTTCCACTTTCCATTGGTCTACTCTTTCTGAGTAGAAGAGAATTATTAAAACCATATTAACAAAAAGTATTTTGTAATAATAAAATTAAACTTTGGAAGGAAATCACTAGTGAGCCTATATATTGTAGGGGGTGTGGGTGAGCTTTTGACTGTTGTCTAAAAAGCACAGATCAGGGCCAGCCCCATGATATAGGGGTTGGGTACAGCACATTCTGCTTCGGCAGCCCAAGTTTACAGGTTCGGATCCTGGGTGCGAACCTACACCACTTGTCAAGCCATGCTGTGGCAGCAACCCACATACAAATAGAGGAAGATTGGCACACGATGTTAGCTCAGAGTCAATCTTCCTCAAGCAAAAAAAAAAAAAGAAAAAAAAAAAGCAGGAGAAGATTGGTAATGGCTGTTAGCTCAGAGTGAATCTTACTCACCAGAAAAATAAGTAAATAAAATAAAAAGCACAGATTAATTCAGGGCTCACTCTCAGACCTAGATCTGTTATTTCTTTATTCTGTCACTTTAAATCATATCCCAATCATTGTTTCAAATGCACTTGATGGTTCAGTATAGGTTAACAGTATCCAATATGTAATTTACTGTTAACTATCAAGAGAAGATTGCCCCATTGTCATTTTTTTAACAGAAGTAGGAAAAATAATCCTAAAATTCATTTGGAACCACAAAAGATCCTGAATGGCCAAAGCAATTTTGAGCAAGAAGACTAAAGCTGGAGGCATCATACTTCCTGATTTCAAAATATATTACAAAGCTACAGTAATCAAAATAGTATGATACTGGCATAACAACAGGTATATAGACCAATGGAACAGAATACAGAGCTGAGAAATAAATAAACCCTCACATATATGATCAACTGATCTTCAACCAGGGTGCCAAGAACAAATACACAGTGGGGAAAGGACAGTCTCTTCAATAAATGGTGTTGGAAAAACTGGACAGCCACATGCAAAAGAATGAAACTGGACCCTTATCTTACACCGTACATGAAAATTAACTCTAAATGGGTTAAAGACTTAAATGTAAGACTTAAAACTCTAAAACTCCTAAAAGAAAACATGGGGCAAAAAGCTTCTTGATTTTAGTCTTGGTGATGATTTCTTAGATATGACACCAAAAGCCAAAATAGACAATTGAGACTACATCAAACTAAGATACTTCTGCCCAGCAAAGGAGCTAGTCAACAAAATGAAAAGGGAATTTATGGAATTGGAGGAAATATTTGCAAAACATCTATCTCTTAAAGGGTTAATGTCCAAAATAGATAAGAAACTTGTACAACTCAATAGCAAAAAAGCAAATAACCCAATTAAGAAATGGACAAAAGAACTGAATAGACATTTCTCAAACAGATGGCCAACCGGTATATGGAAAGGTGCTAAACATCACTAATCATCAGGAAAATACAACTCAAAACTATAATGAGATATCACCTCACACCTGTTAGGATGGTTATTATCAAAAAAGCAAAAGATAACAAGTGTTGACAAATGTGTGGAGAAAGGAGAACCCTTGTACACTGTTGGTAAGAATGTAAATTGGTGCAGCTATGATGGAAAACAGTATGGAGATTTCTCAAAAAATTAAAAATAGAACTACCATATGATCCAACAATCCCACTTATGTGTGTATATCCGAAGGATCTTGAAGAGATATGTGTATTCTCATATTTACTGCAACATTATTCACAGTAGCTAAGACAAGGAAGCAACCTAAATATCCATTGACAAACAAATGGATAAAGTGTGGTATATATATACAATGGCATATTATTCAGTCTTAGAAAGAAGGAAATGTTGCCATCTGTGACATGAGTGAAACTGGAAGACATTATGCTAAGTGAAATAAGGCAGACAAAGGACAAATACTACATGATAACACTTATATGAAGAATATAAAATAGTCAAACTCATAGAAGCAGAGAGTAGAATGGTGGTTGCCAAGAACTGGGGAAAGGACTGGTTGCCAAGAAATGGGGAAGTATTAGTTAAAGGGTACAAAGTTCAGTTATGAAAGATGAATACATCCTAGAGATCGACTGTACAGCATAGGGCCTGTAGTAAACAATATTAAGTTGTATAATTAAAAATTTGCTGGGAGGGTAGATCTTATGTTATGCATTCTTATCACATACATACAAAAAATAGTAATTAAAGAGGATAGGAGAAAACTTTTGGAGGTAATGGATATGTTTATGGCATAGTTAGTGGTGATGGTTTCATGGATATATAGTTATCTTCAAATTCACCAAGTTGTTTACATTAACTATGTACAGCTTTTTGTATGTCAATATACCTCAATAAAGTGGTTTTAAAAAGAGAGAGAGAGATGGTTGCTCATCCACAGGCAGATTTAGGGCTCAGGACAAAACCAGAGAAATTTTATAGATATCATAGCTTTGTTTAATTTATGAGGAATTTTTATTATCTATGAAGTTTGTCTCTGTTCACATAGACTTAGTCTGCACATAAATGCATAATAGCATGTTGTACATTTTTATTACTTTAAGGTAGAAGTGAAAAGCTTTTATCAATGGACTATGTATTCTGAAACATAAATGGGAGCACCTGATCTAGTACATGGTTTCACAATGGAACAGAATATTTTTTTAACAGACTATTTTAAATAAAATGTCTGCTCACTGTTAACTATTACCTTTGACCTCAAATTGACTGTTGATAGATTTTTTTTTCTCTTCTTCTTCTCCCCAAGTCCCCCGAGTACATAGTTGTATCTTCTAGTTATAGATCCTTCTGGTTGTGCTATGTGGGATGCCGCCTCAGCATGGCCTGATGAGTAGTGCCATGTCCACACCCAGGATCTGAACTGGCGAAACCCTGGGCCGCTGGAGTGGAGTGCGCAAACTTAACCACTAGGCCACGGGGCTGGCCCCTCATTGATAGATTTTACTCAGACACTTTTTCCGGGGAACGGCAGTCAACTTGTTCTTGTAAGCTTCAGATAGCAAAACGGTATGATGAGCATGCAAAGTGCTTTTCGTTTACCTGGCACATGGCAGACATACAATAAATGTTTCCCTTTCTTCTATGAATATCTGTGTCTTCCATGATATCATTCCTGTATAGTTGATATGCTAGTAGTGCTTTAGGAGAATCTGAGACATCTGTATTGTGGGGAGCATATTAAGATGTTCCAAGGGTCACATTTTGACTCATTCTTATCCTTCAGTCTCAGCACAAATGCAGTTTCTCGTCAGACAGGCCTTCTGTCTGATCAGTCTATATACAAAGGCTTCTCCCCGTTCCTCTCTTTCACATTACGCTTTTTGTTTCCTTTATAGCACTTATTACAATCCATATTTATTCTGCTTATTTGATACTTGTTAATGATTTAAATATGATCTTTCAGGTAAGACCTATCCCTAACAACCTTACACGTGCGTACACACACAAACACAGTCACTTCCTGTAATTTTTCCTTGCTTTATTTTTCTCCTTAACATTTGTTACTTTCTAACATATTGTGTATTTTACTTCTTCATCTTGCTTATTGTCTGCTTTCCCCACTAGAATCAGTTTTACTTAGAGGCAGAGATTTTGCCTGTTTCATTCACTGCTTTATACCCAACACCTAGAACAGTGCCTGGCTCATGGTAGTACTCAATAAATATTTGTTGAGTGAATGAACTGATAATTATTATAGAACATAAGTTCCATGAAAGCAGGAATGCTACCTGACTTGTTCATGGCTATTTATATAGTAAGCGGCACAATGCCTTCTTCACAATAGGAGCTCAGAAAATGTTTGTTGAATAAATAAGTGAGGAGAATTATCTGGTGAACAGAGAGTGGGGAGAGGACCTTTGTGAAGACCCTGAGACCATATTTGAAGAGCTGAGAAAAGGTCAATGTAGCTAAAGCTCTCAAAGCAAGCACCATATAAATGAGACAGGAATAGACAGTAGGAGCCAAATTTGACTGCACCTTGTAGGCCAAGTTAAGAATTCTAGGTTTTTATCTTAAGAGCAATGGGAAACTATTAAAGGGTTTTTATTGAGTGAGACCAAAAGAGCTTACTGATGTGCAGAAAATCACAGACTTTCTAAGACATATTGTGTCTTAGGAAACAAATGTAGTTCTGTAATCTGGAAAAATCATGTTGGAAAATTGAAGACTTTTATAAAGTGATCTGTGTCCCCCTCTTTCCCCTTTATTCTTCCCCTCCAAATACATCCTACACAGAGTACTAAAGCAGCTCTGCCACTGAAGACAGTCCCTTGTAGCAATGCCCTTGCTTTTCTAAATGTATTCTTTTTACACCAAAGGATACTGCATCATAACTCTGAGATGAAATGGAGGTGTTTATGTATAATGTGTGTGGGCTCTATAATTTTGACTTTAAGATTGCAGAATCTAAGTGCGTTGTGGTGGATAGAAAACATACAAAAAGAAAATATGACATGACTCTGGAAATTTTAAGATTTCTCATTAATTTTGAATCCTTCGGGGGAAATAATTTTGTGGCAAGGGCTGTATTTTACTGACAGGTCATCAAACTTTTCAATGTATTCTCTTCTACATGCCTCAATTAAGTGATTAATGATAGAATAACCTACAAATGGTTAAGTGTACCATATTTGTTCCATACTTTAAGTGAGGAGAGATTTTTAGGATCTAATATTAAAAATGAAAGCTCAAAGGGAATATATATATATGTTTATATATAGAAAGTTGGATTTATTAATTTATAGTAAAAAACATAGCTTCACAGTTTACATTCAGTCAACTATACTGAAATTTGCACATTTTCTCACTGAAGGAAATCTACCCAATTATTATATCCAAGTATGCCAATTATTATCAAAAGGTTGTTTGGTAAGCATAGAATTAAAATATGGGGCAGTATAAATCATCTTTTTTAACATGTTAATTAATAACCATAATAAGAATGCCATCAAGCTATATCAGCCTGAAGTTTGGCTCTTTGCAGTCAGGGTAACCTGCTAAAGATGAGATAGTTGAGTTCTCTAATCAGAGTATCCTCCCCCTGAAGAGTACTTAATAGACTGATATATTTTGTCTCTCACACTCAAGTTTTTAATATTTTTGTGCTTACTCCCTTTTATTTATTATTTTATCACCACCAGTTAGCTAAGATTCAAGTCATTATTGCTTTCTCTTGAGAATCATTCTAATAAAAACACTTTGTTTGTCTTTTTAGGGTATTGTTGGCTACCTACCCAATTTTTTTTTTAAGAGATGCAGATAACTTGGGAGAGGATAATAGTGAAATACTTAGAAGTACATATAAGGGAAGTTTAAAGAAATTGAGTTTGAGTAGCCTGTAAAAAAGAAAGCTAAAGTTGGCCTTAAAACCATCTTCAGGCTTTGGAACATTTATTATAGTTTGATTGCTGGTAACAAATTGTTCTCCTTCCCTACCAAGGGCATAAAAAAACACAACGGCTTTAACTTTTACAGCTGGAAGGTTGTGGATTAGGTAGTAGGAGGAATTTCAAGTTATTAAGTGCTGGAATGTTGCACTGAGGGAGATTGTAGAGTCACTTTCCTTGAAGTGGAAAGGGGGCGTACATACTCTGTAGTGTGATTTGATATGGGCTCAGAGAATAAAAGGCATGGAATTATTTTAGCACCTCAATCATATATATTTATCAAGCATATACTTGACAAGACGTCAATTTTATTTTTATTTTTCCTTAAATTTCAAGCCAAAATCATAGATCCATAATCACTTGTATCCTTAAAGATCAGTAGTTTTTACTCTGGGTTTGCTTCTTAGAGGTATTATTTTTAAACCACTTAATCATATTTTTAATCCCTTCGAATTGACAATTAGTTATTGAACCTGAATTTCTAGATTAGTTTTTTGTTATGTATATAATAAAATATAATATAAAATATATATATAATAAAATACATGTATTTTTATATATAATATATATACGTACATACACATATATGTATGTGTATATATAACAAATATATATATATATATATGATTTTTGGGGGCCTTTCTAGGATCTCTTGCACTTAAATTACTCACATAACAGGATTAAGGTATTTAAAGCTGAAATAAGGGCACATTATTCTCTTTCTTCAGATGGCTACTAAACACCTGGAGCCAGGCCTCAGGGTCACCATATGTTGGTTTTCAATTTTCCTTTGTGTGATACAATGATAAGTAACCTTTCTAATCATTGATGCTCTTTCCTGACCTCTTCAGGGCTCTGTTCTCCCCCTTGGCCATCAAGATCCTTTATTGCAAACAGCTGTTGAGAGATGTTACTGATAGAGTAGTGAGGACAAAGAGAATGTTTCATATCCAGAACCAAGGAGCCAAGATGGCATAAGGTTTAGGATTTCCCAAGAGCAGAAAATTTGCGTATATCTCTTTTATGATCTTTATGGTTGTTAAAAAAAATTAAAAACCTAAAACTATCCAGCAATAAAGATGTAATTTTCTTTACATATACTGTTTTAGTTCCTTAATAATGTGATAATTATAAAACGGTTTTGCACTTTATAACAACCCTTTCCCCCTTCTGTAAATGGCTAATTTTAATTTTTCCACGTAAATCAAAGGGCTTTTCTTCCCAATTTTTAGTATCATTTAATAGCTTATAGTTACTTGAAAAGGATAAAAACATTAGAAAAGATCATTTTAATTTACTTTATTGTATTGAAAGTGTCTTTGACTGTAAAATAATCAATTCTTTTCTAATCAAAGAAACCGTAGTTCAGTTCTTTACAAAGTTATATTCTAAATATAGGTACGTCATTTTACACTAGATAATTACTTTGACTCCATTCTTTATATGTATTTTTGTTATGATTTATATTTGCTAATATTTTTGATTATTGTTAATGTTTGCAAACAGTATCATTCATCTGAAAAATCAAATAGACTAGAAATCTGGGAGTTGACATTAACATTTTAAATAAGTAGGAATATTTTAAATGTCTCGTCTCTTGGAAGACCATGGAATACTTTTGAGGAGTGTGTTAACAGCATCTTGTTAAAATCCAAACACAAGTGGTGATGTTACATTCAGAAGTTCCAATAATAATGATGTATAAGTTGATGCCTAAGCTCCTGTAGTAAATATGTGTTATGAATTAGTACATAATAGTCTTAATATGGAGATATCTTCCTTTAAAATACAAGTAAAGAGTAAGAGGGTATTATGAACATTTAGTGAGATTTTATATTGGATTAGATTACAAGTAAACCTTTACTAATCATCCTTAATTGGCCAGTGACTTTATTTATTTCTGATAAATTTAAGAGAAATGGGAGAGTAGCTTAGTGTGTGGAGGTATTTTTGGCATTGATATGAGACAGAGCTGATTCAAATATAGATTTAGTTAGGATTGAAGCAAATTGCTAAATCTTTCTGAACCTGAGGTTTCTTAAACTTTCTAAGATTGTTGTGATGATTAAATAAGATACAAATATGAATATGCCTTGCACTGTAGTTGACAGAATACCCTGAAAAAGTGTTCGTTTCTTTCTTTTTTTCCTGCCTACAACATCACTGCTAAGAAGTCATGAAGGATACACCGGAGTTTCTCCAGTAATGGGAGATTCAGTTTTATTTCATCATTGTTCAGCTCTAACTTTTCTAAGATTTTTCTATATAGTGAACTGAAATCTGCTCCTCCTTGCTTTTACCCATTGGTTGCTGGCACATGTATTTTGTTTTCAATCTTTTATATACTTGCCTTTTTAAAGTCTAGGAAAAGAGATTCAGTTTCAAAAACATGACAGACAGTAAACACAATCACTTCTGCAGGCATATAAACAGAAAATGCTAGATAAATAAAACTAACAAAACATAATTAAATATCATTTATTTAGCTACAACACGTATTTCTGATGAGAAGAAACATAGGTAAAATCCACAAATTGTGGAATACTGCCAGTATAATGCATAAGTCTTCTTTGTTCATCTGTGATTATTTCCTGGTGCATTAATGATGTGAAGCTGTCAGGGAAGCTTTCTCACGAAAATAAAATCTATAGCAATATATAAAGACTCTTAGAAAAAATTGAAAGTCTTATAGAAGGGTCTTTCTTTATTGGACATAGTGGATAGCTTAGTGGCTTCATTCCAAACACTAAGCTGTCTATTAAAGTTATGAGGGCAGATGAAGAATCTAAAGACACATCTCTTTGTGTTATTTTTTTAAAAGTTGATTGATAAAGAAACCCCATACCCTATACCCTAATTCAATACTTAATTTTTATGAAAGTGGTCTCCGTTGGAGGCAGATACCCTCAAAGACCTACATCTCTAGGAAGGAAATATCACAAGCTACAGGATTTAAGTCTACAAAGGATCAACTGATTGGGAGTATCCCAGTAGGGAACAAAGGCCAGCAGAGATTTAACTGTGCAAATGTTTTAATTAGTACTGTTGATGTTTTTGTTTGTTTTCTGGCTACAAAGTTATGTAATTTTTGAGTGGTCTGCTCAAACTCTGTTTTTCCCATAAACCTGTTTTTTATAAGTGATTTTGCAAAATGCAGGGTTTTTCACGGAATGCATTTATCACCTTTCAGCAGAAAGCTTGTATATATCAGGACCAAAAAAGGGAGGTAAGGGTGTGCCAGAAATGAAAAGGAGTGTTTTTCACATAGTAAGCTGTTGTTGGGATAGGAGACATCACCTTGGGATGAGCTAAGGAACTGGAATTGAGACCTTTTCGTAAAGTCAGATCTTTAGAAGAGTCATCTCTATTGTGAAGAAAGAACTAAGTGGAAGTGACAAGTAGGCTTGTCTGCCCTTTGCTCCAGATGGGGAAAAATAGCTCCCATAAGAAACTAAAGCGCTAGGCTTGTGCCTCACATAAGAACAGAGTATGACTTTATACAGTCTGCGTATATGGTACTGACCAAGTAAATCGACATGAAAACTGGTTCAGTGAAACATTGGATTGTATGGTAGAAACAACCACATGAGGCTACATTTCTACAACTCAGGAGGCACAGACTGCGCAAAGGAAAGAATATTCACTGAAGATAAGCTTGAATACATAACAATCTGAGGAAAAAATCCACCATGAAGTCAGCAAGCAGAAAGATTAGCACCCCTAGAGAAAAAAATATGGAAAATATGAGAAGAGGTTAAGAGACATGATGGTTAGAATAAGAAAGTCCAATATAAATTAAATAAGAGTTCCAGAAGAAAGAATGGGGTATATTAAAAGAGATAATAACTAATAATTTTCTGAATCAAAGAAAGATATGATAGCAAAAGATACTTTAAATAAAGAAACTTTAAAGCATGAATTCCCAACTAGATAAATAAAAAGAGCACCTAGATACAGTGGTAAAACTGCACTAAAAAAAAGACAAAGATAAATTCTTGAAAGTAGCTAGAAAGACTATATCACAAAGAAACAGCAACTAGACTACAAGTGACTTTTCATCAGCCTCCGCAGAGTCCAGATGACAATGAACTTAATACCTTCAAATGCTGAGGTAAGATAAATGTTAGCCTAAAACTCTTATATTCAACTAAACTATTTTTCTTAATGAGGGTAAAATAAATAAATTTTTAGACAAATAGAAACAGGAATCCTTTGCTAAATTAACTACTAAGAGATGTATATCAAGGAGAAAGAAATTGAGTTCAGAAGTTAGTGGGGGGATGTAGGAAGCAATTGGTTATTAAATGCATTGGTAGACACATAGATACATCTAAATAAACATTGATTATCAAGTTTTGGGCAATGAGTGATTGACAAACTTAGATTTTTGTAGGTAAAGAAAATTTCTCTACAAGAATTAATGAACCAACGTAGTGATGCTCACTTTTAATTTTGCCAAGTAAAAACATTTTGTAAAGACTGCCATTAGCACACACACTCTGCCTTTAGGAATCTTAGTCTATTGTAACGCTTAAAAAGTAAAAATAGGGGCTGGCCCCGTGGCCGAGTGGTTCGAGCGTTCTGCTTCAGTGGCCCAGGGTTTCACCCGCTTGAATTCTGGGCATGGACATGGCGCTGCTCATCAGGCCACGCTGAGGCGGCATCCCACATGCCACAGCTAGAAGGACCCACAACTAAAAAAAAATACACAACTGTGAACCAGGGGGCTTAGGGGAGAAAAAGGAAAAATAAAATCTTTAAAAGAAAACAAAGTAAAAATAATAAAAATCAATACAGTCCTTTAAAATAAAAAATTTAGTTTCATGACAAAAACCTAACCACATTGACATCACTCTTCTAATTTTATCACAGAATATTAAAAACGTTATCATAAAGCAGTACGAATACATGACATTTGGGCTACATGTCTGATTATACCCTACCTTCTCCCTGGTTCCTGTAAATTCTCAGTGATAGTGTTACTTTTTCATAACACAGCATAATGACTGTTGAATAATAGATGCTCAACAAATATTCTTCAATGAATGGGAAATCATGCTATTACTTTTGTTTTACCAGGCAATCCTCCTCATTAGTTAGGAGTTGACCCCACGAAATTAGAGTCCATTTCCAATTTTCAGTGTCATGTAACAGAAATTTCCCTTAGTGGATATTTGATAACTTCTCTCTCCTTCCTTAAACTCAAGGGCAAGCACGAAGACCCAAATTTCTCCTAGAGAGTCTGCCCAAAATGAATTGTAGGGTTAGAGAAGGGAATTCATTGCTTTAACATACATGGTTTATTAGTTTATAGAGGTCATGAGACTAATCTTAATAAATTTTAACTTCTCCTAAAAAGAATCATGAGTATGTAAAAGAGAACTATGTTCTTCTAAAGCTAAGCTGATGAGTACTCAAAAAAATCACCAATCCCTCTAACTAACTATACTCCATGACCTTTTATATTTTATTTAGGGAAGTTAATCCACCTACTATGATGGTTGTTATACAAATTCTCCAAGAGGCAAAAAATTTCAGAATGCATATAGCTTTATTAGAGATTGGGACCTTCTTTAGCGTAATTATTCAGCAACTGGTATACATATGCAATAAAAATTGAAATACCTATGCAAATATATCATCCATGTTCTAGAATCCAGCAGTTTAGAGAAGAAAGGGTATTTCTGAAAGTGAAATTGTTCTCAAGTTCTTTCTGGAAGTGTACCTCTTGCTTTCTTGGTATGAAATGAAATTTTCTTGTTTTTTGTCTTTCAAGAGAGTATTTTTTATCTTGGGAAATCTTAATTGGAGTATCAAAATCTTTCTTATCCAGGTTGATATTCTAGATGAGAGATCTATTTGAAAACTCTTTAGAGCCTTCTCCAAGACTAGTTTAACATCTTGGGAGTATTTCCCATATATAGGTTTCCAATCCCATGCTTTAAACAGTAATCTGTGAGAAGTTAATACCCTAGCAAAATTCAAATGCCCAGGAGCCGACTAAGGTAATAAAATCCTGTTTAGAAGTGGAAATCTACCTTTCAAAATGTGTTATTCTCTAAAAGATAAGAGGGCTCTATAAGAGGGCTCTATTGTGAATCTTGAGATTAAAGTTTTGGAAAAAGTCTCTTGAGCACTTGCCACTTTGGGTAGAGATTTTCAAGGCACTTTTGGAAAATAAAGTTTCTGTAACTTGACTAAATAGTATGTTTTCCTAATAGATGCTATAAATATTGTCTTTTTCAATGATAGAATTTTCATTGCATAGTTCTGTCTAAAGTAAACTTTAGGCTTCTTTTACTTCTGTCTAAAGTAAGATTTAGACCTAATAAAAATCATAAAAAATCAGGTGTATGGTCCAGGATTATGGATAAGTTTTTTTTGGTAATCTTTTAATATGTTGTTCTGGCAATGCTTCTCTATTTTTGTGAACACATTTTTTTTTAGAATGTAGGTATTTTTGATACATGGGACAATATATTAAGACTCAAAATTGTTAGTACTACTGCTTTTTTAACGTTACACTAAAAGAATATATTTAGGAACATATACTAAGAAATCACGTCTTATAGAAAAGGAAGAATAAGGTAGTATAAATAACCTCTTAAAACAGAAACTGTAGCTTTGAAAGAAAGTAGAATTTGTAATAAATTGGATTGTAAGAACAGAAAAGTTTTATCTTTATAGTATGATCCACAGTACACGTGGCCCAAAGAGATCCCTTTGATTTGCTATACTCTGTGGGGCATTTCCATTTGTAGAAACAGTGAACCATTGAATTGAGTATGTTACCACTTTATTTCTGAATTGTGTTTACGTGACATAAGTTCTTATAATTGTTTTGAGATTTAAAAGAGCAGTTGGGGAATAAGAGCAATAGAATTGAATGTTATATATAAATTTATCTTTGCACTCCAGATTAATATATTTTTATTAAAAATATATATTTTATACTAAATGGTTCTAGTTTAAATTAAAAACTTGTAATATTAGTAATGATACTAATTGGTGATCATATATAAAAAGAAACAGAAAAATTTGAGTATTTTCTTCAAAGTAAGCTTCTTTTTGGCTGTTAGTTAAAATACTTTACTCAAGGACACCTTGGACAGCTTATTTTAAAATCTGATAGATTAATATGTGCGAACAAAATGAAGTATTGTATATTGCTCATATTAGAATAAGTGTTGTAGTTCTCCCATACTGAGGTAGGATAATGAGAAATCATAATAAAGAAAAGACATCACCGAAAACATGTCATTTATGGAAATGGCACATAAGTGGCAGCATTTGTTCAAAATCAGATTTCCTTTCATGAAAGTGGACTACATTGATGAACTACAAATAACATTGGTAGATTGTTCTTTAGGCATATGTGAATTTTAGAAATTATTCACTGCTCATTCCCCTGGTCTCTCTTTTATTTCTTTTTAAATGGTCTTTATATGAGTATTACAGTGGGTCCAGGAAGAAGTCATCTACCTGGCAACACTTTATTAGTATTTGGTAAATTTCTGCTATTGTATATTCTTGAGGGTAAGAAACATATAATTCCTTTCTACATATTCATTCTTTCTCCCTGCTCTTCTGTATTAAGGAAATTTCTTCACATTATTTTAAAAAGCTCCTAATCAATATTAAAAACTAAGATATAATTTACCCACTAAAATAAGAATTACAAAGATAAATGTTTAAATGATTCTGCAAAATGACTAACCCACCTTCCGTAAGAACCTCCTCCACAATCCTCTTCTCTGATGCTTCAACAGCAGCAGCAGACATGATGTGTCTTTTTAAAATAATGCTGAGTGACTGTAGGTATATTTTATGGAAGAAATGAACACGATTTTAGTCTCTACTTCTGATCAACTTGCTTTTGCCTTCTTTCCTAGGAAGTGTGTAGAGAGCTCTGGTGTCTCAGCAAAAGCAACCGCTGTGTCACCAACAGTATTCCTGCAGCTGAGGGAACACTCTGTCAAACTGGGAATATTGAAAAGGGGGTAAGCTCAAATGATTTATTAGCTATTTGCCATGTAGACTAAGCTGATAAGTTTCTGGTATTTATATTCAATCACTATGAAATTATGCATACTGCTTTAAAATGTGCTTGAGAAAATAATAAATTCCTAGCCTAATGAGTTGTCACTTGATATCTGCAAATATGCATTGTTTAGGAAATTACAGTGAGTAACTATTTTCTGAATCAGTTTCACCTTTCTGTAAGTATATGTATGAATTATATTTGTACAAAAAAATCCAACGGCAATCTTATAGTCATATAATATAGTCTGTTTAGTCATATAAGTCTAGTTTGTTTTTTTTGATAAATAATTCCCAGGAAAATTATGTGACAGCAAAATAGATTTTATAACTATAGCCTGACTAGATAGTCACTTTTTAATTGCAGTATGAGAGACAGGGCTAGTAGTAGAATAATTAAATGACTTATTGAGCAATGAAATTAGAGCTAAATAATTGTAGTTTCATCAGTCTAGTTTTGAAAAAATATCATTATTAAGAATTATTCAAACAGATAGAATAGTTTATGCTATTCCTGAAATTCCTTAGGAATTGCTATATGTGAATTCTAAAATTTATTGCTATGGACTGAATTTACAATAATAACTACTACTGTCATCTGTTCTCAGTTCTGACTTCTTCCATGTTAGTTGGGTTAGTTTCAACAAAGATTACACTGAATTTCAGCTTGCAATCTGATGTTTAAATGAAAAGAATGAAAGCTTTTGGGCAGCTGTCACACTTTATTAATCCTTGCTGACGGCTTCATTCAGGACCCATGACCTAGTGCCATGTTGATGGCTTTTCCATGCTGAGTTTGGAAATGTTGGTAAATTATGCTAAATGTATGAATTGATAGGGTCATTTTGAAAGGATTAAGAATCTTTTTTTGAGACTTTGTAAGTAGCCAATAAAAATAGAGACCTTCACACACTACCAGAAATTCCTTCTTTTTTTTCCTGAAGTAATAGAAAATATTAGGAACCGCATTCTTGAAACAACAGTCTAGGTTTATTTTGGAACCAACAGTTCTTGCCAATGACAGGTAGCAATTTACATCAAGCTGTCCTTAGAAGAAATACACAACTGTAAGGGGGAAAGTCACAGTGGGAATCTGTTTCTTTATTTGCCATTGATTATTCTTGTGATTTAGTCCATGGGCCATAGTTTCTGTTTGCCTAGAATAATACTATCACTAGCTCTGATGGCTCTTTTTATTTTTCTTTATTTTTTAACTCAAAGCATAAAGAATTCATTCTTTTAAACACCTCAGAGTTCTCCTAGAAGCATTCTATAGATTATTTAATTCCTCCAAGTAAGTAAACCTTGAGTAGTGGCTATCTGAGAACACATAGCTCAATCCCACCAATCGTTTATATAGTAAACACATATTTACTGTCTTATTTCTGCTTAATAGCAGGACCCTCAAATGTCATATCTTAGAACTATGTGCATATATATGATAGATATGACATTTTCTTGGAAATTACAGACAATTTTGAGGGATACTTAGAAAACACTCTCAATAATATTAAAGCTAACAGTATTAAATTTAAACTTAGGTAAGCAAATAGAAAGGAAATATAATTACTCTAAGCATAAATAAGCAGAGACAAGAGACAGTGCAAAAATATTGCCCCATAAAAAAATTTGATTTCTAAAGATTCCCATTCTTAATCTGGGTTAATGATTATCAAATTTCAATCCCTAAACCCTTTCTTCAAATGACATCAACAGAATTCTCATATATATACATTTGAAAAAATGGAAATGCTCTGGTTAAAGGAACCCCTTGCCTGTCTCCTTACCCTGTCCTTGAACCCTTGTCAGTTTCCAACATACCTTGGCAGAACATCCTAGGCTCCATGAAAAACTATTTAAGAAGCTTAGAAGTGTAGCAAAGTTTGTGTACCAAGAGGTCATTCATATTCACGACATTAGAGTGTAGTTTTGTAAAGTCAATATGTTGGATTTTACCGTCTACAATTAATCTACAAAACTAATCTTAGCCATTCTTCTAGAGACCTGGATGGTTCATAGACAGCTTTAGGAATGGCACTAACAAGTCTTAAAGTGAATGAATAAGTAAATGAAAAAAGCAAATACATATGCAGACTCCTAGAAAGAAAAAGGATAGAAGACCCTCAAAATATCTCTGTCATTAACTTTGAATTTACAAAGAGGCTTTCAAAGAACTAGATCAACCTACATTTTTAGGAAAAAAAGGTACGAAGAACTAGATGTGAGCTGATCACTTCTTATTTTTTATTTATTTTTGACTAACCGCATTTGCCATGTTATCTATTTATGAATTTTTGTTATTGTTAATTTTAGTTATTTTTTTTCCTTAAAAGATAAGCATGTTTACTCTTGCAAAATACAGATTTTTTTCCCTCTTAAGCTATATCTTTTTGGAAATTAAACCAGGGTTCAGAATTTTGACTCAAGTCAAAACAGCCGTGCAAAGAGCTAGTGAAAAAATTAAGATGGAATTTTTAATTCTTCTGGTCAACTTTGTGTGGCTAGTCTGTATTCTTGTCATGTGAAAATAGTTGGCATTACCAGTAACAATGATGATGATGATAATGAATATTTTCAAAATACTTACACTGTGCTAGGCCCATATTTGTTCTGTTTAATATTGACAAAAATCCTATGAGGTGGGTACTGTATTACTCCACTTTACAGATGAAGAAAGACTTGAAAGCCTAAGATTACACAGCAATTTAATAGCAGGGTTGAGATTCCAGCCCAGGTCTTTCTGATTCCAAAGTTGAAAACTTTGCCCCTCTCTACTGCCTCTGATTTTACTTTACCTTCAGATGGGAAATTTTGCAGAAAAAAGAGCAAATTTTTGTTGTCACAAGAATAAAGTGAGTCACTGAGCCTGAGATGGGTGGTGACAATGTATTTTACCCTTTAATACTAAGTGGATTTTTCCTTATCTACCTGTAGCAGTTTATCTCAGGAATCTAAGAAGGCACTGTAGACAAAAATATTGAACTAAGAATATATGATTGTGTTATGATTGGCAAAATAATGAATCTCCACTTTAAAAATGAGAAAAAATATATTTCAACATATTTCATAGAGATGTGAGGATGAAATGACATAATATCTGAGTGAGCTTTTTGTGGGCTTCCTCAGAGGGAAGGCACTAATATATATTACTAGACCGTCATGTTTGCTTTCCATTATTATTTGCCAACCTGGTGATGGTGAGCACACAGTTCTTTGCCAGACTGTCTTAATCGGCAGTAATGAACATCAGAGAGTGTAAGCATGAGTTTATGTGTCTCAGAAACATGAATGGAATATCCATGACCTCTGATCTTAACTCTGAATTTCAAAACTGCTCTCATCAGAAGGAACAAGAAAGAACCTACATTCTGTCTAGCCAGCAAGATAAAACCAAAGCTGCTCATAGTTTTTTGAATATATCTTTCTTTCAAAAAGGTAGGGGGAGGGGAGAAATATTGCTCAAGTGACATATCCAGAGGACTGGATCCACAATGATCTCGTCAAACTCTGGCTGCAAAAGAGATGGGATCCCTGCCCAGGGGCACAGTTCCACAAATGTTCCATGTAAGTATGGGAACTGTTCCATGCACATTTAGCAGATGGAGTAAGAAATATGGCCAAAAAATTAAAAACTGATCTTTGCGGGAGTCCTGGGGGGTCTGACATCGCTATTACAGCCATTGGATGTTTGCCTGAATAAACCATTCAAGGACTGAATAAGAACCATATGGTCTGAATGGATGTACTCAGGGACAGTAGCATTAACCAAAGGAGGAAATTTGATGAACCCAGACGGTGTGCTGGTTGGTACTGTTTGTACGTGGGTCAAACTCCTACAAATTAATCAATATAACTTTCAGCCAAAAGAACTTTCCTTAGACATGGCATATAGCCCTTGGACACAAATCGGAAGGTTGCCATATTTGATGAAATAGTAAACAAAGATTTAGAGTGTAAGAACTCCGATAGTAGTGTTGGCATTGTTACTGAGCAGGACATTAAGGATAATCAAAACCCAATCCTTGCAAGCTCTGATGCTGACCACAAAGAAGATCTCAAATACTTGGTTTATTGCCAAAAGATTGATTTAGTGATTCTACAAGATCCAATCGGAGATCTAGCCCAGCATTTTTATACGTGACGCTCATTCTTAATATCTGTGCATGGGAGATGTAGGGCTAGATTAGAATAGGATTATTATATGCCCTTCTAAATCACTGGTTATATCATAGGGCATTTGCAGCCTTAGAGCTTAATTCGCTTAGAGTAGAATATAATATTTTGACTGGGTCCAAAATTATAAACACAGGAAGTGAAGAAAGAATAGCTCTTCCAATTGCTCTAGAAATTTAAATAGTATGGGATGACAAGTTCTGATTTAGAATTTGGGCTGAAATAAGCTTTAGCATTCCTGCACCTGCACAGTGGAAAGATAAGGCTTTTAATAGTGCTGTGTTCCAACTCTGAGCTTTTCTGACTTGGGAAGAATGTTCTACATTGAATCACCAATATCACTTCCTTTAAAATCTTAGGATTTCCTTAGAGGTGTCTCATTCCAGATGCTGGCTGGACCCAGTGCTGGCTGTGGTACAAGATCTACCATAATCACATCCTGAAATGGCTCTTGTTTAAAATATATATATATATATATATATATATTTAAAATACTGCGTATGCTCATCTTGAAATTTTCTTTTGTGGAATTCTGACAAATTCTCAAAGTTATATTGTTTGATTTTATAATATATCTTGCTTGAAAATAACTCCCTGTTGTAGATCATGAAATTCAGTGGTCTAATAACAAGAGATGTTGTTTAATAATGAATAAGTGTTTCTTAAGAAAACTTTTAAAGCCTTACTGGACTATACCATCTTTATAGATAGTTTTTAAAACATATTTATTTTATTTAGAAGGAATGTGAAGAGAAAAAATGAACAACATGAGATTTTATTCTTGGAATGTGATAGTTTCACTTCTTTCACCTTTCTGAATCTGGTTAAACACACCTGAATTGCAAAAAAGAAGGCCAAATTTATCCAGTTTATCTGAATAATTTAGCTGAAGTAACATGACTGATATTTAAAATAGTCCAAAATCACTAGATTAGACATAACCTTTGAAGATAAAGATTAGAAACTGGTTTCCATCTGAATATTTAACTTTTCTAGTTTAAGAAATGAACTAAAATTCTATGCCTGTAGAAATAGAGTTTTTACAGTTTTGACAACGTCAGGTAAAAAAATAAGGATAAAAATAGAAAACGATACTGAAAATTTTCGCCTTTATATTCTTACAGGATTTATATACTTCAGGTTGCTTTATTTGGTATAATCTAATTATATTACTTATGACTTACGCACATTAAAATCTTAGTATATATTGATTAATCTTTTAGAAAATTAGCTCAAATAACTTCATCCACATGAAGTCCCCAATAAGTTTCCTAAAGCACTTATAATTAAGTTAAATAAGTTTCTTCTCTTAAAATCATATGCAACATCAACATAGCATATGGTAGTAGTCTGCTCCTATCACCAGAGAAGAGAAGTAATGAGAATTCCAAAGAGATCCTTTACTATAAATACAAGGTGGGGGGAACTAAACAAAACACAAAAGAACATTTTACCAGAGATCAAAATCAAACAAGTCCTGTGATAGATTTTTAACTTCTTTGAAGGTATGTCTGCATAGAACTAATTTCTAAAGTAGTCCTAATCCAAACCATATTAGAATCAAAAACTAAAGTTAGTCCCCATTTTATTGTTTGGAAAACTAGAGAAAAGAAGCAAATGACTTGCTTTGGACCAAAGATATCGCTAGGATGAAAACTTGGTTTTATAACACAGCCTACACACAGACCAAAGTTGTTAACTTGTTAACTATTTAAGTCGTTAATTAATTAGTTGTTAAACTAACACTAGTCTCTTGTCAGCTGCTAAATGACTGATACTTATATTCTTATTATGAATTCTTCATTTTTTACCCATTAATTTTTATTGTTTATCTTTCTGATATAATTGTCTATCATGTTATAATTCCATGGAATAGATATAATCAATAGCATAAATTTCTGCAGTAAAAGATTCTAGCTAACCACTTATGAAATGCTACTGCTCTGTAGATGTTAATTAATGATGAGAACTGAGCAACATTTTACAAAATGAAAATTGTATTTATCTTTTACCTTAAAAATAAGAATTTATCTGACTTCTTTTCCTGGCCTACATTTTGTGAGCATCCATGAAACATGTATAACAATATTATTAAATACTTCGGAACCTACATCTTTCAGTATTCTTATGGCCTTCACAATTCCTTTGTCCCCTGAAAAATGTAAAAAGTGAAATTTTTTCTCCACCAATTATAGGAATACTCAAGGAGGTCTGAAATAACATTGGATGTACACTTGCAGCTAAATGGGTTTTTTTAATCTGTAGTGTTATTTTGTATTTTATGTCATAAAAACAAAGTATATTAGAGTATTCTTTAATGTTTTAAAATATATAATCCTATACCTCCAATTGATTTTTTCCACTGATTTTTGTATATTTTTGGACAGATAATCCCTTTTCTGCCAGTGAGTGACCTTGGGCAAGTCAACGTCCTTCAAATTCTGGTTTCCTCATCTGAAAAATGAAGTGCTTAGACTGCATTAATTCTGAAGTCCTTTGAGCTTTACATGCAGCTTTGTGATTATATAAAATAAATGTAAAATCAAGTTTTAATGTTATTTGAAATCAATAATGCTAAATCTCCAACTTGAACAAATATGCAAATTTTAAGATTTGGAATTTTTTAGAGTGTTAGTTGTCGTTAATTGAAACTATGGGAAAAAATCAGTAATTGCTGGTCAGAACTACATTACTCAGTTATTCTCATAGGGAAATAAGCGCAGAGATAAATATTCTTACACACAGCTACTTGTAGCAACAAAAATGTAAAACTGGAGATTATTTGACCCCGTATTGTGACTTTTATATATGTGGGTGAAGGTCTAACACAATTGGTATATCAGTATACAATGATTGTTCTTCCAGGTCAGTTAGGTAAGTCATAAACTGGCAGCTGGAACATTCTTTCCCACTCAAGTGTACCTTATCAGCAGCCCTGCCCCCAGCGTTGATACTATATTGTCAGTTCAGCCAACTACCTCTGCTTCATAATTTTGGACAGATGATTTTTTTCTTCACGGTAATTCTCATTGCCCCAAACTCATAATTCTTTCTTAATGTCCTACTTTAATATTTATGAGATTTAGGGTCAGAATGTTCTGTCTTATACCCAACCAAATTTTGACTTCCTCTTGCCTAGTTTTCTATGGACAAATGATAATTGTTCAGCAGTTCTCTAAAAGACTCCTTTATGTTGTTACAACTACTGACACATTCACTGAGTGCCACCTATAAGGGCAACAAAGATGAATTTGACTTTCTTTACCCACCAGCATTTCCAGTTCCTTCCCAACATGTAGTAACCAAAACAGGACACAGAATTCTGTAACTTAACTAACGTATTCATCCATGCAATAAATTTTTGTTGCATATCTACTACATGCTAGGTACTGTTCTAGACATTCAGTATTTCCAATAGAACATTCTGTGATGATAGAAATGTTCTATGTCTGTTCTGTCCAACATAGTTACCACTAGCCTCATGTGGCTATGGAATCCTTTAAATGTGGCTAGTGGGTCTGAGGAACAGAATTTTTAATTTTAAATAAGTTTAATTTAAATAGCCACATGTGGCTCTTAAGCTTTTACATACTAATGAGAGGAGACAAACAAAGAAATAAAGAAATAATTTGAAAAATAAACAGGATAATTTAAAGTAGTGTTAAGTGGAAAGAGGAAACTAAAACAGGGGGATGTAACCACTATTACATCTTAGAGTCGGGGGAGGGGAGGGCAGGAAGGGATGGTGAGGTACCACTTCAGAACAAGGGTGGTCATCTCTGTGAAATGACACTTGACCTGAGACCGAATGATGAGAAGACAGCAATATAAGGAACTGAGAGAAGAATATTCCCAGAAGGACCAGCAAATGCAAATGCCATATGGACGGCACAAGCTTAGTGTATTAAGGAAAAGAAAGAAGGCCTGTATCTGGAGCAATCTGTGAAAGAGAGAATAAGCCTGGAAAATAAGGCAAGGGCTAGATCACAGAGGCCACTGCTGACCAGAGTTAAGGGAAGTAGGAAACCACCACAGTGTTTTAAGCAAAAAAGTGACATGATGTGATAATATGTTTTTAAAAGGTCGCTCTGAATTCTCACTGGAGAATAGATTGATTATAGGTAGATAGACTGATTATAGGTAGAAAAAAGTTGAGGCAGGGGAACCAGGTAAGAAGCTATTCCATTTACCAGTTTGGTCTAGGATGGTAGCAATGAAAAAGGTGAACCATGAAAGAATTCCAGATATAGAGGATTAATACAACAAACGTTACTTTCTAGGCATAACATGTCATAATCCCTTCACATTTTAATATGTTTGCATTTTTATTTACAATCCAACATTGCTGACAGTTATTCAACTGTAATAATCTTCCGTTTTGTTATCCATATAAACAAATGACTTTCAGAGCATCAGTATGGTTTGTCAAAGTTTGATAATTCAGAAAAATGCACCAATAAAGGCTAGAAATGCTTGGTTTAAAAAAAAAGGTTTTCATTTTTACCATACTCTGCAAATAAGATTTATCATGTTAGAGTTATGAGCTGATTATTTGATGTCTGCATCTCGATAAATTATTCCTGGCTTTCTACTTATGTGCAGTATGTGTGGTTTATTGCAGAGAGTAAAGCTGAGAAGAATTCCAGTACACATGTTCATGCAGGGGCTATACACATGGCTAGTCAGTGTATATAAGGGTTTTTTTGTACCCGGTCCCTGGTGTCTTGGCATTACTTTTATTATGTCTGCAGTACTCGTGTAGATGAAATGCCACAACACATTCTTTTACTATTGTAGCCTCAACCGGCCTTTTTTTTTTTTTTTTAAAGAAAAAGCAATTACCATCATAAAAATTCCTTACTGGGGAACTTTCCATGTTGCGTTATCATTCCATGAGTCTAATAATAGTGGAATATAAAGAAAAAAATTTTTAATACTAAAATATCTGAAAAAGACTTTTGAGGCCTCTATAATGAGAAACACTAAAAGTCTGGAGTAGGAGAAATAAGGAAAAGAAGTAAAGTCAAGATTTTTAGACTCCTGGTACGTGTTAGCGATTTATAAATCATTGCCTCGACAAAGATAATTTGCAAATCGCATGCACCTTCACCAATTTCTAAACACAGTAAAGAACTCTCTCAGCCTGTTATCTATTGGGAGAATGCTAATGCCTATAATTGGTCATTGCCTGACCCTTATGTATTTCTATCCTGATAGCTCTATCTGCCTAAAAGCTAATTCTGTGTTTTCTGTGAAATCTTGCAGTGGTGTTATCAGGGAGATTGTGTTCCTTTTGGCACTTGGCCCCAGAGCATAGATGGGGGCTGGGGTCCCTGGTCACTATGGGGAGAGTGCAGCAGGACCTGCGGGGGAGGCGTCTCCTCATCCCTAAGACACTGTGACAGTCCAGCGTAAGTAGCTAAAGTAAGCCGGAGCCAACAAAAAGACACCATTGGAAATGATTCAAAGCTGTGGTTTCACATGTTATCTGTAAAAACGTTTCACTAGTGAGCCAAGTTCTTGTCTTCAGAACAGCAATAGACACAGGAAAGTGGAGGAGCCTTGTTACACAGACTTTCCTTTTCTTCCTTTCCCCTTACTATGTAACTAAAAATAAAAGAAAAAGAAAAAGAAAAGCATTGTGTATCTATCCCAGGTATAGACAGACTTTTAATCTAGTAATAATCAGATAGATTTCCTCTTCCAAAAACTACTGAATTATGGATGAATCCAGGTCTGGTCTTAGCTACATTACCATTATTCCCAGGAAACCTAAGATCTTTTCACGTGTCACATAAAATTATTACTGCTACATTAGTATTAAAAGGACCAATGAGAGCACTTCAAGGGTTGAAAGGCCTTGATTCGCATCACAAATCACAATGAAAAGAATACTGCCCATGTGTTAAAATAGTTTCCATTCTCATGCCCCCATTAATCATCTTCCAGAGCTGCCACCACTTTTCTCCCCGTGACTATTTTATGCAGGTCAGACTGTTCCTCTCCCACCACTCTTTTTCTCCAGGCAGAGTCTGCCTGGCATGAGGCCAGCCCCATCAGTATTCTTTGCTAGCTGTATTGCTTCTGCCTCCCACTAGTGCCCATTACAGGTGGACTGGTCCTCTAGTTGGCCTTTTCTGCTCTCCCAAAGACTAGACTGCTCCTTAGCTGCTGCATGTCAAGTGCTCCCATTTTTGTCTAAAGCTCAGGTTCAGGACCTTCTTTCCGGACAAATATTTGGTGCAGAATGATGTTATGATATCACTTCTGCTTTTTCCCCCTTCTGGGGTAAAAGATGGTCAATTTTTGCTTTTTAGTTTTTCTCATTTTCATTCAGGATCCCCCTCTTTGGTTCCTGTCTATAAATGTCTCTATCTTCTCTCTCTTTTTAGCTTGAAATTGTTTCCCTTTATATTAGTTCTCTGTTTTCATTCTCCCACTTTCTGTCTATTATTACCCACCTGCTAAACAGCTCACTGTCACCCACTCATAAACCAGTCATGCTACCACCATCCCTACTACCTTGTTTTTGTCTACCAACCCATTTCTCCCAAACTGGCTTAAGATGGGCCATTTCTTTTCCTTATTTAGAGTCAGCATTCGCTGGCATTCAAAGTATATTCAAAATGTAACCTTAATTATTCCATTGATAACCAGTGAGCCCAAATTATAATTTAGACTTCATCTTTTTTGAGCAAGTACAGAATAATTAACCTAAGTTCAACTGCAGGTTATTGTAAATTTGTAACCAAAATTATAAAACCCTATAATAAATAATATATTCAGATACTTAAGAGAATAACTTGGACCTCTTTTAAAGAACAAATTGGTTTTTCCATTCAAAAATAGCATGCCCAAATAATAGCATATGGCTTTCCCTAATGTTAAATATTTCAAAAATTAATTTATGTAAATCAAGTATTTGACATTTTACTTTTTCATTAATTTGAGTGTAATATAAAGTATTAAAAAAGGCAAACTCATCTGATGTTTAGATTTAATTTTTTTAAAACTTCATGTAATATTTGAAATGAGATAGAAATTCATTTCTGCATTATTTACTTTGAACTGAAGCTATTTCCAGAGTTATTTAGTGTCCCCTCCTTGTTTCCAGTGTGGAAAAAAGGGCAAACTTTTTGTTTCCTACTCGGTGAACATATAGCATCAGATTATGAGTTTGTTGAATATGATTCAAACTTTTCATTATAAATAAGTGATTTTTAAACTCATTGTGATGGACTGAGCACCTGTTTACTATGATAATTAGAAAACTCATTGATTTAATTGCATTTTTTTAAGAATATAAATCATGACAATTGAGTGTTGTAAACTTACTCAAATTGCCTTAATTCTTGTGTTCAACAACCATAAGCATTATTGCTGACAATTGCCAATGTGGTTATTATTTTAATAACTAATAAAATGTCAAAATTTATATTTTCTTAAAGTAAATGTTAATATGTTTTCATCAAGCAATATATGTACTCTTTATGTGGATAAATATATTATATTCACATGTTAAACAAAATGTATTTTCAGACCTTCAGGAGGTGGAAAATATTGCCTTGGGGAAAGGAAACGGTATCGCTCCTGTAACACAGATGTAAGTAAAACCAAACTCTCCTATGAAAAATTAGCTTACATTTCCCCTAGAGCAGGGAAGTTTTTTAAATTGTAAGCTATTTGATCAGAAATCCATGTGTGTGAGGTCATATGAATTTTTTAAATTGTTAATAATGAATGGACTTGTCTTAGGTCCATCAATTCCATCAACAAGAGTCAAGAGTAAGCTCCAGCACTAGGAACAAATACACTCTCCCCCAACAGGAATCAAAAGAACCACACACATCCTGAACTGCCCTGGCCCCCCCACCACAACTTTGCCACCATTATCTTTCTTGAGTCCAACAGGATTAATCTTATTATGCCCTTTACCCCATTTTATGTTTGTCACTGCAAGAAGCCCTAGACCCCCACATTATTCCTTATCTCTTGCCATCCAATCCCAGAAAGCTCTACGTATCCCCTCTTCTATTTCCTATCCCTGCCCAACTACTGAAACTTTTCGGTGCCCTCAGAAATTCATGATCCCTCATCAGTAACCTTATATCCTGACATCTCTGAATTTTCCTTCCCTTCACTTTCTTGTTCTAATGGAAACTGGCTCTCCTCTGAAGATACTGCTTCTTCTGTAGCCCTATAAAGCTGGGGACTTGTGTTTTCCCCCAAGCTCTTGAATGTCTGGGCCTGGAAGTGGATTGACTATCTTCTTTTATCTTCCAGATAATTCCTTCTCCCTCCTCTCTAAAAGCCACAGCTTTTAATTTCATATCATCAGACTGTTACTCACTATTCTTCACTCTCATGCTCTCCAACCCTATGCTTCTCTTAATTCTTAGTTATTCCATAAATATGTAGATGATTTTTCTCTTCTGGATTTTTCTGTAAGCATATAAACATGCTGTTATTTCTACTGTCATGAGAAAACAAAAATAAAAAACCTGCCAGTTAGTTTCCTATTTCTTTCCTCCTTTTGAAACAAAATTCCTCAAAATAATTGTCTATACTCACTGTATCCAATCTCCTCATTTTTTCCTAAAACTGTACCTGTCAGGTTTTTGCCCCCATCATTCCACTTAAAATGCTTTTGTCAAGTCACAGATGACTTCCATGTTGCTAAATCCAGTAGTCAATTCTGAGTGTTTATATTACATGATCTTCACTAGGCTTCCATGACATTGCAACTTTTTGGTTGTCCTTTTTTATTACTACTTACTTTTTCTCATTCTCCTTTGGTGGTGCCTACTGTTTTCTCTGACGTTTTAATGTTAGAGTGCCCAGGACTTAGTTCTTGGCTTTTTTCCTCTGCCTACCAGTGTTCATTTCCTTGGTGATCTCATCCAGTTTTATTACTTTTGATACCATTCATATGTCATTTGACTCCCAAATTTATAATTTCGGCCCAGACTTCTTACATGCATTCCACTGATTCTTACCACTGATTAGATTTTTAACAGACATCTAATATTTAACATGTCCAAATGTTATCTCCAAAATATTTCCATAAACCTATTCCTCCAGCAGTTTTTCCCATCTCAGATGTCAACTCCATCTGGCTCAAGCCCCAAACCCTCAAGTCATTATTGATCTCTCTCTCAGGCTGACAGCCTATATCCAATCTCTTAGGAAGTCCCATTGGCTTTGCCTTCAAAATCATAGATCTGACTACTTGTCACTTCTTCCACTGCTTACCACTCTATCTTTCACTGGATTACTCTAAACTGCTTTTTCCCTGGATTTCCCAATAATGCTCTTGCTCTCTACAGTCCTCAATATAGGAGGCAGAGTGAGTCACATCCTTTACTCAAAAACCTTCAATGACTACCCATTTTACTTAAATCCAAAGTCCTTATAACAGCCTGCAAGGCCTATACAATCTGGCTTTCTGTTATTTCTCTGAACTCCTTCCTTCTACATGCCAGGCTTTTGCATTGGCTATTCCCTTTGCCTAGTAGATTCTTCTCCTAAAATATCTACATGGTCAACTCTCTTACCTCACCTTTACTCAACTGTCACCTTCTCAATGAGGCCTAGCTTGAATACTGTATTTAAAATTGCAGCCCTCCCTGCTCCCTATAACCCTGGGACTCCTATTCCTCCTTACCCTGCTCTATTACCCCCATACCACCTTCTAACACACTCTATAGCTTATTTATCATATTTAATTCCATTAAATCTGCATCTTGAAGTAATTACATGTAGCTTCAATTGCAATTATCGTTTCAAGTTATCAGCATTATTTAATCCTTCACTCAACAAATAATCGAGTGCCTACTGTATATCAGATTGTGCTAGAGTAAGAAAGACAATCTCTGCCCTCAAGGGATCTTATAATTTCCTGGAAAACCCACTTAAATATAGAAAATCACAATACAAAGTGATATGATAGATATGATATGAGATGATAGAATAAATATGGGATGTTATAAAAGCACAGAGAATTGGCACATAACCTCATTAGGGATTTAGGAATTTCTTCCCCTACGATGCTAAAGATCTGAAGGGCAGATAGGAGCTGACCAGAAAAGAAGAAAGTGACAATGAGAGCATTCTAGGCAGAAGGAAAATTAAGTGTGAGGCATGGAGGTTAAAGAGTGTGATCTTTATCTTGAGGCATGAAGAAACCATTGAAAGATTTAGCCTCAGATTTATGCTTTAGCTGAGAATGGGTTGGAGAAAGGCAAGATTGTATCATAATAACAAACAAATCAAGAAGAATAGAATTTAAGGATACCAGTAAGAATGATTGAAGTGCTGAGCCATGTGCTCTACACTAGGAATGACAGTGGAGTCTAAAAAGGGCTAACAGAGAGAAAATTAAAGACTTAACTTAAAAAAATCCATAAAAATCAGAGAACCAGTGTTGCAGGAGAAACAGGTGAAGGAGATAGCAGGTGAGGGGATCAGAGAATGGAATGTATTTGAATTTAAGATATGAGAAGTAAGACTCTTCTCAGTGATGACAAATCTGGAGTGTGGCCATGGAAGTGCATGCCTAACCTTGAGTGAAGGTAAAGGAGTTCAAGGAAAATCAAGGCCAGGGAATTTGAGGAGTCTTCCGTGTGGATGCTGAAGTCACTCAAGATGTTGTTAGAACTTGGGGTATATACTGAGACTGTGAACCAGGTATCAAACTCTTCAGTAAATGAAGGGAAATGACTATCATGAGGTTAGTAGGAAGCAGTGATGAAGCCAGATAGTGATTTGGATGGATAATATGAATCTTAGAAGAATAGAGGTTTTATCCAAGAGTAGAAGAATTGAATACCTACAGTATATCAGACTGTGTTAGGTAGAAGTGAGAAAGCCAAACTCACCTCTCAATTCCAATCTATTTCCATTGTTTATATAATTGTAAGGGTGGGCACACATTTTGGCCCTAATAACATAGTGCTATATAATATGAATAATGTGTGATAGGTAACAGGAAAAGAAAAAAACATGCCCAACATCTCAGGCTTGTTGCATTTTACCCATGAGACATGTGTTAGATGCTTAAATTGTAGAGCTTGCTATTGGTGGGTTGAACATTTCTATTACCATCTTTGTCTTCTGTTTCAGCTTTTAGCAAATGATAAGCAGATACAGTTAACATAACTATATCATAGATATACAAATAATTATGTTTTTTTAAATTAAACTTGACTCTGCTAGTTTAGCATTTGAGGCAATTCATTTCCCACACTGGAATTTATTTTCATGCTATCCAAGTTAGTAAACCTGTCTGAGCATAAGTTGTGTAAGCTGGGGCCTTTTAAAATATAATCTAGTATATGAAAATTTAAGCTTTCAGAACACCATAATCTAGCTCAGTGCTGTTCAAGAGAACTTTCTTCAATGATGGAAATGTTCTATATGTACACTCTCCAGTCTGGTAGCCACTAGCCAAAGTAGCTATTGAGCACTTGACATGTGGCTAGTGCAACTGAAGAGCAGAATTTTTAAGTTTAATTAATTTAAATCTGAATAGCCACTTGTGGCTAGTGGCAACCGTATTGGACAGTACAGAGCTAGACAGTCGAGCTATGCAGTAGAAAACTAATTGTTATAAAGAAGATTGTAAATGTTGTAGATAACATTCTCAAAACAAATCAATCTTAGATCATTTTAGAAACAAATGTAAGAGACTTCCATTTTTGGTAATGACAGAATAGGTTATTCTGACAGATATCTTAAAAAAAATTACTGAATAAGATTTTTTTTTTATCATTTTAAAATCAGCAAAGAGCATAGAAGATAGTGAGAGAGATGCCTGAAGGTCAAATTCTTTGAGAAAGGGGAATTCAAAAATATAAATGGAACATCAGAGCACCTAAAGTACTTTTCCCCTGACAATATTCAGAGGAAGAGAAGAGAAGCCACTCCAGTGTCTCTTTCTTACATATAAGGAAAGGTTTTCCCAAAGCTTCTCCCCTGCTCCCTTAGCAGACTTCCTTCGTGTTTTATTGGCCATGAGGCCACATGCCTACCCTTACACCTGTCATAGGCAAAATGAATGGGATTACCATAATTGGTTTAGACTAACCCAGATATACCCCTAAAATGGGGTTAAGGTCACCTTCCCTGAGAGGTAGATTCCTGAACAAAAATTAGAATTTGGTTAGCAAGAAAGTAGGGAGTAATAGACACTGGGTATGCCACAGGTGTCCGCCTCAGAGTTCTTTTAGTTTCCAACTTTACTGATAGAAGTAGCAGTTGCGGAAGAAGAAGAAGAAGAAGAAGAAGTAGTAGTAGTAGTAGCAGCAGCAGCAGCAGCAGCAGTAGCTGTTGCTAACATTTATTGAACACTGACTACATACCAGAGCTATTATTTTAACCGTATTTTCTTCCTGTACTAAGAGTTCTCCTCAGTAGTGAGTTGACTTGGTAAAATATTTTAAATTTCCATTCTTTTAATATAAATCTAGAAAAACTATGATAATTTAAAGTTTTGGTATAGTCTGTTCTGTTACAACCTTGTTTCTGTAACACAAATTAGCTTATAAGCGATTGAGTTATTTTGTGCCATATTTTGTGCTGCTAAGTAATACAGCAGCTGAAGTCAAACTGCATTAACACAGCTGAACATCAGAGAAGACTGTACTGGACGTGATGACCATTCACCCCACCTTCTCTTTTGGCTCAGTTTGGCCACATACTCTCTCATAGAACTCCCTATTGTGTGTTTCTGCCTGTTCTTTGTAGATTGGCCTCTTGTCTCTATAACCCAGCAGCCTCAACCCTTCCTTATTAACTTATTTCACCTTTTTTTTTTTTTTAAGATAAAGTCCTATGTTTACTCTAGTATTTTTTTGTTAGGAATTTACCATGTATTTTAAAAATTGTGCTAGTATTTTATTAGAATTGTTACTGTTTTTGTTAGTGTTCTGTCTTTGACTCGTTTGCCTCTACTGCTATTTTTCCCATATGCCATTTTTAGTGTGCAATTTTGCAGAAAGATTTTTCAGGAATGTATGTATCGTATTAGAGAAGAAACTCTAATATTTTAAACTATTTTCAAAATCTATTCTAAAACTTTCTAGTATTATGAAGACTATATTATAAGACAGAATTTAATGACAAATCATGAATTGATTGGAATTAAGATTGAGTAATGCAAGCAAGACTTCAGTATTTTCCAGTTAGCATAGAATATGTGTTACTATAGGAGCATTATAGGGCTATTGTGTATGTATCCTTTAACGTTGATACTTTTTTCTAAATGTATAATGGTTTAAATGATCTTTTTTTCTATAATGCCTAGGTGTCTGTTATGTGTGAGCTACCCAAATTTAAGAGATTCAAAAGAGTATACTTGTCTTTTATCAGTTCAGCCTCCTGCCTTAGTGCATGTTTTACATAATTTAAAATTATGCGCATCATATTTAGTGACCCTGTAAATAAGATCTGAGAGAAAATTTTCCAATTAGTTAGAATCAATTTGACGGTCAAGAAGTAGAAAACAATTCATAAGCATTTTTGGCTTGGTCATTTCTGATCCAAGAGCTTTCCTTGAGACTTAAATAGGGTTAATACAAAGGATAAATTCAGATGATCGTGGAAGAATTTTTAAATTAGTGCCTAGAACGAGATCATGTCAGGTAGTCAAACAGCAGGGGCCCCAGGATTCTTTATTGAGTGTGATGAATCTTTGAGACTTGCTCCACAGAGATAGAAGAGGCAACTTATAAAGAAAAAAAATCTCAATCTTTCAAGATATTAAAATAGATCAGAAAAGGGTATCCAGCTGTAAAATTGACCTGACCACTCTCAACAGCAACATAACCAGCCTAGAGGCCAAGGGTATACACATGCTAGACTCTCAGGCTTATTATCTACATCAAGATGTTTTGGACCAGCAGTTTATTCCCTACATCACCATTGGTCACCCTCAAATCCTTCAAAAGCAACTAGACAAGAACTCTTTCTTTCACATCCACATGATCTTCTCCAGGACAGAATAGCAGGTAAAGACAATAGCTATAGCAGGAACAAATTAATATGCTTTTCATCTTGAAGCTACTGAGAGACCAGGAGCATTTATTGAAGACATATAGGAGAATTGGATGAAGTTTGGTCTCACCATTAAATCAGGAACTACAATAGAATATTTGGGACCATAAACTAATCTAATAGACATGACCTTGTGGAACTTGGGTTTGGAGAACAGATTTTGTGGAAGTCATGATGCCAAGATTCGTTGGTTGAGGACACAGTTCCCCTCCTTGGCATGGAGATAAATGGTTGAGAAGGTCCTGATAGTTTATATCAATGTGCTAAGGTGGGAGCTGACATGATGGTTGGGTAGTGCCATTATGAGAAGTAAAGACCTAGATCTGTGTTCAATCTACTGGAAAGTGTTTGCTCAAGAGCTATTCAGAAATATACTTTTGATTATTGTGTATATTGAACCTCCTTTTTACTGGCATAAAAGAATATTGACTATTAATTGGGTATTTCTGCTTTCCTGAGCAATTTTTCATTCCAGTGACTTAAAACTATTATGCAAAATGTTCTAAGAAGGTAAACATTGGTGTACATAGTATAACTATTTTAAGTAGCAGAATTTATGGGTTAGTGTTGTGAATACCTTACTTGAAAACTTGGTTTTTTTAGAGTAAAAATATGTCTTTATAAATGTTATAAGCCAAATTTTTTTTTTTTTGAGGAAGATTAGCCCTGAGCTAACTACTGCCAGTCCTCCTCTTCTTTGCTGAGGAAGCCTGGCCCTGAGCTAACATCCATGCCCATCTTCCTCTGCTTTATATGTGGGACACCTACCACAGCATGGTGTGCCAAGCAGTGCCATGTCTGCACCAAAGCCAAATTTTATATCAAAGCCTAAAGAAGAAATATTAGCTACTATGAGAAGGACTTTTCTACATTACTAAAAAGAATTTCCTGGTGTTGCTAAGCTGTTTTCCAAAACCAAGAAAATCCTGGTGTTTTTCCTATTCCATATTATTTGTGATTTGTGTATTTCCTTGATAACATGACTAGGATAGAAATTCTGGTTAAAAATATGAGCTCTACTTTGGCTAGGATGGAAAGTCATATTATTCTTGCATCTTAAACATCTCATTTCCCTCCTTTATGCATCAAAACTATAAAAATTATGGAGTCCAAGGGTTTTCCAGGTCATCTGTGGTCTGTTCTAAAATTTAAGTATAGATTCTGTAGTACCTGGGTATTTCCTCAGTCAGCTTTGCTAGAGGGGCATGCTATTCTCCAATTTTTTTCTTCTTCAATCTATTGCTTAAGGCCATTAAACAGAGTTATTGCCTTGGTTGTGGTACACAGGAAGAGTGTAGCCTATATTTGGAGGTAGGATTATAGTGAAAAAAGTATGGACTTTGGATTCAAATTGACTTAAATTTGAATCCTGATTATAACACTTGTTGCTGTTTGACCTTGGCAAGACATGTAACCTCACTAAATTTCAGGAACTACTTTATACATCGAGTAGAATTATATCAAACTTGCAGGGTTGTTTGAGAATTAAAAGAAGGAACACATGTTAAATATCTAGTGCTAGTCCTAGTACTTAATGTGTATTCAATACAGTGTAGCTATTATTATATACATTTATGTTTTGTAGATTACAAAGTACTGTCATACATAACCTCATTAAATCTTCAAATCACTTTCGTAAAGAGAAAGGACGAGTATTTTTTAAAAGTATTTTAAAAATGAGGTCACTAAAGCTTAGCAACAGGCTGGTACCATGGAAGAGATTCAGTAAGGTATAGAATTTCGGAGTACTGATTGCTATGCTCTTAGAACAGATGGAGCCCCTGGGAGGTGGGTGTGGCAAGGTAAGCTTCTCTGAAAGAGTTTGGTCACCTTTGACATTGTCTTACTTCCAGTCTAACCTTACCCTGCAGCAGAACCAGATAGCTGAGAACATTCTGAAACTACAGACCTTGCCCCCAGGGAGAGGTGTGGGGTAAGTGATGACAAGGTACAGAGTTGATCCATTAACTAACAGTGTTATAACTGTGTCCCAAGTTATAATTAGAAAACAAATATGTATCAACCAGTTTATTCTTATAAATATTATATGTAGTATTTATTATATATATGGCAATAACATGAGCAGTGTCATTAATCTTCTTTAGGTTAGTATGAATTTTATGGTGTGCATCATGTTTTGAGAAATAAGGACTAGCTTTTAAATACAGATTAGAGCTTGCTTGTTTATTTTGTTCTCAAAAGGAATATTTAAAAAATACAAAGTAAAAGTTTGTTTCTTAACATTTTCATAGGCTTAGAGAAAAGGGTTATGCTATGGAGAGATGGCATTTTAATTAAATTCAGGCTATATAAGGCCTATAGAAATAGCTTTAATTTTGAAAACTTGCATAGAAGATTATGGTATCAAATATGACAGCTAGCTTCAAGTTTGTCTGGACAATGTAGGTTTATCAAACTTATGTTTGCTTTTTCTTTAAAAGTAAATGTACAATGAAACTACAAAAAAAAAATCAGAAACTATTTGGAGGAGGAAAGATGAGAAGGTTGAATCAAAGCCTGGGTTTGAGATAATTCATTATGTACATTGAACACTAAATTCAACTTTAATGAGCTAATCTGACAGTACCTGATATCTAGGAAATCAGGAATTTTGTTTGCAACTTGTAAGAGAGGGTGTGGAAGCAAGGACTTTGTTAGCCTGTGTGGCATCTTTGTGTAATTTAGAAAAACATGCCTGTCTTGGTGAACAAACAGAAATATGTCCCTTCTTCACAGTCCCATGTCAAGTGCATTACTTGCTAAGCAGAGCGGGAGTTGGAATCTGAACTTCAATATGCTCCCTCCATACATGGGGTATAAGTGGCTAAGAATATGTTGCTACCCTGGAGAGGAAGAAGAGAATTAGATTTGGGGAGTGTAGAAGGTTGGTCTAGTCTAATAGTGAAGAAGCAAAAGAGCATTTGGCTTAAAAGCAAGAAAGGAAAAAGCAGCGGAAGGTGGGAAAGAGAGAGAGAAAGGAGGTAGAAGAACTAAAGGCCAATTTTGCTCGCTTTGCAATTTTCCCTGATGCCCTAGGATCCTAGTATCTCCTCAGCCTGCCCATCTCCTTGAGGAAGAAGAGAGGAAAGAAAAAAGGGAAAGAGTTGTCGTTCTCCACCTGCTTCTTGCTCTTTATTACTCCTATAAGACATAATATAGTATTTTCAGGATTTTCTTCTTTTGCAAAACATTTTGGGATGTGTTAAAAGTAAGGGTACTTTGGGTGTGTTTTGCAAATGAAAAAAAGAAGACATAAGGGGATTCCAGAACTTGCCGAGGTCACACTAATCTTTGGGACAAAACCGGGATGAGAACCCCAGTAATAGATGTGCCACTGGAAAGGTTGTCAGCAGAAACTGAGATTTCTTTCTATAGCAACTTTTATGCCCCAATGAATTAGTCTGTTTTTAGATTTATCTACCGATAAAAAGTATTAAGTTTAGTCAAAGGGAGATGCTTTTAAACTTTCAGTATAATTGGAAGCATAAGATTGTCTATAGAATGTGCTAACTTAACATAGATCTCTAAAAAAAGTGATGATAAAGATGCTAATATTAATTTTTTCATTTCTTTGAAAATACGAAGCTCAGAAGATGCTGAGATTTGCAACTTTGCTCTCTGGATTTATGTGGGGCCCCGCTAGGCGCTTTTTAGAAGGAGAGGATGCTTGATTAGTGTTAACACTAGGAGGCTGAAAACCTGTCAGGCTTTACATAAAAAACTTGTTGCTATGCCTACTGTTTTCTGTTAGGGTTTCTGCATGGTGTCAGCACTTATTATCCTCAAGTAATTTAAAAAGCATTACTCCCTAAACTCTCCACTATTCCTAAACAAAACAAAAATATATTTTATGTAATTTTTCCTTAAGAAATTACCCTTTTCCTTAATCGCTCTCATTCTTTGGAACCAGCATATACAACTCCTACTGAGCTTTTTTCTAATCAACACAAATTCAGAGCATTCACTGAAGGAAGGATTTAAAGCAAAAGAATAGAACATTAGCTTGATATAGTCTAGAAATAGAAAAACATGGGATCAGGTCCCCAAGTCTACTACAATTGCCTTAAGCCCTTCCATCCTCCAAGCTATCCTATGAAGATCCTAAACACACTCCTGCCTCAGGGCCTTTGCAGTTACTGTTTCCTGGAACGCCCTTTTCACAGATGTGTACATAGGTCACTCCCTCAGTTTCTTTTAACTCTCTGCTCGGGTGTGCCCCCTTATCAGAGAGAATTTCTCTGACCATGTTATTTACAACAACTTCTCTCCTGCCTCACTATCAATCTCGGTATCTTGCTTTATTTTTCTTCTTTCACATCTTCAACAGAGTGAGCTCCATGAAAGAAGGGACCTAATCTGTTTTGTTTATTGCCTTATCTCCAGAGCCTGGATAATAGGTGACACATAGTAAGCATTTTATGTATATTTACTGAATAAAGGAAAAGACACTGAAGGCTGGTTCTTGGTGCCTGGTTTTAAGAAGACTAATGATAAGTTATGATGTGCCCATAGGAAAGCCTTCAAGGTCTGGACGCCTTTCAGTCAGGGATTAGATTTGTTCGGTGTGACTCTAGAAGAAAGGAGCAAGACACTGGGTTATAGGAAGCAGATTTTGGCTGAAAGTAAGAAAGAGCCTGATAATAATTGCAGCTGTCTGAAAAGTATTTGGTATTTCTGTAGATGTTTACACAGATTATAGGAACACTTTGGGGATAATTGTAGAGGAAATTTAAGCATCTTATGCAGATTAGGTTATATTACCTCTAACATCAGTTCTTAAAAGTATATGATTCTCTATTGACTCAAAAATTAATAATTGAGTTTAGTTCTACTGCAAAATTCTGCCAGACAGATGTATCTATTATGTTAACACCCTAAGTCAGGAGCTGGAAAATTGCACCTCCTGGGCCAAATTTGGCCCTGACTTCTTTTTGTAAATAAAATTTTATTGGAACACAACCCTGACCATTCATTTATGTATTGTTTATGTTTTTTTCACACTATAATGGCACAGCTGAGTGGTCGCAACAGACACTGTATGGCACACAATGCCTAAAATATTTACCAAGTGGCCCTTTACAGAAAAAGTTTGCTAACTTCTGCCCTTAACCAATAAACTGCAAAAAATAACACCTGAAAATGTATCTCTATTCAGTCTCTCAAGTACTTCATCATCATCATCATCACTATTATTATTACTGATTGTTGTATCAGTAAAGATTCAACCGTAATAATAGAAACAACTCTGAATATTTAAATAGAAGGAATTTAATGAAAAAATTTGTTACACATTGGTTACATGGATGATGGAAGCGGCTGACAAGCCCATAGATCAGCGTCAGCAGGAAGATGCCACCACTCCTACCAGGAAGACACAGGCAGGAGGTAGTTTTATCAAAGCCCAGAGGCTGGAATCATACAGCAGAAGCTGGGACCATAGGATGGAGTGGGAGTCGGGGGTATTGCCTGAAGTTGGAGCCACAAAAAGATTCTGCTTCTGCCTAAGATATTGCCTGAGGTAGAGAGGAAATCAGAGAAATACCCTGGCTTCTCCTACTAGTGCCTTCCGTTGCCTGAACCCAACCAGAAGTCAGCTGACACAGAAGTCTGGGAAATGGAACTTGTAGAGTTTGTTTCCCTGAAATACAGAGCAGAGCAGAAGGGTGAGGAATGAATCCAAGGATGCCTAGACCCAAGATCAGCACAGCTGCTCGTAGTTACTGAGTGCTGCTGTATGCCAGATACAGAGCTAAACAGTTTATGTGAGTCCTCACCTAGAAGGTAAATACTAGTATTGTCCTCAGTTTATAGATGAGGCTTGCATTGCACAAGGCCATGAATTAAATAAATGGCCGAGATAGAATTGAATCCAAGTGTGTCTAACTCCAGAATTCTTAGTTTTAGCTCTCTCATTTTATAAATGAGAAAAAAAGTAGTTTGGAGAAGATGAGAAACTTGCAGCTGGTAAAGACAGGCCTAGGTCTACAACCCAAGTTTCTCCTATTAGGTTTTTGCACATCTTAACAGAGCTCAAACTTTGTGCGGTTATTGTGGCATTTAGAGAGTGTCCAGAAGAAGCTCCCCCTCCGATGAGGGAGGTGTTCTTGCTCTCTGATACTATTGCTAAGCAACCTTTCTGTACCCAGTTTACTTTGTTGTAAAATGGGATTATTGATTCTATCTACCTCAAAGGAGTGTTGAGAGAGATTAAGTAGATAATACATCTAGAGACCTCTGAACAGTGTGACACAGAGTGGGTACCTACTAAGTGCTTAGTAAATGCTAAGTATCTGTTGTCATTATTAATATTTTTATTATGCTGACCCTCGGAGTGGTTATCACAGGAAAAGAGTAGATCAGAAATTTTATGAAATATTATCCAAGTGCTTCGTTAAACAGTAGTAAAGCTCCTATTGGACCTTTTACTTCTTTTCTGTTTAGGAAAATCATTACAAGATAGTCAAAACAGGAGTTTTGTTTTGTTTGTTTTTAAGTGAATGGCCCTCATGATGCTTTAGTTTGTTAATTCAGGGCTTTTTTATGTACCAGTGCTTATCTATGAAATGTCATCTCCTCTTATGCTTTCATACAGTTCCTTTCTTTCATCTAAAATGGCCTTTATCCAACTGTTCCCAACATATGACCTTTTCCTTGCTGTCTCCATAGCTTTACTTGACTTCATTCTTAATAGTTTTCCCCCCAGAAGTCCTTTTTCTTTCTTAACCAGCTCAATTCCTATAATACTTTATAATATTACAAAGAATAAGTATTTATAATACTTTTACTATACTTCTTATAATCCACTCAAGATTTTCTTCCTCAACAAATATTTTCTTAGCTAATCACAAGACACATTGATCTTTCATCTATATATAGCACCTATAGACAATCTGTAACACACTGTCATAGACATATTGCCTGAAGTAGTACTGTAGTTTTTCATCTGTATGATGTTTCTCCAACTAGATTGAAAGCCATGCTTAGATAAACTTTTAGGTGGTCGGTGCTTTACAAGTACTTAGTTATTATGTGAAAACTTGTAGCTAGTGTTCAAGTTACTTGTATTTTTTTAAATTGATGATATTTGCTTAAAAACTAGTCTTGCTACAATGGCAAACCCACTGACATCTTTAGTCCTCATGTGGGATTCCCTGAAAATGGCTAGAAAAGGAAAGCATTCTTTCCATCCAAAGATTAGCACACCATGAAGCAAAAGACCCTGGAAACATATCCTCCCAGCATGATGCACTATGTAGCCTATGGTAAATATTTATTTTTCATTTTCTTCAAAGGCAAGCAAGAATGGTAGTTTGACAAGCAGAATCGTTAGGTTTGTGGTTGCAGTGTCATATTTTAATATGCAGAAAATATTTTTAAATGCAGGGCTCATAACAGAGTGTATACCTGCTGCCACTATTTTCAGAATCTGAGGCTTTGGACTTGATATGGTAGAAATTTGAACCACAGTATACAGGAAGTAATGATGACCAAGCAATGATTTGTACATTGTGGTCTATTATTTTTACACATGCTTCAAGGGACTGTTTCCAATGTACTGACCTTAGAGAACTGTATCAAGTTAATGTAGAGATCCAAGGGAGGGTAGCAACAAGTCTTCAAAGTGATCTCTGAGAATGTCTGTAACATACTCATCATTTATTCACAATTAAGAATTTTATTATTGACTTGTTCTTCCATATTTAAAGGGAATGTTTTCTCAGTCAGTGTTTCAAAAGCAGTAACTTTGTTTTTTAAGTGCTCCAGCTGCAGAACTCTAAAAGATAGGTCAAATTAGGTCATACTGCTCAAACACTGTGAGATTATACTTTTAATTCTTTGTGAAGTTAAAGATTTAATTTAGGATAGTTCTCTAGTATTTGGAATCTAGACCTAGCTAGATTGGCAAGATTTTCCACGTTAAAAAATTCAGTTAGAAGAAGCATTCCAATCTTTTAAAAACAAATAATCCTCTCTTCACCCTCTCAACATCCTTCTCTCCCCTCACCCTACACATGTACATGTTTTGAACCAATTTTAGTATTTTATTTTCTATGATGTTAATAGATTAAATATAAATCTTAATAAGTCCAAATTCCTTGAATTTGAAGGTGTTTAGACTTGAGGCCTAGCATTTTGCCCAGTTCATTCCATGTCTTAAAATATGTTTTTTGTCAGACCTAGACAGTAAACAGTTATAGGAGGAGGGATCCAAACCACAATTAATAGTGCTGAATGTCATGTTACAAATCTGCCTCTTGATTCCTTAAGAGGCAAGAGTAGCTGTGGCAGCTGGACCTCAAATACTGTTAACCGAAAAGGATTTTATGTTTTACTTTTTTTCACCAAGTTTTTATGTATGTTTATTAGGAGATACCTGACGGATTGATTGCAAAGTGGACTATGACATGCATCTAAGTGAAAATTTATATGGAAACTGTCTAACACTTAACTCTGTTTAAATTACTTCAGTTATTTCTTCTGTGACTGAGATTACAATTCAGACACTTCAGTCTGAATACTGGTTGTTAAAACAGTAAAGCAAATGCCAGAATTATAGCCAGAGAGTAAGGCAGTGAGCTAATGTGATGGAGTTCAGGCAATTTTAATTTTAGGGACGTTGTCCCTTGGTTTTGGTATTTTTCAACAATCGTACCATTTATGATTTTATTTTATTTTAGCCATGTCCTTTGGGGGCCCGAGATTTTCGAGAGAAACAGTGTGCAGACTTTGACAATATGCCTTTCCGTGGAAAGTATTATAACTGGAAACCCTATACTGGAGGTAATGTATAACCTGGCAGAGCATTCGTCATGCTTGAGAGCTTTGCAAATATAAAAGAATATATAAATACATACAAACACGCACATACATTCATACACATACTAGTAAAAATTAGTGTTTGCAAATCAAAGCA
The DNA here is from genome assembly GCF_021613505.1 of Equus quagga. Lineage (NCBI taxonomy): Eukaryota > Metazoa > Chordata > Mammalia > Perissodactyla > Equidae > Equus > Equus quagga. The sequence goes on from NC_060275.1 coordinate 71,989,135, forward strand.
GGAAAGTGCTTATAGTACTAAGCAAATCTCACATTTTAGTTTCCTTGTAATAAAGTTTATATGTTAGTACAGATGATCAGAAATAATTTTTAAAAACCTAATTCTCTTTAGCAGGTACAAAAGTCCTAGAAAGGATATAAATCCAAATAATATTTCAGAGTTTTTCAGACTTCCTTGGGGTATATGGACATTACATTATAATCATTTATAATCATCGAATATTTGGAATTATCATGCTAAAAACAAATTATAACAATGTAAATAAACTCAAAAGAGGCCAGAAAAATCTGTGTTCTTTCTTGGTCAAAGGCCAGGGATCTTTCCATAGATTTTTATTATTCTTTTTTAGTGTTGGGAAACATTTTTGCTCTTTAACTTGGTCATGTATCATACACTAATTTTTCTGTAAGTACAAAAAGTTTTCTTATGCTCCCAAAATGCAAACTAAATTTTGTTAAAATTTTTTCTTGAAAAAATTGAATGTGCTTTTTAAAACTGTTTATTGTTTGTATATTTTTCCAACATCTTACTTTGAAATTTTTCTAACATAGAACAATATTAAAAGAATTTTAGAGTGAGACGTTATATCCACCACCAAGATTCTACTATTAACATTTTAGTGTACTTTTTTGTGTTACATCTAATCATCTCTCTATCCGTTCATTAATTTATCCTATTTTTTTATGCATTTCAAAGTAAATTGTAGTCATTAGTATACTTTCCTCTAAATACTTCAGCATATATAACATTAACCACAGTTCAGTATTTATTTACTTTTTTCTTTTGAGTTAAGATTATGTACGATGAAATGCACAAATCTTAAGTGTACTTTCCCTGAATTTTGACAAACGCATACACCTGTAAAAACCTGTTGAGATATAGAACATTGCCATTACCTCCAAAATTCTCGTAGTCCTCATAGTCCTACCCAGTCAATAGCTGCCTCTACCTACTTCTTCCAAGAGGTAACCACTGTTCTGATTTTTTTTCTTACCATAGATTAGTTTTGCCTGTTGCAGAACTTCATATAAATGAAATCATGTCATATTTACTCTTTTGCGCAAGGCTTCTTTAAGCCTGTTTTTGAGATCCATCCATGTTATTGCATGTATCACTAGTTTACTCCTTTTTATTGCTGAGCAGTATTCCATTGTAATAACCAGTTTGTTTTTCTATTCTACTATTGATGGACACCTGGGTTGTTTCTAGTTTTAAGTTGTTCTGAATAAGCTGCTGTGAATTATTTGTGTGCGACTCTTTTTATGAGCATATAGTTTCATTTTTCTTGAGTAAAAACTTAGGGGCGGAATTGCTGGGCAATAGGGTGGGTGTGAGTTTAGTTTTAAAAGAAACTGTCAGATGTTTTTCCAAAGTGATTGTACACTATCACACTCCCACCAACAATGTAGGAGAGTTCTGTTTGTTCGACATCCTTGGCAACATTTGATGTTTTCAGTCTTCTTCTGGTGGATGCATAATGGTGTCTCAATGTAATTTTCATTTTCATTTTCTGGTCATTGATTATGTAGAGCATGTTTTCATGTGCTTATTGACCACTTCTCTATCCTCCTTAGCAAAGTGCCTATTCATATCTTTTGCCTGTTTTTTAATTGGTTATTTATCTTTTTATTCTCAAGTGGTAGTCATTTATCAGATAAGTTTTACAAATATTTTCTCAGTCTGTGGTTTTCCTGGTACTTTTTTAGTGGTGTTTTGGATGAGTACAAGATTTTCATTTTGATGAATTCTAACTTTTCAATTTTTTTCTTTATGGTTATTGTATTCTTGTCCTGTCTTAGAAATCTTTGCCTACTTCAACTCAAGAAGATATTTTCTTGTGGTTTCTTCTAAAAGCCATATGGCTTTGGTCTTTACATTTAGATCTACAATCTGAAAATAATTTGGGGGTTATGGTGTGTATTTGTAGTGTATTTATAGACTCTATTTTCTTTCATTGATCTATTTGTCAACCCTATGTTAGTACCACATTGACTTAATTACTGTAATGTATGGTCTTGGACATGGGTAGTGTAAGTTCCTTCAACTTTGATCCTTTTTTCAAGAGTTCTTTGGATACTCTAAGTGCTTTGCATTTCCATATAAATTTTAGAATTATTTGTTAATTTCTACAGAAAAACATGCTGGGCTTATGATTGCTATTGTGTTGAATCGATAGATCAATTGAGGGAGAACTGATAAATTAACAATATTGAATTTTCCAATTTATAAACATGGTATATATCTTCATTTACTTATGTGTTCTTTTATCTCTCAACTATGTTTTGTAGTTTGCCGCATAAGGTCTTGCACATCTTTCGTTAAATCTATTGCGTAGTAATTTATGTTTTTTGACACCATTGTAAATTAGGTTTAAAACATTTTCATTTTCAATTGTTTTCTCTCATATATAAAAATAAAATTTATTTTTGTATGTAGATGGTCCTGACTTAAGATGGTTTGACTTAGAACTTTTTGACTTTACAATGATGTGAAAGCAATATGCATTCAGTAGAAACCATATTTTGAATTTTGAATTTTGCTCTTTTCCTGGGCCAGCTGTATGTGGTATGATCCTCTCTCCTGATACTGGGCAGCGGCAGCGAGCACAGCTCCCAGTCAGCCTTGCGAACACGAGGGTAAATAACCAATAAACTTTCAGCCATTCTGTACCCATGCAACCATTCTGTTTTTCACTTTCAATACAGTATTCAATAAATTACATGAGATAGTCAATACTTTACTGTAAAATAGGCTCTGCGTTAGATGATTTTGCCCAACTATAGGGTAATGTAAGTGTTCTTAGCTCATTTAAGGAAGCCTAGGCTAAGTTATGGTGTTCTGTAGGTTAGGTATATTAAACGCATTTTCGACTTCCATTTTCAATTTACTATGGGTTTATTGGGATGTAACCCCATCGTAAGTCCAGGAAGATCTGTATTTACTTTGTATTCTGTGACCTTTCTAAATTCCTTTATTAGTTCTAATAGTTGCTTGTGGATGGCTTAGGATTTTCTTGGTAAACAGTCATTTTATTTAGAAATAGAGACTACCTATTTCAGTCATTATGCCTTTTATTTCATTTTCTTGCCTTAATGCACTGGCTTGGCCCTTCAGGACAATTTGTGCATGTATTGATTGTATGTGTTTTTCTTCTTTATTCTGTTAATGTTGTCAGTTACTTGATAGATTTTATAATGTCAAACCCACCTTTTATTCCCAGGATAAACCCCATGTGGTGATGATTTATTATCTGTTTATATGTTACTGGATTTAATTGCTCGTATTTTTGTTTTTTGAGGAAGATTAGCCCTGAGCTAACTACTATCAATCCTCTCTTTCTTTTTTTTTTTTTTGCTGAGGAAGACTGGCCCTGAGCTAACATCCATGCCTATCTTCCTCTACTTTATACATGGGACACCTACCACAGCATGGCTTTTGCCAAGCAGTGCCATGTCCGCACCCAGGATCCGAACTGGCGAACCCTGGGCTGCCGAGAAGCAGAACGTGTGCACTTAACCACTGCACCACCGGCTGGCCCCTAATTGCTAATATTTTATTAAGGATGTTTGCATCTATGTTCATAAGGAATACTGATTTGTAAATTTTTTCTTGTCATGTCTTTGACAAGTTTTGGTATCAGAGTTACTCTGGCTTCCAGAAATAGAATCTTTATTTATTTTGAGAGAGTTTGTAGCATGGTATTATTCTTCCTTAGAGTAGATTTTACTAGTGAAATAACCTAGGCTTGGTATTTTCTTTGTGAAAAAAATTATTGCAGGGGCCGGCCCGGTGGCACAGCAGTTAAGTGCACATGTTCCACTTGTCGGCGGCCTGGGGTTCGCCGGTTCAGATCCTGGGTGCAGACATGGCACCACTTGGCACACCATGCTATGGTAGGCATCCCACATATAAAGTAGAGGAAGATGGGCATGGAAGTTAGCTCAGGGCCAGACTTCCTCAGCAAAAAGAGGAGGATTGACAGCAGTTAGCTCACGGCTAATCTTCCTCAAAAATTATTACAAATTCAACTCTTTTAATAGATAAAGGGCTATTCAGATTTTTAAAAATTCTTATGTCAGTTTTTGAGTTTGTGTCTTCAAGAGATTTATTCTGGGGGCCGGCCTGGTGGCGCAGCGGTTAAGTTCGCACGTTCCCCGTCAGCAGCCCAGGGCTTGCCGTTTCCAATCCCGGTGGGGACATGGCACCGCTTGGCAAGCCATGCTGTAGTAGGCGTCCCACATATAAAATAGAGGAAGATCGGCACAGATGTTAGCTCAGGGCCAATCTTCCTCAGCAAAAAGAGGAGGATTGGCAGCAGATGTTAGCTCAGGGCTAATCTTCCTCAAAAAAAAAAAAAAAAAAAGAGAGAAAGAGATTTATTCCTTCTGTGGTGTCCAATTTATTGACAGAAAATCGATCGTAACATTCTTTTATTATCCTACTTAATATCATGCAATCTGTAGTGATGTATGCTCTTTCATTTCTGGTATATGTGTTGATAATATGTGTTTTATCTCTTTTTCTTGATAAGTCTTGTTGAGGTTTATCAATTTTATTAATCTTTTCAAAGAATCAACTTTTAGCTTTATACTTTATTACTGTCTTTTTTCTCTTTCATTAATTTTTGTTCTATATTTATTATTTTGGGTTTATTTTACTCTTCTGCATTCCCAAAATTTGATGTGTTTTTTATTTCCTTCAGTTCAAAATATTTTCTCATTTACGTTGTGATTTCTTCTTTGACCCATGGGTTATTTAGAACTATGTTATTTTTATTTCAAAATAATTGATAATTTTCTACATTTTTTATACTGATTTATAATTTAATTCTGTTATGATACAAGAATACTCTGTATGATTGAAATTTTTAAAGTATTGAGATTTGCTTTATGATACAGCTTATTTTCCATGTTGGTGAATGTTCTACATATACTTGAAAAGAATGTGTTTTCTGCAATTGCTGGATATAGTGTTCTGTAGATATCCAAGAGGTTGAGCTGGCTGATTGTGTTGTTCAAATCTTTTATATTCTTTGTGATTTTTTTCTGCTCTAGTTCTTCTATCAAATACTGCGAGAACTGTGTTCAAATTTCCAACTATTATTTGGCTTTGCTTTCCTTTTTATGAATTTTTGCTCCATGTATTTTTAATTGCTCTTATTAAGTGCCTCTGCATTTGGGATTGTTTTGTCTTACTGTAGTAGGAGAAGAAATAGATGTCTCAAGTAATTCACAGATTTAACAATTAGTCTTTACATAATTATGTGCTTAGTGAATGAACCTAAATTCATAATAAGCTTTAACTGAAGGTAATTGGTAATATGACCTTCCATTTAGAGAATCATCTTAAATCCCTTCTTGAAATAATAGCAGTAGCTCTTCTGAAAATTCATCATAGCAGAGGGAGCTGAACATATCTTCAGCAACAAAAAAAGAAATTTGTTCCTATTATCATCATGTAGTGTAGGGGGTTAAGGAAAACATCCATAGCAATTATATGTCCTGCCTATCAAATACTGCCTTACATAATTAATATAATGTTAAAACTGAGTAAACAAAAGGCTCATATTCTCTGTTTAAAGACTTACACATTAAAAGACTTATATGTTAAATTCCAAAGCATTGCAATTAAAAATGGGAGAACTCTATCGGGTAATGATGAAAAAAATCACCATAAGATTCATGGAAATTTAGAGCAGTTTTATTTGTAAGACTCTTACAAAAATAAATATAAATACCTTGATTATCAGTTGAGGAAGACATTAATTACTTGTTACTTTCTGTGCTCAGTACAGCAAAGTATATCATTAACCTAAGCCTAATAATAATATTACAAGTTATATAGCCTTTAGACATTGAAAGTGGAAGAAAACGTGGACTTGGGCCAGAGGTTGTAAACTGACAGCTCAGGAACCAGTCTTTACTTACTTACATGTTTATCCTTCACAGTATTTTTGAAAACTTTGAATGAGTTCCCAAGAAGAGTTTGTATTTTAAAATCTAGGTTTTCATTGTCTCTTGAAAAAACAGAATGTCTGACAATATTGGGCAATCTTCTTGCATGACAACAATCAACTGTAACAGTGATCTTTGATGGAATGTTCTCTAATTTATCATCGTCTCCACCACTCCGTTGGCTTCTTTCTTTTATTTCACATACCTTTACCCTGCAGAAACCTGGTTTCTACCTTTGCTGAGACTAGGCATGTCATTTCATCTTTCTGCCTTGTTTTCTTTATGAGAAGTAGTCTTTACTTTGAAGAGAAATTTTATCAGCATAATTAGAATAGGGTCAAAGTATTTTAAACTTCATGAAATAAATCTTCAACAGAAAGTACTTTTAAGTCATAATTTCAATCAGTAGTTATATGTTTATAAGTAGCTTTTTCATCCACTGTTCTGAATAAGATAAATCCGTATTTACTGATACTTTTCCAGTATACTATGAGGTTATGATATGTACTCTGCTTGTTTTTTTACATTGCTACTATTTATGCCTTTTTTTATATCAATCTTAAAAAATACAAATTTCGAGGACAAAATGAAAATGTTTAAGTTTCATTATATGCACTTATTCACAAAATAAAATTAGATATTTTTAATTATTCAAGTTTAATGCTGTATGTAATATTTATCTTTGATTTGTTAATCTCATAAGAATGACTCAAATTTAATGCTATAATTAATTTTATCTTTGATTTGCTAATCTCTTAAGAATTTATCTTCATCCTAAAGCCACGTTCATGGAATGTGGTGCAAATTTAGTTTTATTTTGCAACCACCATATCCCTGCTTGAAGTAGCAGAGTTTTTGTATCAGCTTCAGTAACCAGTGGCATGTATTGCAGAAAACTCCTATTTTTTATATGAAGTTATTGTCTCAAGCCTCCTTAGACTTTATTTTCTTAGTTAGTTTTGTAGATAATTTTTATTTCATCCATTTTTTTTTAACATTCAGTTACCTCCACTGTGATCCATTTTGACCTAAAATACATTGTTATTATATATTGGAAATATCTGAAAATTTTAAACCTTAAAACTACACAGCAGGTTCTCCATCAAGTTGCACAAGCAATGAAAATAAACATGAAATTTTAGCAAAGGTAGAAAGAAATCTATACATCTAGATATATAGTCAGGGAATGATGTCTATATGAATTGTAAATTTCTTATGGATAGTGTTGAATCACTGTTCCTTAGGAGAACCACTTCATTTATTTCTCTTCTACCATATTTGTCCAGGTGGGGTAAAACCTTGTGCATTAAACTGCCTGGCTGAAGGTTACAATTTCTACACTGAACGTGCCCCTGCGGTGATTGATGGGACTCAGTGCAATGCGGATTCACTGGATATCTGTATCAACGGAGAATGCAAGGTTGCTCAGATTGTGACTTCCACTGCTTTTTGTTGGGGTTTTTGAGACTTTCATCTTTCTTCTCAGATAGTAGCTCCTAATTAATGCTATGCTCAGTTTTAATAAAGAGAGCTACATTTTAGAGAAGGTAGTCAGTCTCCAGTAAGGATGACAATATATATAGCTAGAGGTAGAAGGACCCATTCATATTCAAGCTCCATGCAAATATGATTTATTCCGGTGTTCTAGTTATGTTTATAGTGATTGCTAGAGCTATGAAAATATTTTGGACTTTAATTTCTATTATTCTTCTGTTCTGTTTACAAACAAGATGATAGAAAAAGAGAGAGAACAAGGATTCAGCTCTTATTCATACGGCAACCATATGTTCTCACTGGAAGATTATTTGGTATATTTCATAGCATAATTTTTCCTCGAAGTGTGAAACAGCTATGCTCCTCCTACCTTCTCCTTTTGAAGTCTCTACAATAGTTTTCATTACAGAGTTAGTCTTTACCTTATTAAATCATTTACGTTAAACAATTAGCCAGACTAGTTGTGAGTTGTAGGAGAAAATCCATGCTATTTTCCTAGACCTGTTTATGAATCTTATCATAATAAGAAAAGCCACAAAACCACTGTTTTCATAACTTTTTCTTTGTTTGTTTTTGTTTCACATTAAAGAGAAGCACAAAACTAAGTCCCAGAAACTGAGAAAGAAGAGATAAAAAACACTATTTTACTTAGCCTCATAATTTCTTGCAAGAGTTTCTGTCCTTCTAGCTACTTGCCTCCAGATGTATATGATGACCCAGTGTGTGTGTGTGTGTGTGTGTGTGTGTGTGTTACTTTATTTGCTTGAAGAAAAAGTTATTTCTGTGACAGTATTAAAGTTTGGGGGGCGGGGGGGGAGTAAAAAAGACCCAGGTACAGGTTTTACTCAGAGAGTACATGCCTGGTATCAGTGACTAAAGGTCAAATGTACAAATTCAAGTTCCAAAATAATATAAAAGTCCAAATTTCTGCGATTAATTGCAAAATTGATAGGTAGAATTTCAACTTCTAAAATTGCATGCCTATATCTCCTTTTTGTTTATAGCAATTTTATTCAGCTAGTGGAAACAGGTATTCATTTTTTAAGATTTACTCAGGCATGAATTCCACAACTAATCCTTGACACTAACAATTGGATATCCAAAAGAGCCTGTGGTTTGAAAAAGGCAAACCATAATGCTCAGTCAAGACTCGTACTGTTATAATCCTGTATAGGACCATATGCCATTTTTCTTAATTCTTGCATTTCTTGATTGAGAGTATAAATCAGAACCCATTGCTAACAAATTAAAATATTTTAAGAATTGGAGCATGGTATCAATAAATGAAGAAGAGATCCAGGTTAGAAATATAGACATACATTCCTGGGGAATCAGAGGTTTTTTTCTTTAAACTTATATGTTGAAAAATGTTAGCCAGAACTTACTGGAGAGTGAAGGTAAAAGTGGAAAGAGGAAAATATTTCCTGTTTTGATTTTCTTTACTGGAAAAACAGGTAGTAAGCAAATTATATTATTTGGTTAGTTATGATTCCAAGAATTTCTCTTTTTCACATACTGAATATTCTTCTCTGTTTTCAGCATGTAGGTTGTGATAATATTTTGGGATCCGATGCTAGGGAAGATAGATGTCGAGTCTGTGGAGGGGATGGAAGCACATGCGATGCCATTGAAGGGTTCTTCAATGATTCGTTGCCCAGAGGAGGTGAGTGTGTAGAGAGAACTCTTCCTCACACCTCTGGTGTACTTGGAATAGCCAAAACACTTGACTTCCCCTCCCCGCTTATTTTTAAATTTCTTTATTTAGGCAGACAATGTTTTTTCCCCAAATTGCTTTCAGTCCTTTAAGTATTACATGTGGCTTCATGTAGGATATTTTAAGGAAATATTATTCCTTTCTACTTGACTTCATTTAGCCATGTTTCTTTAAGATGGGAATTTCCACAGAGCATTAATGTGAGGGCCATGTGTTGAGGAAAAAACATGAACCAATATTATACATGTTGAGGCTTTAAAGATAACTTGAGATAATTTTAGAGAAAAAGAAAAATACTCTGGATGTATTCATGAACCCAAAGGGGAATTTGCCCATATTTCATAATTGTAAAAGTGCAAAATCAAAGGAAGAATGGAAGAAGAAGGAAACTGTTGTAACTGAATGGTTACTCAGCACTCATTTTCTGACCAAGGCTGCAGATGCTGCTTGTTACTGGCTGTCTTCTGTGTTCCAGGCTACATGGAAGTAGTGCAGATACCAAGAGGCTCTGTTCATATTGAAGTCAGAGAAGTTGCCGTGTCAAAGAACTATATTGGTAAGTAGCATATTTTGCTAGATTTTAAAAATTAGTGAGGAAAAGCAGCACAGTATCATGAAGGAAAAGACATACTGCTTTGAGATAGAATTCTTTCATGCTAAAATGAAGGAAGTTCCAAGTTTTATAGGACCACATGTGAGAACTAAACAAAAAAGTAGTAGTTTATAGCTTACTCTTCACTGGGTTGGTTATTTGATTTTTAAAATCAATTTTATTGAGGTCTAATTTACATATAATAAAGTGCATCCATTGTAAGTATACAATTCATAGAGTAATAATTATATGTATACATGTAAATGCCACATATACATACATATATATATAACACAACCAAGACATAGAACATTTCTATGACTCCAAAGCATTCTCTTATTTGCCTTTACAATCAAATCCCCTCAGCCTTAGCCTCAGGCAAACATTGATCTCTTTTCTGATGTTACATATTTTTACTTTTTTTTTTTTTTTTGAGGAAGATTAGCCCTGAGCTAACTACTGCCATTCCTCCTCTTTTTGCTGAGGAAGACTGGCCTGGAGCTAACATCCATGCCCATCTTCCTCTACTTTATATGTGGGACGCCTACCACAGCATGGCGTGCCAAGCGGTACCATGTCCGCGCCCAGGATCTGAACTGGCGAACCCTAGGCTGCCAAAGCGGAGCGTGTGCACCTAACCACTGTGCCACCGGGCTGGCCCCCTGTATTTTACTTTTATTTGTTCTGGTATTTGACATAAATTGGATCATACAGTATATACTCTTACATCTGCTTTTTTTGCTCAACATAATGTTTTTGAGATTTATCTATATTGATGAGTATATCCAAAGTTCATTCCTTTTTATTGCCAAATAATATTCCATTATGTGGATATTCCATAATTTGTTCATACATTCATTTGTTGGTAGATATTTGTGTCATTTCCAGTCTTTGACTATTATGAATAAAGCTTTTTTGATTCATAGACAAGCTTTGTGTGGACATATATTTTCATTTTTCCTGGATAAAAGTCTAGGAGTAATATGGCTGTGTCATATGATAAGTACATGTTTAACTTTAAGAAATTACTAAACTCTTTTCCAAAGGGGTTGTGTCATTTATAGTCCCACCAGTAATTTTGAAGAGTTGCAGTTGCTCTACATCCTTGTCAATACTTATTATTGTCAGTCTTTTAAATTTTACCCATATATATATCTTTTTTGCCACATCTAAACAAGTATTTTGCCTATTTTTAATTTTTTTGGTTTTTATCAAGTTAGAGAGTCCTTTGTATATTCTAGATACAAGTCTTTATTCAAATATATGTTTTATAAATACTTTCTCCTAGTCAGTGCCTTGTTTATTCCTGTTCTTAATGATGTCTTTTAATTTTCATGAAATCTAATTTATTAATTTTTTTATAGTTTGGGCTTTTGTGTTCTACCTTAGAAATTTTGCCTACGCCAAGGTTGCAAATATTGTCCCCAGTATTTCTTCCAGAAATTATAGTTTTTGCTTTTACTTTTATATATATGGTCTGTTTTGAGTTTTTATATAAAGTATAAAGTAAGGGTTGAGATTCAGTTTTTTTCATATAGAGCTCAATTATTATAGCACCATTTGTTGAAAAGACTGTCATTTCCCCCATTGAATTACCTTGACATTTTTTTAGAGATCAATTGAACATGAATGTATGGGTCTATTTCCATTCCCTCCAGTTAATATATATGTCTGTCCTTAAACCAAAACCACACTGTATTGATTAATAGAGCTTTCCAGTAGGTCTTAAAAATAGGAACATAAGGTCCTTAAATTTGTTCTTCTTTGTCAAAATTATTTTTGCCTTTCTAGATCCTTTACTTTTCTATACGCATTTTAGAATCAACTTATCACTTTCTGCAAAAAGAGATTACAATCGTCTGTTACTTAACAATGGGGATACATTCTGAGAAATGCATCGTTAAGTGATTTCCTCATTGTGCAAACATCCTAGAGTGTACTTATACAAACCTAGATGGTATAACCTACTACACACCTCAACTATATGGTACTAATCTTATGGGACCACCATCATATATACCATCTGTTGTTGACCAAAACGTCATTATGTGACACATGACTGTATATGAAATCTGTAGATCAGTTTGGGGAGAATTGACATCTTTAAGATATTATCTTCCAATACATGAAAATATTTCCCTATATATTTATTTAAGTCTTTATATTTGTTCACCAGTGTTTATTTTAAATGCATAGATCTTACACCTATTTTTTCTGAAGTCTATCACTAAATATTTTATGCTTTTTGATGTTATTGTAAATGGTATTAAAATTTTAATTTCATTTTTGAATTGTTTGTTATTATGTAGCAATACAATTGATTTCTTTTTGTATTTACTTCATGTCGTATGACCTGGTTATATTCACTTATTAGTTTTAATAGTTGTTCTGTAGGTTTCCTTTTCAACATAAATTATCATGTCGTGCTTGAACAAAGGCAGTTTTACGTCTATTTTTCCAATCTTTATGCCTTTTATTTCTTCTTTCTTGCCTTATAATAGTGGACCTTCAGTACAATGTTGAATAAAAGTGAGGAGAGTGGACATCCTTTCATTGTTACTGATCTTGAGGGACAGCATTTAGTTTTTTCACCATTTAATATGAAATTAGCCAGAAGATTTATATAGATGCTCTTTATCAGGTTGAGGAAGTTCCCTTCTATGTTTAGTTTTCTGAAAGTTTTCTTCATGAATGGATGTTGAGGTTTTCTGAATCTATTGCATGATCATGTGTTGTTTTTTCCCTCCTCTTCCCTATTAATATAGTAAATGCATTGATTGGTTTTCAAATGTTAAATCAATCTAGCATTCTTGGGATAAAAACCACTTTTTCATTATATATTATCTTTTTTATATACTGCTAAAATTGATTTACTAATATTCTATTAAGAATATTTGCGTCTATGTTCATAAGGGGTACTGATCTGTAGTATTGTCTTGTAATGTCTTTGTTGGTTTTGATATCAGGATAAACCTGGCCTTATAAATTGAATAGGGCAGTGTTCTTTTCTCCTCTATTTTCTGAAAGAGTCTGAGTAAAATCAGTATTATTTCTTAATGTTTGATAGAATTCAACTGTGAAGCCATCTGGACTGGAGTTTTCTTTGTAGGAAGTTTTTAATGAAAAATTCAATTTTCATAATAGCTATAAAGTTGTAGAATTTATTGGCATAAAGCTGTGCGTAATATTCCCTTATTAGCCTTTTAATGTCTGTAGGATATGTAGTGATGACTCTTCTTTCATTTCTCACATTGGTAATTTGTGTTTTCTTCTTTTTGATTATTCTAGTGAGAGGTTATTAATTTTATTGATCTTTTCAAAGAACAAGCTATTAGCTTAAATGATTTTTTCTATTACTTATCCATTTTCCATTATATTGATTCCCACTTGTCTCTATTATTTTTTTCTATTCACTTTGTATGTTATTTTCTAGCTTCTCAAGATAGAAACTTATATTATTGATTTTTAAAATCTTTTTTCTATTCTAAAATAAGCATTTTGTACTATAAATTTCCCTGCTTTAACTTCATCCCACATATTTTGATATGTTATATTTTCATTATCATTCAATTTAAAGTATTTTCTTGTTTACTTTGTGACTCAGCTTAGAAAGTATTATTTAATTTCCAAATATTTAGAGGTTTCCCAGATCTTTTTTGGTGCAGATTTCTAGTTTAATTTTATTATAGGCAGAAAACATCCTTTGTATGATTTTAGTTCTTTGGTGGAGGTTTGTTTTATGGCCCAGCGTATGGTCTATCTTAGTGAATGTTCCGTGTGCACTTGAGAAGAATGTATGTTCTGGTGTTATTGGGTTTATTATTCCATAAATGGCAATTAAACTAAATTGGCTGCTAGTTTTGTTCAAGTCATCTATATTCTTACTTATTTTCTGCCTTCTTGTTTAAGCAATTACTGAATCATGTTGAAATCTCCAAATAGAATTGTGAATTTATTTCTTTCATTAGTTTGTAAAGTTTTGCTTTATTTGTTTTGAAACTTTGGTCTTAGGTGTATAGACATTTACAATGATTATATCTTCTTGATATATTGAACATTTTATCATTATTAAATGTTCCTTTTTATTCCTGATAATGTTCTTTGATCTGAAGTCTATTTTGTCTGATACTTCTCTAGCCACTGAGATTTCTTCTGGTTAGTGTTTGCATAGTAAATCTTTTTTTCCATTCATCCACTTTTCACCTATAGGTGTTTCTGAATTTAAAATATGCCTCTTGTAGACTGCATGTAGTTTGATTTTGATTTCTTATTGTGTCTAACAATCTATGCTTTTTTGCATAGCTATTTGCAGTCGCTATATGGGGGGGTGGTTGACAAACTTTTTCTATAAAGGGCCAGGTAATAAATATTTTCAGCTTTATAGGACATGCAGTCTCTGTCTCTGCTATTCAGTTCTTCTATTGTAGTGTGAAAACTGACATAGATAATACATAAATGAATGAGTGTGGCTGTGTTCCAATAAAACTTTTTTTATAAAACAGGTGGTAGGCCATAGTTTGCCAACTCCTTGTCTGGATCATTTGTATTTAATGTAATTATGAATATCATTGGTATTTTTCTATTTTTTTCTGTTTGTTCTATGTGGTTTTTTTCCCTTTTATATCTTCTTTTAGATTAATCTAGTGCTTTGTAGTATTCCATTTGATCTCTACTAATGGCTTATAACTATACTTTTCTGTTCTATTTAATTAGTGGTTGCTCTAAAGTTTACAAAAGGCATCTTTAATTTATCACAGTACACCTTCAAATAATATTACACCATTTTGTGTATAATGCAAAGCCCTTACAACAGTTTACTTCCACTGTCTTCTTCCATCCTTTGTGCTATTTTTTTAAAAATACCTTTTACTTCTCCATATGTTATAAATCCCACAATACGTTATTATTTTTGTTTTAAAGAGTCAATTATCTTTTTAAAAATTAAAAAATAAGAAAAATTATTACTTCCTTTCTTTGTATAAATCTGAGCACCCATCTATATATATATCTTCCAGTTTCTTCTCATTATAATTGTTTTCCTTTAAAATCCTTGAGTATATTTATAATAGCTATTTCAAATGTTCCGCTAATTCCATAATTTCTGTCATTTCTGAATGTTTCTTTTACTTGGCTTTCTTCTTGGTTTGGGTCACATTTTCCTGCTTTTTTCCATTTGTAGTAATTTTTCATTGTGTTTTGTACATTGTGAGTATTTTTTTATTGAGAGTCTGGATTTTGTTTTCTTTCTTTAAAGAGTGTTAAGTAACTTGTAGATGAGCTTGATCCTTTTGAGGCTTGTTTTTGAGCTTTGTTTGGAGGAGTCCAGAGTAGCCTTTATTTCTAGAGTTTACTCAGCCCTACTGAAAAGGCATGATTCTTCTTGGGTCTCTACTGAATGCCCTAGTGGTTGAAACTCTGAAATCTTGCTCTGAAAATTTTTCTGCTTATAGCTCCCTAGTAGTTTTTTTGCCTGGCTTCATGGAATTTTATCCTCTGCATACACAGATTACTATTCAGCAACAGATTCCCTCCTACTCTAGTTCTCTGATGCTGCTAATTCCAGCTGTCTTAGCCTTCCCAATTTCTGATCTCTGTCTTCTAACTTGGTGAGACCACCAGGCTTTGCTTGGGTTCTCCCATTCTACACTGACAGAAAGTGCCTCCAGGCAGAAAGCTGAGAGATTATATGACTCACCTTGTTGCATGTATCACAGTCCTGGTCAATTTCTAAGAATATCTGATTCATATATTTTGTGGGTTTTCTAGTTATTAACAGTTGGAGGGCAAGTCCAGTACCAGTTATTTCAACGTGGGAAGAAGTGGGAATTTCATTTATTTGATGTTTGATCCTTTGAGACAGATTTAGACTTTCAAGAGGCCCCTAGAAAGACCTGGACAAGTCCTTACTCCCTTTAAAATCTCACCCTCTTTTCTTTAAATATTTTAACAGTAAGATTACATCTAGAATGTATGTTTAGATAGAACACCAGTATCATCACACTCTTCCTTCCTTTATTTAAAAAGACCTTTTTATTTTTACACCATAATTTTGGATTCTTTTCTGCATCAGCAAAACTCAAAACAAAAATAAAGTTTCTAACATCAGATTTTTCCCTTTGCTAATTCTCTGTCTATGATGCCACATCCTTCTCCCTTAGTAAATTCTTATTCAGTCCTTCTTAAAATGCTGGATGTATTTCTGAATTACAATATGGTACCAGCAAAAGTGAGTTAGGATCCCTTCACTGAGTAGTGGAGAAAATGGGGAGTGAGAGCTCACATAGAAGGAGAATTCAAAGCTGCTGGGGTTTTGTTTTTATTTTTGTTTTTACTATGTCATATTGTACACGCTCAAATGTCCTTCTACAACTTAAGTAATTTTGATGTTTTAAATGAGATGGGAAACCACTGTGAGGGTTGAAAATAAAAATTTTAAATTTAAGACTAAATAATCCTTAAAATCGGTTATGTTCCTATCTCAGCAGGTTAATTGATTTAATTTTGACAATTAAGTCAATCTTCACAACATAGCTGAAGTCAAGAAACCACAAGTGTATTTGCCAGGCAGATGGGAGTTGGGGAATGAAAATGGTCTATAATATTAAGGACAAGTAGAGGAGGTCCAGAGATTCAGAAACTCTCTGTACTATACCGCTTTTAGTCCTTTTGAGCTGCTTGTTTACCTGGTCTGATAAATTAAAGTTTTTGAAGAAACTAGCATACTAACAAAACAGTAAACTGACATGTTTCTCATTGTCAAATCATGATAATCATTATCAAAATTATCACTGTCTTATTTATTTATAGGAGTTTTTTTATAGTAGTGCTAATAATAACCCTTTTTTTGTCACTTATTTTTAAACTTTTTTAATACATTCTTTCTTTATGGAGTTTTTAAAAAGTATGCCTGTGTATTTATTAATCTTTTAAAATCATGATTTGAAGAGCTTTTCATACCTTGATATTATTTTTTGAACAGTTCTCCCACATTTTCTCCTAGCATTTTGTGATGTAACTATATTTATTTTACATTTAAATATTTAACCATCTGGCATTTATCCTTTTTCTCTCTCTTTTTTTTTTAACTTTGCTTTTGTTGAGATGAAAGTAAGATAACATAGAATTTAACCATTTTAGAGTGAACAGTTTATTGGCATTTAGTACATTCCAAAATATTTTCATTACCTGAAACGCAATCCTGTGTCCATTAAGCAGTTACTTCAAATTCCCTAGCCCCTGTCAACCACCAATCTGCTTTTTGTCTCTATGGATTGGCCTATTCACATAAATTGAATCATACAATTTGTGACCTTTTCTGTCAGACCTTTCTGTCTGTTCCACTTAATGTTTTTTGAGGTTCATCCTCATTGAAGCGTGTATCAATACTTCACTCCTTTTTATGGCTGAATAGTATTCCATTGTATTGTATATACCACAGTTTGTTTATCCATTCATCCATTGGTGGACGTTTGGGCTGTTTCCATCTTTGGCTATTGGGAATAGCGCTACTATAAACATATGTGTACAAATATTTGTTTAAGTACCTATTTTCATTTCTTTTAGATATATACTTAAGAGTAGAATTGTGGTATTTATTCTTATATATTGGTATTCATTCTTTATATATTCTTATATAAAGATCAAGATATAAATTCAGCGATATTCATTTATATTTTTTGCCAAAAGGCTAGTCTTTTGTCTTAGTTCCATTTCTTGTTATCTTTCCTTTACTGATTTAAGACACTTCCTTTGTCGTATACTAATCTTATATGTACTTGGGTTTATTTCTTAACTGTCTCTTTGGTTCCATTGTTCTGTGAATCTGTGTGCCATGCCAGTACTACAGGTTCTCTGAGCTACCCATATTCATATAATTACTGTTTTAATATTTGGACAGGAAAATGTTCTCCTTACCTCCCACCCCCACCCCTAGTTATTCCTTTTGTCGTAATTTTTCTTGCTAATTCCACATGTTTATAAACACATAAACTTTTCATTTCTTCAGATAAACCTTTCATTTCTTTCTATCAATAACGTTATACTTAATATCTTCTTGACATTCACATGGGAAATTACCCTTTTAATCTGTACTTAGGAAAATGGTCAAGAATCCCATCTCTAAATGGACATAGATATTCATTGTACACTTCAGTGCAGTTATTATTAGTCAGTGACATTGTAGTAAATGAAGTTTCACATTTTTAGGTGGACTGTGTTTTTTTTTTTTGTTTTTTTTTTTTAGCCTTAAAATCTGAAGGGGATGATTACTATATTAATGGTGCCTGGACTATTGACTGGCCTAGGAAGTTTGATGTTGCTGGGACAGCTTTTCACTATAAGAGACCAACTGATGAACCAGAATCCTTGGAAGCTCTAGGTCCCACCTCAGAAAATCTCATTGTCATGGTAAATGTGTCTTTGCCATTTCATTTCTACTGTTTGTAATCTGCCCTCTGAGGTAGAAAGGGACAGGCTTTATTGTCTCTGTTTTACAGGTGGTGAAATTAAGGTAAATAAAGGTAAAATGGTTTGCCTAAGGGTGTAAACTATGTGTAAAGTTAAGGCCATAGTGCTTTTTCCAAATGACTGCTTGATCTTTTCAATGCCTGCTTGAATAATATTTTTATAACCGAACAAGGCAGGTGAGAGAAATGACTCCAAATTACGCATGAAAATGGAAGGAGAATATTCAGTATAAGTGCATGTGTTCTAAAGGTTATCTTAAATTTCCTATAAGACTTACTTTATGACATTTTCTTCTTCAAAAGAAATAATAAATATCTGAGTGAAGGCTCATTATATTTTAATTATCTTCACCAGTTGTTTTCAATGGCAGGTTCTGCTTCAGGAACAGAATTTGGGAATTAGGTATAAGTTCAACGTTCCCATCGCTCGGACTGGCAGTGGAGACAATGAAGTTGGCTTTACATGGAATCATCAGCCTTGGTCAGAATGCTCAGCTACTTGTGCTGGAGGTAAGACACCCACTAGGCAGCCCACCCAGAGGGCAGGATGGAAAGCAAAACATACTCTGAGCTATGGTTTGTGTTTGCTAAAGAAGCTAATTGGAAACATTTCTTGCAGGTTTGCTTCAAGCTGTAATTTAGCAAAAGAAACTTTGCTTTAATTATATTATATTCCGTTTGTTTTTAACCTCATGTAATTTGTACAGATTTGTTGGTAAAATACATCTTGGCACAATGAGTGTCTCTGCTGGTGCTTCTCCCAAGACTATCTTGAAGGTGGGCTGTATGCTTTTCGTGAACGCATTCTTGGTAAAGAACATCAAGAGTTTTAAATAAGAAAATGAGCAAGAATCAGACGGCACAGATGCAACTTCTTGTAATGGGGGATGAGAATGTATGTCTGTGTGCTGTGTGTTTGTGTTTGTGTGCTTGTGTGTTTCCCACAACCCTATTAAAATTCCCTTCTCCACCCATCAAAGTTAAGGGACTATATACTGGGAAACTACAATAATTACTGGTGTCTGGGTCTCTAAGTTAATGGTCTATGCTGACCCCATTATAGTCCCTCAGAGAGGTAGCTGCTAGGCGGTGGTTGGTGATGTGTTGGTTGTCCCATGTGCGTTTTTCATGGGTGCCTTTTCCCCACAATTTACTCTATTCCTAATCCTCCTCCCTCTAGTGGCCACCAATGCAATTCTTTACCTCTGGCTGGGAGAGCAGGACAGTTGGCTTCCTTCAAAGCCAACACCCTTGCTGCTGCATGGACTGGTGAGTAGAAGTGCTGTGCAAGCAGCATCTTCCTTCTCTCTGGAGACTAAATGCATCGCCTCCACCGTACACCTTGATCCCAGTAGGCAAGGAAACAAACCCATCCCTCAGGCCTAGGCTGGACTAGAGCACATCACCATTCCAAAAGCAAAGATTAAGTTTTCAGTAGTGATATTTAGAATGGGAAAAATTGAAATAAAGTGGATCATCCCATTTTACCCCATATTCCAATGTATTACCTACTTTCCCTTTCTAAACTGCTCAGAAACATATGATTTAACATGGACTTTATCCTATCTTGTCCCGTACTCACTGAATCTCTAAACACCTCTGATTCTTAAGGCTTGAATCAGAGAAATTATTTTCACAGAAATGATTATCATATAGTAGATTCAGTATTTTTAGACTCATATAGAATTAAAATCATTGATTGACAACTACAACTTAAGTAGTAAACACTATACCAAATAAAAAAGCAAATGAATAAGAATAATGTTTTCTCCTGTGTGAAGTGTCATGAAACATGGTTATGTATAATTTGTGGCATATTTAAAAAGATTTCTAATTCCCATCCATTTTGTGTATGAAATGGCTGGTGATTTATAATGTAAAGTTTTAAAAACTATAGGGTGTTACTATTTCTTTTAGTAAAATAAAGGATATTTGAAATTAATTATTTAAGTTAATGCCATTATATTTTAGTGGCATTTATACTTATATCTTTCTTTGTTTCAATTAAATTCCTTCTTATTCAATCTATCAATTAACTTCCCCCTTCCAAAAATGTTTTCATAACAATATATACATAATTCAGTCCCTGAAGTAAGATGGGATAAGCTTATTAAAGAAGAGTCAAAATAATTCAAAGTTTAGGAAATCTAATGAGGAAAGTCTAAATGTTGAGGCTGATTAGCTTGGAGAGGAGAAGGCTGAGGGAAAGTATATTAGTATCTTCAAGGATGTGACAGAATGTTGAATAGGAAATTCTTAGTGCCTGTTCGTCTTTGTACTGAAAATTGCTATATTTGGCGATGGTTTAGACACAGTCTTGTCTGAGGCCAAGGAGGGATTATGTGAATTCTCAATGTTCCTTCTAACCCTATGATTCTTTTGTTCAAAAAGGAGATAATTCAGCAAAAAAGAAAAAAAAGGCCATGAGAACTGAATTTAGAAGAAAATCTATGATTTTATGAAAGTAAAGAAGTATGAAAAATCTTTAATGAGTGTTATTCTTGTCCATAACACTTGTATTGAGAAATCATAACACAAAAGTGATTTCTTGTGATAGGAGATTAAACGAAAAAAACATGAGGAGGGAGAAAAGCCCCCGGAGAGAGAATTTTCTCTTCTTTGTTATTTATACTTCTTTCTTCTATTCTGGATCTACTGATCCTAGATACTTGAGGTGGTTCTGGGAACCAGAATGCTGCTCAGTTGTGATATGACAGCATTCATGAGGCCATTGCCTTCTTTGGAAGAGAGATATCCAGTGCTTGAAAGTTGGCAGGCATAGTGTGAAGAGCTGCAATTTGTCTTACTTGATAAGTGGTTCTCAAAGTGGCCCCTGGACCAGCAGCATCAACATCGCCTGAGAACTTATAAGAAATGTTAATTTGGGGGCCCCATCTCAAACCTACTGAATAGAAACTTTCTGTGGGGGCCAACAATCTATGTTTTAACAGCCTCTCCAGGTGATTCTGATGCTTGCTCAAGTTTGAGTACCACTGGTCATGGTTGACAGAGAAACCGAAACCTAGCACTCTAGACACATAGAATCTGTGTCCTTATCACTGAAGGCTGTGCATCCCTCTAGACTCATTTTGCACCTAGAACAATGTCTGAAACATACTAGGCACTCAATAAATGTTTATAAATGAGTGAATGAACACAAGGAATTAATTATTTTGGTAATTATATATTTGTGCTAGTTCTTTCCAATGTGAGAAATGAGTGTTTAGAATTGCTAATTTTCTTATGAGATGGAGCGAAGGGATTGCCCAGGAGAGACAGCATAGTTTTGGTTAGAATGAATAAGTAAAACCAAGCTCCTCTCTTTGTTTTCTTTGAATAGGTGGAAAATATTTCCTAGGATATAGAGTACGGATATCTCTATTCTTCCTATACCCTTTTAACCTTCCTATACCCTTTTATACAGAAGGCTTGTGATTGAGGGAAGTAAAATGCCTTAGGACTCAGGAATCTTGATCAAAGTAGAGAGCCAGAGTCAGCTGCTTGGTAATAGTAAATGGAACTTCATCTATACTTAAGGAATCTTTCAGGAAAAAGTCATTTCTACCTAGTTTTCACTAAGGAACTAAGGATCAATACCAAAGTCAGTTCTTAGTTGGGATACTCCACTCTCATCTTTCCAGGGTGATGCTTGGTGTCTTGAGGCTGCCAGAACTTTTAAAAATGGAAAAAGAGAAAATAAGAAAGATCTCAAAGAACTTTCTTTTGCAACCTCACAATCTTCTCACCTATTGCTGTACTGCATATATTTTATTAATGGCGAGATCTTTGGACTTTGAGTTTGGGAGCAATGTTGACAGCTGTCTCTTTTGAGATCTTGTAAGATAAGAAGTTTTGAGACTGTTTTTCTGTTGCTTAGCAGACTCGATGACAAATCTGCTGCTGCAGGAAGCATTGGTGGTGATTCAGTACCAGTAACGGTCTTCTCTCTGAGTCAGTGATGAAACACTTCCTCAGCCTGAATAAGAACATTGAGATGCTGTGGGGTGTTGTCTTCAGGATAAATGTGATTTTTAAGATATAGATGTGACTCTTCCTCTGAGAGAAACTCAAGCCCAGTGAATTAAAATTTGACTATTTCTGAACCGTTGTTACTCCTACTAGAGTTTTGTTTCTTTACTCCTTATCCAAAGTATTGTATACTCTGTAATTTATCCAACTCCCAAATTTATATGCTACCATTGTATTCATGATTAATGTGTTAATTGGCAAAGTTTGGCTGGATAGTGAGAATTATATTATTTTAAAATATAAAGTTTTGGGGCCAGCCCGGTGGCGTAGCAGTTGAGTTCTCTTGCTGTGCTTCAGCAGCTTGGGCTTCGCCAGTTCGGATTCAGGACACAGACCTATGCACTGCTTATCAAGCATGCTGTGGTAGGCATCCCACATAGAAAATAGAGGAAGATGAGCACAGATGTTAGCTCAGGGCTAATCTTCCTCAAAAAAATATAAAATAAAATAAATAGGGGCCAGCCTGGTAGCGCAGTGGTTAAGTTAGCACATTCCGCTTCGGGCAGCCCGGGGTTCACCAGTTTAGATCCTGGGTGCGGACTTACCCACCGCTCGTCAAGCCATGCTATGGCAGGCGTCCCACATGTAAAGTGGAGGAAGATGGGCACGGATGTTAGCTCAGGGCCAGTCTTCCTCAGCAAAAAGAGGAGGATTGGCAGCAGATGTTAGCTCAGGGCAAATCTTCCTCAAAAAATAAAAAATTAAATAAAATACAAAGTTTTAGGAGGTTTTTTTTTAAGTAGTAATTTATGCCAGTATGCCTTTGAACTGTGACTTTTAAAGGTTCAAATAACAAATACTGTATATTCAACTTTTGATTTTAGTCATACATAGTGTCTTTTTGCTAATGCTTGGCTAGATGTGAAGTTCTTAAATTTTAGTATGCATCAGAATCACCCAGATGTCTTGTTCAAACAGATTGCTAGGTTATGCCTCCAGTTTCTGATTCAGTGGGTCTGGGGTAGACTCCAAGAATGTGCATTTCTAACAAGTTTCCAGGTAATGTTGGTGCTACTGGTTTGGGAACCATACTTCAAGAAACACTGAGCTAGACACTTAGATTTCAGGAAGTGCCTATTAAAACAAAATGACAAATCTTTTAGGTAATAATCCATATTATAGTTATAATCCACATTACAACTAGTCTTTTTAATGATAAATAGTTCTACTGCTCAGCTATGTCATAATAAAATTTTACAGTTTATAAAACATTTTCTGGTGCCCTGTTTCATTTGATCATCCTCAACAGCACCAAGAGATAGTCATTGCTATTATTATTTTTATTTTATAAATAAAACTCCAGCAAAGTAGCTTGCTAAAATCAAGACTTACAAATTGAGTCTCTAGTGATTTTTTTTTTTGTTATGAGCATTTTCTGTCATAATAAAAATGGTCCTTTACCTTGAACAGAACTTTTTCACCAGTTTGCAACCTCAACATAGCAACATGACATATCTCCACTCAAAAACATCTCCTTTACTAGCTTTGAAATTTTATTTTTTCAAATGCTTTCCCTAAACTGATGGTTCTCAACTTTGGCCTTACGTTGGAATCACCTGGAGGACTTTAAAAAATTCTGATGCTTGAGGCCACACTCCTAACGAATTAAATCTGTGGCCTGAATGTTAAGAACTCCCTAGGTAATTCTAATGTGCAGCCAAGGTTGAGAAGTACTGCCTTTGAGGCTGATTGAAGTTTATTTAGTTTTCAACTAATTTACATTCAGATGCAAATACCTCTGGGAGCATTACTAACACATCTCTGTTATTAATTGGCTACTAGTTGAAAGCAAAGTTAGTGAAAGTTAAGTATAAGTATCTGGAGTGGGAAAGTAGAGAGAGGCATCAGAGAAGGGAATGAAAAAAAAACAGTAGAATGCTAATTAATGTCATAATTTTGTTTAGAGTGGCCGTTGGCCTTGCACACGCCTTTAGAATGCTTTTTTGTAGTTTGGTTTATTTACAGGCTTTCTTCTTTACCTGATGGATCATTTATAAGCATCTAATGAATGCTTTTAAAACTGACTGAAATTGCCCTAAATATTGCTTCTTGGCCTTTTGGCTCAGGTCGAGTAAAATTGTGCTAAACAGATTTTCCAAAGTTCTTCCTTCTAGTTTGAAGCATCTGTGGTCCTTAGGGAGCTATAATGAATCAGTGGTTATATACTAAACCAACTTTAATTTAGACCCACAGGTCAGAATATGAGGCATATGGCCCCTGTTTTAACTCAATATTTATAAAAACTGATAACAAACTTTTTTCTTCTTTGTGACTTATAGTTCTAATCAGAGAAAGCCTTCTGTTTTTCTGGGAAATTGTTCCATTAGGGAATGAATCTTTGCAAAATGCAGCAGTATTCATGATAATTTCCTTCCCTACCTTTCTGGATGTGTCTCATTTCCCACTATTCAGGCCATTCCCTCCCCACCCCTCACCCCCGCCCCAATCCCTAATCCCTCCTCTTGTTTAATACAATACTTAGGCTTTAAAGCAAAGCCTTCCAAAGCCACTTAACTGAGAGTTGATGCTGTACTGTTGCATTCAACTTCGCAACTGTCCTGTTACAAAAGAAACCTTAAGAATGCTTTATTTGTGGTGCAAAGAAACGTCAGACATACATATATATTTTGCATTGTATTAGTTTTAAATTTATACTCTAAATATACAGTCTTTGCCCTGTGATCTACTCTATTGACATTTCTTATTACTTTCTTCAAACTGTTTTTTCTAGGATTTTCTTTCTTCCTCTTTGTGTAGAAGTACAAAAATTGTGTACCAAAGAACTCAATTTAGTCAGGTTTCTGCTGACAAACAGAGGCATCTCTCTGCTAAACATTGTTTGGCAGCTCAGAGGGGAAAAGATAAGCTACAGCCATGCTTAGACTGAGAAGGAGGAAGAAGGAGGCAGGTTTATTTTTACAGCCAATTTTGATTTTGTTTGCACATCAAAGAGCATAGATTTCCTTACATACACTATGGGGTTATTCAGGACTGTTTCTGATCAATTGTTATTGACTATATTTAAAATTTTATCATTACTTTTCCTTGTACATTTACATAGCCTAATTAATTTTCCTTGTATGTTTGATGGTTATTTTATTTGGGTGCTTATTTTATTTATTATTCTTTTTCTTCCCTGGATGTCATCTTAAGCCTAGTTCGTGCATGCGTGCGTGTGTGTATGTGTGTGTGTGTGTGTGTGTGTGACTATCTTATAAACGTAAAAGACATTCTATGTGTTTCTTCTTTCCAGCTAGGACAAATTCTTCATATTTACTTTTTGTGATTTCACCTGATTCACCTGAATTCTTATACAAATTGCAGCTGGCTTCTACTCTTTAAGATTTTTAAGATGCTTTACATAGTTTCCAACTACGATTTTGTATTTTACTGATTTAGGGCTATATTTTGCAAACTGCACTGTGGTGCTCCAAGACACTGCAGCAGACTTAGAGGCACTGCAGGATATTGTATGTTTTCAATGGAAGCACAGCAACATCCGTTGTACACCACACAGATTATTACTGTTACGTTATTTAATAGTACTATTTAATAAGTGAAACTCTTAGATATTTTTTTCTGGCTAGCAAGTGTTGAAAAAAATTGCTGAGACAGTAAGGGTGCCATGAACCAAGAAAGTTTGAGAACTCTTGATTTAAAGTCAAGCAAGTGTAATTAAAGTTGGATAAAAATTAGACACCTCCCTTTCTTTCAGTAGATGCTGAATTTCATTTCATGAAAGGAAAAAAATGCATATAAACCTCTTATTCAGGGTCCTGGTGATGTTCAGAGTTTAAAAATAGAGACTCTCCCATACTTCCAGTTAAGGAACTAGAGGTCTTGAATAATATGTAAATTTCTCCTTCATGTCTGTATTAAGTATTCCTTCTGCTGTGTCCTGAATATGTTTCCTTCCTCTGTCTCTGTTAGTTCAGTTAAGATTGGCAGGTGATTAAAGCAAAAAAGAGGAAAAAAAAGAAAGTAGAAGACGACGACGAAGAAAGAAAAAGAAATTATATACTCTAAAAAGCCCCTGATAGCAAATTCCTCTTTGCAGCTTACTACCTAACAAGTTTATGTAATAATCTATGATATTCCAATTATTAATAGCATACTTTTAAAATTATTTTAATGAATCTATCATGTGGATTGCCTTCGCCCCTTTAAAAAGTTGGATATTTCTACATTGTTTCAATGGAAACGTTATATGTTCATGTCATATATTTTATTGTTTTCAAGAATGATGCAACACAAGCATAATGTGCTCTTAAAAGTGTAGCAAATCCATTCTAAAATAACACTTTTAGAATTGTTTTTCAAAAGTAATTACTAAAGAAAAATACAATGCAACGTTTAGGCCAGTACTAACACCTGACTGAAAGAGAATATCTCTCCAAGTACTAGATAAAACACAGGCAAGGGCTGTGCATTTTCACAGATGTCCTTCTAATTCCTTGATAATTCTGAGATCCCTAACACATCTAACATCACTAATAACGGTCAATTCACATTATTAGTGAACTAACAGAATGTGCTTCAAACAAACAAGGGATTCAAGACTTCACTTTTATAGACATAATAATAATAATAATAATAATAATAATGACTGATACTTGTATTGGGATTTATAAATGCCATGTACACTGTAGCTTTCACAGAAACTTAAAGTGGAGAAGTCCAAATTGGAGCTGACAGAGGAAAACAAAATCCAATTGTTTTTCAAGATTTAAAATAGACATGATTGAAATTAAGTGTGAAAGACATAAGAAAGTTGAATCTTATAACTATGTTTGCTTCTCTTTGATTTATGATTTACCATTCCAAAAGTTACTTTCAAAGTGAAAGATAACAGATGGAAATTTTAGTTTGAATAATTAAAAACACTTTACTCATTGCCATCTCTTTCTCTTTAAAGAAACATAGTTATATAATTAGTTTTTAAGAAAAATTCCCTATAAAAGATATTTTCTGTGTGAGGTTGCACAATGTACTATTGTTTGAAACTGTGAGGGTCGTTTTATATTTTATTTCTTTCTGTATATACCAAATTTAGACATAAAACAGATCACTGTGATATTTTTAATAATACAAGTCCCTTGTAAGGAGTGACTTGAGTTTACAAGGAATAAAGATTTGCATTCAGTTTTGTTATTTTTCTCTTTAGTCTTTGAAAAATAAAATATTTATAAGAGTAGACAATGGTCTATCATTGCATTGATCATGGCATTCCCCTATTCATTCTCTCCCACGTCCCCTCCTTTCAGATCATTTTCAATGTTGAGAAGGAAGAGAACCCTTTAACATATGAGATTAGTTGTACCAGGCATCATGGCAGATCACCTGTGAACGTCACAGCTCCCAAAAGCCTAGGCTTTGGAGCCATCAATTGCATCTGCCTCTGTTCTCATATAACAAGCCCTTGAGAGGAGTGACTCCTCTAGACAAAATCATACTCTTGCTTGGTTCACACTTCTGGAAGTTAATACATTTGTTCATTTATTCATCTATAATAATTGCTTCTGTTTATCTTTTTCCTTAAGCATATGGCTTCCGCTATATATTTATAAAATTATTTGAATTCTCCTATGTATTTTCAATATAATTTAAGCTTTCTAACCTAGTCTTACCTATGAAAGTTTCGTTTGATAACCTGACATTTTTTTATTGTTTGCTCCTGCATATTGTGGCTTGAATTTTGTCTAATGTTAAGATTTACAGCTGAAGGCAAGAAATTTCTGCTAACCCAAAATGTTCCCCTTAGTGCTGTTTTCCTTCCTCTTTCATCTCATTTATATTACTTTGGAGATTATATTCTTTCCTAACGTGACCAGGGCCTGGATACATATTTGCTCACTGAAAAACCTGGATAAGGCTGAAACCAAAGTCTGAGTGCATTCCTATTGTAATAATGTATGTGTCACAGGTCCATGTTTCACTTCACAAAAATTCTTTCCTAAATAGCATTTTTAACAATCATAGCATTATGCATCTTTACAAGGTATTATACATAAAATGCTTTTGGAGAGAGTTAATCCTTAAATGGTAAGCATCATCCTGATTTTATAGGACCTTATGATATCACTATTCCCACTTATTTTTACTTGAAGAAAATGAAGATTTTAGTTCAAAAGCTATACAGCTTGTTTATTACTTAATTCTGAAATATTTACTCTTTGGTTTCAAGAAAGGAGTTTTATATAGAATTAAAAGAAAAGCTTCTCGGGGGGCTGGCCCGGTGACACAGTGGTTAAGTTTGCACGTTCCGCTTCTCAGCGGCCCGGGATTCGCCGGTTTGGATCCCAGGTGCGGACATGGCACCGCTTGGCAAGCCATGCTGTGGTAGGCATCCCACAGAGAAAGTGTAGGAAGATGGGCATGGATGTTAGCTCAGGGCTGGTCTTCCTCAACAAAAAAGAGGAGGATTGGCAGTAGTTAGCTCAGGGCTAATCTTCCTCAAAAAAAAAAAAAAACTTCTCTATTAATAGGTAATAAATCCATCACAATGTGTGGAATAAGCTTAAGGTCTTCTTATACTCTTAAGATATTATTTCCTCTAAATTTTTATTAATAAAATACCAGAAACAGGGGCCTGCCCAGTGGCACAGCGGTTAAATTTGCACATTCCACTTCAGGTGGCCCTGGGTTTGCCAGTTTGGATCCCTGGTGCAGACTTACACACCTTGTCAAACCATGCTGTGGCAGGCATCCCACATATAAAGTAGAGGAAGATGGGCATGGATGTTAGCTCAGGGTCAGTCTTCCTCAGCAAAAAGAAGAGAATTGGCAGCGGATGTTGGCTCAGGACTTTTCTTCCTCAAAATAAAAAATAAAAAATAAATAAGCTCCTACTAAAGATCATGGAGATTCCTTGTTAGTATAATAAGAGTTAGTCCTTTATATTAGGAAACTTGCCTCTCACAAATTCTTATTTCTAGTTAGTGTTCCACCTCTTGACATGTCTAGCCCCTTTGATGTGTACCTCACACTGGTAAGAACTCAGGCACTGAAACTAGACTACAAAACTAATGGGATCTCACAAAGGCCTGTTTTCCAGACTTATTATTCTGTAGAGTACAGGGGAAAAGCAGACATAGAAAGTAAAAAATATTGAACAATTGAATTGTGGAAACAGAAAAGAAGAGACAACTTTCATAGAATTTTGGATCTGGAAGAAACATTAGGATTCATCTAATTTGAGTGTCTCATTTTCCCAACGAGAATGAAAACTTGTTTTAGGTCATTTACCTAAACTGCCAAGAATTCAAAAAGAGGTAACTAAACATGGCAGAAGTTGGAGTAAGGAAAAAACATAGTAACAAGATAAAGTGAAGGGATATTGCAGACATTTGGCTATGAAAAGAGTTTTAAAATATCAATGAAGATCAGGGAAAGAGAAATCAGACAGAATATAACAAAATGGAAGAATTATAAAATTAAAAATATTAGACCTGAAAATGCATTATTTTATTAAATAAAGTATCTTCCATAATGTAATTATAATGGTACTTGCCTTGTCTCCTCCCTTCCCCCATTTTAATGTAATCTCATTGAGGTCAAGACTATCTCACTCATTTTCCTCCCTTATGATAATGAAAAACCATGCCTTACAGATAGTAGGAATTCAATGAGTTAAAGTGTTAGACACTTTCCATGGGAGAGGTTACTATTAAAATCTAATGAGTAGTAGGAATTCCCTCCGGAGATGGTGATTTCAAATAAACATAGTATATGTTTGCCCCCACCCTATTTTACCATCAGTAAACACAATTGCTCTAGAAAAAACAGTATTTTGAGAGCCACATTTTCCTTTTGATAATTCTGTTTCCTTGGGACACCTAGTTTTGCTTAGGACAGAAAGGAAGACCCTGGGAAGGCAGAGAAAGGAAGCCTTTGCAAGGTGAAAACTATCAGGAGGCTCTTCAGAAGCAAGCATATGGGTGGAGCTGATTGGTACCCGGGGTGCCAGCTGTTAGATCCAAGGCAGATGGGCTTTGCTCTGCCCTGCAAATGCTTGTGTCTGGCCAATAATCACACAGCACAACAGCCAGATTCCAGCAGTGAAAGGCAGAGCAGAGAGACATTTTTTTTCCTGGCACTTGTTGCTCTTTGGATGCTATCTGCAGTGAAGATTTAGATTAAATTAATATTGCTGGCCATATGCTTTGTATATTGTGGTTATATAGTGTTGTCTTGGTTGCTAGCTACTTTGGATGCTGTGGTTAAGCAAATTGTTGCCTTAGCCACCGACCACGTTTTTAGTATTAGTTCTGACTTTGTAACATTTTCCCCCCTCTTCTTCTTCAGAAAACTGTTTCTTGGGTAGATATGACGTGCTTATGCCACTAGATTAAATTATGTAGATATAATCCTAAGGATACATTTGTACCTCCCTTTCTTTCCCTTATTGATTCCTCACATGTGTTGTAGACTGCTCACTTACCAATTGAATGGTCTAAGACTGAAATGCTGGGTCTTATGAGTAGATTTGCCAAGACCCAGAAGGTCTTTCTCCTGCCTTTAACCTTCCCCACATCCTTCTTGGTTTAACACATAGTACTTTCCAAGTGAAATTTAAGTGGTAATTTCTGTGCATTGAGTGCCGTCTCTCTACTTTTAAAATAGTAAACTGTCCTGAGAAAAACAATATATTACCAAATATTGTTACAAATGAATTTATAAAATTATTTAATTCTCTGAAAGAAGAGAGAGATGGGACATGAGAGCGTTGAGCAGCTACTCCCCTTCAAGGGGAGTAGAGGAGGGATTGAAAAGAAGGCAGGGAAATGAAGAGGAGCTGTGTCTGGAATCTTCACTCGGGATTGCTCTTAGGACTGTAGCTGCTGAGCAAAAGACCCCATGTTTTTCACTTGAACCATCGCCATCTCCTAGAGTAAGCACAGCGGATGAAGCATTCTATCCGGGACTCACTTGCAGCTTGGTGGACTTCTTGATCATTTTCCTGTGATATATGCTGTTTCAAAATCCTGAAAGCCATTTCTTGATGTGTAGCTAGAGCAGTGATTCAAGTTAGGCACTCCCTTTCATTGGACAAGGGGACCTCTGGTGGGAAAATAGATCATCTATAATTTTTAACTATTGGCAGAAAACTAAATATAAGATCTGACAAAATGTAAACTTCTAGACTAAAAGTAAGGGTTGTGTTTCCATGTTAAGAACCATCATATTTGACTCTTTGATATCAAATTGTTTTGATCAAAAAAAAATTCTTTGATACTCATTTTAGAGAGTTTAAAGGAAATATGTATTGGTAATGGCAACTTGTACTTAAATTCTTAATATGAAACCATTGATTTTTTTTTAATCATAGAAGAGGGATTGCATTAAAAAAAAGTAAAGATTTTGCATGCCAGTAACTTTAGGTATTTAAGAATAAAATGTAGTTAATGCAGTTTTAAATTTGACCAAAAAATTATGCAGAACATCTGCATTTATCCAGGGAGCATGGACACTAAGCCACTAGAATTTTGTTTTTGATTGGGCATATACTGACTGGTCATGTGGATATTTTATGTTTTTGATTATAAACTATAAGTGTTTAGATATGAAAGCATAATGGCTTTGTGTAACTGCATGTAATTATTCCCGGCAAGGTTTAAATCAACTTCTTAGCAGTGTTTTACAGATTACTTTAAAAGGAGCTATGTACAATAGGCTTGATCATATACAAAGATTCTAAACTCAATCATTTTTCTTGTTGACTTAGTTTAGATTATTTCCAGTTGATCTGTATTTTCTACTTTCTAAGCTAAAAACTGCATTTTCTTTAATCCAAAAATATGTGTTTAAAATTCCGTCCAATTGGGTGCATTGGTTTAGAGAGTTATCCTGTTGCTACTGACTTGAAAAGAAAAAAAACTCTGTAAACTTGCCAAGTGTGGGGGTACAAGTTGGAAGATTTGCGTGCTGTTGGAAGACGATAGTTCAACATTGTAGGAAGATTTGGAATAGATTACCGGTACAGTCAGTTCTTGAGTGTGAGATACCACACTGTCTAATGTAACATTTTAGAAGAAAATTAATAAAAGATGGATGCAAGGGAAAATACATCTTCATAAAACATAGAGTAATTTCAGCTGTTTATTCAAGGACTTTAATTTTTACTCCATAAAAAATAGTGTTCTGAAATGATGAAACTGAAATGAACTCCAAAATACCCTAATTCCTAATTTTTAAGAAGTTTGCAAGGCATGACCAAAATTAAGTCAATTTGTAATTCTTAGCACTTAGCCCAATATCTCATAAGAAGCACGGTGCCTTGTGTTTAGTAACTATTCTCTATTGAATGAATGAATGGATGAGTGAAAGAATGAATGACCTGCCAACCACATATAGCTGGTCTTTTTAGTTTGTGTACTATGTAATTGTAAACTAATTACTGGATCCCACCAAAGAGCAAAATAGCCTTAAAAGTCCAAAACAAAGATATGAGATTATGGATAATTTTTATTTTGTTCTTTGTGGTTTTGTGTATTTTCCAAATTTTTAACGTGTCACGTAGCTAAATTTTTTCAAGATACATACGTGGCTAGAATTATCTTAAAATCAAATATCAATTTCATCTCTAGTAACTAGCTCATCTGTGATTCAGATTGCAGAGGACTTGCTTTTACATTAAAGGCTACTTTTAAAAACTAATGTAATTATAACCAAAAAATACTTCTAGGGTTAATTTAAAGGAAGTAGAATTGTATCTTAACCTGTAGAAACTGAATTAATCTTTCTGCCACTGCTACAAAGCAATGTCAGTTCTATTTTATAGTGTTGAAAAATGTTTATCCTTGTCTGAAAAACAATCAAGATACTAGGTTGAATGCCAACTTTCTTGTTGGAAGTATAGTCATGTATTTTTTATTATTAAACATATTTATAAAAGTTGAGTAAAGTTGTAAGTCCTTTGTGTTGGTGGATGGTTTGAGTCTCCCTCCTCCAAGTATAATCATATTTGAATGACTTAAAAAAAAAAAAAAAACACACTAACCTATAAAAGCAATCCCCTGCTTTCCCTGTTAGGAACAAAATATTGAACCTGGGTGGATGGACATTCTGAGCCTCTGTGGCAGTTGGTAGTTGAGTCCTATGACTAATGGTAGAGAATTTTGTCTAGGTGGATCACATGGACTTAGTTATCTGCCCACTGTTATGACACAATGGGGAGATATCTGATGAATATTGTGGAACATCTGTGAATGGATCATAGCAAGGCCTGATGTGAATCATTCTTCCCTCAAAAATCTAAAGTTTAATAGTTTAAAAATTCCAAACTGTTGTCTGATAAACTGAGATATTTGGCCTATTTTAGAGCTTGGGAGGGAATGAATACAACACATACTCTGACATTTTGCCAGTAAGTCATTTGCTGTTTTAAACCCCTACATTTAGGACAACCTAAAAACTTGTTGAAGGCGATCAGATCAGTAAGAGCCTTCTAATAAAATATACTTTTTTTGATGCTCTCCACCATCATGGAGTCTACAAGACTTAATAGTTTTCCCTATCAGGGAAATAGATTTCCCTGTCTTTAATCCAAAGGGCTTAGTTGAAAGTGCGCATAGCATGGTGACTGAGGCACTCCCCCCTGCAACATTCCTTGACTCCAAAGGGACCCGCATTTGGTGCGTAGTTCTTTCAGTGACAGTTTCCTTCACTGAATGATCCTGTTTCACGTGATTTCCCTAATTTGGTATCAAATTCTTTTATTTACGGTACTGTTAAAAGCAACCGGGAGGACAAAAGGGGATTGGGGAGCAAAACTGAAGGTTGTGTGGGACTAGCTAGGTGTGAAGCTGTGGTTTCCCAGATACTGCTAATGCTGCTTTTATGCTCTTTCTGGGTAATTTTGCCTACCTGGTTACAGAGATGGGGTGGGTGAGTAGGGGATAGTTTAGTTTGTGCTTTTATTTCCGATTCCAGAAATAACCTGCTACCTCCATATGATCTGAAACAGATAACATTGTCTTGTAGTTTGACTTTTTCTCTGATACCTTAATATACCTGTCTTTGCTTCTTTTGATTCCTTGACACTAAAGAGATCATGGGTCTGCATAAAGTCTATTCACCAGGGTGTTTACGATTAAGAGTGTGTTTGTGTGTGTCTTTGTATTTTGTGAAATGTGAGCGAGTTGTGGTGGATATCTTTGCCAATAAATAAAATATATATATTTATATTTTTACAAATTTTATAATGAGAATATTTTTAGCTCTGGCAAACAGGTCACATAGACCAATTTTTAAGAATGAGATAAGAACTTTGTAAGTTAATATTTGATGGAATATATATATCTGTTTGACAATGGTGTAATTAACAGGGGCCAACTCTGTTAAAGCAAACAGACTAATGGGTTGCAGTCCACAAGAGGCCTACTACAATCTCTACATTGTAGACATTATGGGCTTTTAGAGAAATAAATCTATAAATGGAAGAAAAAAATGAAATATGTGAATGTGATGTGTTCGTACCAAAGACTAAATTGATGGAGTTTGTCCTACAAAATATCAAAAAGTGAATTTATCCCAATTGTTTTATTTTCAAATAGATATACAACCATTGTTTTGCACTGAAATGTATATTCATACATTTTATCTGATAATATTTTGGGAAAATGAAGTTTGGCTTTTTTTTTAAGGAAAGCACGAAGGAGAATATACAAGTGGGAAAACTAATTGTTTAAAATTACCAATAATTTCTTTTCTGAAGTTGAAACAGTTATGTTTCTAATATGAGAACAATAATTTTGCCTACAATTACAGTATAATGACCAGGACTTCTCTCCTTTTAGAGAAGCAGTCAAATGTTTCTGGAACAGATAAGACTGCAGCGATCCAGTGAGGTTGATTTCCCACAGAAGAAAACTATGCATACCTAACTTATTGGAAGGTAAACGACTCTTTGATTAATGCTATCCTCCTTTTCTCAAGGTGTCCAAAGACAGGAGGTGGTCTGTAAAAGGTTGGATGACAACTCCATTGTCCAGAACAATTACTGTGACCCTGACAGTAAGCCACCTGAAAATCACAGAGCCTGCAACGCTGAGCCCTGCCCTCCTGAGTAAGTAAGAGGAAGAAGTGAGAATTATTTTCTTCAAGTGCAAAGAGAAAACATTAGATAGTCATATTTGGAAACATACAGTCATATGATAGGAATAAATTAGACTGAGAAAAGGGGATAAAATGTCACAGAGGGTGGAATTTTGATGCCCCTTTCACTGAGCAAAGATTTCTATTTATTCATAGTTTTCAGTTATTAACTGCTTTAAGGCAGGAACTTCAGGAGTTGATCCTGACACAGTACTGGAAGTTATCATATTTCATCAATTCTGAGGTACATATCTCTTCACATTTTAATATCTCTGAAATTGAGATTCATCTTGCAGTTGATAGTGTCTTGCAATAATATCAGCATTATTTTTTTCTTTCTTAATGGTACGTAAAATAATGGTATCTTTGATTCAATAAAATACGGTAGATTGGTGTGCAGTCCTATCTATTCCAGATATTTAGGATAAATATCCTAAAGGCCTAAAGACTTTCAAAATGGCTTAGAAATATTTTGCAGTGGAATATCACTGCTTTAATTTGCTGGCCCAGTTTTAAGTTCTGTCATCCTAAGGCATCCTGTATTTTGACAGTTAGCCATAGCGTAGAGGTATACTTCAGTCTCTGTCAATTGATTAATGCAACAATTAAGCTCACTGTAAAGGGAGGCACAGGAGAGAGCCCATTCATCTTAATGATGACTTTAAAAAAATAAAAATTTAAAAATATGAGACCTGGTGTCAGTGAGCCATACTTTATAATCGTAAGAACAGGAAGATTTCTTGATTGAGCAAAAGGCAATGATTATGTGAAAAAAGACAAAGATTCTGAGTTGATCATGAAAATATTGATCTTTGTAGGGATTTTGCCTGATTGGCAACTGCAAAACAGAACATGTGTAAATGGCATTTTATTCTTGTTTGAGAAATCAGAGTAACCATTATCTCCCTGGTTAACTAATTATCCCAACATGAAATTGATAAGGAAAAAGAATAAACATATCCCAAGCTCTCTAGAACTGGAGAGAAAAGCTCTATAATGAAGCAATCCCTTTTTCTGAAAATGACTGCAGTGGAGACACAAAAACCTGGGACTTACAAAGGATAAAGAAATCAGCTCCCTAATATGGTTAAAGCAAGGGGCATTTCTTAATAATTCTTCCAACACAGTAATGCCTTCTGAACTTTCATTATCCAGAGTCAGTGTCTGCCAGAATATTTGAAGCTTAAAGGGAAATATTCACTACTAATCTCTTGAAAACATTTAGGACAAGAAATTTTTATTCTAAGATTTTTAAAATTTCATGTCTCTTCTTTTCAAAATGTGATCACCATGTAACTAATTCCTTAAAATTCAGACATGGGAAAGTATAGAAATATGATCTATGATATGTATTATAAAGACAAAATGTTTAATTTTTTAATTTTCCTCCTTTGTGCCAATTATTTTTATATATTTAACTCAAGAGAAACTGAAAAACTATATAAAACAAAGTGAAGCTCAAAAACCATAGGCTAATTTTGTTCCTTCCAGTGTTTCCAATAACTTCAACATATTTTCATATAATTGTGTGTCTCAACTCATCAAGTTAATTCCCTGACACTCCGGATTTTAAGTATTATGTTTGGCATTTGATCAGCCATGTAAGGCATCTGAGAGGGCCTGGTCACACCTGTTCTACTTTGGCCTCAGCTTTTTTATTTGTTTAAGCTTAAACACTATTTGAAGGTCCATGGAGCTTTCAATGGTTGGTCATTGCATCCCATATATTTTGGGCTTGAGTATTACATTGGAGGCTTTTTTTAAACAGTTTAAGGATTATTGACATATTTGAATTAACATAAATGATTAAAATTGTTTCCTGTCTCCTTTCCTTTTGTAATTCTGAAATAAAACATTATTTATTATTTTTTTAAAAGTTTGGAGGTAAAAGAATGGAATTTGAAGAAGAAAAGTAAAGAGAATATTAGAAAGAAAATTTAGTCTGACTTTTCTTTTTTGGAAAGAGCTAAAGATATATATTTAAAATATTACTCTTTATTGCTCCATTTTATTCTTAGCTCCTTTTTAATTTATTCTTTATTCCTTTGAATTCAGACTATGAAAAAGGAAATCTCAATTCTTTAGAATAGTTATTGTATATAATAAGATTCTCCATAGACATTTGTATTATAGAGATAAAAATCACAGGAAAATACTCAATTCAATAACACTGAGTGTGGAAGAAAGGAAAGGAGATACGTTTTTTCAGATTATGATGTGATAATTGTATTTGTTTTTTGTAATACATATTAAAGCATAAAATTTTTTTAAACGCAGATACGTAAAAAGAGGAAGATTAAAAATGCCTGTAATATTTTAATACCACTATTAATATTTTGATGTATATATTTCCAGTTTTTTTCCTATGTCTACATAGGCATGTGTATATAACAAAATGGCATTATACTATTTATGATGCTTTGCAGTCAGTTCTCAACATATTTTGAACGTTAAATATCTTCTACAACATTTAGTAGATATATCATTGTTTGTTTAAGTTGGTTTTCCACTGTCGAACAATTTTGGCTGTGTTCTAGCTTTTGATCCCTTACAATACCACAGCAGTAACCATTTTTGCTACTAAAACGTTGTTCTCCATAATTATGCCCTTATACTAAACGAGTAGGAATAGAATTTCTGGTTCAAATGGAAATATATTTTAGTCTTTGAAACGCATTCTTAAATTTTTCTTCAGAAAGAATGTATGAATGTATACTCCACTAACAGTATATAAGAATGTCATTTCCCTGAACTGCATGACACTGAGTAGTATTATTTTGAAAACAATCTTTGACTATTTTATAGAGAAAAAAGCCTTGATATCTGATTATTGTTTTATTTTGTATTTCTGGGATTGCAAATGAGACCAACATTGAGAAATTATGTTCAATGGGCCTTTGTATTATTTCTTTTTTGCTTTTCCTCTTCATGGCCTGTCCCATTTTTCTGCTGAAGTGTTTATCATTTTGTTATTGATTTGTATGAACTCTTAATGTATTATGGATATTAACTCTTTTACCTGTGTTCCAAGTACTCTTTCCTAGTTTGTCATATTTTTCCATATTATTTATGGTATTATGATCTATTTTTACTTATAAGAGTTTTAAAATATTATATAGGAAAACTATCGAACTTTTATTTCTTTCATTGGTATAATTTTTAGAAAGGCCTTACCCACTCTAAGACTATACTTTCCAAGTTTCTTTTTTTCAGTGTAAACTTTAATCTATCTGAAATATATTTGCCTGCTTTGAGGAAAGGATCTATTTATTTTCTTTTTGTGTGTGTGAGGAAGATTGGCCCTGAGCTAACACCTGTTACAATCTTCCTCTTTTTTTTGTTTTTTTTTGCTTGAGGAAGATTGGCCCCGAGCATATATCCATGCCAATCTTCCTCTATTTTGCATGTGGGGCGCTGCCACAGCACAGCCTGATGAGTGGTGTGAAAGGCCACACCCATGATCCTAAGCCTTGAACCGCAGGCCACCAAAGCAGAGCATGCAAACTTAACCACAACACCACTGGACTGGTCCGTATATTTATTTTCAAATATTATTGTTTTCCTAATACCATTAATTTAAAATCTGAAATGGTATTTTTTTATCAGAATGTATCTTTTCAAATAATGAAGTATTTTGAATGTCTTTTAGTCATATGGGAGACTTTATAAGTGGAGTATGGAGGAATAGAGGGTGGTAAGATTTATCCATGTCTTGTATAAAGAAAATGAGAAGGGAGTAGGAAGAATAGACAAAAGAGTCTTTGGTAGAGTAATAATAATAAAAAATGTTTATTTGGAAGACCTTGAAAGGACAGAGGAAAGCTTGCTGGGAAAAATTAGTGTGCTCAGAGCAACAGCTCTTTTATGAGAAAGAGTATAGAAGTCAAGATTGGGAGAGGGAAAAAACAAGAATTCTAGAGAAATTGAGTGAAAATGGTGGGATTCACGACATAGAGTTAAATAATTGACAAAAGGAGGGGGCTGGCCCGGTGGCACAGTGGTTAAGTTCTCACGTTCCGCTTCTGCGGCCTGGAGTTCACTGGTTCGGATCCCAGGTGAGAACCAACGCACCGCTTGTCAAGCCATGCTGTGGCAGGTGTCCCACGTATAAAGTAGAGGAAGATGGGCATGGACGTTAGCTCAGAGCCAGTCTTCCTCAGCAAAAAGAGGAGGATTGGCACTAGTTGGCTCAGGGCTAATCTTCCTAAAAATAAAAAAAATTGACAAAAGGAAAAGGGAGGAGTTGATATTAAAGAACATGACTGATAGGAAGCTGGTGCCCCACCATGAGAAAAAAAAGTAATGCTGACTTGGAATCTGAAGAGAAAGGCCAAGAGTTCAGTTTTGACCATGCTGTGTAATAGCAAGAATATTTTTATATATGACCTCATTGAAGTATCCTTGGATACAGGTGTTATTCCTGTATGATACTGTGGTTTTTAAATTTGTGAAAATCAGAAAAGTGAGAACAATAGAGCACCAAACATTGTGATAAAACTGTGACCAAAAACTGACGCAACGTTTTTTAAGCAACCGCAGTGCGGAAGGCAATGTGCTTTGGGAGAAACGGTTCCTTTTCCTAAAGGCAATCTAATTTGGTAAATACATTAAAAAATAATTATAGTACAAGGCAAAACATGTTAAATATAATAAGAGAGTTATAAGCAAAATTGCACAGGATGCTCAGACTGGGGAGAGATTATTACCCAGGTGCTAGGTTTTATTTAATGGTATCTTTTATGATAAAATGCTTAACAATTATTTTGAGTCACTGCACCCCACCCATGGACAACTATAATCTGTTATTTTAAGTTTAGAAAAAGATTCATCAGAGTCCTCTATAAAACTCCAAAATTTAAGACCTGGAAAGAATCATAGAGATCATGTAGGCCAACTCCCATCGTTTTAGAGATGAGGGTATGCTAATCTCTGGTGATGCTTTTCCCATTACAGGCACACCTCGGAGATATTGCAGCTTCAGCTCCAGACCACCACAATAAAGCAAATATCGCAATAAAGCGAATCACACAAACTTTTTGGTTTCCCAGTGCCTATAAATGCTATGTTTCCACCAAACTGTAGTCTAAGAAGTGTGCAGTAGCATTATGTCTAAAAAAAAATTTACATTCCTAAATTAAAAAATACTTTATTGCTAAAAAGTGCTCTAACCATACAGACCCTTCAGCAAGTTGTAATCCTTTTGCTGACGGAGGGTCTTGCCTCACTGTTGATGGCTGCCGACTGATCAGGGTGGTGGTTGCTGAAGGTTGAGGTGGCTGTCGCGATTTCTTAAAATAAGACAACAGTAAAGGTTGCTGCATCAGTTGAATCTTCCTTTCATGAATGATTTTTCTATAGCATGTGATGCTGTTTGCTGGCATTTTACCCACAGTAGAACTGCTCTCAAAGTTGGAGTCAATCCTCTCAAACCCACCGCTGCTTTATCAACTGAGTTTATGTAACATTCTAAATCCTATGCTGTCATTTCAACAGTCTTCACAGCATCTTCACCAGAAGTGGATTTCATCTCAAGAAACCACTTTCTTTGCTCATTTATAAGAAGCAACTCCTCATCTGTTTAAATTTTATCCTGAGATTCAGCAATTCAGCCACGTCTTCAGGCCCCACTTCTCATTCTAGTTCTCTTGCTGTATCCGCCACATCTGCAGTTACTTCCTCCACTGAAGTCTTGAACCTCTCGAAGTCATTCATGAGGGTTGGAATCAACTTCTTCCAAACTCCTGTTAATGTTGACATTTTGACCTCTTCCCATCAATCACAAATGTTCTTAATGGTATCTAGAATGGTGAATCCTTTCGTCTCCTTTGAAGCTTTGAAGCCAGGCATTGACCTCTCCTCTTTAGTTATGAAAGTCCTAGATGGCATCTTCTTCCCATAGAAGGCTGTTTCATCTACGTTGAAAATCTGTTGTTTAGTGTAGCCAGCTTCATTAATTATCTTAGATCTTCTGGATAACTTGCTGTAGCTTCTACGTCAGAACTTGCTGCTTCACCTTGTACTTTTGTGTTACAAAGATGGTGTCTTTACTTAAACCTCATGAAGCAGCCTCTGCCAGCTTCAAACTTTTCTTCTGCAGCTTCCTCACCTCCCTCAGCCTTCACAGAATTGAAGAGAGTTAGGACCTTGCTCTGGATTATTAGTCTTTGGCTTAAGGGAGTGTTGTGGCTAGTTTGACGTTCTATCCAGACCACTAAAACTTTCTCCATATCAGCAATAAGGCTATTTGGCTTTCTTTTCTTTTTTTTTCTTTTTCTTTTTTTGCAGAGGAAGATTCACCCTAAGCTAACATCTGTTGCTAATCTTCCTCTTTTTTTCTTTCTTTCCCACCCACCCAAAGCCCCAGTACATAGTTGTGTATAGTTGTAAGTTCTTCTACTTCTTCTATGTGATCCTCTGCCACAGTATGGCTACTTACAGACAAGTGGTGTGTTACCAGACCTGGGAACCAAACCCGGGCCGCCAAAGTGAAGTACGCCAAACTTTAGCCTCTAGGCCATCAGGGCTGGTTCTGTTTGGCTTTCTTATCATTTGAGTATTCACTGGAGTAGGACTTTTGATTTCCTTCAAGAACTTTGCCTTTGCATTCACAACTTGGCTAATCCTTTGGCTCAAGAGGCCTAGCTTTCAGCTTATCTGGGCTTTCTAAATGCCTTCCTCACTAAGCTTATGATTTTGATTTAAAGCGAGAGACATGCAACTAGTTCTTTCATATGAACACTTAGAGACCATTGTAGGGTTATTACTTGGTCTAATTTCAATATTGTTGTGTCTCAGGGAATAAGGAGGCGCAAGGAGAGGGAGAGAGACAGGGAATGGCCAGTCAGTGGATCAGTCAGAACACACACAACATTTATCCATGGTTTGCTGTCTTATATGGGCACAGTTTGTGATGCCCCAAAACAATTACAGTAGTAACATCAAAGATCACAGATCACCATAACAAATATAATAATAATGAAAAAGTTTGAAATGTTGCAAGAATTACCAAGATGTGACACAGAGATATAAAGTGAGCAAATGCTGTTGGAAAAATGGCACCAACAGACTTGCTTGGTTCAGGGTTAACATGAACCTTAATTTTTGAGAAGACCGCGCAATATCTGTGAAGTACAATAAAGTGAAGCACAATAAAATGAGGTTATGCCTGTATACCAGACATCACTACCTTTGTAAGGTACAAATCAAACATCTGGTGGCACTTTAATATTTCCAATTTTGCTTGTTTCATTGACACATTCTCAACTGCCACAATTTCAGAGATGTTTATTACATTAATTTTTAAAAATTTAGAAAAAATATCAACTATGGAATGTTTAGGACATAGAGGTTTCTGCTTAATATTAGTTTTACTTTCCAATTAGCTGAAGAATTAGCACATTTTCTTTTTTTTTTTTTTTTACCAACTTTTTGTTCTGGAAATTTTTCTAAACTCTATTTTAAAAGCTAGGAAAGTTTTAGTATCTAAATATTTAATACATTACATTCTTGAATCTCTCTTTGGGTAAACATACTATTGTCAAATTCTGAAGACTTTTTTTACTTGGCTATATTGTGTTTATAAAAAGAGTTGATAATTAGACCTTTGACTCTAGGACAGAGGCTGGGAAATCTCTCTCTCTTTTTTAATCCAAATATCTAATACAGCACTCCCCCCTTTCCTGCGGTTTTACTTTCTGCGGTTTCAGCTA
Organism: Equus quagga; assembly: GCF_021613505.1. Lineage (NCBI taxonomy): Eukaryota > Metazoa > Chordata > Mammalia > Perissodactyla > Equidae > Equus > Equus quagga. Next base: position 72,032,187 of record NC_060275.1, read on the forward strand.
CCCGCTGTCAACCGAGATCTGAAAATATTAAGTGGAAATTCCAGAAATAAATGATTCTTAAGTTTTAAATTGCACACCATTCTGAGTTGCATGATGAAATCTCGCGCCATCCTGCTTCTTCCCTCCTGGTATGTGAATCATCCCTTTGTCCAGCATATCCACGCTGCACACATTACCTGCCCATTAGTCACTTAGTAGCCATTTCAGTTATCAGATTGTCTGTTGTGGTATCACAGTGCTTCTGTTCAGATTACCCTTATTTTACTTAATAATGGCCCCAAAGTGCAAGAGTGGTGATGCTGGCAATTCAGATATGCCAAAAAGAAGCCATAAAGTGCTTCCTTTAATGGAAGAGAACATAGCATGTATAGTGTTCAGTACTATCCACAGTTTCAGGCATCCACCGGGGGTCTTGGAATGTATCCCAAGATAAGAGGGGACTACTGTATCAGTTTATTTTCATATGCTTTTCCATTTTCCTTTAAGTTAGAAAGGAAAAATAATATTCTGGTTTTATGATGGGTTCTTTCTTCAAAAATATTCTGGTTAACGTAGGTTGGGGCAAAATTTTTTATAGTGTCTCTTTTATACCCTCCCCCAATAATGTTATTTTTTGTTCTATTAATGTATAGATACTGTAGATCAGATTACATAGGCTGCACCAAGCCACTCATCTCAGACACTCAAACATTAATCTCACTAATTGTTAGCATCTAATGGACATGAAGGCATGTGTTAGGATGTAAGACAATTTGATCACTGGGTGATAGGAAGAGTTCAGAAAGAAACAGCCCCAGTATTGTTCAGACTATAATTATTCAGCAATTGATATTCCCAGAGAGAATTTTTCTGTTCATGTTTTCATGACCAAACTTGGAGGAAAAAATAGAAATAAGGAGAATGTCATCAGAGGGTCAAATACATGGAGAATGAAGGTGAAGGGAGCAGTATGTCTTAAACTGGACGGGAGAGTGGAGAAACTGAGACAAGTAGATGCTGTGGTAAAATTGCAGAACTATTTAAATAATTAGGGTGTGATTTAATCCTTTAGAGAGATGTGGGAAGAGATGATTTGGTAAGCAATAAAGATGCAACAGGGACTGAATGTGAAGCCTGAAATCAGACTTAAAGTCAGAAGGGAAATTGGGAGGGTGGGTAATACTTTTACTTTCATACATTCCAAGTTAAATGCTAGAGTGATGCATCTAAGCTAAGAGATGGTTGGTAATAAAAGAGATGATGGAGAATAACAAGGTGGGAGGTGGCCCTGACCTCAAGCAGCAAAGAGCCGCAACACGTCCTGAGTCACGGCTGTTACTCTGGGCACCTGTGTTTAATTTGAAGGCCTCCATCCCTCTCACATTATGAGACCTAATGAGATCATGGCTGGAGGTGGTATGACTGAACTTTTTGTGGCTGAGTTATACACATTTCTGTTTTATCCCCTAATCTTGGTGATGAAATCACTGTTGTGAATTGAATCAGAGTTTCACTATGGCTGGCATGCAAGTTATTATTCTCAGTACACATTTTCCTCTTTACCAAAAATGGTACTAACAACTTGGGATCATGTTCATCTGTGGAAAACAAAATGGAAAGACTATGAAAATCACTTTAAATCTCCTCTGGAAAATGACTTAGAAAAAAAATGTTAATGTTAGATTTTCAGGATTAAATTATCATTCTTCAAATGAATTTTAGGTTGAAAATTTTTAGATTTTGAACATATTTTAAGTTTGAGAAACTGGTTAATTACAACATTTCTAAATGCTTGTTTCCGTCTATAAGTAACAATAATACAAGTGATAATGAATAAAGCCACTATGGCTTATTTGACTAAGTACAGGCTCAAATTTAGGTTATTAGTACTCTGACTTCACTAGGTACTATCTTCCCCATACAAAACTGGCACAATGAGCTAAGCTCATGGAAATAGTGCAAAATGTGTTCTTAAGCTTTCATACTCTTCTCTCTGGGTAGTCTCCCACCCAAGGGCATGAGCATATCCATCCAGGATAGTTACATGATTTATGATCATGGATTAAAGAAAATGTCTTCTCACCTCATGCTCAGAACCCAGATTCTACTATTTAGCTGTGTTAAAAATGAAATTTAGGGCTGGTCCCATGGCTGAGTGGTTGGCTTCCTGCGCTCAGCTTCAGCAGCCTGGTGTTCGCCAGTTTGGATCCTGGGTGTGGACCTGGCATGGCTCATCAAGCCATGCTGAGGTGGCATCCCACATAGCACAACTGGAAGGACCTGCAACTAGAATATACAACTATGTACTGGGGGGGGGGGGCTTTGGGAATAAGAAGAAGGGGAAAAAAAAAGATTGGCAACAGATATTAGCTCAGGGGCCAATCTTTAAAAAAATAAGAAAGAAATTTAGTGGAAATAGCAATTGATGGGTGATCTAGTCCTAGTTCCATCATTGCTCTTTTCATGATTTTGGAGAACCATTTTCCTACCACTGGTCTTATTTTCTTCATCTATAAAACAAAGCACAGTGCCTTGAATATAGTAAGCATTCAGCATATATTTATTAAATTAAATACAATAATGTGTCAGTCAGGACTCAGGTTGGAAATAACTTCAACTTCAGCTAGCTTCTGCACAGAAGAGGATTTACTGGTTTACATGACAAAGCTGAGGGAAGGATAAGAATGGACCTAGCTTGAGGAATGGCTAGAAATCAAGGATTCAAACACTCTCAGGACTCTAGCTCCTGTGAATTCTTTCAAATCAGCTAATTCCACTTGACAGGAAACATGACCACCCACAGCTCTTATATCTTTATACATCTTTGTGACCAGAAAGGAAAGGGTCCCTTTTGCTCTAGTCAAGATGTAAAAATTCTAAAGCCAAATTCTCATTGGTCTGATTTGGATCAGGATTCACGTCCCTTGGACCAATTAATGTGCCTAAGAGAGTGAGTCCTGCAGAAGTAGTACACACACCAAAACCCCCTGAAATTATATATGTGTATATAAATATGAAAGTTCATTGATGACCTTAGGAAAAAAGAGTAGTATACCTAGAAATGTGAGACATGTTCATTTTGTTAAAACATCTCAGTTTTTTCTCACGTTAGCTGTGTAGAAGCTATTTTTAGGAGTAGGGTCAAAGCAAGGGAACTCCATGTTTTCACAGAGGTGGCTCAGGGCTCTGCTCTTGGTGCAGGTTTTTAAAGACTCCCACGTCTTCAAGATGGATACCTGGTCTTCTCTCCCCCTGTAAGGACAGTAAAGGTATTCTATCTTCTGCAAAGCCTAATGTTCATTTCTGAGAATCAGAAAACAAATCTCTAGGTTTTTTCTACTCCTTTAGCACAAAATCCTTGATTGTGCGAGACTCTGCTCAATGTAATAATAATACAGCTACTGTTTCTTGTTTGTTGTATCCCAGACACAATGTTAGAAGCTTTCAGTGGTGTGCTGAAGCCAGCTAGTACTGGCTCCTGAGACCGTATTAATAGCACATCTTCTCTTGTTCATATTCAGTATGTTTAGGTGGTGGCTTGAAATTGGTGATGGTGAGGTATTTATACCACAAAAATTGGCAAATACAACAAATTAGGACTCCCTGCCTCCCATGAAGAGCCAGTTGTTAAACATTTAACAGCTTCATATATATTACCTTACTTAATCCTCCTGACAATCTTATGATTGATATTGTTATCCTCATTTTAGAAATTAATAAAAAAGGAGAAAAATCAGAGGTTTAAAAACACATAGTGCATTACTTGTTGAAACCTGGGTTCTGCCTGCTCCAAAGCCCATGCACTATACTTTAGGCTGTAACTGACAGTGAGTTATCTTTTCCTTAGCAGTTCTCCCATCTGTCATTTGTCACATCAACCAACACTGACCTGTCAGCCCTTCTAGGAAAAGGATGTAGTCCATTGATGAAAGTGCCTTCACTCAGCTGAAAATCTCTGGCTGCACTGAGGAAATGCTTGTCTGTGTTTCTTCCACTTCTTGCTGCAGGTGGTTCATTGGGGATTGGTTGGAGTGTAGCAAGACTTGTGATGGTGGAATGCGCACAAGGGCAGTGCTCTGCATCAGGAAGATCGGACCTTCCGAGGAGGAGACACTGGACTACAGTGGTTGTTTAACACACCGGCCTATTGAAAAAGAGCCCTGCAATAACCAGTCATGTCCACCTCAGTGGGTGGCTTTGGACTGGTCAGAAGTAAGGAAATCTGAGGCTGTATGTTTTGAGATGTCTTAACTATCAATACCAAAGCATTTAATATTAAGGACACCTGAGCGTGTGAGCGTCTTAGAACTCAACAAGTAAGGACTGCATAACAGTGAATTTGGCCATGTTATATTTTATTGCTGCTTGTCAGGAAGTAGAGTTTTTTGGGTCAGAGCAATCAATGAGAAACTAGTCATCAATTTGATACAAATAAGCCTAAAGTGAATTTGAAAGATTGTTATAGTGAGTGCTCATATAAGTGGTTTTTCTTTCTTTACTATTCTTGAACAGCATCACAGGCTCAGAATTAGTGATATGTTGTATCTTTTTTCCAAGTAATGTTCCAGCCTAACTGCAGAACTCTGAGATATGAATCTTTATGAATTTATTATCACTTTTTATATGTCTCTCTATATGTTTTAATTGCTTCTTTTGCATCTGGAGAAGAAACATGGAGTTGAGGGTTATAATATACCAAAAAGTCACATTCAGATTTTATCGTTACTTCCACTTACATGATTAGTGAGGAAGAGTTGACTAAGATAATGTTTTTCTGGCATACATGTATATAAAAGAGCCTAAAATAATCCAAAGGCCTCAGAAAAATGGTCTTATGAAAAGGGAAGTAAGAGGTGGAGTTAATTCTTGACTCCTTATTCTGCATGAGACATATACATATACACACACACTGTACCATTCTCCACATTTCCCAAAGAAGAGCTGAATCCTTCTGTAGCATTGGTTAATGTTAAAAAGAACGAGTACCTGACTTTTTAATTAAAGGTCATTCTTCCTTGTTAGCAAAACAGGATGCATTTCCTGCTGGAAACATTGTGATACTTGCTTTGGGTATTTCCTGTAGACCACATAAGTTTGTCAAAAAATAAACAAAAAACAAATTAAACATTGTTCTTTAGGAACCTGTGGATGTAACTTTTCCCCCTGTGAATCTTACTGCTTGAGTGGCCTTATTTTCCTAGAGGCCCAGGGCTAAAAGAGGGACTGTGTTTAAGATGGCACATGGAAATGGAGATTCTGACCAGTCATGGTTATCCGTGGAATCTTTAGGAGGAATTGGGAGTGTTCTCCCAAGTTTCCTGGCCATACTCCAGTTTCAGTAATTACATTCTGCCTACCTAACTTTTATTTGTGTTTCAATCAAATGTAGAGATGTTCTTGATATTATTCACTCAGTGGTTATGGAAAACAATATGAACTCTTCTGTTCCCTAACAGTGGGTGGATTAACTGCTAAATTCATTTGAAAGATAAAATCCATTGATAGAGAATAGACATTCTACAGAGTTGTCCACATGTAAGTCATTATTTTACTTGCAATTCAGTGCCCAAGACTTTTATAGAAGTCCATACCTAGTCATTGACAATGATGACAAATTTGTCATTGGAAAATCATAATGGCAGACCTGATGATTGGCTGCAACAGTTTTAGGGTTTCAGGTCAAGTCAGTAGGTATGACTGGGTGCTTACTAAACACAATGAGTTAAGCAGTATGGAGAACACGAAAGAATCCTATAAGCTTAGGAAAATAAGAAATATCTGTGAAACAACTATAGAATGATATAAGATAGTGTTTAATGAAGTGGGGCATTGTGAAGTATAAGTGTATAGAAGTGATATATAAATACAGAGCTAAGAAGGTAAGAATAGCCTGGAGTAGGATCACAGGCTTTTAGTTGATGTGAGTTGAACCATTGGAGTATAGAATATGAAGTAGGGAAGAGAATAGGGAAGGTGGAGAAGGTGCTCTTGATAAAAGAAACCACTGAACAGAAACACAAAGACCATGTGGTGAAAGTAGGATGGGGGAAAAGGATGTTTTCAAGAATAAATGGAAGATAAGATTAAATAAAGTAGTGATAAGTAATAAGAAGGCTTGAATACAGAACTTTATACCACATTATTCTTCTACAAAAAGTAGAGAAAAAAAGATAAGTTGATAAGCAGAAACTAGAAGAAATTTCTGCCAACCATGAAAACACTAAAACCTCCTCATATGTAGACTCATTTCACGTTGGTCTCCTGACTTACACTTTTCTGTATCATCATATTTTTATTTTAATATAAAACAACCAAATATAATCACCTTGAGAAACAACTTATCTATATTACTGTATGTTTCCATTCTAATTGCCATTTTAAGGTTTTCTTCCTAATTCAACCTCATATGGGTTATAGTGACCCTACTTTTAGAATTTTGATTCTTATCTGTCTAGTCTTAGAAGTGACTTGCTCAAATAGCTCCACCAGGCTCTTAGGCACTCCTGGAGGCTGCCTGAAGAAATAGGAATAAGCTAAAGGGGTTTTTAATCACATTTCTGCTATCTTCTTTAAGATGGCTGAGTCAAAACTTAGGGGAAAGGAGTGCTGAGGGCATGGAGTGTTGGGACTACCACCACCGATAAAGCATTGGTAGCTGCTGTTGTCTGTCCACAGACAGTGCAGGAAAACTATTCTGAGGTAAGCACAGGCCAAGAAATGCTGCCATTACCATCTCAAAGATTCTAGTTAACACCTTCTGTACCATCATCTCCATCCTTTGTTCAGGAAGAAAGAGATGATTTTTGCCCCATACAGTCTCTCCTATTTATTTTCCAAAAGAGGGAGTGTACTCTCACACTTCCATTTCCTTGCTTTACAAGGAAGACCACTTCTTTCCTAGGTGGGTTAAAAATGACTAAAAGTAAAGAGCCTTAAGTGATAAATGTCTCAGTAGCTATGGAGAACAAAAGGAGAATAAGGAGCCTGTTCTACCCAGAGGAATGGAACACCTCCCACTAATGAAAAGAGGTTCCAGCAGAAGAGCAGGCAATGTTCAATGTCTTCCAGTTAACTTTTGCAAATATTTCACATAATATTCTTTTGACACGCCCTTGAAAACTTCCCTTCTCTTTCTGCCCCCCTCCCCACTTCCAGCTATCAGCTGTCTAAGCTCTGCTAATCACAACGGTGAGGTTCAACTGGTGAAAACATGTTGCAGCAAGAGGAATGTACTCTTTGACCTTTTCCTTTTCTTTGCCGGCTGCTCTAATATAAAATTTCCATTGTTGTAAAGCCAGGAACCGTTTTTCGTTTTCCCCATCAGTGAAACCCACCCAGTGCTATGGCAAAAGAGAAAAAAAAGCCAAATTACCTTGGTGGGAAATGGCTCTTTGGCAGCCTTTTGTGAAACTAATGAAGCCATGGCTTTCCCATTTCCTATAATCCAGCTTCACTCTTGGGATCGCCCATGCTATGTTGGACTTAAATGGTTTTCTGTTTTTGCCCTCTCTTGGCAAGTAACTCTTAAAAGCATTGCTGCATACTGTGGATTGGCTCCAGCAATCCTAAACCATTCTTTTGATGTATCGGAATAGTTTCTTTTGACTCCCACAGAATGCCCATTGAGAAAGGTCTGTTTCTTGTACTTACTCTTGGACAAGTGGATGACTGATATCATACTCAATTGACTTTATAGGACTTATATTTAGGTACCAGTACTTAAGAAGGCCGGGGGGGTGGGGCACGGAATCTACCTACAAGGGACTGGGCTTTTAGAAGACAATTGTGACATCACCTTGGCTTCTCCTAGGTTCTACTTAGTACTATGATCAAGAGAATTAAACCCACCTCTCAAGAGAGAACTCAGTCTAACCTCAAAATGTTAATGTTTCTATCCTTTACAAGTGAGAGCCAAATTGTTTTCCTTGGTGTGGTTTCAAATACTTTTTTCTGCAAAATTTTTTTTTGCTTCTTAATCACAGAACGTTAAGCTAAAAGCATAAAAGCATCTCTCGTAAAAATCACCTCCTCTATCCCATTGAGATAAAAACAAAAAACAAATGGTTTGGTCAGATTTTAAATAATTGTGAGATTCTGATTATGTGAATAAAAGAGGAAAAATAGATATTTACCTGCAGGAAGGAAACAGTAAAAAATAACTTTATTAAATAATGGATTGCCCAGTGAAACAATATCTTCCATCCAACTACCTAATGGTTTACTGTGAGAATAAATGGAATGGATTTTGATATTTGCAACTATGATTTAATCTAAAAGATGAATTTTTATTACTGAACTAAATATTGAATTTCTAATTATTACTAATGAATTTTACTGCAGAATTAACAAGTGCAAAAATATACCCGTAACAGGGGCCAGCCCCATGGCTGAGTGGTTAAGTTCACGTGCTCCACTTCAGCGGCCCAGGGTTTCACTGGTTTGGATCCTAGGCGTGTACATAGCACTACTCATCAAGCCACGCTGAGGCGGCGTCCCACATAGTACGACCAGAAAGGCCTGCAGCTAGAATCTACAACTATGTACTGGGGGGCTTTGGGGAGAAGAAGAAGAAAAAAAGAAGATTGGCAACAGATGTTAGCTCAGGTGCCAATCTTTAAAGAAAAAAAAAATGCATATATATATATATATACCTGTTACACGGGTATAGACCAATGATTATCTGTGAAGCACTCATAATAAAGTTAAATGCCTATTAATCATGCATAATCATGGCAACATCTTGCTTCTCTAGAATTTCTTATTTTTTGAGATAGCTAAATAAAGCTGAGACTGTCAGATGGATAAACATATTTATTTATCAGAAGGCTAAAGAGAGGCAAAGATGAAATGTAGGCTAAATAAAGCGATGGGAAGAAGTAAAAATAAAAACATCTCTGCTTGAACATCTCTGACCTCAGGTCAGAAGAATTTGCAGGAGACAGTTCTACCTAGAGTGAAGCTGGTCCCTGTGCCTTTACTGTTTTTTTTCAAGCAATTTTTAAACATTTAATTTTATAATCACCCTTAAGAAGCACAATATTTGCAGAGACCAGAGTTGAGATTCTGGCTTTAGACATGTAATATTTGTGGCTAGATCTGCAGGGCTCAGGTCTGTTTTATTCATTGAGTCAGAATGTGGCAGAAATGTAGTTTTCAGTCATTCACTATTTTCAGAATCCTGTTGATTATTTCTCTACTTCTAGTGCTACAGGATAGAATATCCTTGGGTTATTTAGTGGAGTTTTGGCTTTAATTTTCTAAAATTATTTCGTGTCCCCATAGAAGATGTCATTGTATCTTCAGCGTTGCATATAACTGCACATTGTCCCACAGAGGGTTTGTGTCTTTGTACATTTGCATTTCAGAGTTTTATTCCAGTGGGAACCTGCTATCTGGATTTATCTGTGCTTCTCATTGCTTTAGTTTCCCCCCTCTAAAATGGGTGTGAAAACAGTACTTCAGGAGGTTTCCATGACGATGAGGTAGATTATGACATGCAAAGGACTTAAAACACTGCCTGATACTTAACAAGTAAATGTTAGCGTTGCTTTCTCTTTTTATTCTCCTCCCTATTATTATCAATCTGTTTTGTTTTGTTTTTGGTCTCCTGGGGACTTTTCAGACACAAATGAATGAATTGTCTGTCCTTGCATTGTTTGCCTCCCCTAATTGTAAGCAGGACTTTGGCAAAGGCTCTTAAGAAAGACTGCTACATATTACTACCGTCTTCAAATAATAGCAGAAGTTTCTTGCTACTGGAAAAAGATGTTAGAATAAGCAAGGGACATATGTCCCAGGCTTTAATATACATTTGCATGCATTTAAAATGTGAAGGGGAGAGGGGTACATATTTCAATAAATGTTCCCAATATAAAGAACTAGTCGTAGCCTAAAATACTAAAACTAAATTCTCTATACATCCTATGTGTTGCTGCCTTTCTCCCTAAAGTCAGAAGTACCCTTCTATCCTCTTGTACTTTACCTCAATTTATCTTTTGTAATAATTAATACTTCTCATGTCTTCCCATGACTTTGTTTCTCCAATGCTAAGAGCTACAGTATGGATTAGAAGGTTTAGGATTTAGTTCCAGCTCTGCCAGTTGGTATCCATTTAACCTTAAGTTGCTTAAGCTTTCCACATCTGTAACAATTCTCAAAAGTTTTTCTAAGAGTAATGTATTTGAAAGTATTTTGTGAACTGTGAAACTCTAATGGAATGTAAGGTAGCAGTGTTATTATTATCAATAATAATATTAAGCATTAAGAAAGTGACAGAAATCCTCCATGGCTGTGGCTTCTAACATTGGTGGATGGTGAAGGAAACTTGGTGTGAAGTCAAGAGGACTAGACACAAGTAGGGCAAACTCAGGAGACCTGAATCAGGGCTTTACTCATTCTACAGAATACATGATTGCAAGACATAGTTGTCTGTCTTGGTTTCTTGAAATATAAAGTGATAACGTTGTTGTGAGGATTAAACGAGACAATATATGCAAAGTACATAGGGTAGTGCCTAACATCCAGGAAACACTCAATAGGAGTGAGCATTAACACTGCCGTTTAATAGCTGCATGACTTTCTACCAACCACTTATTCAAAGATTGTTTCCTCATTTTAAAAACAGAATAATAATTGCCATCTCACAGGATTTTTGTGAGGACTCTAAATTATAGCACTTAGCACAACACTCAGTATGTACAGTGTTTATTGAATGGTAGCTGCTGTTACTATTATCATTATTCATAGTAGTAGTAGTCATAGAAGCAGCCACAGCATTAGCTTTGTGTGTGGCACTGGGCTAGCACTAGACAATACTGCAAATTAGTTAGGATGGAGAGATGAATCTGAAGAAGTAAGCAAGCCTTCCTATCCAAGTGTAGTAAGCATAAATTTAAAGAGTTTGCATTTTTATCTTGAAGACAATATTGAGCAATTAAAGGATGTTTTGTAATCAAAAGAGAATAGAATTGGATTTATGCTTTAGAGAGTGGATTGGTGTGAGGTAAGAGCAAGAAATGAGAGACCTGTTAGAAAGGCATTGCAGTATTACACTGCAAGAAATGATGTTTATCTGAAGTAAAGTTAGTGGCGACAGAGAGTAATCAACAGATGTGAGAGAGATTTAGGAGTTGGATTAGTAGGACCTAGTAATTGAAAATATGGGTAGACTGAGGCAGCAGCTGGCAATAAGGATGTTGATTTGGCCGTGAAAGGAAGAACAGGGATCAGGAATTTCTCTCCTGATCTCTAAGTCCCTAACTGAACCCTCTTCTGGAGCCATATTGGGAAGAACTGGATGTTATCCTCCTTTGAAATGCATCTTAATGAAACTTTTTCTAAGTTCTACATTCATTGTGGTGAAGAGTTTTCACGGGATCCTTGATTTTCACCTGAAAAACGTTAATATTTTTCTTTCTTTCTATGACATGTACCAAGTTCAAGGATTGCCCCTGACAAAGCCACTCAGGGGTGTGTACAGTGTTCATTAAGACATCCTGTCCCACAACTAATACGTCTTCATTTACCTAATGGTAAATGAAAGCCATCATCATTTCAGATAAAGGACAGTATATATTTATTGAGTGCATACTCAAAGCCCTCTGCTAGATCCTGGGGGTCAGGGTGGGTGGTGTTCAAAGAAGAAACAGAAATGAAATAATTTTAAGGAGCTTATAGTCTGGTAGGGTTGAGAAGACATGTAAATACATAATTATAAATAGGCAGATGGTGATTAGTGATACAAAAATTATATATTCTGCATCCTCTTTTTTGGTACTTAACCTGTGGTCACAAGTCTGTCTCCAACATAAAACTGTGAGCTCCTTGAGGGTAGAGACCATCTTATTTATTTTATTTTATTATTTTATTTTTTTATGCTTTATCTCCCCACATCCCCCCAGTATGTGGTTGTATATCTTAATTGCAGGTCCTTCTAGTTGTGGCATGTGGGACGCTGCCTCAACGTGGCCTGATGAGTGGTGCCATGTCCACGCACAGGATCCGAACTGGTGAAACCCTGGGCCACCACAGTGGAGCTCGCAAACTTAACCACTCGGCCACGGGGCGGCCCCTCTTATTTATTTTATACTCCCCTTCCCCCACTCTAGTGTAGTACCTGTAGGAAATCTGGAAATGTTTTTTGAGTGAAAGGTATAGAAACAGGGCTTCAAAATGTTGTGGATAAGGTCCTCACTTGACTGATAGGAAGTACAGACTTTAAAGAAGGGTTCAGACGTACAGGGGAGAAAGGTGGGGGACTTCAGTCGGCCACCAGACTAAACAAGTGCCTCTAGAAACAGAGCACTCCAATTAACCTGGAAGAGAGTTAAATAATAGACTTTGTAACATAGAAAGAGTCTTTTCTTCAGTATAAAGAACAGACTGGCTCAACTAAAGAGTAGTCAAATCCATTATGTTTAACTGATAGAGAAAGGTCTAGAGATTTTCTGCGCAATAAACCTTCACCTGTGACCGTGCATTCTTAGCCACCACATTGTAAGAATCAGCATCTCAATCAACCCCCAGCTTGCTTCACAAAGAAAAGTTCTCGCGGTCTACTAATAACATAAGAATTCTTTTCAGAAGACTGTACCCAGAAGCTAGAAAACCAAGAATTCCACATTCCAAAAATTAGCAGAATCTTGTCACAGCTGAATGTGGCCAAGGATAGGGAGGAATGGAGGAGTAAACCTACCTTCAATAAAAGAAGAAAATAAATTAGCCAAGAAAAGCAAACTTTGGATTTAGCTCTTAAAGACCTTAGGAAAAAAGATAAAAGTACTTCTGTTTAAAAACCTAAGAAATTTTCATATCTGAAAGATTTTGCCTAGAATTTAGTGTATAAGTATATTGAATACACATACATTAACTTTAAGACTTCCCTTAAATTTTCCTTTTTAAACTGTCCTTATTCATTAGCATTTGTTTTATTTCCAGTGCACTCCCAAATGCGGTCCAGGTTTCAAGCATCGGATTGTTCTGTGCAAGAGCAGTGACCTCGCTAAAACATTCCCAGCTGCACAATGTCCAGAGGAGAGCAAACCTCCTGTCCGCATCCGCTGCAGTTTGGGCCGTTGCCCTCCTCCTCGCTGGGTGACAGGAGACTGGGGCCAGGTAAGGCAGGTGGACTGTGGGCTCCTGCTGAAGAAGCAGCTTGAGACACTTGAGGCTCCTGATTGGGTCATTGTAAGGGCTCAAGAGATGAGTAACAGCACAGAAATCTAGGTCGGAGATACGTGTCTGAAATAATGCACAAACACCAGCAGCCACACAGATACACACTTAGCCATGTTTCTCCCATATCTACGCACTTCCCACTTCTACCTACTCCTTGCATCCTAACATGTTAACTTAGAATTAAAAGAGAAATAGTTGAGATGGCCAGAGATTTGAATAAGCTACGAAAACTTTGGATTATAAGCAAAACTCTCTCAACTAATTCAAAAACAAATCAGTTAACACCAGTGTCTTAATTTTCCCGCTTGCAGAGTAACTCCTCTCAACCTCACAAAAAAGATGTGGGGGTTTTAATTAGCTTGATAATGTGATTGACAATTTTTGAAATATTGCTTATTCTTCAATGGATGTATCTGATGGACACTATGAATTGGGAAGCAAGTATACAGGGCTTTTGGTATATATTTTTGTGTTAGACTTATTTCCATTTTATGTTCCAATTCCTATTTTTTCTCTCTTCTTTCTCACTTACTTTTAAATTGTGCTGTCTTGACGAAGGCCACTTTAAATCCTTTAAAAACAAATTGGCATATTTGGATAGAAGAAAAATTGAGTATTGTTCTTTTGAATGTCAAAAAGAAAATCTATTAAGTTTCATTAAAAAATAATGCTCCAGAAAGTAAATTCTAGATAATCAATGCCCTTTTCCTGTGGTTTTATAATTAACCTTGTAGCTAGTCATTTTCTAATATCTGAGACCCAAATAAATCATAATGGCATGTAACTACATTAGTATGATTCTTTTTGGGCTCTGAACCTGCCATTACTTATTAAAAATGGCATTTCATGGAAGTAGTTACCAAAATTTCTGGACAAAATTCAATATTGCTAGATTGTGTTAGTATCTACAGACCTCTTTTGTTACATTTGGGAGAGGGCAAAGATTTTCAGTCTACCTTAAGGCAAATAAATTTACTTGCTCTGTGCTCAGCCCTGTGGAGAGACAAAAGAAATATGATCATAAAGTAATTAACCTTTGCGTTTGTGTAACAATATTTAGTTTAATTTGCAAAGTACTCAAGTGGAATACACAAGTATGTAGTGCAGTATAAAATACAGTGTAAGAGTATTATGTGCAGTTAAACATTTCTCTGTAGAAGTGTAACAGTTTCATAATATATGATTGATATTATGCTATTAAAGAACAAGATATGCTGTCTTAATTTTTATTTAAACCAGGTAGGCATTTCCTTCCTTATATATTCTTTCTTTCAAGGCACTATTATATAAAGGTCAGTTGAAAGTTTTTGCATGTTAGTGATTTCACTAAATTTACAATTATCAATTTGAGATTATTCTTTTAAATATTGTCAAGTCTTTTTCTTTTCATCTGTATTTTCAATTCAGTTTCCTAAAATTGAGATTAACCAGTGAAAACATCTTTTCAAAGATGCTTTAATACATTTTTTTTTTTTTGCCTTTTTCTCCCCAAAGCCCCCTGGTACATAGTTGTATATTTTTTTGTGGGTCCTTCTAGTTGTGGCATGTGGAGGCTGCCTCAGCGTGGCCTGATGAGCGGTGCCATGTCCACGCCCAGGATCCCAACCAGCGAAACTCTGGGCCGCCGAAGTGGAGCGCGCGAACGTAACCACTTGGCCACGGGACCGGCACTGCTTTAATACATTTTTATGGTGCATTTATTTGTAACTCTGTATTTAGAAGCTTAAAAATAGACGTATTTATGAATATCCATGCGAATCCTGTCAGTGCTTTGAGAGTTTTTGCAAACAAATCCAAGAGGGCCTTGGTTTGTTTACCTTGTAAACATCATCCTCACTTGGCACCAGTTAGCTCCTCATCTTTTTGGTCCCAAATCTCACAGGCTTTCTGGTATTCTAGGGGGCAGGCCCAAAGAAGAGACCCAGCTTCCTTCTTCAGCTTGGATAGCTGATCAGTCCCAGCTGAAACTAAACCGCTCAGAGAGTAACTTCAATTCTGAAGTAACTAAATCCCTGATTACATGAAAAAGGAGAGGGACACATGCTAATTGGCTAATGCCAGACCACTTCTCAGGTTTTGTGTGGCTGACAATACCTTGGAAAATTCAAGGTACCTATTTAAGCTCTTTTTTTTTTTTCAAACTGGCCCCATCACCA
Organism: Equus quagga; assembly: GCF_021613505.1. Lineage (NCBI taxonomy): Eukaryota > Metazoa > Chordata > Mammalia > Perissodactyla > Equidae > Equus > Equus quagga. Next base: position 72,047,498 of record NC_060275.1, read on the forward strand.
GGCCCTACAGCAGTCATTGCTGTTATTCTGAACTAATATTTTGGTCAGATTCACAGCACTCCAATGGACCATCAGGTTGTTTGCCCACAAGCCTGTAATAAACAGAAAGCACCAGTGATGTCCCAGCCCTAGAATCTCTGATTATTCTACTTCATCGTGAGGATTTTCACACTATACTGTTAGGGTTCACCAGCACTGCTTGGAACTGTTGGAATAGTAGCCCAAGAAATTGCCATCTCTTGTCTTCTGGGAACTATGTTGCTTCCATTTCTAGGGTAACAACATGATCCTTGAGTTTCTAAACCAATTCTGCAGTAGAATGACCTAATCATACAGCTCTCCAACATGAACTACATCTGAGCTTTAAAAGCTAATGTATACAGTCTTTGAAATTATGTAGTATCTTTTTTACCTCCTGAAAATTGTTAAGATCAGTATTTTGTTTCTCTCTGTCTTTGGGTTTAGTGTTCTGCTCAGTGCGGCCTTGGACAGCAAATGCGGACTGTGCAATGTCTCTCCTACACTGGACAGGCATCTAGTGACTGTCCAGAAACTGTCCGGCCTCCATCGATGCAGCAGTGTGAAAGCAAATGTGACAGTACCCCCATTTCCAATACTGAAGGTGAGTTTTCCATGGAGAAGGGGCCTGTGGTCTCTAGTGACTTACCTATACTGGTTCCCAGGGTTTGAAGAGCCCCATAAAACGACCATTGTAGTATAGTTTGTAAAGAGCATTTGGGAAAGCTGAATACATGCTGGATATGTGATCAGGAAACCTGTGGTCTTCCCTGACTCTTCCACTGACTATATGACCTTGTTAAGTCACTGCATCTTTCTGGAGCTAAGTTGATTTATCCATACAATGAGAGATTGGAGTGGATAATCTCAAAGATCATGTCCAACCTAGCATTCTAGAAATATATATGATTTCTAATGAACCACACATAAAAGTGAAAACTTCTGTTTCTTTTTGGATGTAACAATGGATCTCTACCTTCGTGAAGATTAAAATTCATGCTCGTTATAAGACTGTAATGAAAGCGTGTGTTTGAAACTACTTGTGTTTCAAATGCTAATTTTCTCATTGTAGAAAAGTAGAAAAAGATAATTATATAGCTGTTTATAAAGGGAGACAAAGATCTTCGGGCTCTGACATTTTTCTTTCCTATATATTGGGAAATCCATTTATTAACAGCCAATGCCTAGCCAACACTAAATTTTCTTATATCTTATTTAAATACATGTACTTTGTTTATTCACTAACAAATGAATATGTTAGGCATTCATTTGAAATTTCCTGAATGCTACTATGTAAAAAGCACTATATCAGAAACCATGGGAATATGGAGACAAATATGGCGTAGTCAGTAAGTTCAGACTACCTTCTTATATGGAAATAGAGACATGATCAAATACATGCACATGAACACATGAAGCTGTGAATTTAAATTATGTAAGAAACTCAACTATAGGGTTCTGCTTAAAAAACAAAACAAAAATAAAGAACTATCCTGAATATAATTTGTTAGTATTTTTCAAATGAAAATTATATGCTTATGAACCTATTAAAAAGAGATCTATTCCTTTTGGCCAGATTTATCCATTTGAAGTGATTTTTTAAAAATTACATTCAAGGCCTAGCCTCGTGGCATAGTGGTTAAGTTCGCGCACTCCACTTCAGTGGCCCAGAGTTCACAGGTTTGGATCCTGGGCGTGGACTTAGACACTGCTCATCAAGCCATGCTGTGGTGGTGTCCCACATATAAAATAGAGGGAGACTGCCACAGATGTTAGCTCAGTGCCAATCTTCTTCACCAAAAAAAAAATTACATTCACTTTTTAGAAATGTTTCCATAGGAATTTATTTTAGGGAGTGCAATCATCTTGTATGACAGGATACAGCAATCTTGCATCTTTGCAAGTAGTCTGGTTTTTATATCTGAGCCTCAAAATGGTATACTTATTGTATGATGTTCTCTCTCAAAGAAATATAGCCTTGTCCTACTTTAATTCAAAATCACAGCTTTAATTTGCAAAACCTCTGGCTCTAATGCCATCTATTTCTTTTTTGTCCCTTTGGTAAAGGACATTCTGGAAATATAGCTTTCCTTCTCTTGAGAAGAGCTCAAAATCCATGACAAACAAAAGTACTTTTCTTAGCAAAACTCTCTCTTTTAAATGATCTAAATCAAAATATATGTTTTCTGTAAGATTGCAGCAAACAACTTTTATCCATTGTAAATTATTAGCAATCAATCATGTGTGTTTAGGGGTTTGTTTTTCTTTCAGAGTTGGAAGATAAAAGGTTGAGGTGGAAAAGAGGATATAACTATCATATTAAACTGCTGTATGTTAGGTATTATGTTAGGTTCTTTATTTTTATTATCCATCTTATATATAAGATGTATATCTCATATACAGAAAGGAATAGTGACTTGCCCAAATTACAAGACTAGGAACTAGTAGAGTCAGAACTTGAACCCAGATTTGGCAGAGCCCAAGGGCATGTCAGTTTCAACTACATTTTCATGTTGCTCTTAATTTACTCTTTAAAGTAGGCTATGAACTTTAGCATGAAAACAGAGCTTCTGGTTATGAAGTAGAGAAACTTCTGGCATGACCATCAGCCTGATTCAACAGATTAAGGCTTAATCATTGCTGAAAGAACTGGCTTTTTGACATGCCCACAACAATAAATATGTTAAAGTTATGTTTATGGCTTTATTTTAGGCCATTTTAGTAATTTCTCCAAAAGCTTTTCTTTGGTTGTTCATTATTTATACACAAGCTTTGCAGGTGAAGATGCAGTGCTGGTTTCAGAGTGAGTGGAATATCGTTTGCAACTGCACTTATTTCTGCCTTAAAGAAATTCTGTTAAAATGAATAGGTGTTAATCTGAGGTTTCTTGAATTATTTGGAGAAACACCTCATGGTCATTTAATCTGCTTGGTCAAATTACTTTTATTAATATTAATCTGAAGTAAGCAGTTAAGACAGTATTTTTAGCCTTCTCAGTATAGGAGAAAACTTTTAGGAAATTATTAATCCAACAAAGTATGACTAATCTTAGAATTGTTATTCCCTAAAACTGTTGACTCATTTAAAAGAAAGAGGATCAGTCTCTTTTACAAAATTAGATTTAAAGCATAAAGAGTATGTCTGTCATAACTTGTTTTGTGTTCTCTTTGGCTTCCCGATAGCATATATCGAACACATTTAAATACCTGAAACTATCTGTTCATTTCATCAGCAGCTAATTATTGAATGCTTGCTGTGGCCAGCCTCTGCCATTCATTATGGAAAATTCAAATACATTTATAACTTCCTAGTCTTACAGGGAAGATACTTTAAAAAAATAAATAAAGGAAGTTGGAAGGTGTTATGTGGAGCAGTCTACACAAGTGCTAAGACAACTCAGATGAAGGACCAATGACTTTAACCTTTTGGATCAAGGCAAGCTTCATAGACTAAGTGGTCTGTGAGCCAGCCATAATGTGTAGTTGGAACAACCCAGCATGTACTTGGGAAAAGTAGATGAAACAGTTGTGTTGAATCATAAGTTGTCATTCCTAGAGTTATGGAATGGGCAGATAACATGGTTTTCAAAAGAGAAGAGGCTGTTGCATGAAAGGATCGTGAGAGTAACCTGATATGGCTTCTGGGAATCAGATCAGGGAGAGAAGAAATGCTCTTACTAAGGGAAATTTGGGAGAAAAGTCCAGTAGTCGGGGAAACAGCATGTTCTGGTGAATGTACGAGGGCAGAAGAGGACCTACTTCTCCCCTGAAGAGTCAGAGTCTCTTGACTCATAGTGGGAGGCTACTGAGAACCTGGTTCAGCTCTACCGGAAAACGGAGTAGGACAAATAGAGATCTCTTAGGATCTAAAATAAAGTCTTTCAGGGAGGGCTCTATGGATGAAATGGGCCACTGATAGAATCTTGAGAATAGTTTTAACTACCAAAGTTTAAGAAATGGTTCCCCTTCTAACATTGATACACAAAGTTGAAAGGATTTTACAATGAATACCCACCATCTGGATCTAGCTTTAACAGTTTACTGAACTTGCTTTATCTCATATGAATCTATATGTGATGTTTTTTAAATAATGTGCTCCATTAATCCAACCATTAATTCATTAGCAAACATACCTACTGTTGACAGGCACTGAGACTATGAAAGGAATATGACAAGATCCCTGTCCTCAAAGGGAGCACAGTTTAGTAAGGGCAGCCACATGCAAACAAATAATTTTCACAATATGGGCAGGCAGTACCGTACGTAACAGGGGTAGAAAGAAGCTAGCATGAGTCCACAGAGGAGTACCCACAGAGGAGTGTCCGTGATTACCCACAGAGGAAGGGGTAATCAGCAGAAGCATGATGGAAAATGCAGGCTTGAGTGGGGCACTGGAAGGTATGAAACTGTGAAGTAGACATTGAGATGCTGGGCATTCCTAGCAGGGGACGTCATGGGGCGTGGAGGCAATCCAGTATGGCTGCAGTGGGTTGGCAGATGAGCAGGCAGTGGAGATGAGGCTACAAACAGACAGGGACTTGGTTTTGGAGGGTCCTGTATGCAGTAGAAAGAGGTTAGGGCTCTATCTACAAGTTCTAGGGAACAAGTGAAGGAAACTGGGGACTGACATGCTTAGGATGGCAAAAGTGTAAAGGGGCAGAGGGAGGGCAGCCTTGTGTGGGAAAAGAGTTAGAAAGTTGTTCTAAGAGTCCAGGCTAGAGATGATAAAGGCTTGAACTAAGGCAGATATAGTAGGGATCAAAAGGTGGGTAATGAATTGGAAAAAAAGAATAAAATGGAAAGGAGATAAAAAGAACCTGATGAACAGTTAGACAAGGGGATGAGAGATACAGAGTGGTTCAGTGACTCCCAAGTTTCAGATTTAGGTGACTGGGTACCATTAATCAAGATAAGGAATTTAGGCATCTATAGGGAAATTAAGTGCTTTAGTCAGCAAAAGCCATAATAACATAATGGAATTTGAATAAGATTTTTAAAAATAAAAATAAAATAAACAATGGAGAGAGATCTAAGAAATGGAAGGAGGGTAAGGCAACAGAGGTTAGTAAGAGAAGGAAAATCAGAAGTGGAGCATCAAGAAATTAAAAGTTAATAGTGCGAGGGAAATAGGAGGAGGAAGAAGGGAGGTCCAATTTGCCGTGTTCAACATCTGCTTTAGTTTTTTATTCCTGAAAACCTTCAGCTAAGAGTTAAAGCATTATATGCTTGATCTTGACAGACTGCCACTGATGAGGGTAACACCACGTTGCTGCTGAGAGTGAATTATAGTCATACTGGGTATCACGACATTTGAAATACTACTCAGAGGAATTTTTTAAAGTACATCTGGCAGCTGAGACTAGCCTACTCCAGCTCACCTGAAATTCTATCCCAAATGCCATTTTATTCATCTTTATGCAGTTTCAAGTTCCCTTGTAGTTTATATGGTGAGTCTTTTCAGCTTCTCAATAGCACAAGGCACTCTGTCATCTAGTATTTATTGCTGCCAGGTAATGATTCATGGTGTGCCATGAGCTGGTAACCGAGCCAGGGAAGGTGTGGTTAGTGCACATTGGTTTAGCAGCCAGGCTGTCTGACAGTGGGTCTCCATCTCCCTCTAGAAAATGACTCTGAGAAAGCCTGAGCAGCTCCAGAAATCTCATAAGATCTCTGAAACTAAACAGCTACTAAATTTGGGTTTTTAAAGTGGCATCTAATGTATTAAAATCAGTGAAAGGAACAGAGAAGGTCATTTGAAGACTTTGATTTCAAGGAGATGAGGAAGACCAGTTTTTCTTTGCCATTTTAAAGAGCTCATAATCCATATTAGCATTCAGGTTCACATTCCTGGCTGCCTATTTTTGAGGGAACCCTGGATTGACGTTGGGATTATATACCTTGAGGTTGAGTGTGGGTAGCATCCAGGGAGTAAGACTGGGTAAGAAGAAACTGAGGAAGCAAAGAGAGAAAGGAATGCTTAGTCTATGGTAAGATGAAATCAGAATTAAGTTTCATAGTTGATATCACCTTGCTTTGAGGATAAAAAGTTGGTGGACTGCTCCCATTGCAATGAATAATGTCAAGTTCCCAAGTGAAATTTGTTTCATCCTTTTCCAGTCTGAATATGTAAAATATCAAGGGGTCAAGTACAATTTTATCAGGAAAAGTATGCTGAGTTCACATCCCCCTCCCCCAACTCTTGCCACACACATGCACATGCACAGACTTTGTCATCTCACTTCTCACCAGGCTCTGCATCTCCATGGGCAGTTTGACAGAGGTGCAGCTGGTTGTACTTTTGAAATCCAAAAGCTAGACCCTTAGGTGCTTAAGTCATAACTCTCTACTTACTGTGTTCTTCCTCTGAATTTCATAAAGAACTTACAGGCCCTGAGGGCATGCGCTCTCCAAAGAAAGATGCTGAATGGTCCAACCTGGTCATGGAAGGATATATCCCTGTGTAGCCCAACTCCCTCCAATAATACAATTTAGCCAGGCTTTGCAACATTTCATGACATAAATACAAGAGCACTGCATTTCAGGGGTTGCTCTTGGACTCCTTGGACCAATTCAAGCCTTCAAAGTCACAATGAATCTGAATCCAGTTGCATCCTAAATTCATAAGCCTCTGTTCAGTATATTTTGAAATTACGTCTTTTAGGTCAGGGCTTTGAAAAATTAATATCAAGCACCTGGGGAAAAAGGCATTGGCACGTCAATGATAAGTAGATTCATGTGTTGCCTATGAAACAGGTTGTCTTATTTTATCATCCAACTCTATCAAAACCCAGAATACCAGTGAGACCCACTCCAGCATACCCGGCAAGTTACTTAAGATTCTAATAATGTGTCTGGATCACATTGCAGAGCCCAGGGGCTGGCTTCCAGCACTTGGTATATTCCAAGACTCCCTGAGAAGAATTTAGGAATACTCCATAAATTGTCCTTCCCACCAAAGTCTCTGGCTTTGGGTAAAGTGAAACTTGTTATCAGGGGAGTGGGGAGGGAAATGTAAAAAAAGGAGAGACTAGTTAGGGCCACAAACTATTTCCTAGAAACCACACAATAAGGACCTCTCACCCTTCCAATAGCCTCATAAGAAAAAAGAGAATGAATGTCTTGTCATTCTCCTCCCAGGGGAGTACTTAGCTGGTACATGATGATAGCAGAAGAGAAAATCAGACTCCTTCATCTTGAAATCCTTGACCCTACTGGCTCAGATTCCATTACTTAAAAAGCATTAGATACAAGTGTATCTGTCTGAAGAAAATATGATAATAAAGACCAAAACCTTCAGAATAGATCAGTTACAGAGTGAATATATTAAAAAAAGATTCTACTTAAACTAAAGGTTCCTTTCAATAAATCTCCTAGCATAATTGTTTATTTACAGATTATGTATTACTTGGGTAAAGAGAAACTTTTATTTTTTTAGATATTTTAGACATTGGCTAGAAATCAATGCCAACTAAAGATCACTCAGAAATTTAAACAGAACATTTCTGTTATGATTTTAATTTTAGTGGGAAAATGTGATTTAATTTACGCACAAATTTTTCAGAATGATTTTATCACAAATGGAAGCTATACTGTGTATTGGCTCAAGGGTGGGATTGAAAAGACTATTTCAGCAGGCTTTGAGGATAAGGCAGACTAATGAATGCTAAGTGTCATACTTAATGCCTAACTACATCAGTAAAATGTCAGTGAGTCAGTCCAAGAGCTCAACAAGTCATCCTCTCTAGCTAAGCTAAACAAGTGGCAGATGGGTTGAATGTACCAATAAAATTTAAAACTGATACTAATATTTTAAAGATTACATTTAGCTTTCTGTAAAAATGGGGCTTTAAAACTTCTTGGTGTGTCTAAAATCACCTTTCACTCATGTGATTTTACTAAATTTGAGGAAGGTATAGCTGAAGAAAAGTATTCAGGCCCACACCCTAGAACCCTCCTTTTAAAAAACATTTTCCCTTCTCTAAGGTGGCCGAGCAAACCTCCTGATAATAATGCCCAAGAGGTTGGCTTGTCATCAGTGGTATCTGCCAAGAATACAGAAGCATTGACAGGGAGAAACCTTTTCACATTTAGATGTCAACAGAGTGGATTTGGAGTTAGAAAAACCTGAGTTCTGGTCCCAGTTCTCAGACAAACTAGCTGTGACCCAGCATGAGTTTCGTAACCTCTTTGAGCTTCAGTGTTGTTGTCTGTGTCAAGCTGACATTTTATATACTTAAAAGGATTAAATATATAAATATGTAAAACTGCCTAAGGCAGTGCCTGGCCTATAGGAGGCACTTGATAAATTATTTTTAATGTTATTGTTACTAGATTAAACTCTCACGGAGTTGAAAGGCTGAGAGAATGAAAGACCAGTCATGGTTGACCTTCTTTGGTGAATAATTTTCATCAATCTGAAGACTGAGTCTTCCAGTCTAGGCAGTCCCTGGAAGGCAAAACCAAGAAGTAGGAATGGAATCTTGCTCAGGGCTCCTCTTTCATGGGAGCCCCCTACACTCCAATTAGGCTGAGTGTCCTCATACAGCCTAAGAGTCTCCATTTTAATGTATCCTCAAGGCCCTTTGTCCGAGTCTTGGCAGCCCCCATCCCTGTATCTTCCCCTAGGTCCCTCCCCACTCCCAGCCCATCATAATTTACCTGCTCTGTTTAATATCTTTCTGTTAATTTGCTGATGTATGCCAATAGGTAACCCCTCCCGGGAGCCTATATACATTCTGAAGGACCCCAGAGAAATAATACATGACGCTTGTTCTCAGAGGCAGATGTGTTGGTGGTAATAGTGAAAGCTAATGAACTGAGTGCTCACTGGAGCAGGGCGCTGTGGCATGTGCTGCATAGGTACTACCTCACGTGAGCTTCCAACATCCTATGAGCAGGTCTCAGCACCTCTCCGCTTCACAGATGAAGAAACTGAAGTACAGAGAGGCTAGGTACCTTGGCTAAGGACAAACAAAAGCTGAGAGGAGGCAGCTTCAGAATCCAACCCCAGCCCATCTGACTCCATATCTCCCGCTGCTGACCACCGTGTTGTGCTGCTGGTGAAGGCAGGTCCTGGGACATTCATAAGCAGTCTCTACCTCCCAAAGCTTGGTCCTGCTCCCAGGACCCAAGAGGTTTCCTGTTCTCAATCAGCTTAGTCGCAATCAAGTTAGTTGGGAACTAACTTACAGAGATATTGGGAAGTTCAGAGAGGGACACCCTGGGAGCTGTCTTCCAGCCTACCCCTACGCTAGATGGTGCTCCTGGCCACAGGGCCGTGTGCTGGGCCTTTCTGTGCCCAGGAGAGTCTCCTCATTTCCAGCTCTTACCTAAGGAGCAGAATTCCTATTTATATTTGTAATAGTCTGAATGGGGAGATGGAGCGGTAGTTGAGAGGAGAAATAATTCACAAATACTTTATTCTATTCATTATTTATTATCTATTATTTAATCAGATTCCAAAGTCTCAATCTAAGGAAAAAAATCTATGAATTTGCTTGTATTTTGCTCATCCCAGAGTTTTCCTGATCCATCAACTCTTCCAAAAATGGAATAATGAATCTCCCAATAAAGTTCTACCCCAGAAATACTGACTTGTGTCCATAGGACATTTTCTCAGTAGTAATCTAAACATTGCATCCTCATCAAGAAATTCAGAGTGCAACTTACTGTCATCGGGTGGTAAGAGATAATAATAACTAATAGTGATAATAGTAATAGTAATTCAATATATTACACTTACCGAGTGCTAATAAACTTTCTGTGTGCTGCTCTAGGTGAGATCATAGGATACACATGTTCCCTGTGGGAGTGGGAACTCTCATCATCCTGATTTACAGATGAGGGAACTTAGGCACAGAGAGGTTAAGCGATTTGTTGAGAGTCATGAAGTTAGTGAGTGGTAAAGGTAGGATTAAAGCCCGGCAGTCTGGCTTCTAATTTTATTTCCTTGTGCTATTAAACCAACCGATCCTCCTCTATCTGTTATTATCCACCAAATCATTTTTATATGTTGGCAAAGAGGGCCAAAGCTGCAGTTTCTTTTGTACTTGAAGCAGTCCCCCGAAGCCCTGTGGCAGAGTATGAGAGCAGCGGTTTCTGCTGGTGGGCTGCCCCATTGGATGGTGATCTGGAATTAAAGATGAGTGATATTGTGTCAGCGCTTCTCACCATTTTTTTTTAAAGATTGGCCCTGAGCTAACATCTGCTGCTGATGTTTTCTTTATTTTCTTCTTCTTCTTCTCCCCAAAGTCCCCCGGTACATAGTTGTATATTCTAGTTTTAGGTCCTTCTAGTTGTGGCATGTGGGATGCCGCCTCAGCTTGACTTGATGAGTGGTGCCATGTCCACGCCCAGGATCCAAACTGGCGAAACCCTGGGCCTCTGAAGCAGAGCGCGCAAACTTAACCACTCGGCCACCGGGCCGGCCCCCCTCAGCATTTTAATAGTTGCATTGTCTTGACAATATATCTTTATTGGTAACACTGGTAAAAAAAAATTTTCCACAAAAATATTCTCAGTCTAAACTTTTTTTGGTTACTTTTTACTTGTCATGACAGAGAGGGAAAGAAAAAAATACCAGTGACCTCCAAATTAAAGTATGTGGAGATCTTTTCACCTCAAGTTCAAACTTGATTCACCAAATATCATCTGATTTCATTTTTTAGTACAAAGTTTAAAGAAATTTTTCCTATCTCCCCTACCTTTTTTCAGCCAAAACAAATTTATTGAGAATCCTAGTGTGGAAAGCTTCTATTCGAATCTCTATTATTCTCTTTGTAAATCAAATCTTGAGTGAGGGAGCTTGATGGTGGCAGAGCTTATGTTTTCAAAGGATTGAGGGTTCCAGTTTAAAATTTTAAGTCTTTCACTGAAAGAACCTTGAAAGTGAAATCAAAAAATTGTCACCTTATTTTTCAATAAGAAGACCTGGAGACTTTGCCATTTCTTTGCATTTAATTTTCCAAGGTTATCATATGGCTCATGTACCATGTACATTATCTCTTAGAACTTTAGTAGGTTTCTGAACCCATGAAAAAACAAGCAAATAAACAAGTAAACAACAATAGCAACAACAATGCTGTTCTACTCCACTGAACTTTACCTAGTGTTCTGCCTAATTCTAATTACTTTAAACAACTTACCCAGCATGCTTCAGTATAACCACCTGGAAAAATCAGGGTGGAACTTTGAATCTGGGAGGCATATGGAAATTTAATTACTAGGTTTACAAAGTATTTTAAAATCCCCAGATAAAAGTGATCAAAACCACAACCAGAGGAACCTACAGCTAGAATATACAACTGTGTACTGGGGGGCTTTGGGGAGAAGAAGAAAAAAAAAAAGTGATGAGAAGACTGGAGAAGAATATCATTATTAGCAGTACTGGGATTAGATGGGGGTATAGGGGGTTGCTGAGAATCAAAGGCTGTGTCCCTTTCTCTATGCTGTCCCCTCAGTACCATCTTCTGCAACCAGCCTCAAGGGGAGATGGAGAAAGAATCGTTTATTCATCTTCTGGCTGCAGGAACTGCAGACCTCAACTGTGGCAATTCTAGCACTGAGGAGAAAATACACATAGGAAAAAAAAGGCCATGTCTCACTTCCAAATTAAAAAAAGACATTTCTACATGTTTCCATAACCCACAGACTGCTGCCATTTGAGGCCAACCCCTCAAAGTTTTCCTCTTTGTCTAGTGTAGTTGCTGAATCTAGGCCACTGTCAGCAATCCTTTTCATTCACCCAGGCCCATCCCCAGGCTTCACAGATGCAGAGATTCTCTGGAGACATGTGTACTTTGGTATCAAACAATGCAACTCATGTTTGATTTTGGATAACCTTGCACTGCGGAATAAAATAACCCTTGAGAAAGAAGCAATAAAAGCGCTGTAAGAAAAATGACTCATGTTTCCAAGCTGTCTAAAGTGATCACTTATCCCAACAAATGGTAATTCTTTCAAGACACAGTGGGCATGCACCATACTTATAAAAGTCTGGGAGAAAAGCCTTGCAATCATTTTTTTAAAAATTTGTGTTAAAATATATCAAAAGAATGTTTCTGGTAGGCTGTACCAGACAGGGTGTGCTTAAAAACAAAAACAAAAACCACATGGATGAGAAAGCCAAGGTGGATTGGCGCAAGGGGGGGTCCCTGCTGAGCATCCAGGCTCATCGGCTTGTTTATGTGCCTCTAATTGTTTTCCATTTTCTGCCCCCATTTGTTAGAGTGCAAAGATGTGAACAAAGTGGCTTATTGCCCACTGGTGCTGAAGTTCAAGTTCTGCAGTCGAGCATACTTCAGACAGATGTGTTGTAAGACCTGCCAAGGACACTGACCCACGGAAAGCCAGAGAGAGAGCCCTGTCATTTCATCATGGAAATGCGTCCATCAAAGAGAGCCACCCAGAGGAAGAGGATTGATGTCCTTGCAGATGCATTACCCTGTGGAAAACGTAACCACTGGTCAGCCCTAGCTGACAGGATTTCAATATTATTTTAACTTCTGTGAAGTGGGATTTATTGATCCAAAGTGCTGGACACAGTATTAGGAGGGAATGCCAGATTGGAGAGAGCCAAACAGCACAGGGAGACTTGCTTACTGTGGACCGTTTGTGTTCTTTCGAGTAAATCCAATAGCCTGTTTACCTCCTTGGACCATTAAGATAATTTTTATTATGGACTTAGCAATGACACTGAATCCATTTGTATTTAAAACTGTTTAAAATGTAGCTGTTATGACTTGGTCAACTATGGAAGTAAAGAAGCTTCAGAAATCTTAAGTCATAGCTTAAAAATATTTACTATACTTTATCTCACTACAACCACACCACAATTTAAATTCTAAAAGGGGCTTTGAACTGTAATTTAAGGAGCAATTATAAATCAAGTGTAATGAAAGTTTGTATTATTTTTCTTCATTCCACTTAATTTCCTTAGGAATAATCCCCCTGTTCTGAACACTGCTGTGAGCCATCTATAAACTCTATTAACCGAACAACAATGAAGGACTTAGTTTCAAGCAGTGCGTCAGTTACTGCAGCTGCGCGAGTCTGTAACGCAGCACTAACAGGCTGGCCAGCTTGCCATTGTGCAAGTGAAGCTAAGATTTCCATTAAAACTTTAAGACAAAAACATTTCAATTTCACGCAGAAGCCAGACCTGGGGTATGGTAGAGACTGAGGTACCAGGCCCTTTGCCACCATCACACAGGATGCCTCAGCTCTTGTTTGAGTCACTCCAACTCACTTGTGTTTACATCCTCACCAGCCACAGAATGGCTGCTGCCCCATTGGATTGTTGTACGCGTGTTGAGTTTACTGAGATGATGCTATGCAAAAGATAGACTGGCTCAGTGACAACCAGGCAGATCCTTTTGCTGACAATTACGATGGGTTCCAGATGTCCCTTCTTTGATATGGCAGAAGGGCATTTATTTATATGAGAACAAGTGTGTGTGTGCGGGCGCTTTTGAGTGTGTGGGTAGATGAGTGTGCTTGCACATAAGTGTGCTCTGAGTTTAAAGCAGGCAAGGGATGACAACCAAAGAAGAACAACTCATGAAGACTAGAGATCATAAAGCATAATCTTAACAGTCACTCAACCAAGTATTTTGTATTTTTTACGGATACTCTGAATGGCAATTAAATGTGAAACCCAGTTTCTCGGGCAAGTCAAATTCTAGAATCAAATCTACCTAAATTAAATTGGCTAGCTCATATTTTCCCTATCCACAAGTTTCACATCATGCTCACCAAGAAATTCGACAGTGAGATTGAAAAAAAAGAAAGAAGAGAGTACTTGTTTATATTAATATTGTGTACTTGAACACTTGGAGCCGGGAGCAGGTTCTTGATGGCTGTGCTTTTTGTCCTACACATTGTACACCACGCTACACCGACACCTCAAACTCAGACCAAATGGCTACTTTGTAAAGATAGTACTTGCAGTTTAAAGAGCATGTCTGACTTAAATCCATCACTGTGCTCTGAAACTACTTGTCAGGTGTGTCACATATACCATGACCTGATGTGATGATTAAGTTTTTTCAGAAAGGAAAGAGACTCACAGACTTTAAAAGCCAATCTGAACTTCAAGTTTGCTCTGGACAGTCGGCACAGGATGTTCTTCTGCACGCTTAGTCATGGTCGTCTGTATCTCATCACCTACTTTCTCTCTCAACCCCACAGCTCATGTCCCTGAGCTTTCGAGAGAGACCTATTGACGATACACGACTGTAGGTGCCAAGGCTGCTATTTATGCTGCTCTTAGAAGACCAGCCCAGCTGCACCATAACCATTCGGTGAAGGAAGGCAGCCCATGGCAGCGCGGCCCCAGCACTGAATTCCTCTGGTCCTTTGCAAAGAGCAGTTAACTTGGTGCTAATGTGCCCTGGTGAAATAAAATAAATAAAAGATGGGTGGTTTCTGTGGCATTTTAGGCATAGCTTTGCTATCGGGATCTGCTTTTCTCCAACATAAATATCAGCTCATGTTTTTATTTCAAAAAGATTTCATACGTTACTGACAAGACTATTTTTCACCTTGCCTGGAAACTAACATTGTGAGGGCCATCCCCCTGGACCCCATGTAGCAGCCCCTTGGTGCTGGAAGCGGGGGCAGCTAGTGTTCCCTCTGGGGTGTGCACCAGTACCAAGGCCAGGAGGCACAGAGCTCCTGGGGGCAGCATCAGATTACCATTCTAGAAGGAACCAACACAGAATGTAACAGGACTAAATATTTTCAATAGGCGCTGAATTTAAACCTGAGTGGGGAAAAAAGTCATATTCCACAGCGCATCACAAAACCGTTGCCACTCTGTAGTCAACCATGTGGCTACATGATGCTCTATTCCTAAAGAATAACAATAGGGTTGTCAGGGGAGGCTGAGCCACCATGACAGGCCCCGCAAAAGTAGTGAACTTTATAGACTACTTAGGGAACCCCAAGGAGACTGGCACCCCATGGCTGAGAACAGTATCTGCCACTTGCATCAAGGCCGACCAAAAGGGGAAGGTAAACGTACCCCAGTAATTAACCCCTTGAGATACATATGACTCCCCAAGCAGTCCATTTCATTAGGAATTTTTTATTTGAGTGAATGTCACGTAGGTATCCTTAATAATACAGAACGAAATTACCTTTGTATTATTGTGATTAGTTGTTGCTTATTATTTTATACTCAGTATTAATGTGGTACACTGTTACTTTTTTTCCTTTTGTAAATTATATTCTAATTTATTGCCATGTTTCCTAACACTTGTCCTACATTCATTCTCCTGCTTGTAATGAAAATGAAAAAGACATTGTAACACTTGATGGAGTGAAATTCCACACCAGGCACAGATCTTTTTTTAACATAGATAATTTAGTAAAAATAAAAATTCAGCTTGTAAGAATGATTCAGATGGAAGTTGTCTATTCCCTGAAAAGCTGGGGTTAAATTTGCAGTAGGAGGAATCTATCCCTTGGAATACCACACTACGTTATCCAAATTATCTAGGTAGTGTCCGGGATTGAGATAATTTGTTGCATCCTTTTTACCCTCCTCTGAGACTGCATCTACCTATTTGTGAGTGTTTGAGTAACATCTAAATGCATGGACTTCGATATTTCTGGTGGGGCTATATCCCCAGATGCCACCAGCCAGCTCTTCCAAGGCTAGAAAAGAAGTCCAGATTGGTCGCTGCCACATACCATCGATCATTTGGCCCATAACCGTTTTGCCCCCTCCTTTTGCCTTCCATGTAAGCTCTTTATTGTAGAAGAGGATGCGAGATATTTCATTGTGGAAAGGGTGCTGAACAAAAGAATTTGTATTTGAAGGATTTTTTCTACTCACATTCAACGGGGAGCATAGAAACATGATGGACATTCTTTTCTACCTTCAGACATTTCCTCGTAGGCTGCGCTAATGGTTCAGCCATTGCTGAGCTGGAGGATGCTATCATATGCAAAGGTAGCTCTGCAGTTTTTGAAACTCAACAGCTGATATGAAGGTGACCTTCCTGCATACTTAGCTATTTGAGTAGTTTCGTAATGACAACTTCGTCAACTACATAAGACGATGTGGAATGCACAATCATGGTTGTGCTTTAATCCACTTACCCCCGTGCCTCATACATACACATTCAATCTTATACATAGGAAGAAATCAGGTGAGATGGTTAGACATCTTGGGTAAGTATTTCTGCAAGATGGTTCTAGAAGCCAAAAGTGGCTGAAGTATTATAATGCTCAGTTAATAGAAGACCTTGGGACTAAACATTTTAACCTCCCACTGCATTCGGCAGGAGTTGGGGAGGGGGCAATACCAGCAAACAAGCTTGCCTTAGCTTAGATTCCTCAGACTCAAGTCCGTCTTTCCATCTACAGTAGTTTTCAAACTTCCAGTTAAATGCTTTTCTCCCCTTGAAATATCTAACGGGCATCATCCTGCTTAGGGTACTGACACCAGAGACAATCTGCCTCCACGGAGATCCTGCCAGTCTCCAGGGAGCACGAGGATCATCCTTAAGCCTTTTTGCTCCAAAAGGCCGGGTGATATTTTCTCAAGTAAATTAAGATGAAAGTTGGGTATTGATCTTGGTGACAAATGTGTGAATGTGTTTGGCTAGGATAAGATTCCTTACTTTTAAAAGAAGGGAAAAGAAATATAATTCAGGGAGAAAGAAAAGCTCACAGCCCAGGAGGACTGGAAAATTCTAAATAAGTGGTCACCGGAAAGAGAAAAGATCAGTCACTGAATAAAAAATGACAGATAAGCTGTGTTTGGAATTCTGTCTCATTCAGCTCATCAGAATGTGTGGAATAAACTAACATACGTTTTTAAAAAGAACAGCTGTTCACAATGGTTTTCTGCCTCAGAATTCAAAACCTCAAGCTGAAACTTATAAAGAAAATGGTCTTTTCTCCCATCTCTTTCTCAGAGGGTTATTTCTAGCATTCTTTGTCCCTCATTTCATCCACAGATGATATCCGAGGTCAGAAATGGAACAGTGGTTTGAGGGCTGGCTCCACTCTCGGGAGGAAACCAAGGTTATGCCCATATTGTCTCTTGGTCAATGGCTCTTCTTAGTCCCCTGAAAGCCTTGAGCTGCATAGGTGATGAAAGCTAATTCCACAGCAATGTCTTCACCAGAACAACACTGTGTGCTTACACAAGGGCCCAATAGTAACTTTTGTCCCGGGCTCCAGGGATTAGAGAGCCTGAATATTCCGGTTCACTTCAGGGCATGGAACATCATGCCTGACCAGTCAGAAGTCAGATTCCATTGCCCCAGACCTTAAGGCTTATGAAATTCAATCAAGAAGTCTCTTCTTGGATACCTTACCTTACAGAGAGGTTTCACGTGAGAGAGGGCAAGTTATTTCACCAGTTTCAGGCCTCCCAGAAGTTAGACTGCCTTCCTCAGGTCAGTGGCTCAACAATGAGTGGCTTCTACTAGCTCCAGGCCAATGTAATTCTTGGAGGGGCCTGATCTGTGTCCCCAGCAAGGGCAGTTGTGGAAAGCAGGCTACCTTATGGGCCCACAGAGCAGTATTTGTGAGATGAGGCCCCGAAATCTTAAGCCAAAGTGGCCTCAGGAAGTTCTAGTCCAAGCCGGGTGTGGCTTCTGTGTCTAGAGAGTGGCATCAGCCAGAGCCATTGATTTATACAACTGAGATTCGCTGAGGACCTGTTGTAACCAGGTTCTGTGTTAGGTACTTATATGCCCTCTCACTGAATGGGTTACAACAAAACAACCAGGGCAGTACTGTCAGTCCCCACTTACAGATGCCAAAACTGAGGCTCAGAGAGGTTAAGTTGCCAAAGGTCGCAGAACCAGTGAGGGGAGTGTCACCTCTTCAGCACATGGAAGAGAGCTGCCTGATCTGCATCTGGGACAGGGAAGTTGGGAAAGTCTCCTCTGCCTGAGAGAAACTGACTCATCAGCCAGAGGAAATGGAATCCTGTTTCCTGGGTAGCAGTGGGCCTGAGGCCTTGGGAGGGGCCTCAGGGGTCAGACAAGGGCTTCTGTCTTGGTAGGTGGTGGTGTTCACTATGAAAATTCCTGTGTCTGATGACAAAATTACAAGTGGAGACCCAGAGTGGTTTCTAAGCATGTAGTTAGTTTGTGGGAAGAGGAGGAAAAGGAAGGTCAGAGACATTTGAGGATGGACAGTGTCTGCAACGGCAGTTAGCAGCCAAACACAACGTGAAGGCTCCCACCTCCCAGGAAACATCCTGTTTTGAATCATAGAGCCTGTCCCTGTCTGACAGCCCTTCCACACCGTTTCCAGACATGCCAGATGGCCTCACTGACCTATTTCAACACAACTGAAGCAGAATGATTCCTGTTGGCTTCGGGGTAAGTTTTCAGAAAGAATGGTGGGTTTCTCTCTGTTTCAGTCAGGGCAAGACCACTGGGGCTTGAAAACTCGGGCCATCAGGTTGCTGCCAGTGAGCACATTCTTTGACCTTCTGTGGTGGGTCCACAGAGTGGAACCAGGTGTTCTTTCAGCCCATGCCAGAATGTATTGGCCACCCAACTGGCCACCTGCCTCCACCCCACTGACGGGGCTTTGGCTGGCCCTCAACCAGACAGCTGTGCTGGGAGCCACAGGTGGCCGCCCACGCTTGTGCCCAAGCCAGCAGCTGCATTGGCCTGACTCAGCCTGGCAGGATGGACCTCGTGTGCCTCTGCCTCTGCCCCAACTCCTCCCCCAGCCAGGTCACTCAAGGGGCTGGGGAGAAGGAAACCAAAACTTAACTACACTAGGAATTGTTTTTGTGGCCCAAAGGCAATCAAAAAGCATAGTGTTCTCTTCCCCTCCTTCAATAGAATCAATTTTGGTATTTTATTTTTAATCATGTAAATTAATCAGATGTAAATGAATAGACATTCAATTCCTGTTAGTAGGTGTATTATTGTTAGAATAAAAATCTCCTGGTGCTATGGACCTATTTAAATCTAAAGGCAAAGGAGGATGACATCCCAACTTCATAACAATAGTATCTAGGAAAGCATCCTAAGTATCTAGATAATAATGGCATACAAGAGCATTACTTGGTATTCTGAAAAAACACCACAGAAGTGGTAAAATATGATTTTGAATTAAAGTGGGGAGCAAAAAAAAGTTATTGCATCCAAAGTAACTGCAATAAGACATTATTTGATTCATAGTTTTAAACTTGAGAACAGAGAAAAGTAAAATTGAGAAATTAAATATTTTATTTTGAGATTTAAAAAAGAAAATGTATGTTGAAATTATGAAACAAGATAATAACCTGGAGCCACGTTTAGCTTTGAAGATTTTCTGGACCCAGAAGATGTCAGTCCCTACTGTGCGCCGGGTCCATGGCCCCGGCATGGGCAAAGCTCCTACTGAAGGAAAGTAGTAGGGGACCCACTGATTTATTTCATCCCACGTTTAATCTCAATCGCCAAAACTACATGTGCCAACCATCTCTCGTCTGGCTTTTTAAATCAATACATAAGAACTTAACTCCCCGAATGAATGTTCCCCATCCATGTAGTCTCTGGGGATCACTCTGTACTCATTCTCAGAGCAAAATCATCATTCAAAACAGTTTTAAAATTGCTTGTTTAGACTATTTCCAAGGGTAGGATGGATTTGATTTTTGCAAAAGTCCAAAATCAAATCTGGTGAGTAATTTGCATATAATCATTTTGGCTACAAGTATCTTATGTGTCTTACAAATTGACCACAGGCAATACCACAAAAGGAACTCCAAATATGCTTGAGTAAGTGATTACTTTGAAGGATTTCACTCATTTGGATATAAAAGTGCTGGTGTTTTGTCTAAAAATTTTGGGCATTGCTCTGTAATCCAACTTAAAATTAATATAACACAACATTTCACTAACTGTTTTGCTATTTCCAATTCTAAAATTAGCTGGAATCTGGACTACCTAAATGCCATATTATCTGTTAGCGAGAAAAAAATTCTCTCTGACATCTTGGGATTGAGCAACCCTTAAATCCAGGAAGCCAAACCGCTTTTCGGACCCTCGAAGTCAGCAAACAGCTGTCCTTACAGGATCTCCTTCCCGAAGTCTGGAGTAAAAACCCTCCCTCCAGAGACGCTAACTAACCAAGATCTGGCGCACCATTAATGAAGCCATGGCTGAGGGGGCGACTCAGAGCTCTGCCTCCTCACCACTGAGGCGGGGTGGCCATACTGTGGGCCCTGATTTACACAATTGTAGGTGTGTTCTATGTCTACAGCTTGAATCATTTCCCATTTGCTTAAATGATAATTCCAAGATAAGCCTGTTCTTTGACTGATCCTTATTTGTCTGTATGCTGGACCAAAAATCCGGCATTGAGTGTCTTCTCCCTTAGCCTGCCTTCCTCATAGAGTTTTCAAGGAAATTGTTAATGATATGTAAGCAGATACTTAAACGTATGGGGAGACTGCTATTGCAAGGAATTCCAAGAGTGGGTCTTTTGAAAAGGATAGTTACCCCCTTATTCATCTAACTTTGAAGTGTGAATTTTCACCACAGGTTTTTTATAAAACAGATACCCATATATGAATCAAGACACAAATCAAAACTTCTTTCCCAACATTTTTGCTGGAACATGACTTAAAATCCATAATTTTTATATCTTTTTCCCCTTGAAAGAATCAAATCATTTTTAATTCACACCCTCTCTCTCCAAACAGTGTCAAAAAGACTTCTTGTGTGGCCGGGAATTCCTGTTTCCCAAATTTAGCAATGGTAGCTGTGGTGGGGGCACTCTTGGAGTCCATTGTCACTCTGAATCAAGAAGAAAACTTCGCTTTAAACATAATGTCTACATTTTTTTCCCCCAAGATAGTCTAACCAGATCGATCTTTTTCATCAGCTTCATAATAATTCAACTGCTGATAACTGACGAGGAGAAAAGCTCTGATAACACAGACAGATGGGGTCCCTTCAGGGAGTTTAGCAAAGAAAAGAATGAGTGATTATGTATTTATTTAATGCAGTGTCCTTTAAAAAGGCAAAGGATGCTGAAAAATGAGGTTTCCTACACTATTAAAAATATTTAATTCAATGTTCTTTGCTTTAGGCTAGAAATTATCAATTTTTGTGTGTTTATTTTTGTTTTGTTTTGTTTTTATTTATTTTAGAAAATGTCAAGTGTATGCAAAAGTAAAGAGACTGGTTTAATGATTCCTTCTTCACCAGCTTCCACAACTATCAACACATGGCCATCCTATTTCCATCTGTACTCGTTTACTGTGGCTCATCTAAGCATATACTATATTATTTCGTCATTAAATACTTTGGAATGTATCCCTAAAGCATAAAGACTCCTTAAAAAAGACTATACTACTATTAACAAGATCTTCACATTTTCATTGTAAAATTGAATTTTCTCTTTTTAAATCTGCCGTCACCAAACGGGGAAAGTAATAATAATTGTATATACCCTTTAATGAGCACCTATAACATGCTCTATTCAGGGCAGAATAGTAGGTGCTTTCTGTCCCTGATCTTATCATCATTATTGTTGATTTGATAGAAGAGGAAATGAGGCTGAGAGAGACTGAGACACTCGCCCACTGGCAAGCTGAGCCCAGCAGGACTGCAGAAGACCAGGATTTACAAGAAAACAACTCTTTCACCACCTCTGCCTCTCCTGTTTCTCTGTTGCAAATCACTTTCGGAAAAGAAACATCCAGCATGGCCCTCTGCTTGTTGGTCCCAGAAGAATGTTATAAAAACAAGTAACTCGCCGAGAAAACAAATCCTCCTTCTCTGGCCCATCTGGACCACGGCTGCTTTGAGCCTTAGTCAAGCAAGACAGTGCTGCCTCCGTCCAACTGCCTTGTTGCTGCAAATGATTTTAACCACATTTTTCTTTACAGTCAGTGTGTCCAAAGCTACCCTGGTTAATGAACCTTCTCTCAAACTTCCATTTGAGTCTCCAGCGCCATTGCAAAACTTCCAGCTGTAACCGTTGGTAATTAATGTCACTAACTGTGGAAGAAAATGTGCAATTAAAAGTTATCTTTGTAGGGAAATGTCATGATATCTGCAAATAGTTTTCCAACAATTGACTTTTAAAAATGGGGGGAGGGAGGAGTAGAGAGACAGAGCAGTAAAACAAATATGGCAAATGCTAATAATTGGTGAAGAAAGGTGATGGATGCATGGAAGGGAAAGAGTTCATCCCCATAGAAGGTGCGTATCTGTGTTTGTGTAAATTTGTGTGTGCATGTGTATATGTGTATATGTGTGTGTGTATATATGAGTGTGCATGTGTGTGTGTGTGTGTGTATGTATGGGGGTGGGGGGAGTGTGGAGAGGAAGAGAGAGAGCAAGGGTGTTTTGATATCTCAGTCAAAAAAGTTAAAGCTCAGGGAACTCCTCTTTTCTTTCCTTTATCTTCTTTCTAAGCGGGAAACCAAGCGAAGGGCAGCAGTTGGAGTCACAGGTCTTTCATGTGAAGAGTGGCCAAAAAGGACAACAACTGGGCTAAAACCCAATTCTGAGTCCTGGTCCAAGACTGAGTGTTTCTCAGGTTAGAGCAGTGGTTCCCAGACTTTCAGATTTCAGGGACCAGTAAAACTTCAAAACTACTTTGAAGACTGATGTGGAGTTGCTGACTTTTTACTTCGCCAAATAAGGCTATTAAAATTAAAAAATCTATCATTTATTATTACCATAAAAGGTACCTTTCTAAAATAAATACATTTTAACCCTCAAAAACTGAGTACCTTTTACTTTAGTAGAAGTTTCTACATTGTTCTCATTTTTCCATCTATGACTTTTTCAACTAAGAAGGCTTTTAGTTGCAAGCATACAAAGCTAAACAAGTGACTTAAACACTAAAGGCAGGGCAGTTCAAGAGTGAAATCCACTGTTCCACAAGGTCCTGGAGGACCCAGGGGTCCCTCTCCCGTCTGTCCCCTCTGCCTATCTGCGTGTGTACACGGGCACCTGCATCTGCAAGACGGTGGCAGCAGTTCCAGGGGCACATGCAGAGGAGAGAACAGCTGCACAGAGGAGAGTCTCTTTCTGCTGGTATGCCACTTTCTGTCAGGAGAAAGAGTGTTCCCAGAAGCCCCTAGCAAGTTTACCTAAGGACACAGTGGCTGGGACTGAGCCATACTCTGTGCCCTAGCACCAGAGAGGCTGAGGCCATCTGAGTACTTTTGCCTCCACCAGAAGCTGCCTCTGTTTGTAGGGACCAAGGGGCCATACCAGGTCTCTGAAAGCCTCATCTGGGCCAGCATGAGTCTGAAGCCCGATATCTGGGAGCTAATCACTTAGAGATTCCCGTGCTGAGGCCTGCAGTGCCTGCTGAGCACATACCCACAGTCTAAGAAATCCTTTATTTAGCTTCATCCAAGTTTAGAGCAGAAATCTGTGTAAATAACTATCAGTCGGCCTGCATTGCAAGGGAGCCTGAAGAAGCCCAGCCAAATGATATCATAGCTCTGTTGAGACAAGCTCGAATAATCTCCCATCATTTCACTCCCAATTGCATATGGACAATTGCTCATCTTTATTAACTGCCTTATTGAATTATTCATGAAAACAAAGGTATTCAAACCCAAAGGACTGGCCTTCCTCTGCTACATAAAGGAAATTGTAACAGCTCCTAGTGATGGTTAGTGTAATTAGAATGAACTTTTTATTATCTTGACAAGCTATGGAAAATGTGATAACGCACAAGTAATTTTAAAAGCAACATGTTAGCCTGTAGCTGCAGTCTCTTCTGTGACATGTACCATCACTGAAATTGTATAGAAGATAAATTACAATTTTAAGCAAAAACTGAAGAAACAGGTTTCCAGGATAAGATGATAGAATGAAACAATAATATAGAATCTCTGTTCCCCCAGCCTAACAAAATAAAACAAACCAAAAAAGAGAATAAATAGACCAAGAAAAAATCACTAGCAGTAAACTCACAAGAGAGGCAGAATAATTTTCTGCTGTCAATATTGAAAAACGGTAGTTGAAGAAAAGTCTTGCGCAGCCCACAGTTTGACACAGCTTCTAACTTTGCCCCGACCCACCATAAATGGTACTTAGAAAAGAAAGTAAGTCAACAAAACCCTGAAAATTCTCACTAATACTCTCAAACATGAGGAGAAGCAGACTGAGGGAGTAAATGGATGGCTCTGGGAAAAATAGGGAACTTCATCAAGTCCCTGCCTACCACAAGTTTAGAGATAAGAAAAGCCACAATCTATGAAAAACAGTGCAGGCATTTTTCAAAAAATTAAACATAGAATTACCATCTGTTCCATGTCTGGGTTGTATACCCAAAAGAATTGAAAGCAGACACTCCAAGAGATATTTGTATACCGGTGTTCATAGCAGCATTATTCACAATAGTCAAAAGGTGAAGCAACCCAAATGTCCATCAACAGATGAATAACGAAACAAAATATGATATATGCATACAATGGAATATTATTCAGCCTTAAAAAGGAAGGAAATTCTGACACATACTACAACATGGATGAACCTTGAGGACATTATACTAAGTGAAATAAGCCAGTCACAAAAAGACAAATACTGTATGATTCCACTTATATGAGGTACCTAGAGTAGTCAAATTCACAGAGAGAGAAAGTAGATGCCAGGAGCTGGGTTGGGGTGCTGGCACTAGCATTTAACGGGCACAGAGTTTCAGTTGGAGAAGATGAAAAAGTTCTGGAGATGGATGATGGTGATGGTTGTATGACAATGTAAATGTACTTAATGAAATTGAACTGTGTGCTTAAAAATGGTTAAGTGGTAAATTTTATGTTATGTATATTATATTACAATTAAAGAAAGAAAGTCCACAAGGACTTGCCATTTCCTAAATCACTGTAGATTTTGGGAAAGATCCAAGCCCACAGGCTAGGGATATGCCAGCTACGTAAGTGGGTCATGATATAGGGCTATCGTGGAATGTTTTGTCATTCCCAGCTGCTCCCTCCCTTTTCCATCCTTGCCCTTTGCCATGTGACTTGAAGTGGCCCCTGCTATGGAGTCTACTTCTCTGCCCAATTGACTTTGACCATATGACTTACTGTGACAACTAATGGAATGTGAGCAAATGTGATAAACTCTATATCCTAGCCATTGGTGATTGGCTCTCTTTTTTTCCTTCTGCTGTGAGATTGGCTTGTCCAAGATAAGCACTGCTTGGATGATTTCTATTTTGGATGTTCATTTGAGTGCATTGGAAGCATATATCCACACTAAGAACAAGAAAACGTTGACATGTTAGCACATATTCCACATAGCAGTGAAGTGATCCTCTTTGCCTAGCTTCTCTTCTCTCCATAACTGTGTCCCTCACATCCCCCTGTAGGGAGAATGCTTCTTGAAAACATTGCCCTAGATAGAATATTCTTTTCTGCCACATGCCTGGCTTCCCAATCTTGTGAGCCAGGTCCTAGCTGAGGGTGACTATTCTGAGATTCCGTTGTGAAATCTGTCTTCCTGCAAATTTATCTAGAGAAATGAAAAGAGCCCATCCTTATGAGCTCGTGGGAAAATCCTGGAACTCTTGCCAGAGCATCAGAAGGGAAAGGCCATTGCTTTAGATAGACAGGGGTGTCCAAACCTGGAGTAGAGGGAACATTCTTCACCATGGCCCAATCATTCAACTTTCTTCCTTAGTTCATATAAATACACCCTCCATTCTCTATTCCAATATTCAGAATTTTTCTACTCTTACTTGAGATGTGTAAGTTGCTAAATCCGGGGCAGATCCTTTCTTTCCCGATGTAACTCTACAGGAATTCTCCCCTGTTCCCTCAGTGACTGCCCAAAATAGGTACAGTTATGAGAGCTGCTGCTGCCCACAAAATGCAGGCTGCTGTCCCCCGGGCTGCGGAGCAGACAGTGGGAATGGGAGAGGGTTTGTGCTCAGAAGGCCTGTGGCAGAAGCCTGGATGCACATACTTGCCAGACAGAAAACAGCCCAAGATGATGATCTCAACTTATTCTCAATTGCTAATTTCTAGTTGTTGTGCTGAACACAGAGTTAGAAACAGTCTGTGCTCAGGGGTTTGCAGTCTAAGCTGCCAGTGGTATGCCCCGGGCAAACACTAGTCAATAAATATTATTTGATGAGCCAGCAGTGGTTCAGGAGGGAGGGACACACTGGCTCTCTGAACAGCTCAAGCAGTCAGTCCAAGAGGAGAGAAATGGGATTCCGCCAGAAATCAAAGTGTGGCCTAGTTGAGAAGTAGCAATGAAATGATAAATAATCATGCCTGTTTATGAGCAAGGAGCTTTTTATACCACAGGGCTCAGAAACTTTTGAACACAGCTCCTTACCCTGCCCAGTGACATCAGGAAACTCTGAGGGACAGAATCATCTCCATTTTTGAGGAGGAGAAGATGAGCTACAGAAACATGAGCCAGCTTTTCCACGGTCATATGGTACAAATAGTCCCAGAGTGAGGTTTCCCACCTCCCAGCCAAGGGAGGCATTTTTCAGACCTCTCGCCTCCTTCACAGGACTCTTCTGATATAAGTGTCACCTGCCAAACATCCAAAAAATTCTAAGGCCCTACATGGCTTTGGCTTTGAATTCAAGTTGGCAAACAATTGGCGATGTGAAATGGAGACTTCCCCAAAAGGGGCAGAACAGCAGAGCAGGAGTGCATGTGGCCCAGGTCAGTGTCCTCCGCTACAGGGAAGCAGACAGTCACCAGACACCTCTGCTGTTCCTAATGTGTAGCTTCCACAGGTGACAAACAGGAAAGACTCGCCCCCACCTCCCGCAGCCCAGTGCTCAGATCGCCATCTGAGACACTTTATAGCGAAGTTGGCAAATAACAGACTCCACACCTGGCTGACTCAGCTCAGCCCCATCTCTGAAAACGAGCATGTGGCTCAAAAACCCCCATAAGTGCCCACAGGAACGGCTGCCTCCATTCAGCTAGTCTGGGACAATTTGAAATGCCTAGAACCAACTTAAGAAAACGAAACGGCTTCCCCACAGGCAGGGTTGCCAAGTTGATTACCAGCAAAGGAAAACATCAATACACTGAATTATTCTGAAAAAATGAAATGGAAGCCAGCTAGCTTAACCAAAGAGGCAAGATACTTAGTTTTTAAAAAATTCACCAGAAGTCACCAAAGAAGATAAAATACAAAGCCAGGAGTTGTAAGTCGGTAGAGACCTGGCATATTGAGCGTGGTGGGCCAGCTGTCAATGGTGACAGGATTGTTGTTGATGGGACAGGCCTCCAGGGGAATGGGCTTTGGATGGTGTTGGCCTGGCCCAATCGCAGTAATTTACATCTGCTCCCTGCAACACTAAACAGCTTTGTGTTCCAAGCCCAAAGCCTCCGAAACCTAGCTGCTGCCCCCTTGGAAACACAGATGGCCCTGTCCTCAGAAGAATCCTCCACACACAGGTCAACGAGAGGGCACAAGGTGACACTGTGGCAGAAAAAGCACTAGAAGAGGAGTCAGAAGAGCTGACCTCTGCTTCTGTCACCAGTCTGACACACTGGCCTCAGTTTCCTCTAGGTAAAGTGGAGTTCGTAGTTACCACCCCCGTGTTGATGTGAGGCTCAAAGGACACCCTGTGTGTAAAACGCAAGGTCTTGAGGTTGTTGGTGTCCCAGGACTATTCCCCCACTGCTTTGGCTGGCGGTAGATCTCAGGTGGTCCCGTCCCACCATCTCAATCACATGTAGGGCTTGGCCTGCACATCTGCCTCGATGTTTGGAGTGTGAATGTGCTGCATCTTTGGATATTCCTGTGGGTGGATTGTCACTCCTGCTGAATGATTGTCAACTAGTGACGGCAGCCACACACCAATGTATGTCCCTGTTCCTGGAGCATGTTTGCTAGAATCCAGTGTTGGCTCCACTCCAAGCAGACACTGAAGATTCTGGCAGGCTTAGAGTATCTCCTAAACCTACCCCAAGAATCAATCTTACAGAATATCATTTGACAAATCCTGAGAATCAGCACTATGATCTCCACATTAGAGGAGGGAACTGAGAAGTCAGGACTGAAAACTGAAATGGAGCCCTTTGTAAGACAAAAGTTTGAGATGATCATAGCGAATGCATGAAAACACACGGAAATTGTGAGTTGAAGTCAGATTGTAAAGGACTAGAGTTGACGCATTTTGAGGTGTCTGCTCAGTCCCTCTTCTCTGAGAAGGGCTTCCTCATCCATCAGGTGACAGCCCCACAGTTATATTTGTGTCATGTGGCCCTGCTTCCTTGGCTATAGCTGATCAGGTGGAACCTTGGTCTAGATGGGCCCATTGGATTTCCCTGGGAATTTGGAGTTGGGATTCAAGGATGCAGCCAGTCTCTGAATGTGGCTGGACCTGAGGGGCATGTAAACTTGCGCTCTGTGGAGCAGACATCTGCCACGTGCATAGAGGTACAGAGAAAGCTGACCTAATAGAAAGGAGCAAAAGCAGACACATAGAGACAGCCAGAAACATGAGTGCATATGGCCCCAAGGAAAGAGTGGTTGCCTTAGTTCCTGACAGAGTCCCAGGGCCTGATTCCAGTCCCTTGTTAAGTGCGGTGCCTTCCCTACTATTCCATGAGACAATTCTAAATCCTTATACCACATCCTTCTTTTTCACTTACACTAGATTGAGTTCATTTCTATTATTTGCAATTCTAATAACCTTAAGGAGATCAAGAACCTTGCAGGTCAAATGAAGACATTTAGACTTTATTCCATAAGCAATAGGGATAGTGCGCCACCAGTAAGTAAATTAGTAGCTCCTCACAAACCATTTCGCTAAGAAAATGTTGAAATGTATCTGATACAACGTCTTACACATAACAGCCACTCAGTAAATGGTTCTTGAATTACACAGTCAAGATGGGACTTCAGTCATGTGTAGGACGCTACACCGTAATACATGAAAAGAGAGGAAGACGAGGAGAACAAGCTGCTGATAGGTCTGACTAATTTTCATGAACATCAAATGATCTGTTATTTAGGAAATGATACCTGGGGACCGCCATGTCTTCTAGAAAGTCTATTTTTAGAATACATCTACACATTCTGGCATCTAGTAGTGCTTAGATGGTACAAGAAAGGCAATATTTATAGGGTCTTCTTTTACGTATGGTTATTACAGACAGATGGATGCACACTCCAAAATACTTCCAAGTAAAGATGCTTCCAAAATTCATGAAAATATTAGACAAATGCTAGGAGGGAAAACCTAAATACTTCCTTTCCAGTGACACAGTACTTCTCAACTCTCCTCTCATTAAGCTATATTGGAGACTGTGCTAGGGACCAGAGAAGAATGGTCAGAGACAAACTAGAGAATGAACATATAAAACACCATATGAAGGGACTTTACTTTAAAGAATGAGCTCTGGCAAAAACAGACACACAGATCAATGGAACAAAATTGAGAGCCCAGAAGTAAACCCACGCGTTTATGGACAGCTAATATTCGACAAGGGAGCCAAGAGCATATGATGGAGAAAGGAGAGTCTCTTCAATAAATGGTGTTGGGAAAACTGGACAGCCACATGCAACAGAATGAAAGTAGACCATTCCCTTACACCATGCACAAAAATCAACTCAAAATGGGTTAAAGACTTGAATGTAAGACCCGAAACCATGAGACTTCTAGAAGAAAACATAGGCAGTACGCTCTATGACATTGGTCTGAGCAGGATATTTTCAAGTCCCATGTCTGACCGGGCAGGGGAAACAAAAGAAAAAATGAACAAATGGGACTACATCAAACTAAAAAGCTTCTGCACGGCAAAGGAAACCATCAACAAAACAAAAAGACAACCTAACAATTGGGAGAAGATATTTGCAAACCACATATCAGATAAGGGGTTAATATCCAAAATATACAAAGAACTCATAACAGCTCAACAACAAAAAAACCAACAATCCAATTAGAAAATGGGCAAAAGATCTGAACAGAGATTTCTCCAAAGAAGATATACAGATGGCCAACAGGCATATGAAAAGATGCTCAACATCATTAGCTACCAGGGAAATGCAAATCAAAACTACAATGAGGTATCACCTCACTCCGGTCAGAATGGCTATAATTAACAAGACAGGAAATAACAAATGTTGGAGAGGGTGTGGAGAGAAGGGAACCCTTGTTCACTGCTGGTGGGAGTGCAAACTGGTGCAGCCACTATGGAAAGCAGTTTGGAGTATCCTCAGAAAATTAAGGGTAGATCTACATACGATCCAGCTATTCCACTGCTGGGTATTTATCCAAAGCACTTGAAAACACAAATGCATAAAGATACTTGCACCCCTATGTTCATTGCGGCATTATACACAATAGCCAAGACTTGGAAGCAACCTAGGTGCCCATCAAGGGACGAATGGATAAAGAAGATGTGGTATTTATACACGATGGACTACTACTCAGCCATAAGAAATGATGAAATCCGGCCATTTGTGACAACATGGATGGACCTTGAGGGTATTATGCTGAGCGAAATAAGTCGGAGGGAGAAAGTCAAATACCATATGATCTCACTCATAAGTAGAAGATAAAAACGACAAAAAAAAAAAAACACATAGCATTGGAGATTGGGCTGGTGGTTACCATTGGGGAAGGGGCGAGGGGGGAGGGCAAGAGGGGTGATTAGGGTCACATGTGAGGGGATGCACTATAATTGGTGTTCAGGTGGTGAACATGATGTAATGTATACAGAATTTGAAATATGATGTACTTCCAAAAAAAATAAAAATTAAAAAAATATAAGAAAAAATAAATAAAATAAAAAAAGAATGAGCTCTTGGACCAGAGAATATTTGTCACGGAGATGAATTCTTAGTCTTTACACCTGTCTTTAAATATTTTAAAGATTTTCAAGTTGGAGAGAAATTACATGTGTCAAGGGCTGTTCTAAAGGAGGAAACTACAGGAGCATCTTTTTCGTCCAACACAAGCAATATTGTCCCAATATTATGTAGTTGGTGTGGCTTTTTGACCTCTTCTTCTGGGAACAGCTACTGTGCTTGGCCTCGCAATGGGCCAATCATGGAATCGTGCCTTGGCCCTTCCCATTGTTTGGAACGTGAATCAGGAATTTCCCTTTCCACTGGTGTCTTAGACTGTTTGGGCTGTTATAACAACATACCAGAGACCGGGTGGCTTATAAACAACAGAAATTTATTTCTCACAGTTTTGGAGGCTGGGAAGTCCAGGATCAAGGTGTCAGCATGTTCACATTCTGGTGAGGGCCCTCTTCCTGGGTCATAGCTGGTGCCTTCTCACCGTGTCCTCACATGGTGGAACGGGTGAGGGAATTCTGTGGGAGCTCATAAGATCACTAACGCCATTCATAAGGGCTCCACCCTCAGGACCTCAGCACCTCCTCAAGGCCCCACCTCCTAGTACCGTCATTCTTTGGGGTTGTAATTTAAACACATGAAATTTGGGGGGGCACAAACATTTAGACCATAACAATTGGGTTCATGTTGCGAGCAGCTGAATGACTGATAAGACCTCTAAGAGCTGCCTGACAAGAAGCAGGTTGGCTCTCAGCAGTCAGCTCCTACCATGGTACGCATTCACAGAGGGGCAAGCAGTAACTTAAAGGGGACATTGAGGGAAGTGAAAAATCAAGACGTCCTCTGCACTGTGATCCCTCCAGCTTCCTGATCATTGAATAATAGTAATATTCTTCTCTCACAAATTTTTCATTGGCAAGCAGAAAATAATGCATGGTACATGCCACATAAAAAAAAAAAGATAGCAAAATGCCATAAATAAATTAATACTGTATTCAATTACAACTTAAATTTATTACTCAGCTCATCTTTATTAACAGGTACTTCTCCTCCTAGACTGTAGGTTCCTCGAGGACAGGGTCTATGTCTTTCTTTTTTTGTCTTTGTTTTTTTCTGTATCCCAGGACTTGGCACGAACATTTTTTGAATAATTGAAATATAAGTGGATCTTCATTTTTTTAAAATCATTTTCAGCATTAAAGGAAACAACTTACTTGAATTCAGGGATTTAGCAGTTTAGGCAAGTGCATGTCTTAGCTTGGGCTGCCACACAAAACGCCATAGACTGGGTGGCTTAAAAACAGACATTTACTTCTCCCATTTCTGAAAACTGGGAAGTCTAAGATCAAGCTGCTGGCAGGTTTGGTTCCTGGTGAGGGCCCTCTTCTTGGCTTTCAGACGGCCACCGTCTTGCTATGTGCTCACGTGGCAGAGAGAGAGCTCTAGTATCTCTTCTTGACACTAATCCGGTCATGGGGACCCTACGCTTATCATCTCATCTAAACCTAATTCTCTCTCAAAGGCTCCACCACCAAATACCATTACATTGGGGAATTAGGGCTTCAATATATGAATTTGGGGGGAAATATGCAATTAGTCCATAACATACACTTATCAGGAAAAGAAATTCTCCGCAGACTCATCCGAGGTCCATTATTCCTCTTGGAGGAAGAAGAGAGTGCTCCTTCTGGCTGTGCACCAGGTGGAGTTCTAATTTCGCACCTCCCCGAGGCCATAAAGCATGTCCTGTCACGTGGGGATGTCTGAAGCAGGATCTCTCTTATCCCAGGATGGGATCGGGCCGCCTGGCAGGTTGTCCTGCTGCTGTGAGATTATATTAGTGTCAGATTTCTTACCTTAGCCCTGGACTTGACAAGACATGGAAGCTGCCCTCCAGAAATCAGTCATGCTAAAATGAGCCCCGCCAAACTCCAAACAGGAAACACTACGACTCTTCAAGCTGAACCTCCCCAGGCTGACCCAGGGCAGCAGGAACTGTTAGAATGTTTAAACAAGATTTCTTGTAGCTTTGGCCCCTTTGGCAGCCATTATTGCTGCTCTCTGACCCCAGCTGGCTATGCTCAAGGGCTCTCAGATCACCAGAGGGCAAGGGCCTCAGATCTCCCTTCAATAAACAGTTGTCAGTCACCATCCAATGGCATCCTTTGGATGCTGGAATTACTGAACATATGGAAGCAGTGGAAGAATTTTGAGAGGTTGTAATCTTTTTTTTATAGAGTAGAGGCTTTTATAGGGTGAGGGTGACCAGACAGAACTGTGATCTCTGTTCCTGGAGAGAAAGAAACTTAAAAATCATTTAATTATGACATTTGGGCTTAATATTAACAAGCTCAAAAGTTTTCCAACACCCTTCCCCAAAGCCTGTCAGCCTCCAAATGACTTCAGCTCCTCCGAGACAATCCACTCTGTGTCTGGAGCATCAATTTGATTTACAGAGCATTTCAAAATATTTATATATTTTTTAGGGTTTCCATCACGGCCTCAGCCAGTAACCTGCTGTGTTTGAAAATGTCTGGGCAGTAATTGTCATTGTTTGCAATAGCTATTTTGGACTCCAGTGAGTGCCATGGCATTTTGTAGAATCTAGGAATGCAATTACCAAAGTTGTATACATAATCCAAGTGACCTCCTGGCTTCAGAAGCTCAACCCCTAGGAAAAAAAGGATAACAACAGCAAAACGTTTGTTTAATTTTTCTTCTGTAGTTGGTCAGTGGTAGGTGGATTATATTATGGCCAATTTGGCAAAACGATGATTAGTGTAACAATTCCTTATAAGTACAAAACAATGTTGAATTAAACATACAAGAAAGAATATGACTGGGATGATGGGCCCTTCTGACCCACTTTCCTACCTAAGTGTCTGTGGAGGAAACTGGATACTGAGGGGAGGTCTGCGTCCTGTAATGACATCCTTCATGATGCAAGAGATTGTTTTTTTACCAATTAAAAGAGAGCACTCTAACGTCATTTAAAAAACAAGTTGCTAACAGTCAAGAAGTTTATGCAAAAAGAAAAAAACCAAAAAACCTATTCAATAAGAAAGAGACCATTTTGGAGTCAGTAAATGAATTTACAAGGTGCCCTGAGTGTCAGTAGGGATTGGTTTCTTGGATCTTACCAGTTTCTGACAGGCTCAGGTTACTCCCAAATTATCTTCTTCTCTCTCGTATTTTTGCTTTCAGATGCTCTCTGGAAGCCGCACTGTGAGAGCCCTCCGTAGCGTGAAGCAGACTTGTGAGACCTAAGTAAAGAACCGGTAAACAGAATCTCTTCATTTCCAAGAAGATCAGTGGTTTGGGTAACTCCTGCTAGAAACACAGAATTGCTAAGAACAGTCTTGAAACTTTCAGGCTTCCTTTAAGAAAAACATGGTAATTTGTCCACTAGAAATGCCCATGCTCATTTTGCTAGTACCTTTCGGGCTTGCACGCCAGCTCCCCTCGCCCAGCCGACTAGACGCGTGTACAGCGCCTGTGGGTCTGAACCTCGGGGAGCGTCGGGCTCTGCCACAGCTTCCATCAGATGCAGAGCCAGATGATGACGTCCCTCCCAGGGCTGCCCGGGGCCTTTTCTAGATGGTGGTCTTTGCTTTCCAGTTTGTTTTCAGTCTGACAAAAGGCCACTGAGAAACTAAAATGAAACTGGCCCTAAGTGGGTCCTCTGAAGGCCTATGCGGGGCCTAAACCTCCCTGCAGTGACTCAAGACCAAAAAAATGGGACCCAGGTGACCCTGGGCTCTCTCACTGTTTGGGGTCCCTTTTTATTTATTCCACTGTACCAACCCCTTCACTTCCTCACTGTTTCCCCATTCGTGCACGGAATCACACTAAGCATAGACAAACACCCCTACACCCCCAAATAACACGTGCAGTCTGCAGCACCGCTCCAAGCCGTGGCCAGGCTCCCCAGACATCTCTGAGAACCGCAGGCGCGCGCCGGGAGCACACACGGCGTGGCTCCGCGGGCAGCACTGCCACACTGCCGGCGGCGCTCGGGGCGGGAAGACCCGCGACAGCACCGGCTGATCAGTCCCAGGCGGCAGGGCTGCGGGAGACAGCTGTCAGCCCTGGTGACCAGGAGGCAGCCAGCCTGAGGGGCTGGGAGGGGCCTGAGCCCAGACTCCGGGGGTACTCAGATAATGGTAACAATAATTGTATCTAAAGTGTCTGCCACCTAAAGAGGTGACCTCATGCACAGTCTCTTGATAAATCATCCAGAAAGCTCCAGCAGGAAATTGTCCTCGAGGAGAATCTCCAGTTTTTTCTTTTCAGGTTATGCACATGGCCAAGATAAAATATCTCAGTGGCTACCGTTTACATAAATTGTATGGCTCTGAAATGCCAATGTTGTATTCAGACAGGCAAATCTTTCAGCCAAAGGGGCTTTTATAATTGGAGCTTTACTGGGTACTTCCTCCCTCTTCCGTGTGTACTCAGTTACCCCAGTTTGTCTTTTATTACTGTAAGCATGGCTTTTGATTAAAGGAAATGAAAGCATTGACATTTGTGTTCATTCATTCATTTATTTTAAAAGTCGACTGATGCTTTTGTGATGTAAAGATGTTCCCTGGGAAGCAATGACAGCCTCCGCAGGAAGAGCAGATTTAACAACAAATACATTATTCTTGCACAGTTTTTCCTTGTGCCAGGAATCAAAGCAATCTGAGCTTCATGGGGAAGCTGCTCTGTCCGTGCAGATTCAAGGCGGCAGAAAGCTTTCAGACCCGCCCGGGGTTCACTCCGACGACAGGCAAAAGTGCCTCACACCCGGAGCGGAGCGAGCAAATTAACCCTTTCTTATGTCTTTAACTCTATTAAAGTCTAGGTGCCAGGAGAATGAAGAGGCTACAAATTTACCATCCATCATTTATGCCTGAGTCTTAATGAAAGATCTGAGAGCAGATTTTGATAGAAGGGAATCATAGAACGTGAGAATCCACAATCTGTAGAGAATATCAAACCCAGCCTCTCAGTCCTGTATTACACTTTCTAGGTGGTCCATGGACACCACCAGTCGGTCTATAGGACAGGCCTGTAGGAGGGCTGTGCTTTGGAATTACATCACCAAGTGATATTGGTCCTAATTCTGCTGTGTGGAGTGAAAAATAAGATATTCTCTTTTTTACCTAAAGGGCTTCAAATATTTGAGGATAATCATCATGTTTCCACCAGTGCTCTATTCTATGGGTTCTGGTCTGTTCCTTCAACCTCTCTTCTTACAGTAGGATTTCCAGATCCACCATGTCCTGACTGTCATCTACTAACCCTACTCCAGTAGATGAGGGTTTTAAAAATGTGATGCCTAAAATCAAACACAATGTGCCAGGTCTCTGTGGATCACGTTCTGTAATCCAAACAATACAATTCTCTTCTCAGAGCCCACTCTCCTTAACCTAAGGCCAAGTTTCTTCCTCATGAACTGGTATCAAACCATGTCCCTCCCATCCTGTACTTGTTTTTAATGTAAAATTTATATTTATCCATACGAAATTTCTCCTTGATGCTTCCAGTCATGGTTGCATCTTGATTCTGACATCTTTTATACTTGCTATCCTACTTAGTTTTGTGTCATTCTCATTCTCAAATTCTCAAACGTGACAAACAAGTCTCCTATATACGTTTACCAAAATCATGGATAATAATATTGAATAAGATATAGACAATTCCTGATGTTTGTGGCATGCCACTGAGAGCCTCCCTTTAGATGGAAACTGATCCACTGAATGGCATTTTTGGATTCTGTTCTTATCTACTTTCTACCGTGATTAATTTCCCTTTATATCTCCCGTAACAGTGCCTGGCACAGTGTAATTTAGCTGTTTGCTGGATGAACGGCATCCACCATATTTTTCCACTCAATGCATAAGAATAGACACGTATATATCTTGCTAAATGGAAGGTAAACTCTGTCTGCATTGTCTTCCCTAATCTATTAATGTAGTAGCCCATGTAAAAGGAAGTGAGTTTGTTTAGAAAAACTAATTCAGGGTCACGTTCTTTCCCAACCAGGACCTGGACCTTGGCATAGCATACCTGCCACAGTTGGGAACACAACCTTCTTTGGAGTATGACTTTCTCCGCCATCCTGCAGGGGCTGAAAGCCTTTTTGTATGATGCCTGGGAGGCCCTTTGCTTTTACATGTCACTTTCAGTTGCCTGTTATTTGCTCTCAGCATTTTATTATCTTTTCCTAAGTAGGGGAGGAAGACAAATCCTCTACCCTCTGGGTCCTTCTGGCTGGGCTATGAATTAAATTCACATGAGACAGAATAACAGGAGAAAATCAAAGGAAGCTTTATAAATGTGTACATGGGAGAAACTATGGAAACTGGGTAACTCAATGAAATGGCCGAGCTGTCAGCTTAAATATTATCTTCAGCTACAGGCAAAGGAGGATGTTGTGGGTAGTGGGTTGGGATTTCAGAGGGGAGGAAGACAATTTTCACGAAGATAGAAATGCAAATGATTATTAAGCAAGTTCTGCTAGGCCAAAAATGGGCTGTTGGTGCCTTTCTGTCACACCTATTTTACATTATACTGTAGGGAGAACATCAAAGTTTCTTTCAGAGTCTTTTGTTCTTAAAAATAAGCCAAAGAGACACATTTTGGGGTGGCCAATTCTTATCCCCCACACTAATGTCCATGGAGCTTAGCAATAACCATTCGATTTCATTGCCCTCACAGTTACCATTTGCCTCAGTTACCATACACCTCAAAGGCCTGTTACTTTGCTCCTGCTCTTATATTCCCTTCCATTAGTACAACATCCCAATTCACCAATAGTGGTGGTTTTAACAATTGGACCTACACTGTGTGCCAGAGGCTATTTGTTCCAGGGGCTATTTGTGCTCCATCTACCACCAACTAGGCTATAAGTGACCCAGCTTTAAAACTTGACTTTATTATCTGTGCTCCCAGACCAGAGGTACCAACTTCTTCAGGAAGCAGCCAGAGACAGAATGCATCATGCAGGGTGTTTAATAGGGAGTGCCCTCACGACCAACACCTGTGAAAGGTGGAGAAGGAAGCAGGATTGGGCAGAGGGAGAGGTTAAGCTGCAATGCAGGATCTGGAGCTAAAATGGCCCATCAGCGTTCTCTCACATTGGGCAGAAATAGGCAGGCCTTTATGACCTTCCTCCTTCAGTTACTGGATGTGGGCCCCTCAAAAAGGGCAAGCCCTTGGGCCACATGGCTGTCTGCAACTAAGACAGTCTCTGTAGAGGCCATCAACTTAGTCTGTCCACTCCCAGCAGCTGAGACAGGTCCTTTCTTGTCACCACACAAGTCAATATACGATTATGCAATTACGTCAGACTCTTTTATTAACTGTTTATTTTTTAAGATTTCCCATGATTCTTTCATGTTAATTCTCCCAAAATTGATCCACAGATTCAACACAATCCCAATACAAATTGCAGTAGCTGTTTTTCTAGAAAAAAAGACAAGCCTCAATAAAGTTGATTTAAAAAACTTAAAGGTAACTACTAAAAAAATAATATAAGGATTATAATTTCCAAACAAGTGGAAGGGAAAAGTGAAAAAAAAAATTAAAAACAAAACAAACTCTGGATCAATCCAAAAGAAAGTAGGAAAAGAGATGTCACAAAGGAAAGAAGCATTTTAGAGAGATGACACATTTGATAGTAAAAATAAGCTCAAATATATTGGTAATTACAATAAGTGTAAATGGATTATAGTTAATTATTAAAGACAGCAATTCTCAAATTAGATTATAAAAACAAAATTCAACTATTTGACGTTTTCAAGAAACCACTTCAAGCATAAATATACAGAAAGTTTGAAAGGAATGGAAAAATTGTACTGGTCAAATTTTAAATAAAAGAAAGGTAGCGTGGTAAGAATTATATCTGAAAAAGTAGATTTTAAGATAAAAAATATTATATGAATAAAAATATATATAATATAAATAAATATAATAATAATATGATAATTTACTTAATACAAACAATTTACTCACTTTAGGATGATATGAAAAAAATTTGCCTACCTAATGATAATATAAATAATTTACTCAATGAAAATATGAAAATTAATCTAATGAACAATTTCCTTGGAAAATATAACAATCCTGTACCTATACACACCTGAAAGCATTGCACATAAACAAAACCTCACAAATGTACAAAGAGAAATTGGGAGGATATTAACCCATCACTTAGAAACCACTAAGATTAAACAGCCTAAAAATTAGTAAGATAGAGAAGATTTGAACCACACAATTAACAAACAATCCAGTGGACATAGCTTAAATCCTGCATGTAAAAGACAGACATATCCTCTTTTTTGACAAAAAGGGAATATTTACAACTGGGACTTAACATAAATCTCAACAAATACCAAATAATTGACATAACACTGATCACTTCCTCTCACCACACTCTAAAAATTAGAAATCAGTAACAAATTGATGTCTTATTTCCTAAAGTCTAAGAGAAACATTTAACTGTGTTCTGTATTTTGATTTCTCAGATGACTTTACGCTTTCTCTCAAGGTTTTTATAATTTATTTCCCCATCACCAACCAAATTCTTCTTGGCCAGAATTAAGTTTAGCACAGTAGCTTCCCTGTTGTTTACTTATTTTTTTAAGAGATGAAATTGTAGGTAAAGAAGGCCAAAATTTTATCAAATATTCTGCTTTCAGCCGAATAGTACTTACTGCTAACACACGTCTATATGGTTAAAATATTTCATTACTATTACATCAGTTTAATAATCTGTACTGAGAAAATATTTTTAAAAAATAAAGTATTTCTCACATGCTTAGCCCGGCCAGGCCATCTTCAATTTGCTCCTGTGACATCATCACCTCCATTCCTGAATTCTTTTATTTTTCGTCCATATGTTCTTTGCTTTGCTTCTGACCCCAGGCTTATGGATTCCCATGTAGGTATATACTTTTGTGACTCAAATTCTAGTCTCCTAATCTCTACTTCTATCTGAATCTTTTCTTTCAAATTATCTTATTCATTATAGTATTCTATTTCTTCATATAAACCCACCTTATACATTAAACCCATATACTTTTTCAGTAATACCCATAAAAGTTCATGTTTCTAAAAATTTTATTAGAACTGCTAGTTTCCATGTTTGTCTCCATCTTCTGTCCATTGGTACACTGATAATAAATCCAAAAATTGTTTCTCAGCCTTCTTTCATTTCCTTTCCAACAGAGAATTTTTGAGTAACTTTCCACTATACTTATTCCTGGGCCACCTTAGTTTTTCTCAATAAGATATACTTTTATAATTTTTTATTTAGATAGTTTTTACTCCATTTTCCATTCTGATTTCACTACATAAGAGCTTTGTTTTCTTGAGACATACTTAACCTTTCTGTGCTTCAATTTCCTCATCAATGAAATGAAGGTTGTAATGGTACCAATTTCATAGGTTGTTGTAAGAATTAAATGAGTGAATACATTCAAAGTGCGAGGCTGGTGTTCATAGAGTTCAATAAGAATTAGCTGTTATTAAATAGATTTGCTTTCAAAATTCAGTTTAGAACCCTCTTGATTACTTTAGTGCATCTTCTGCCAAATACACTCTTGCAGGACTTTTTGTAGCCTACTATGTCCCTTGTTTTCTGGTTCACAGTTCAGGATACTTAACCTCTTCTTGAGACCACTGGCAAAGCTGTTTGCTCACATTGTATAGGCAGAATCATAAAATGTAGAAAAGACTTTTTTAAAAAAACATGTGTTCCTAAATCCTCCCATCTCCTACGCAGCATCTCAGTCGTTAGAAACACATTTCGGAGTTTTTCTGACTATATCAGTTCTCTCCACATAAATCAGTAGATGAGGATGGGCTCAAAAAAAAATTACAGAGCTCAAAACTAAGGTTGCTTTCATAATCCTTAGAGCAGGGAGAGTCACCAGCCAATATAACTCCTGTGTTCTTCCCAGCCCAAAATACTTATATGCACTTCTATACAGTAGCAATGAACAATCCAAAAAGAAAATCCAGAAAACAATTTCATTTATAACATTTTCAAAAAGTATCAAACACTTAGGAATAAATATAATCAAGAAGGTGCAAGATTTGCCCACTGAAAACTATGAAGCATTGTTGAAAGAAATTAAAGAAGACCTAAATAAATGAAAAGACATCATACGTTAATGGATTAGAAGATTTAATGCTGTTAAAATTGCAATATTTCCCAAATGGATCTACAGATTCAATGCAATTCTTATCAAAATTCCTGCTGCCTTTTTGCAGAAATTGGACAAGCTGATCTTTATATGGAATTGCAAGGACCCCCAAATAGTTAAAACAATTTTGAAAAAGAAAAACAAAGTTGAAGAATTCACACTTTCTAATTTCAAACCTACTACAAAGCTACAGTAATCAAAACAGTATGGTACTGGCATCAGTATAGATGATATATGATCAATGGAATAAAAATGGGAGTCCAGAAATAAATCCATAAATCTATGGTCAATTGATTTTGGACAAGGGTAGAAAGACCATCTAATGAGGAAAGAATAGTCTCTTTCACAAATAGTGGTGAGACAACTGGATAGATATCCATTTGCAAAATAATGTAGTTGGTCCCTTACCTCACACCATATACAAAAATTAACTCAAAATGAATCAAAGATCTAAACATAAATGTTAAGGCTATAAAACTCTTAGAATAAAGCATAGGAGTAAATCTTCGTGATTTTGGATTTGGCAATGAATTTTTAGATATGACATCAAAAACACAAGCAGTGAAAAGAAAAATAGATAAATTGGACTTCATCAAACTGAAAATCTTTTGTGCATCAAAGGACTCTATCAAGAAAATAAAAAGACAATCCACAGAATGGGAGAAAATATTTGCAAATCATACAGACGATAAGAGTCTAGCATCCAGAATATACAAAGAACACTTACAACTCAACAACAAAAAGACAAATAATCCAATTAAAGAATGAGCAAAGGACTTGAGTAGACATTTCTCCATAGAAGATATACCAATAGTCAATAAGTACATGAAAAGATGCTCAATATCCTTAGTTATTAGGGAAATAAAACACACACACAAGCACACACACATGTGAGGCAGCACTGCATGACTACTGGGATGGCTATAATAATAATTTAAAAAAAAGGAAAACAAGTGTTGGTGAGGATGTGGAAAAACTGGATCCCTCACACATTGATGGTAGGAATGTAAAATGATGCAGCTGCTGTGCAAAACAGTTCAGTGGTTCCTCAAAAAGTTAAACAGAATTACCACATGACCCAGAAATTCTGTTCCTAGTTATAGATCTAAAAGAATTAAAAATAGTCATTCAAACAAAAAGCTGTGCACGCATGTTCATAGTAGCATTATTCATAATATCCAAAAGGTGGAAACAACCTAAGTGTCCATCAACAAATGAATGGACAAACAAAATGTGGTATATCCATGCGATGGAATATCGTTCAGTCACAAAAAGGAATGAAATGCTGATGCATGTTACAATATGGACGAACTTTGAAAATATTGTGCTAAGTGAAACAAGGTGGAAACAAAGGTCACATATTTTATTATTCAATTTATATGAAATGTCCAGAATAGGCAAATATCCAGAATAGGCAAATCCTTAGAGACAGGAAGCAGATTAATGATTGCCAGGGGCTGGGGGGAGAGTAGATTAGGGAGTGACTGCTTAACAGGTGCAGAGTTTCTTTCGGGAGTAATGAAAATGCTCTGGAATTAGATAATGGTGATAGCTACACAACACTGTGAATGTACTAAAACCCACCAAATTGTACACTTTAAAATAGTTAAAATGGTGAATGGGGGGGGACCCTAAAAGCCAGATACAAAACGGACATTAAAAGTTAAGAATAAAAGACAAGGATGACATTTTTATCCTCAAGACGTCATGATAGATTGCTAAATTGGCCTTGTAAAGTTACAGATAGATTTTGCTGCAAATCTCCGTGTAAATCAATAGACATGAGGGGGTTTACTACACACAGGTATAGAAACTGTGTATTTCACAGCTTCTTGAAACAATCTAATCTTATTTGATTGTGCTATTTTCAATAAAGATTCATTATATATAAAACAAAAATGGGGCTAGACAATAAATAAGGATACTTACAATTTAAATAGTGGGTGATTCCACCTGCCTACAGTTTCTGCTGGCATCTCATGGTGAGGGCATCTTATCGCCGTGAGTGTCACCCTGCTGTATAAAAATATGATATTTTCCACACAATATGACCCCAAAATGCAAGTCAACTGTCTTTTTGGGGTTTAAATGAAGAAACAGTAATGTATTTGGACTCTGGAGGGAAAACTGGCTGTTTGAACTGACAGATGATGACCTTTGGTCCTAACATGGCATCTTCCTGAGGAAATGGCCAGGGGGATTTGAGTCTACATGATTTTCATATGACGTGTTGGCCTAGGAGTCTAAGCCCGTGTGAGATCTGTTCCACCGCCCTGAACACTTCCCCTGTCCTCCTCAGCTCACTTGCCTTTGCCTGTTCTCTCGAGCTTCACATTGTGCCTGAGAGCAGAAAGCAACGGAGTGCACTGACCCAGGCACTGAGGGGAAACCTGCCTACATCACCAGTTCGTCCAGATTTGGAGATGAGTAAGCCACAGAGTATTCTCACTTCTCACCCTACATTCACTGATATTCTCATTCATTCAACAAATATTTGTGACTGTCTGCTATTTGCCAGGCAGTGGGAATCAAATGTGAAAAGCCACAGGCTCTGCTTTTGTAACTTCCTCCTGGGACAGATAGAAATATAACCAAA
Source organism: Equus quagga (assembly GCF_021613505.1). NCBI lineage: Eukaryota > Metazoa > Chordata > Mammalia > Perissodactyla > Equidae > Equus > Equus quagga. Next base: position 72,091,041 of record NC_060275.1, read on the forward strand.
TAATGTTGGTAGTGATAAAGAAAATAAAACATGTAAGTGCAATCACAGAGGTACAGAAAGCAACATGGCATAATGAACTTGAGCACAGACCTTGGAGCCTTGAGACCTGGGTTTGAAATGTGACAATGGAAACATTAACGATGAAGATGTGGGCAGGTCACTTAACCTCTCTTTACCTCAATTGCTAATTTCTTTATTGGAGATAGCAGTCCATATACACTAAGGGTGAGCAGCAGAGGGACTAGTATATAGTATATGTGTGATATGCTACAGAAGACTACCCTAAACCTGCTAAAGGAAGTTATGGCCACCTTCCCGCATCTCAGTTGTCTTAAGCTTGTCAGGTTGACATGGGAGAAAGCACATTCTAAGCAGAGGGAACTACATGTATAAAGGTAGAATGACAAGTATCTAGAACGACATTGAGGTAATCAGGGTGACGCATGTCCAGAAGGGGCAGGAGATGAGGTGGGAAGTGTCATCTTTGGCCAGATCATTAAAGAGATGGAGTCTATCTTGAAAACATCATTTAAGATCTTTAAAGGAGCAACACAATCAGCGTTGCATTTTTATAAAGATAATTCTGGTTGCCATGGGGAGATTGGGTTGAAGTGAACAAAGCTTTTAGTCAAGGAGACCGGTTAGAAGGCTACTATGCCCATCGGGCAGGGTTGGCAGAGACAGAGAGTAGAAGGGATAACTGACAAGCTTTGTTGATTGAATGGATATTGAGGAGAGGAAAGGAGGAGTCACAAAGTGACTCCCAGGTTTCTGGACTGTGCTTCTAGGAGGATCAGGACCACTGGAAGAGGAACGGTTTGGGATACAGTTGGAAATATATATCTGGAACTCAGTGGAGAGATTCTAGAAATACATATTTGAGAGCCATCAGTGAACAGGTTGTAACTGGTACTATTAATTTACTAGGTCCAGCCCTGTACCAGGTTCTGGAGATACTACAACATGGACTTCCTCTCAGGGGCTTATAGACTAGCGGGGGAAAAGTAAGACATTTAATAAGTAATTATCATAAGAAGTGTGATGAGCAGTGCTGTGATCAAGGAAATACAGAATCCTTAACCCAGTTTAGGGTTCAGAGAAAGTGGCCCTCACAAGGGGATCTTTACACTTTGACTTTAAGGACGAATTGCAATTACTTGCAGAAGAGCAGTCCAGTCGGAATGAATACTATGTACGAAGGTCCAGAGGGGAGAGAGAGCATTGCACGTTGGGGGCACTGAGTACGAGAGCCGGGAATGCAAGAGATGGGATGAGAGAAGTAAGCAGGAGTGAACGTGTGCAGGGCCTCGTGAGCCTTGGAAAAAAATTTGGATGTTTAAGTCAGGGGTGTCTTGATAAAGCTTGTGTTCTAGAAAAGTCATAGAGGCTGCACCGGGAGAATCACATAAAGGGGAGCGAGGCTACTTGCAGAAATCAATTAGAAGGCTTTCAGTGGCCTGGATCGGGCTGACGGTGGTATGTAGAAAATGAAGAGGGAACATGCCAAATTTGATTATTACATTAATATATACTATTACTCTTTCAAAGGGACAGAAACGACCTCAAAGGAGCTCTGTCAAAAGTGGGGAACCGTTGGCTCCAGCAACCAAATCATGGAAAGGCAAGGGAGCTGCTGGCTGTGTGACGGCTGGGGGGGTGGGGAATGGAATGCTGTCATCTCTTTCTATTTTCGTTCTCATCTCTGCTTATCTCTGAAAGTTAACTGTTCACTCTTTCAGGCCTGGTAGGGTACACGACCTATTGGTGGCTCTGAAGTCATGTCTTTACAGCTTCTGACTGAAGAAGGAGACTGCTGTCTGATTCAGAACAGATTCAGAATGAGGGTCCCAGGAAAGGCTGCCATTGGCCAGGCTTGGGTCATGTGTTACCCGTGGGCTCATCTCTGCATCTAAGGGGAGAGGTACTTTGTCTAAGGGACATGCTCATCCCAGTGGTCCAGGAGGTAAGGTCTGTTAGCAGATAAGTGGACAGGAGATGTGGGCAGTCCCAGGCAGACACAAAGGCACCACAGAATTAACTGAACTTGGTGACTGATTGTGCATGAGGGGCAGGAACGAGCCAAGGATGACACTTAGATTTGTAGCTCGGGTGACTGGGAACATGTTGGGGCCCTTCTCTTAGACAGGAAACAGCAGAGTAGAAGCAGGTTTGAAGGAGAAGACAGTGAGTTCAGATTTGTACCCAGAGAGTGCTGAAGAGTACATGGGACATGCTATTCGAGATGCCCAGTAATGCGCCTGCTACCCAGAAGAAAAAGCTGGGCAGAGATTCGGGAATCATCAGTGTTGAGAGGGTCCTTGAAGCCCCAGGATTGGATGCCATCCTCCAGGGAGAATGTAGAGTGAGAAAGGAGTGGTTGAGGAGGAACTCTGGGAAACACCAGGATCTGAAGGTGAGACAGTAAAAACTAAGAAGGAACAGTAAGGAGGAGGAAATCGGAGCGAATCCTATTATTATGTGAATTCTGGTTCATGATGGTTGGAAGAGCTGGCAAAGAAGGATCAAAAAGCTGTTGGCAAAGTAGTCTCTGAGAAGCTCAAAAGTCTCTCTAGCAAGACAAGAACCCAGCAGCTAACAGAGCAGGTAGTGTGTGATTGGTGCCAAAATGAGCTCGAGGAGCGAGGGAGAAAGGGAGCACTGTGGATTGGTGTAGCCAGAGGAAGCAGGACTTAAGTAAATCCTGAAAAAAAAGGGGCAAGATTTGAATAGTTGGACAGTAGGAGTGGGGGGAGAAATTCCAGGTTAGAAGATTTCATGAACAAAGGCGAAACCACACCAGGAACATTCAGGAGATGTGCTTACGCTGAGGCTTGATGAGAGAGAATTTTGGGAAGGTTGAGTTTGGGCCAGATGGAGAGGGCCTTAAATGCCAAGCTAAAACATCTGATAATAAACTTTAGTTAGTAGCCAGCCTTCAAAGGTTTCGGATACTCCCTTAAAGAAGGACCTGTGGTATTGTTTTTGTTTTCTTCCCTTTCAAAGCATCCCTGGCAGACCGGTCCCTGTTATATAACTCCCTTCTCTCCTCTCTTTGTTGACTTTGTTTTAAAGAACATTAGGTGTGACTCCGACACTTCTTGAGTGTCAAAGCTGATCCGGGACTGTTCAGAAGCTTTCTCCAACAGGTAGTTAAGTTTTCTTTTCTTCCATCCTATTACTTCCAGTTGCATCCCTCAGGGACCATGTGAAACTATTCCACGTTCTCCTTGTGTTTATGTTCTGAGGATGCTTATACAGTTTCCACATTCCCTCTGCCTTGAGCTTAGCCAAGGTATACATGTTTAATTCTTTTAATCTCTCCCCCTAAGTCACTCCCTCTGGCCTCTTAATCATCCTAATTGCTCTTCTCTGAATGGCAGCCAACTCAGTGTGTGCATCTTCCCTGTGAGGCCGTGAGGAACACAGTATTCCACGTGTGGTCTCACTAGACCCATATATTACCTCCCAGTTTCATCATCCGATGGCTGGACATGGGAAGCCGCACCCCTCTTGCCCTCCCCCTCCCCAAAGTGCACCCTGGCCTCGGTAAATCCCTTATCTCAACAGGTTATCTTCCCATTTCCAGGTGGCCTGTTCCAAAGCTTGGAACCTGTGTTCACCACATGTTCTCCCCCACGCTCCCATCCCAGGAGGTCTCTGACTGGGGAAGGTGGCCTGGGACCAGGCCGAGTATCTGTGGAAAATTGCAGCTAAGCTTGCATAAGTAAACCTTGGAAGAGGGGAGGCCGAGGAGTGCCCGGAATGAGAGGACGCGGCGCCTGCCATGAGCTCTCCGGCCTGCCGAGCTGGGAGCGTCCGGGAAGGTGCAACTTGGAGGCTGCTTCTCTGTTTCCAATTATCCTTTTTATCTCTGCTCTGGGCTTTCTCCTTACCTAAGTGTTTTCAGAGCTCTCAGCCATTACTGTTTAGCTTTGGGAGGATAAACGTGAAAGCAAACAAATTATAAATATCCCGTTTCAAGATGTGTTATCACTGTGAATAGAAAACCCCAGAAGCCTGAGTCTTTTGAAAGCTCTAGTCTTTTTCTTTAAGCTTTGAAAAAGAAAAAATCCTCTGCCCCTCTAAGGATGTGGTGGCAGAGGTTAAACTGCCTTTGAGAAAGCCAAATGTTTGGATTTCACTGAAGGTTGACATGGAAACCCACCTGAGGCTTCCTCGGGTGTCTCGGGAGGAAATAAAACCCGAGATGGATGTTGCTGTGGCAGGAGGCAGCTCGCTGGCGGGGCGGCAGGTACCCCGGCCCTTTGCAGGAAG